>NC_053026.1:441279513-441879513 GCF_003073215.2 Triticum urartu
TGATCTTGAAAATTTATTTAAGCCCCATGATAAATATGAGATTGATTTTAATGTTTGCAATAATACTGAAAGTGGGTTTGGAAGAGTTTCAACTTTAGATCCCACATATCTGGAGAATGTTCAATCTTATGAAGTTTTTGATAAAAGTGGGCTTGGAGAGGTCATGACTTTAGTTAATGTTAATCCCACTATTTTGGAAGAGTGTCAACTTTTCATAGATGTGGATCGTGTTAAAAATATGTTTTTTGATAGATATATTGTTGAATTTGATTATGATCCTACATGTAATTATTATGAGAGAGGAAAATATGGTGGTAGAAATTTTCATGTTACTAAATTACCTCTCGTTATGTTGAGATTGCTATTGTTTCTTTCCGCTTCCTTGCATATGCTAGTTTTTGCTTGCCTTGATAATTTGTTTGCCTATAATATGCCTATGCATAGGAAGTATGTTAGACTTAGATGTGTTTGTCACGTGTTTTATGATGCTCTCTTTGTGCTTCAATTCTTGTCTTTCATGTGAGCATCATTAAAATTATCAATGCCTAGCTAAAAGGCTTTAAAGAAAAGCGCTTGTTGAGAGACAACCCAATATTTTTCCTTGCTGTTTAGTAATAAATAAATTATCTATCCTCTGTTTTGGTTGTGTTTTTTGTGTTTAATTAGTGTTTGTGCCAAGTAGAACCATTGGGAAGACTTGGGGAAAGTCTTGTTATCTTGCTGTAAAAAACAGAAACTTTAGCACCCACGAGAACTGCTGCCATTTTTATTTGGAAAGTGATATTTAGTTAATTCCTTTTGAAGATGATTAATAGATAAATTACTCACGTCCAGAAATTTATTTTAGAATTTTTGGGGTTCCAGATCTTGCGCTAGCTACAGATTACTACAGACTGTTCTGTTTTTGACAGATTCTGTTTTTCGTGTGTTGTTTTCTTATTTTGATGAATCTGTGGCTAGTAAAATAGTTTATAAACCATAGAGAAGTTGGAATACAGTAGGTTTAACACCAATATAAATAAATAATGAGTTCACTACAGTACCTTGAAGTGGTCTTTTGTTTCCTTTCGCTAACGGAGCTCACGAGATTTTCTACTTTAAGTTTTGTGTTGTGAAGTTTTTGAGTTTTGGGTAAAGATTTGATGGATTATGGAACAAGGAGTGGCAAGAGCCTAAGCTTGGGGATGCCCATGGCACCCCCAAGATAATCCAAGGACACCTAAAAGACAAAGCTTGGGGATGACCCGGAAGGCATCCCCTCTTTCGTCTACTTCTATCGGTAACTTTACTTGGAGCTATATTTTTATTCACCACATGATATGTGTTTTGCTTGGAGCGTCTTGTATGATTTGAGTCTTTGATTTTTAGTTTACCACAATCATCCTTGCTGTACACACCTTTTGATAGAGCCATACATGATTTGGAATTTGTTAGAATACTCTATGTGCTTCGCTTATATCTTTTGAGTTATATAGTTTTGCTCTAGTACTTCATTTATATACTTTTTTTGAGCACGGTGGTGGATTTGTTTTATAGAAACTATTGATCTCTCATGCTTCACTTATATTATTTTGAGAGTCTTAAATAGCATGGTAATTTGCTTAAATAATCACAATATGCTTGGTATGCAAGAATAGTAAAAACTTTCTTATGAGTGTGTTGAATACTATGAGAAGTTTGATGCTTGATAATTGTTTTGAGATATGAAGATGGTGATATTAAAGTTGTGATAGTTGTGTAGTTGTGAATTTGAGAAATAATTGTGTTAAAGTTTGTGATTCCCGTAGCATGCACGTATGGTGAACCGTTATGTGATGAAGTCGGAGCATGATTTATTTTTTGATTGTCTTCCTTATGAGTGGCGGTCGGGGATGAGCGATGGTCTTTTACTACCAATCTATCCCCCTAGGAGCATGCGCGTAATACTTTGCTTTGATAACTTGTAGATTTTTGCGATAAGTATATGAGTTCTTTATGACTAATGTTGAGTCCATGGATTATACTCACTTTTCTTCCTTCCACCATTGCTAGCATCTCTAATACCGCGCACCTTTCGCCGGTATCATACACCCACCATATACCTTCCTCAAAGCAGCCACCATACCTACCTATTATGGCATTTCCATAGCCATTCCGAGATATATTGCCATGCAACTTTCCACCATTCCGTTTATTATGACACGCTCCATCATTGTCATATTGCTATGCATGATCATGTACTTGACATTGTATTTGTGGCAAAGCCACCTTTCATAAATCTTTCATACATGTCACTCATGAGTCATTGCACATCTCGGTACACCGCCGGAGGCATTCATATAGAGTCATATCTTGTTCTAAGTATCGAGTTGTAATTTTTGAGTTGTAAGTAAATAAAAGTGTGATGATCATCATTATTAGAGCATTGTCCCAGTGAGGAAAGGATGATGGAGACTATGATTCCCCCATAAGTCGGGATGAGACTCCGGACGAAAATAAATAAATAAAAGAGGCCAAAGAAGCCCAAATAAAAAAATGAGAGAAAAAGAGAGAAGGGACAATGCTACTATCCTTTTACCACACTTGTGCTTCAAAGTAGCACCATGATCTTCATGATAGAGAGTCTCCTATGTTGTCACTTTCATATACTAGTGGGAATTTTTCATTATAGAACTTGGCTTGTATATTCTAATGATGGGCTTCCTCAAAATGCCCTAGGTCTTCGTGAGAAAGCGAGTTGGATGCACACCCACTAGTTTCTTTTGTTGAGCTTTCATACACTTATAGCTCTAGTGCATCCGTTGCATGGCAATCTCTACTCACTCACATTGATATCTATTGATGGGCATCTCCATAGCCCGTTGATATGCTAGTTGATGTGAGACTATCTTCTCCTTTTTTGTCTTCTCCACAACCACCATTCTATTCCACCTATAGTGCTATATCCATGGCTCACGCTCATGTATTGCGTGAAGATTGAAAAAGTTTGAGAATGTCAAAAGTATGAAACAATTGCTTGGCTTGCAATCGGGGTTGTGCATGATTTAAATACTTTGTGTGGTGAAGATAGAGCATAGCCAGACTATATGATTTTGTAGGGATAACTTTCTTTGGCCATGTTATTTTGAGAAGACATGATTGCTTAGTTAGTATGCTTGAAGTATTATTATTTTATGTCAATATTGAACTTTTATCTTGAATCTTTTGGATCTGAATATTCATACCACAATTAAGAAGAATTACATTGAAATTATGCCAAGTAGCACTCCACATCAAAAATTATCTTTTTTATCATTTACCTACTCGAGGACGAGTGATACGTCTCCAACGTATCTATAATTTTTGATTGCTCCATGCTATATTATCTACTATTTTGGATGTTTATGGGCTTTATTATACACTTTTATATCATTTTTTGGACTAACCTATTAACCCAGAGCCTAGTGCCAGTTTCTGTTTTTACCTTGTTTTAGGGTTTCGAAGAAAAGGAAAATCAAACGGAGTCCAATTGACCTGAAACTTCACGGAACTCATTTTTGTAAGGAAAGAAGCCCAGAAGACTTGGAGTGCACGTCAGGGGACCTACGAGGAGGCCATGAGGCAGGGGGGCGCGCCCACCCCCCCTAGGGCGCACCCTCCACCCTCATGGCCCCCCTAACGTACTTCTTCTGCCTATATATCTCCATATACCCTAAAACTTCCGGAGGCACAATAGATCGGGAGTTCCGCCGCCAGAAGCCTCCGTAGCCACCGAAAACCAATCTACACCCGTTCCGGCACCCTGCCGGAGGGGGCAATCCCTCTCCGATACAGTGGCCATCTTCATCATCCCGGTGCTCTCCATGACGAGGAGGGAGTAGTTCTCCCTCGGGGGCTGAGGGTATGTACTAGTAGCTATGTGTTTGATCTCTCTCTCTCTCTCGTGTTCTTGATTTGGCACGATCTTGATGTATCGCGAGCTTTGCTATTATAGTTGGATCTTATGTTTCTTCTCCCCCTCTACTATCTTGTAATGAATTGAGTTTCCCCTTTGAAGTTATCTTATCAGATTGAGTCTTTAAAGATTTGAGAACACTTGGTGTATGTGTTGCCATGCGTATCTGTGGTGACAATGGGATGCCACGTGATTCACTTGATGTATGTTTTGGTGATCAACTTGCGGGTTCCGCCCATGAACCTATGCATAGGGGTTGGCACACGTTTTCGTCGTGATTCTCCGGTAGAACTTTGGGGCACTCTTTGAGGTCCTTTGTGTTGGTTGAATAGATGAATCTGAGATTGTGTGATGCATATCGTATAATCATACCCACGGATAATTGAGGTGACATTGGAGTATCTAGGTGACATTAGGGTTTTGCTTGATTTGTGTCTTAAGGTGTTATTCTAGTACGAACTCTAGGGCTGTTTGTGACACTTATAGGAATAGCCCAACAGATTGATTGGAAAGAATAACTTTGAGGTGGTTTTGTACCCTACCATAATCTCTTTGTTCGTTCTCCGCTATTAGTGACTTTGGAGTGACTCTTTGTTGCATGTTGAGGGATAGTTATGTGATCCAGTTATGTTATTATTGTTGAGAGGACTTGCACTAGTGAAAGTATGAACCCCAGGCCTTATTTCCTATCATTGCAATACCGTTTATGCTCACTTTTATCACCTGCTACCTTGCTGTTTTTATAATTTCAGATTACAAATACCTTTATCTACTATCCATATTGCACTTGTATCACCATCTCTTCGCCAAACTAGTGCACCTATACAATTTACCATTGTATTGCGTGTGCTGGGGACACAAGAGACTCTTTGTTATTTGGTTGCAGGGTTGCTTGAGAGAGACCATCTTCATCCTATGCCTCCTATGGATTGATAAACCTTAGGTCATCCACTTGAGGGAAATTTGCTACTGTCCTACAAATCTCTACACTTGGAGGCCCAACAACGTCTACAAGAAGAAGGTTGTGTAGTAGACATCAACGAGAAAGAATTAAGCTTGGGGATGCTTGATACGTCTCCAATGTATCTATAATTTTTGATTGCTCCATGCTATATTATCTACTGTTTTGGACATTATTGGGCTCTATTATCCACTTTTATATTATTTTTTGGGACTAACCTATTAACCGGAGGGCCAGCCCAGAATTGCTGTTTTTTTGCCTATTTTAGGGTTTCGAAGAAAAGGAATATCAAACGGAGTCCAAACGGAATGAAATCTTCGAGAACATGAATTTCGAAATGAACATGATCCAGGAGACTTGGACCCTACGTCAAGAAACAAAGGAGGAAGCCACGAGGTAGGGGGTACGCCTACCCCCCCAGGCGCGCCCTCCACCCTTGTGGGCCCCCTGTTCCTCCACCGACGTATTCCTTCCTCCTATATATACCTACGTACCCCCAAATGATCAGATACGGAGCCAAAAACCTAATTCCACCGCCGCAACTTTCTCTATCCACGAGATCCCATCTTGGGGCCTGTTCCGGAGCTCCGCCGGAGGGGCATCCATCAAGGAGGGCTTCTACATCAACACCATAGCCTCTCCGATGAAGTGTGAGTAGTTTACCTCAGACCTTCGGGTCCATAGTTATTAGCTAGATGGCTTCTCTCTTTTTGGATCTCTATACAAAGTTCTCCCCTCTCTTGTGGAGATCTATTCGATGTAATCTTCTTTTTGCGGTGTGTTTGTTGAGATCGATGAATTGTGGGTTTATGATCAAGATTATCTATGAACAATATTTGATTCTTCTCTGAATTTTTTATGTATGATTGGTTATCTTTGCAAGTCTCTTCGAATTATCAGTTTGGTTTGGCCTACTAGATTGATCTTTCTTGCAATGGGAGAAGTGCTTAGCTTTGGGTTCAATCTTGCGGTGTCCTTTCCCAATGACAGTAGGGGTAGCAACGCACGTATTGTATTGTTGCCATCGAGGATAACAAGATGGGGTTTTTATCATATTGCATGAATTTATTCCTCTACATCATGTCATCTTGCTTAAGGCGTTACTCTGTTTTCATGAACTTAATACTCTAGATGCATGCTGGATAGCGGTCGATGAGTGGAGTAATAGTAGTAGATGCAGGCAGGAGTCGGTCTACTTGTCTCGGACGTGATGCCTATATACATGATCATACCTAGATATTCTCATAACTATGCTCAATTATGTCAATTTCTCAACAGTAATTCGTTCACCCGCCGTAAAATACTTATGCTCTTGAGAGAAGCCACTAGTGAAACTTATGGCCCCCAGGTCTATCTTCATCATATTAATCTTCCAATACTTAGTTATTTCCTTTGCTTTTATTTTACTTTGCATCTCTATCACAAAAATAACTAAAATATTATCTTATCATATCTATCAGATCTCACTCTTGTAAGTGACCGTGAAGGGATTGACAACCCCTTGTCGCGTTGGTTGCGAGGAGTTATTTGTTTTATGCAGGTACGAGGGACTCGCGCGTAGCCTCCTACTGGATTGATACCTTGGTTCTCAAAAACCGAGGGAAATACTTATGCTACTTTGATGCATCATCCTTTCCTCTTCAAGGAAATCAAACGCAGTGCTCAAGAGGTAGCAGCACCCAATGGTGCTGCCAGGACGTAATTCTCCTGTGCAGCAATGAGGATAATCCTCAAGTTACGAACCCAGTCCGTGTAATTGCTATCATCATCTTTCAACTTTGCTTTCTCAAGGAACGCATTAAAATTCAACGGAACAACAGCACGAGCCATCTATCTACAATCAACATAGACAAGCAAAAAACTATCAGGTACTAAGTTCATGATAAATTTAAGTACAATTAATCATATTACTTAAGAACTCCCACTTAGATAGACATCCCTCTAATCCTCTAAGTGATCACGTGATCCAAATAAACTAAACCATGTCCGATCATCACGTGAGATGGAATAGTTTCAATGGTGAACATCACTATGTTGATCATATCTACTATATGATTCACGGTCGACCTTTCGGTCTTAGTGTTCCGAGGCCATATTTGCATATGCTAGGCTCGTCAAGTTTAACCTAAGTATTCCGCGTGTTCAACTGTTTTGCACCCATTGTATTTGAACGTAGAGCCTATCACACCCGATCATCATGTGGTGTCTCAGCACGAAGAACTTTCGCAACGGTGCATATTTAGGGAGAACACTTATACCTTGATAATTTAGTGAGAGATCATCTTACAATGATCAATCAAAGCAAGATAAGTGATATGATATGGCCATCATCATCTTGTGCTTCTGATCTTCATCTCTGAAGCACCGTCATGATCACCATTGTCACCGGCGCGACACTTTGATCTCCATCGTAGCATCGTTGTCGTCTCGCCAACTTATGCTTCTACGACTATCGCTATCGTTTAGTGATAAAGTAAAGCATTACAGGGCGATTGCATTGCATACAATAAAGCGACAACCATATGGCTCCTACCAGTTGCCGATAACTCGGTTACAAAACATGATCATCTCATGCAATAAAATATAGCATCATGTCTTGACCATATCACATCACAACATGCCCTGCAAAAAACAAGTTAGACGTCCTCTACTTTATTGTTGCAAGTTTTACGTGGCTGCTACGGGCTGAGCAAGAACCGTTCTTACCTACGCATCAAAACCACAATGATAGTTCGTCAAGTTAGTGCTATTTTAACCTACTCAAGGACTGGGCGTAGCCACACTCGGTTCAACTAAAGTTGGAGAAACTGACACCCGCCAGCCACCTGTGTGCAAAGCACGTCGGTAGAACCAGTCTCGTGTAAGCGTACGCGTAATGTCGGTCCGGGCCGCTGTTGGAAATATGCCCTAGAGGCAATAATAAATTGATTATTATTATATTTCCTTGTTCATGATAATTGTTTATTATCCATGCTAGAATTGTATTTATAGGAAACTCAAATACATGTGTGGATACATAGACAACACCATGTCCCTAGTAAGCCTCTAGTTGACTAGCTCGTTGATCAATAGATGGTTACGGTTTCCTGACCATGGACATTGGATGTCATTGATAACGGGATCACATCATTAGGAGAATGATGTGATGGACAAAGACCCAATCCTAAGCCTAGCACAAGATCATGTAGTTCGTATGCTAAAGCTTTTCTAATGTCAAGTATCATTTCCTTAGACCATGAGATTGTGCAACTCTCGGATACCGTAGGAGTGCTTTGGGTGTGCCAAACGTCACAATGTAACTGGGTGGCTATAAAGGTACATTACAGGTATCTCCGAAAGTGTCTGTTGGGTTGGCACGAATCGAGACTAGGATTTGTCACTCCGTGTAAACGGAGAGGTATCTCTGGGCCCACTCGGTAGGACATCATCATAATGTGCACAATGTGATCAAGGAGTTTATCACGGGATGATGTGTTACGGAACGAGTAAAGAGACTTGCCGGTAACGAGATTGAACAAGGTATCGGGATACCGACGATCGAATATCGGGCAAGTGTCGTACCGATAGACAAAGGGAATTGTATACGGGATTGATTAAGTCCTTGACATCGTGGTTCATCCGATGAGATCATCGTGGAACATGTGGGAGCCAACATGGTTATCCAGATCCCGCTGTTGGTTATTGACCGGAGAGTCATCTCGGTCATGTCTGCATGTCTCCCGAACCCGTAGGGTCTACACACTTAAGGTTCAGTGACGCTAGGGTTATAGAGATATTAGTATGCGGTAACCCGAAAGTTGTTCGGAGTCCCGGATGAGATCCCGGACGTCACGAGGAGTTCCGGAATGGTCCGGAGGTAAAGAATTATATATAGGAAGTGCTGTTTCGGCCATCGGGACAAGTTTCGGGGTCACCGGTATTGTACCGGGACCACCGGAAGGGTCCCGGGGGTCCACCGGGTGGGGCCACCTGCCCCGGGGGGCCACATGGGCTGTAGGGGGTGCGCCTTGGCCTATATGGGCCAAGGGCACCAGCCCCAAGAGGCCCATGCGCCAAGAGAAGAGGAAAAGGAAGAGTCCTAAAGGGGGAAGGCACCTCCGAGGTGCCTTGGGGAGGAGGGACTCCTCCCTGGCCGCACCCTTCCTTGGAGGAAGGGCCAAGGCTGCGCCCCCCCTCTCCCTTGGCCCTATATATAGTGGGGGGGGGGGGGGGGAAGGGGCATACCTAAGCCTTGGCGCCTCCCTCTCCCTCCCATGACACATCTCCCTCCTCCCGCAGCACTTGGCGAAGCCCTGTTGGAATCCCGCTACTTCCACCACCACGCCGTCGTGCTGTTGGATCTCCATCAACCTCTCCTCCCCCCTTGCGGGATCAAGAAGGAGGAGACGTCTCTGCTCCATACGTGTGTTGAACGCGGAGGTGCCGTCCGTTCGGCGCTAGGATCATCGGTGATTTGGATCACGACGAGTACGACTCCATCAACCCCGTTCTCTTGAACGCTTCCGCGTGCGATCTACAAGGGTATGTAGATCCACTCCTCCCTCGTTGCTAGATGACTCCATAGATTGATCTTGGTGACACGTAGGAAAACTGTTGAATTATTGCTACGTTACCCAACAGCCGCTTCATCCAACAATACCGCCGAACCAAAGTATGACATGCTGGTAAGCAGTATGACTTGTATCGCCCACAACTCACTTGTGTTCTGACGAAGCTATGTACCTAGGGTAGGGTCATGGATATGTCCAAGATACCCTCCCCAAGGACAACTCTAAAAGAACCAGAAGCAGTCAAAGAGGGATCATCATCCACTCGACCATGAAGTTATGTTCCACTCGACCGCCTTGAAGACACTCGACCATCCGAACAACCACTCGACCACTAGAAGATGTGAAGCCACTCACTCCGCAACGGTCGGGATTTAAGTCATAGCTTTAATAATCATTTATAGCACTTTACTTCGGACGTTACCAGTAACGCTCCTCCTTTATGGACATTGAACCCTGTGTAACGGAGGGGAGCTGGCGTCCTGGTGCACTCTATATAAGCCACCCCCCTCCTCCGGGACAAGGGTTCGCACCTTTTGTAATTCACACGCATATATCCAGTTGACCGCCTCCGGGCTCCGAGACGTAGGGCTGTTACTTCCTCCGAGAAGGGCCTAAACTCGTAAAACTCGCGTGTACAACTCCTCCATAGCTAGGATCTTGCCTCTACATTCCTACCCCCTATTCTACTGTCAGGCTTAGAACCACGACAGTTGGCGCCCACCGTGGGGCAGGTGTCTTAGCGACTTGTTGGAAAAGTTGCAATTTTTCCGATCCCCTTCATCATGGTTTCAGGCGGAGGTTTGGCTGAGGGCCGTGAGATCCCTCTCGGCGCGCTCGTGTTTGTCGCCGACGACTCCGCTTGGCTTCAGGAGGCTCCACTCGACATCGACGCACTCCCTGCCCGCGGGGCGATGCACTTTCATGCGTGCGTCCACGGCGTCCTCCTGCGGCAGCCGTCGACCCAGTATTAGTCGGCTCCAACAGCTTTCCCCCTCCCCATGGCCCGCCGGAGCAAGCGTTCCGGTCGGTCGAGGCTTCAGCGGTGGGTGAAGCATGCGGTGGCTCGCTAGTCGGCCACCCCTCAAGTCGTGGCAATCGAGCCCGATGAAACTCTCTACGGCCTGTTCGATCTGTCGACTGGCTCTATAGAGACTGCATCCGAGTGTGACAGCAGCGACCCAGCGGCAGAAGTTTTGATGGTCAATGGACCATGCAGTCCTCCTGGCTTCACCCGTGAAGATGGAGGTAATGGGGACGGTGATCCGTCGCGCGTTCATGAAGAGTACCGCTCCGAAACCCTCTCTTCGCAGCGGAGGGAGGAACTTCGCCACCAGAACATGGATGCACTGCATA
The DNA here is from genome assembly GCF_003073215.2 of Triticum urartu. Taxonomy (NCBI): domain Eukaryota; kingdom Viridiplantae; phylum Streptophyta; class Magnoliopsida; order Poales; family Poaceae; genus Triticum; species Triticum urartu. The sequence goes on from NC_053026.1 coordinate 441,290,291, forward strand.
CTCCTATAGTTGGAGAAACCCCTGAGGCCCAGGCCTTGGAGCAGGCGCGCCTGGCCAACTTGGCTAAGCGCACTCGTCTGGAGAACCTCCAGCGCGCACTTGACGATCGCGCTCGGCAGCGTGCTCCCGAATCCAGTCGACGCCAACTTTTTCCGCCTCCGACTCAGGTATACCGAACCCCGATCCAGAATCTCACAGCTGCAACCCGGATAGCGGAGTCGATCCAACTGAAGGAAATATGCCCTAGAGGCAATAATAAAGTTATTATTTATTTCCTTACATCATGATAAATGTTTATTATTCATGCTAGAATTGTATTAACCGGAAACATAATACATGTGTGAATACATAGACAAATAGAGTGTCACTAGTATGCCTCTACTTGACTAGCTCGTTGATCAAAGATGGTTAAGTTTCCTAGCCATTGACATGGGTTGTCATTTGATTAACGAGATCACATCATTAGGAGAATGATGTGATTGACATGACCCATTCCGTTGGCTTAGCACACGATCGTTTGGTATGTTGCTATTGCTTTCTTCATGACTTATACATGTTCCTATGACTATGAGATTATGCAACTCCCGTTTACCGGAGGAACACTTTGTGTGCTACCAAATGTCACAACGTAACTGGGTGATTATAAAGGTGCTCTACAGGTGTCCCCGAAGGTACTTGTTGGGTTGGCGTATTTCGAGATTAGGATTTGTCACTCTGATTGTCGGAGAGGTATCTCTAGGCCCTCTTGGTAATGCACATCACTTAAGCCTTGCAAGCATTGTAACTAATGAGTTAGTTGCGGGATGATGTATTACGAAACGAGTAAAGAGACATGCCGGTAACGAGATTGAACTAGGTATTGAGATACCGACGATCGAATCTCGGGCAAGTAACATACCGATGACAAAGGGAACAACGTATGTTGTTATGCGGTCTGGCCGATAAAGATCTTCGTAGAATATGTAGGAGCCAATATGAGCATCCAGGTTCCGCTATTGGTTATTGACCGGAGACGTGTCTCGGTCATGTCTACATAGTTCTCGAACCCGTAGGGTCCACACGCTTAACGTTACGATGACAGTAATATTATGAGTTTATATGTTTTGATGTACCGAAGGTTGTTCGGAGTCCCGGATGTGATCACGGACATGACGAGGAGTCTCGAAATGGTCGAGACATGAAGATTGATATATTGGAAGCCTATGTTTGGATATCGGAGGTGTTCCGGGTGAAATCGGGATTTTACCGGAGTACCGGGAGGTTACCGGAACCCCCCGGGAACCTAATGGGACTTAGTGGGCCTAGGTGGAAGAGAGGAGAGGAGGCAAGGGTTGGCCGCGCACCCCTCCCCCCTAGTCCGAATAAGACAAGGAGAGGGGGCGGCGCCCCCCCTTCCTTCCTTCTCCTCCACTCCTTCCCCCTCCCAAGTCCTAATTCAACTAGGAAAGGGGGGAGTCCTACTCCGGTGGGAGTGGGACTCCTCCGGCGCGCCTCCTCCTATGGCTGGCCGCACCCCCCCTTGCTCCTTTATATACAGGGGCAGGGGGCACCCTAGAGACACAACAATTGATCTGTTTGATCTTTTAGCCATGTGCGGTGCCCCCGTCCACCATAGTCCGCCTCGATAATACTGTAGCAGTGCTTAGGCGAAGCCCTGCGTCGGTAGAACATCAACATCGTCACCACGTCGTCGTGCTAACGAAACTCTCCCTCAACACTCGACTGGATCGGAGTTCGAGGGACGTCATCGGGCTGAACGTGTGCTGAACTCGGAGGTGCCGTATGTTCGGTACTTGATCGGTCGGATCGTGAAGACGTACGACTACATCAACCGCGTTGTGCTAACGCTTCCACTTTCGGTCTACGAGGGTACGTGGACAACACTCTCCCCTCTCGTTGCTATGCATCACCATGATCTTGCGTGTGCGTAGGAAATTTTTTGAAATTACTACGTTCCCCAAAAGTGGCATCCGAGCCAGGTTTTATGCGTTGATGTTATATGCACGAATAGAACACAAGTGAGTTTTGGGCGATATAAGTCATACTGCTTACCAGCATGTCATACTTTGGTTCGGCGGTATTGTTGGATGAAGCAGCCCAGACCGACATTATGCGTACGCTTACGCGAGACTGGTTCTACCAACGTGCTTTGCACATAGGTGGCTGGCGGGTGTTAGTTTCTCCAACTTTAGTTGAACCGAGTGTGGCTACGCCCGGTCCTTGCGATGGTTAAAACAGCACCAACTTGACAAACTATCGTTGTGGTTTTGATGCGTAGGTAAGAACGGTTCTTGCTAAGCCCGTAGCAGCCACGTAAAACTTGCAACAACAAAGTAGAGGACGTCTAACTTGTTTTTGCAGGGCATGTTGTGATGTGATATGGTCAATACGTGATGCTATATTTTATTGTATGAGATGATCATGTTTTGTAACCGAGTTATCGGCAACTGGCAGGAGCCATATGGTTGTCGCTTTATTGTATGCAATGCAATCGCCCTGTAATGCTTTACTTTATCACTAAGCGGTAGCGATAGTCGTGGAAGCATAAGATTGGTGAGACGATAACGATGCTACGATGGAGATCAAGGTGTCGCGTCGATGACGATGGTGATCATGATGGTGCTTCGGAGATGGAGATCACAAGCACAAGATGATGATGGCCATGTCATATCACTTATATTGATTGCGTGTGATGTTTATATTTTATGCATCTTATCTTGCTTTGATTGGCGGTAGCATTATAAGATAATCTCTCACTAAATTTAAAGATAAAAGTGTTCTCCCTGAGTATGCACCGTTGCCAATGTTCGTCGTGCCCAGACACCACATGATGATCGGGTGTGATAAGCTCTACGTCCATCTACAACGGGTGCAAGCCAGTTTTGCACACGCAGAATACTCGGGTTAAACTTGACGTGCCTAGCATATGCAGATATGGCCTCGGAACACTGAGAGCGAAAGGTCGAGCGTGAATCATATAGTAGATATGATCAACATAGTGATGTTCACCATTGAAAGTTACTCCATTTCACGTGATGATCGGTTATGGTTTAGTTGATTTGGATCATATGATCACTTAGAGGATTAGAGGGATGTCTTTGTAAGTGGGAGTTCTTAAGTAATATGATTAATTGAACTTAAATTTATCATAAACTTAGTACCTGATAGTATCTTGCTTATCTATGTTTGATTGTAGATAGATGGCCCGTGTTGTTGTTCCGTTGAATTTTAATGCATTCCTTGAGAAAGCAAAGTTGAAAGATGATGGTAGCAATTACACGGACTGGGTCCGTAAATTGAGGATTATCCTCATTGCTGCATAGAAGAATTACGTCCTGGAAGCACCGCTGAGTGCTAAGCCTGCTGCTGATGCAACTAACGACGTTAAGAACGTCTAGCAGAGCAAAGCTAATGACTACTCGATAGTTCAATGTGCCATGCTTTACGGATTAGAACCGGGACTTCAACGATGTTTTGAACGTCATGGAGCATATGAGATGTTCCAGGAGTTGAAGTTAATATTTCAAGAAAATGCCCAGATTGAGAGATATGAAGTCTCCAATAAGTTCTATAGCTGCAAGATGGAGGAGAATAGTTCTGTCAGTGAGCATATACTCAAGATATATGGGTATTGTAATCACTTGATTCAACTGGGATTTAATCTTCCGGATGATAGCGTTATTGACAGAATTCTCCAATCACTTCCACCAAGCTACAAGAGCGTTGTGATGAACTATAATATGAAAGGGATGGATAAGACAATTCCTGAGCTCTTCGCAATGCTAAAGGCCGCGGAGGCAGAAATCAAGAAGGAGCATCAAGTGTTGATGGTCAATAAGACCAGTAGTTTCAAGAAGAAGGGCAAAGGGAAGAAGAAGGGGAACTTCAAAAAGAACAGCAAGCAAGTTGCTGCTCAAGAGAAGAAACCCAAGTCTGGACCTAAGCCTGAAACTGAGTGCTTCTACTGCAAGCAGACTGGTCACTGGAAGCGGAACTGCCCCAAGTATTTGGCGGATAAGAAGGATGGCAAGGTGAACAAAGGTATATGTGATATACACGTTATTGATGTGTACCTTACTAGAGCTCACAGTAGCACCTGGGTATTTGATACTGGTTCTGTTGCTAATATTTGCAACTCGAAACAGGGACTACGGATTAAGCGAACACTGACAAAGGACGAGGTGACGATGCGCGTGGGAAACGGTTCCAAAGTCGATGTGATCACGGTCGGCACGCTACCTCTACATCCACCTTCGGGATTAGTTTTAGACCTAAATAATTGTTATTTGGTGCCAGCGTTGAGCATGAACATTATATCTAGATCTTGTTTGATGCGAGACGGTTATTCATTTAAATCAGAGAATAATGGTTGTTCTATTTATATGAGTAATATATTTTATGGTCATGCACCCTTGAAGAGTGGTCTATTTTTGATGAATCTCGATAGTAGTGATACACATATTCATAATGTTGAAACCAAAAGATGCAGAGTTGATAATGATAGTGCAACTTATTTGTGGCACTGCCGTTTAGGTCATATCGGTGTAAAGCACATGAAGAAAATCCATACTGATGGACTTTTGGAACCACTTGATTATGAATCACTGGTACTTGCGAATCGTGCCTCATGGGCAAGATGACTAAAACGCCATTCTCCGGAACCATGGAGAGAGCAATAGATTTGTTGGAAATCATACATACAGACATACAGATGTATGTGGTCCGATGAATGTTGAGGCTCGTGGCGGATATTGTTATTTTCTCACCTTCACAGATGATGTAAGCAGATATGGGTATATCTACTTAATGAAGCATAAGTCTGAAACATTTGAAAAGTTCAAAGAATTTCAGAGTGAAGTTGAAAATCATCGTAACAAGAAAATAAAGTTTCTACGATCTGATCATGGAGGAGAATATTTGAGTTACGAGTTTGGTCTACATTTGAAACAATGCGGAATGGTTTCGCAACTCACGCCACCCGGAACACCACACCGTAATGGTGTGTCCAAACGTCGTAATCGTACTTTACTAGATATGGTGCAATCTATGATGTCTCTTACTGATTTACCGCTATCGTTTTGGGGTTATGCTTTAGAGACGGTCGCGTTCACGTTAAATAGGGCACCATCGAAATCCGTTGAGACGACGCCTTATGAACTGTGGTTTGGCAAGAAACCAAAGTTGTCGTTTCTGAAAGTTTGGTGCTGCGATGCTTATGTGAAAAAGCTTCAACCTGATAATCTCGAACCCAAATCGGAGAAATGTGTTTTCATAGGATACCCAAAGGAGACTGTTGGGTACACCTTCTATCACAGATCCGAAGGCAAGACATTCGTTGCTAAGAATGGATCCTTTCTAGAGAAGGAGTTTCTCTCGAAAGAAGTGAGTGGGAGGAAAGTAGAACTTGATGAGGTAACTGTACCTGCTCCCTTATTGGAAAGTAGTTCATCACAGAAACCGGTTTCTGTGACACCTACACCAATTAGTGAGGAAGTTAATGATGATGATCATGAAACTTCAGATCAAGTTGCTACTGAACCTCGTAGATCAAACAGAGTAAGATCCGCACTAGAGTGGTACGGTAATATTGTTCTGGAAGTCATGCTACTAGATCATGATGAGCCTACAAACTATGAAGAAGCGATGGTGAGCCCAGATTCCGCAAAATGGCTTGAGGCCACGAAATCTGAGATGGGATCCATGTATGAGAACAAAGTGTGGACTTTGGTTGACTTGCCCGATGATCGGCAAGCAATTGAGAATAAATGGATCTTCAAGAAGAAGACTGACGCTGACGGTAATGTTACTGTCTACAAAGCTCGACTTGTTGCAAAAGGTTTTCGACAAGTTCAAGGGATTGACTACGATGAGACCTTCTCACCCGTAGCGATGCTTAAGTCTGTCCGAATCATGTTAGCGATTGCCGCATTTTATGATTATGAAATTTGGCAGATGGATGTCAAAACTGCATTCCTAAATGAATTTCTGGAAGAAGAGTTGTATATGATGCAACCGGAAGGTTTTGTCGATCCAAAGGGAGCTAACAAAGTGTGCAAGCTCCAGCGATCTATTTATGGACTGGTGCAAGCCTCTCGGAGTTGGAATAAACGCTTTGATAGTGTGATCAAAGCATTTGGTTTTGTACAGACATTTGGAGAAGCCTGTATTTACAAGAAAGTGAGTGGGAGCTCTGTAGCATTTTTGATATTATATGTGGATGACATATTACTGATTGGAAATGATATAGAATTTCTGGATAGCATAAAGGGATACTTGAATAAGAGTTTTTCAATGAAAGACCTCGGTGAAGCTGCTTACATATTGGGCATTAAGATCTATAGAGATAGATCAAGACGCTTAATTGGACTTCCACAAAGCACATACCTTGACAAAGTTTTGAAGAAGTTCAAAATGGATCAAGCAAAGAAAGGGTTCTTGCCTGTGTTACAAGGTGTGAAGTTGAGTAAGACTCAATGCCCGACCACTGCAGAAGATAGAGAGAAAATGAAAGATGTTCCCTATGCTTCAGCCATAGGCTCTATCATGTATGCAATGCTGTGTACCAGACCTAATGTGTGCCATGCTATAAGTCTAGCAGGGAGGTACCAAAGTAATCCAGGAGTGGATCACTGGACAGCGGTCAAGAACATCCTGAAGTACCTGAAAAGGACTAAGGATATGTTTCTCGTTTATGGAGGTGACAAAGAGCTCATCGTAAATGGTTACATTGATGCAAGCTTTGGCACTGATCCGGGCGATTCTAAATCGCAAACCAGATACGTCTTTACATTGAACGGTGGAGCTATCAGTTGGTGCAGTTCTAAACAAAGCGTCATGGCGGGATCTACATGTGAAGCGGAGTACATAGCTGCTTCGGAAGCAACAAATGAAGGAGTCTGGATGAAGGAGTTCATATCCGATCAAGGTGTCATACCTAGAGCATCGGGTCCAATGAAAATCCTTTGTGACAATACTGGTGCAATTCCCTTGGCGAAGGAATCCAGATTTCACAAGAGAACCAAGCACATCAAGAGACGCTTCAATTCCATCCGGGTTCTAGTCCAGGTGGGAGACATAGAAATTTGCAAGATACATACGGATCTGAATGTTGCAGACCCGTTGACTAAGCCTCTTCCACGAGCAAAACATGATCAGCACCAAGACTCCATGGGTGTTAGAATCATTACTGTGTAATCTAGATTATTGACTCTAGTGCAAGTGGGAGACTGAAGGAAATATGCCCTAGAGGCAATAATAAAGTTATTATTTATTTCCTTACATCATGATAAATGTTTATTATTCATGCTAGAATTGTATTAACCGGAAACATAATACATGTGTGAATACATAGACAAACAGAGTGTCACTATTATGCCTCTACTTGACTAGCTCGTTGATCAAAGATGGTTAAGTTTCCTAGCCATTGACATGGATTGTCATTTGATTAACGAGATCACATCATTAGGAGAATGATGTGATTGACATGACCCATTCCGTTGGCTTAGCACACGATCGTTTAGTATGTTGCTATTGCTTTCTTCATGACTTAAACATGTTCCTATGACTATGAGATTATGCAACTCCCGTTTACCGGAGGTACACTTTGTGTGCTACCAAACGTCACAACGTAACTGGGTGATTATAAAGGTGCTCTACAAGTGTCTCCGAAGGTACTTGTTGGGTTGGCGTATTTCGAGATTAGGATTTGTCACTCTGATTGTCGGAGAGGTATCTCTGGGCCCACTCGGTAATACACATCACTTAAGCCTTGCAAGCATTGCAACTAATGAGTTAGTTGCAGGATGATGTATTACGGAATGAGTAAAGAGACTTGCCGGTAACGAGATTGAACTAGGTATTGAGATACCGATGATCGAATCTCGGGCAAGTAACATACCGATGACAAAGGGAACAACGTATGTTGTTATGCGGTCTGACCGATAAAGATCTTCGTAGAATATGTAGGAGCCAATATGAGCATCCAGGTTCCGCTATTGGTTATTGACCGGAGACGTGTCTCGGTCATGTCTACATAGTTCTCGAACCCGTAGGGTCCACACGCTTAACGTTACGATGACAGTAATATTATGAGTTTATATGTTTTGATGTACCGAAGGTTGTTCGGAGTCCCGGATGTGATCACGGACATGACAAGGAGTCTCAAAATGGTCGAGACATGAAGATTGATATATTGGAAGCCTATGTTTGGATATCGGAAGTGTTCCAGGTGAAATCGGGATTTTACCGGAGTACCGGGAGGTTACCGGAACCCCCCGGGAACCTAATGGGACTTAGTGGGCCTAGGTGGAAGAGAGGAGAGGAGGCAAGGGTTGGCCACGCACGCCTCCCCCCCTAGTCCGAATAGGACAAGGAGAGGGGGCGGCGCCCCCCCTTCCTTCCTTCTCCTCCACTCCTTCCCCCTCCCAAGTCCTAATTCAACTAGGAAAGGGGGGAGTCCTACTCCGGTGGGAGTGGGACTCCTCCGGCGCGCCTCCTCCTATGGCTGGCCGCACCCCCCCTTGCTCCTTTATATACAGGGACAGGGGGGCACCCTAGAGACACAATAATTGATCTGTTTGATCTTTTAGCCGTGTGCGGTGCCCCCTCCACCATGGTCCACCTCGATAATACTGTAGCGGTGCTTAGGCGAAGCCCTGCGTCGGTACAACATCAACATCGTCACCACGCTGTCGTGCTGACGAAACTCTCCCTCAACACTCGGCTGGATCGGAGTTCAAGGGACGTCATCGGGCTGAACGTGTGCTGAACTCGGAGGTGCCATACGTTCGGTACTTGATCGGTCAGATCGTGAAGACGTATGACTACATCAACCGCGTTGTGCTAACGCTTCCGCTTTCGGTCTATGAGGGTATGTGGACAACACTTTCCCCTCTCGTTTCTATGCATCACCATGATCTTGCATGTGCGTAGGAATTTTTTTGAAATTACTATGTTCCCCAACACAAACCTTCCCACTCAGAAGCTGGCCGAGGTCTGATGCAGATCCGAGCTTTGCTCCGTGCGGCGGGAGAGCAGAATACAACGGTATCTCAGTCATGGAATAGGATCCATAGCAGATCCGTAGTTGCCGATACAGTTCAGTCGGCTCACAGCCCAAGATCGCCCCGGAGGCATGAGGAACGTGGAGATCGACAAGATCAGTACAGAAACCGTGAGCAGTATGAACACCGAGTCGATCGCGATGATCATCGTCGAATGCCCACGCCTCCCCCAAGGAGTGGGTCGTACGTGCCTCGACAACATGATGACAGGCGCCCTCACAGTGTTGGGCGAAGGATTCTAGTCGACCCCAGGGAACCAGGCTTTGATGCGAGATCTATTCTCGTTCAGGGCTTGGTCGACAGAAACAGAGCTCATCGAGAGGGTCATGACAGAGATCTACCAACCATCAGCAGAGCGCATGTCTCAGGTCCAGAGTGCATCAGCAGAGCCATCAGGGCTGCAGTGATCCCCCCAACTTCAGGTTGGCGACTGGAGTTAGGGCCAGTTCTTTTGCTAGCTTTTTTGGGCTTCCAGAATAAGCTACCCCCTACCCAGATTATTCTAGAAGCCCAACCAAAATTTTCTTTTTAAAAGCCTACTAGTTAACTCTTAACTACTAGGCTTCTAAAAAAATAAGTTTGGTTGAGCTTTTAGAATAAGCTAGGTAGGGGGCAGCTTATTGCAGCTTATTCTGGAAGTCACCAAAAGAACTGGCCCTTAGTAAGTTCACTGGTGAGTCCAAGCCTGACACTTGGCTTGAAGACTAATGAGTGGCTGTCCAGATCGGCGGCGGCAATGATGAAGTAGCCATGAAACACCTTCCTCTGATGTTGGAGGGCTCGGCTAGAGCATGGCTGAATCAGTTAGCACCAAGCAGTATCTATACTTGGGAAGATCTGGCCCGAGTATTTGTCAGAACGTTTGAAGGAACTTGCAAACGGCCGGCAGGACTGACAGAATTACAGTGTTTCATGCAGAAACCGAATGAGTCTTTGAGGGATTATATCCAGAGATGGATCACGTTGCATCACACGGTGGAGAATGTGTCTGATCACCAGGCAATTTGTGCCTTTAAAGAACGTGTCATGTATCGGGAGTTGAATATGAAGTTCGGTCGGACAGGAGATATGACTCTGACTCGGATGATGGAAATTGCCACCAAGTATGCCAACGGTGAAGAAGAAGACCGACTCCGGAGTGGCAAGCACAAAGCAGTCGCTCAAGAAACCGGAGGAGGTAACTCCAGTCGAAAACAGAAGCGCAAGGCTGAACCAGTCGCCCCTGGTGAATCCTTAGCTGTGACTCAAGGAAAGTTCAAGGGGAAGCCCAAAGGGTCGTGGAACCCCAAGAAGGTAAAAGATCAAGATGGAAATGATGTGTTGGATTTGCCATGCCACATCCACGCCAAAAAAGATGAAGAGGGTAATTTCATTTACCCGAAGCATACCACTTGACAGTGTCGACTCCTAATCCAACAGTTCCGAGAGAAACAGCCCAAGGAAAAGGAGAAGGAAGCAGACAAGGTTGAGGATGAGGAAGATGATGATGATGGTTATCCCCACGTGAATTCCACCCTGATGATTTTCGCTGACGTTGAGAGTAAAAGTCAACTGAAAGTCATCAACAGAGAAGTGAACATGGTCGCTCCGGTGACACCCAATTATTTGAAGTGGTCCCAGATTGCCATTACGTTCGACCAGTCCGATCATCCAGTGCACATAGCCACCCCTGGGAGGCAAGCGTTGGTGGTCGACCCAGTAGTCGAAGGCACTCGACTGACAAAGGTTCTGATGGATGGTGGCAGTGGCCTGAATATACTGTATGCAGAAACATTGAAAGGAATGGGCATTCCGATGTCCAGACTCAGTGAGAGTAATATGAGTTTCCATAGGGTCATTCCAGGCAAGAAGGCTGCATCACTCGGTCAGATTGCTCTCGACGTGGTTTTCGGTGATTCCAAGAATTACCGCAGAGAAAAGTTAACATTTGAAGTTGTGGATTTTCAGAGTGCCTATCATGCTATTCTGGGCAGGCCAGCTTATGCACGTTTTATGGCTTGACCATGTTACGTGTACCTCAAATTGAAGATGCCTGGTCGCAAAGGAGTGATCACTATCACTGGTAATCGGAAGAAGGCAGAAGAGTGCTTCCAGAAGGGTTCAAAGATCGCCGATGCACAGATGGCCGTGGCAGAATTGCAAGAATATTAGAAAAATGCAGATCCGAGTGATTTGTTGCGAGCCAAGAAGCCAGCCATAGATTCAGCATTCCAGTCATCTGGTGAAACCAAGTCGATTCACATTCACCCGACAGACCCCCAATGCTGCTCCGACCCACATTTCAACCACACTCGACTCCAAATAGGAAGAAGCGCTCATCCAGTTCCTCCATGAGAACTGGGACATCTTTGCATGGAAACCTTCGGACATGCCAGGTGTTCCCAGGGGACTGGCTGAGCATCGTTTGCGAGTCGACCCAAAAGTGAAACCAGTCAAAGAACATCTTCGACGGTCCGCCGTGCAGAAGAGGAAGGCAATCGGTGAAGAGGTGGCTCGGCTTTTGGAAGCTGAGTTTATCCTTGAGATTTACCACTCCGAGTGGTTATCTAATGTTGTCATGGTCCCAAAGAAGGACGGCTCACTTCGCATGTGCATTGACTTCAAGCATATCAATCGGGTCTGCCCGAAAGATCACTTTCCCCTCCCTCGCATCGACTAGATAGTCGACTCGACTGCAGGGTGCGAGCGTTTGTCCTTTTTGGATGCTTACTCCGGGTACCACCAGATCCGTCTGTACGGACCCGACGAGATAAAAACAGCTTTCATCACCCCATTTGGGTGCTTCTGTTATGTCACTATGTCATTCCATTTGAAGAACGCTGGAGCCACTTTCATGCGGATGATTCAGAAGTGCCTGCTCACTCAGATCAGTCGGAATGTGGAAGCATACATGGATGACATTGTGGTCAAGTCACGTAAAGGTTCCGACCTACTGACTGACCTTGCTGAAACCTTGGCCAACCTCAGAAGGTATGATATCAAGCTCAATCCATCAAAGTGCACGTTTAGAGTTCCGGGCGGAAAATTACTCGGTTTTCTTGTTTCCGAACGAGGGATCGATGCTAACCCAGAGAAAGTGGGCGCTATACTCCGAATGAAATGCCCTGTGCATGTGCATGATGTCCAGAAGCTTACTGGTTGCTTGGCCGCCCTAAGTTGATTCATTTCTCGCCTCGATGAAAAGGCATTGCCTCTTTACCGACTGATGAAGAAATCAGATAAGTTCGAGTGGACTCCTGAAGCTGATGCAGCATTTGCAGAGCTAAAAGCCCTGCTTTCCACCCAGCCGGTGCTTGCTGCCCCAATCAGCAAAGAGCCTTTACTGCTTTATATAGCAGCCACTTGAGAATGAGGTTTACTTCTTTCTGTCTTTAACTCTGTTTAATGGATCCTTCCCCTTGTATTACTTTAACTCTATTTTATCTTTTCAGGAGGTGTCTCTCTCTTCTGGCGACTCATCGCAGACGCAATTTACGGCCTTCAAGACTTCCCATGGGTAATGAAAAATCCTCATGTTTTCCGGGTTGTTCAAATTGTATCTTTATACTGAAAATCCTGCAACATTTTTGTTAGTGGCCAAGCTAAATCCAATAAGGCAAAGGTAGCTAAACCGGCGGAAGACCCGCTGATGCTTGCATCTGACCCGGCCAGGCCTTCTCCATTAACCGACGCTCCAGAAGACCCGCCTGTTGATGCAGAAGCAAATCCTCCCGAGCCGTTGTTTGATGAGACCACTGTGAACCCTTCTGCTACTGGACCATCAAGCTCAGCCAACCCGCCATCACCGTCTGCACATGACGTTCAGATCACCGGGAGTCGCTTTATTGAACCAGGGAATCCAACTATGCTGGCTCGGTGTACTGCGAAACAAGAGGCATTGGAGAGGCAGAAAGTGCGCTTTGACGTTGCCAGTTACGACCATCTAAATGCCAATGATATTTTATCCGGTTATCTCAGCCACGTGCACTCCACTCGCGACTCTGAGATCGAAATGGTCAAAGAGTTGCAGCTGAAATATGAGGTATGTTCTTCCGGCTTATCTATATTCCTTCAGCCCCCAAGTCTTTAGATTATGAAACAATCGGAATGATCTGTAGACTTTAGCATATAGGCCAAGACCTTTACCTTTGATTTTCTTGAATTCAATAAAATAGAACAAAACTTCACCTGTAGTCCCCAAGGGCCGGTTCTTTTTTATCATAAATGAGCTGGTACCTTAAATTGTTTTGTACCGTATTCAAAGAACTTAATATTCCGGCCTAACCTTGAGAAACTTGCTGAATTGCATACATTAGCCCCCAAGTGTCAAGTGTTGTTACTTTGTAAAGTACTTGGGACTTAAAGTATGTCTTTAGAGCCATAAGATATTGTTTTGGTATACATTAGCCCCCAAGTGTCAAGTGGTTTTTTGGAAAGTACTTGAGACTTGAATCTTGATATTTGAACCTTTGAGCAAAATCTTGACTTATCTGAGTATGTATTCTTGCAGAATGCCTTATCTGAACTAAACTCGCAATTGACTGATGCGAAGACCCGGCTAGCTGGTCAAGAAGCAGAAATTAAGTCTGCTAACTCTAAATTGCAAATAAGTCTCTCTGAGACGGAAAACTTAAAGACCAGTTTGGCTGCCAAGAAGAAAACCTGGGTAGAGGAAAAAAAATGCTTCTGACACAACGCGCTGAGAGAGCCGAAGCAGCCCTTGAAGAGGTGTCAACAGAGCTGAACGGCTTAAAGGGCCGGGTGTCTCAAATGGTGGTCGCCATTTTTGGTAAGCCGTCCATTTTTAATCTTATGTACTTTTTGCTAATCCGGAATATAAACCTCCAGTTGACTTTGTGTATAAAACATGTGTAGGCCCACGAAGCAAAAACCTGAGCCAAGATCCTTTGATTAAATTGAAGGCAGTGTACACCTTAGTAGAGCAACTGTATATTGGTGCACAACGGGCACTTGCCGCCATCTCTCCTGCCAATTAGGGACCCAATCGGCTCAGCGACGTCTTGAAGAAACTATCAATCCTGCCTACCAGATTTCAAGAAGTGAAGCGCTCCTGTGCGCGAGCCGGGGCTTTGACTGCCCTGAGCCGCTCCAAGGCTTGGGTGCCAGACCTAGACCCAGCGGACGTGGCCAGAGGCTATCCTACCGTGAAGGAAGATGGATCTCCCTTTGAGCAGGATGACTTCATGGCTTGCATGCGCGGAGTCCGGCCTCAGGCAACTACCCTTGGAGATGATACCAACATTGACAAATATCAGCCGGGTTTTGATGCTGAAAATAAGAAGATGGCGACTCCCTTGTACAAGGTGACAGATTTGATCCCGCCTATAAGAGAAAATACATTTGCCCCAGAAGTTGACCCGGCAGGCTTGATCGACGATGAAGCCGAATTTGTCGCCGTGAATGGTTTTGACTGGTCAAAACCCAAATTCCAACCAACAGAGGGCGGTGAACCGGCGAGGGAGGAGTAACAACCATCTTCATTTGCTTTATAAATAGCCGTGTAATAGTTTAGCTATGAAAACACTGAATGCCTTGCTTATGCCATCATGCAGAAAACACTGTGTGTGACTCTGTGTTTCCTGATGGCAATATATGCATTATATTTGATGATTTTTTCTGCAACACTTTAACTCTGTTCCCTGTAGATACAAGAGAAAAGACTGGCTTGGCGGCTTAGAACCAAACGGGTTAAAACACCCGGTTTATATCCAATATGTTTATCACAATAGAAAACAGAAAACAGATATAAATAAAGGACAAGGGGTAAAACTAACTCTTTAGTTAATGCAAGAGGCAATTACATATAAATAATAGCCATACTTGTACCTTTGATCCTTAGACCACCGGCTTGAGTAACCCGGGTAATGAAGTTGATAACTCAATCTTTCTGAGAAATCAATGCCTTTGAATACTTTAATGATCATCATACCTTGGTAGCTTTGTTGTCAAATAGACAAGCCGGCAAAGAAGATCATGCTAATTATTTGTAACAAGAAACTCCAAGGCAAATAACAATTAACAAGTATGATTTAACCTTATATTTAAAGGTTGGTGGCTTCTGATTCGAATACGATCAGTAAACCGGACCAAAGGGGTTAAGCTAGGGTTCGAATATGACCATATAGCCCCCAGTGGCTGTGGCGTTGCGCCGATCAAGAGGGCACCGATAGCTATGTTCCCTTTGGTTTGAATACGACCTATGTTTGAACAGGAAGCCCCCAAATGACCTTGAGAGGTTTTTTATGACCCTGATTCGAATACGATCCAAGTCGGACCCAAAAGGGGTTAAGCTATGATTCAGATACGATAAAGAAGCCCCCTAGTGAGTTTTGCCTTGAGCCGATCAAGAGGGTTACGACAGCTATGTTCTCTTTAGTTCGAATACGACCTATGTTTGAACAGGAAGCCCCCAATCGACCATGATAATTGCAGCTAGATTCGAATACGATCATAAGTCGGACCAAAAAAGGTTAGACTTGATTCAAATATGATCAGCTCCTTAATAGTCATTTGAAAATAAGAAATAACAAAGATGCATAATATTTGAAAAGAAAAGAGACCGATGGTCTTACTTTATTGCTTTATCATGGTATATACAATGTTAAAGTATGTACATGATGAGAGCTGGTGGCTCAGGTGTAGTATGGCCGAAGTTGAGCAATGTTCCACGACTGGTGGGTCTCCTCCTCCGACTTACGTGAATCTTTGTGCTCTCGAACATCGATGAGGTAATATGACCCATTGTTTAAATTCTTGCTGATCACAAAGGGTCCTTCCCAAGGTGGGGATAACTTGTGCGCATCTGACAGATCCTGGATGAGCCGGAGCACTAGGTCGCCTTCTTGAAAAGTCCTGGACTTAACCCGATGGCTGTGATAATGGCGCAGGTCCTGTTGATAAATTGCTGACCGAGCCGCTGCTAAGTCTCTTTCTTCATCCAACAAGTCAAGTGCATCCTGTCTGGCTTGTTCATTATTAGCTTCAACATAAGCCGCCACACGGGGCGAGTCATGACGGATGTCACTAGGCAACACTGATTCTGCTCCATAAACCATGAAGAAAGGTGTGTAACCTGTAGACCTGTCAGGCGTGGTGTTGATACTCCACAACACCGAGGGTAATTCCTCTACCCAACAACCTGGCGTTCGCTGTAAGGGAACCATAAGCCGGGGTTTGAGACCTTTCAAAATTTCCTAATTGTCTCTCTCAGCTTGACCATTGGACTGAGGATGAGCTACAGAAGAAACATCAAGCCGGATATGCTCACGTTGACAAAACTCCTCCATAGCCCCTTGGGACAGATTAGTGCCATTGTCAGTGATAATGCTGTGTGGAAAACCAAAACAGAAGATCACCTTTTTCATGAACTGAACCGCCGTGGCCGCGTCACACTTACTCACTGGCTCCGCCTCAACCCACTTAGCGAATTTATCAACTGCCACTAAAAGATGTGTCTTTTTATCCTTAGACCTTTTGAAAGGTCCCACCATGTCAAGCCCCCAGACCACAAACGGCCAACTGATTGGAATCATCCGGAGCTCTTGAGCCGGCACATGTGCTCGTCGTGCAAACTTTTGACATCCATCACATCTGCTGACCAGATCCTCTGCATCCGCGTGAGCCACCAACCAGTAAAAACTGTGACGAAAATCCTTGGCCACTAGAGATTTTGACCCGGCGTGATGACCACAATAGCCTTCGTGGATCTCACGAAGTATTTCTTGACCTTCTTCGGGGGAAACACACCGCTGAAACGCTCCGGAGACGCTGCGATGGTATAGTTCTCCATCCGAAATCGTCATTGACTTAGACCACCGTGTTATCTCTCGAGCCAGGGTCTCATCCGCTGGCAACTCTCCCCGGGTCATGTAAGCCAAGAACGACACTGTCCAATCTGGGATGACATGAAGAGCCGCCACCAACTGCGCCTCCGGGTCAGGAACAGCTAAATCTTCTTCTGTGGGCAACTTGACAGATGGGTTATGCAAAACATCCAAAAAGGTGTTAGGTGGTACCGGCTTACCCCTGAGACCCCAACCGGCTTAAAGCATCAGCCGCTTCATTCTTTCGACGGTCAATGTGCTCCACCTGATAACCTTTAAAATGCCCTGCAACAGCATCAACCTCCCGGCGATAAGCCGCCATGAGAGGGTCCTTGGAATCCCACTTGCCTGATACCTGTTGAGCCACTAGATCTGAGTCGCCAAGACATCTGACCCGGCTCAAACTCATCTCTTTTGCCACTCGAAGACCATGGAGCAAGGCTTCATACTCTGCTACGTTGTTAGTGCAAGGAAACATCAACCGTAACACATAACAAAATTTGTCACCTCGCGGAGAGGTTAACACAACTCCAGCCCCCGAGCCTTCCAACTGTCTGGACCCATCAAAATGAATAGTCCAATACGTGTTGTCTGGTTTCTCTTCTGGCATCTGCATCTCTGTCCAGTCATTAGTGAAGTCAACCAGTGCTTGAGATTTGATCGCGGTACGTGGCACATACTTCAACCCATGAGAAGCAAGCTCAATCGCCCACTTGGCGACTCGCCCAGTGGCTTCTCTATTTTCAACGATGTCTCCCAAAGGAGCAGAGCTAACCACCGTGATTGGATGTCCCTGAAAATAATGCTTAAGCTTCCGGCTTGCCATGAACACCCCATATACGAGCTTCTGCCAATGTGGATATCGTTGCTTGGATTCAATTAGCACCTCACTGACGTAGTAAAACGGCCGTTGAACCGGATGCTCCTTGCCAGACTCCTTGCGCTCCACCACAATAGCCACACTAACAGCTCATGAGTTGGCGGCCACGTATAACAGCAGCAGCTCTTTCTCAACTGGAGCAGCTAGGACCGGCGACTCAGCAAGCTGTGTCTTCAGATCTTCAAAAGCAGAGTTCGCAGCATCGCTCCAAACAAAATCATCTGTTTTCTTCGTCATCTCATACAAAGGCATTGCCTTCTCCCCTAACCGGCTTATGAACCGGCTCAAAGCAGCAACACGGCCCGCCAGTCGTTGAACGTCATTGATGCATGTTGGTTTGGCCAGGGATGTAATTGCCTTGATTTTCTCCGGGTTAGCCTCAATACCTCGGTTAGACACCAAAAAAACCCAAGAGCTTGCCGGCTGGGACTCCAAATACACACTTGGCCGGGTTAAGCATCATTTTGTAGACCCGGAGATTATCGAAAGTCTCTTTCAGATCTGTGACCAAGGTTTCCTCTTTCCTAGATTTTACCACTATATCATCCACATAAGCATGAACATTATGCCCAATTTGATCGTGAAGACAATTCTGCACACGCCGTTGGTAAGTCGCCTGGGCACTCTTAAGCCCAAAAGGCATAGACACATAGCAGAAAGCTCCAAAAGGAGTGATAAAAGTCGTCTTCTCCTGATCCTTGACTGCCATCTTGATCTGATGATAACCAGAATAAGCATCCAAGAAACTCAAATGTGCGCAACTCGCCGTAGCATCAATGATCTGATCAATACGAGGGAGGGCAAAAGGATCAGCCGGACAAGCCTTGTTCAGATCGGTGTAATCCACACACACATACGCCAGGTGCCATTATTTTTGAGTACAAGCACCGGGTTGGCTAACCACTCCGGGTGAAAGACTTCTACAATGAACCCAACTGCCAAAAGCCGGGCCACCTCTTCTCCAATGGCCTTGCGCCTTTCTTCATTGAACCATCGGAGAAACTGTCTGACAGGTTTAAACTTTGGATCAATATTGAGAGTGTGCTCAGCGAGTTCCCTCGGGACACCCGGCATGTCTGAAGGTTTCCATGCGAAGATGTCCCGGTTCTCACGGATGAACTCGATGAGCGCGCTTTCCTATTTTGGATCCAAGTTTGCACTGATGATGAACTGCTTGGATGAGTCGCCTGGCACAAAGTCAACCATCTTGGTGTCATCAGCTGATTTGAACTTCAACACCGGCTCATGCTCTGTTGTTGGTTTCTTTAGTGATGTCATGTCTTCCGGGTCAACATGCTCTTTGTAAAACTTTAACTCCTCTGTTGCACAGACAGATTCAGCACAGGCAGCATCACCTTCTTCACACTCCAAAGCTATTTTCTGGCTCCCGTGTACTGTAATGCTGCCCTTATAACCCGGCATCTTAAGCTGCAAATACACATAACACGGTCGAGCCATGAATTTGGCATAAGCCGGTCATCCAAACAGAGCATGATACAGGCTTTTGATCTTAACCACCTCAAAGGTTATTTTTTCTGCTCTAGAGTCATAATCATCCCCAAAGGCTACTTCTAGTTCAATCTTACCCACTGGGTATGCCGACTTGCCAGGAACCACACCATGAAAAACAGTGTTGGATTGTTTAAGACTCTTATCAGTCAATCCCATCCGGCGGAACGTCTCGTAGTAGAGGATGTTGATGCTGCTGCCTCCATCCATGAGTACCTTAGTGAATTTGTATCCACCAACCTGAGGTGCCACTACCAAAGCCAAGTGACCTGGATTATCAACCCGGGGTGGGTGATCCTCTCTGCTCCACACAATAGGCTGCTCTGACCAACGTAAGTAATGTGGAATCGCCGGCTCAACGGCATTGACGGCCCTCTTGTGAAGCTTCTGGTCTCTCTTACATAAGCTAGTGGTGAATACATGGTATTGCCCACTATTCAGCTGCTTCGGGTTGCTCTGATATCCAGACTGCTGCTGCTGATTACCTTGGCCGGGTTGCGGATTATACCCTCCTTGGTTACCGGGATGGCCCTGACCATGGAATCCTCCTCCACGTGAGCCGGCGCCCGAGCCTTGGAAACTACCTCCACCTGAGCCACCACCTGGTCCGTGACCTCCATCAAATCTGTTTGAATTTTTAAATGCCTTCATGATCATACAATCTTTCCACAGGTGGGTGGCTGGCTTCTCCCGGGTGTCGTGCTTTGGACAAGGCTCATTCAATAATTGCTCACGGGTGGGACCTGACCCGCCCGACCGAGGGGGCTGTCTGCCCTTGCGTTGTTGATTTTCGCCCTGTGCATTGGTGTTAGCAACAAACTCATTAGCCTTACGTTTATTACCTCCTTGATTCGCCGGGTTATGCTGATGACCCTTGCCGTTGCCGTTCTTCTTTCCCTTCGTTGCCTTTTCTTCGTCAGACACCGGGTCCTTGGTAGTATCAGAATCAACATACTTGACGAGAGCCGCCATCAACGTTCCCATGTCATTATAGTCACGCTTGAGCCGCCCCAGCTTCTGCTTCAGAGGTTCGAAACAACAATTTTTCTCCAACATTAAGACTATTGAGCCAGCATCCATTTTATCAGATGAATGTATTATCTCCTTGACCCGGCGCACCCAATGGGTTGTGGATTCACCATCCTCTTGCTTGCAATTGGTTAGGTCCACAATCGACATAGGCTGCTTACACGTGTCTTTGAAGTTCTGGATGAACCAGGCCTTCAACTCCGCCCATGAGCCAATAGAATTGGGTGGCAATCCTTTCAACCAAGTACGAGCTGTTCCATCCAACATCATAGTGAAATACTTGGCCATTGCTGCGTCGCTGACCTCCAACAACTCCATAGCCATCTCATAACTCTCAATCCAAGCCCCGGACTATAAGTCAGCCGTGTAATTAGGCACCTTACGAGGCCCCTTAAAATCCTTTGGCAAACGCTCATTACGTATGGCCGGTACCAAGCAAGGAACACCTCCGGTTCTTGTGGCCACTCCTGCCTCGACCGAGGTTGCTGGATAAGCCAGAAAAGTTTGATGAGCCGCCTGCTCTGCTGCCATTTGAACTGCTTGTTCTGCCTCTTGTCGAATCCTCTCCTGATCCGCCAAGTTAAGGGCTCCAGCCCGCACCGGCTCATGCCTGTACGGCCGGTTGTGGCGTTGAGCATTGCTTGACATGTCTGCAGATTCCATATGCCTACTGTAACTTGGGCTCCGGCTTGGACGAGGAGTTGAATGGATCTTGCCTCGACTATAGGAGTAGGCATCCTGTTGTGCCAGAGCTGTTTGAAGAAGTTCTCTTACCCTCCGTGTTTCAACCGTCGCCGGTGAGTCACCTTCCATCGGAAGAGCCGCCAGACGAGCCAATGCTGCGATGAGGTTTTCCAAGGGGTTGAAGAAGTGACCCGGCGGTGTTGGGATGTAATGAGGCGGAGCGGTAATTATACGAGGTGGATCCATGGCACGCGGCTGGACCGGCGCGCCGGGTGTTGTAATCCAGGGTGCCTCTGGCGGGTTACTTCCCCCGGCTCCGGGTGTATGAAAAAGATTCCTAGGATCGAGCATCAGAGGCAGGCGTGATTGAGTTTTCTGATGCCTCCTCCTCATGACCTCGTTCGATGCGTTCAGATCCACCGAGAGCCAGAAGGTCTCCGCTTGAAGCTGTTGAGCACGAATGTCCAAAGCCGCCCGCTCTGCCGCCATCTCGAATTCCTCTGTTGCTAGATTTTCCTTAGCTTGCACCATCTCTTCATGTACGCGTGCCACCTCTGCGTCATGCTGGGCCTTATCCGCCGGCTCTACCACGGCAGTCAACAGAGTCGTTAGTTTATCCATGAGGTCCATCAAGATCTAAGCCGGAGGGCTCGCGGGGTCTCCTGACCCGGCTGCAGCCGACACGGTAGCTGTTGCCGCCGCTGCTGTAGAGTTCTGCCAGGACTGTGTTCCTGCCATGAAGACTTCGGCCCAATTCGGCGGCTTAAGGGGGTCCGAATAATGCTGCCATCGGAACAGCCCCCGAGCATGCCGTCCTGCAGCTGGTACAAAGAGTCTGTATCGCTCGTTGATGATGCAGTGTCAGAACAGACGGCCGTCTCACCGCCCTCCACCGATACTTCAGAGTATTCACCACCGTGGACGCCACCTACGAAGGCATGCTTCACGGCAGATTGAACACGGGCGGTCCTCGTGCGCCGAGCCGTTTTGATGAGGTTGGTGTGGACGTCTGGCTCAGGACCTGACTCGCCGATTCGGCCGATGAAGACGTGAATTCCGCCGAAGGGGACCCGGTACCCGTACTCAATTGAGCAGGCCTCGGGGCCCCAGCCTTCGTCGTCGATGTAGAGCTTGCCGCGACGACTCTTGGTCATCCGGCCCACAACGTATCCCTTGAGCCCTTCGAAGCTGCCCTTCAAGAACTCAAATCCACCGTGCGCTGGCCCCACGGTGGGCGCCAACTGTCGTGGAATTGTCATGGCAAATGTCCTAGAGTAAGGACTTAGTCGTAGGGCCATCGCACTAGGAAGCTTAAAGGGGTTAATCAGGACAATGGACGCGAGAGGGTTTTATACTAGTTTGGCCCCTTACGATGAAGGTAAAAGCCTACTTCTAGTTGGGATTGGTATTGCTAGGGTTTCGATCACCAAGAGGCTCAACTCGCCGGCTTGGTTATCAATTTGTTGTTTCTTGCCCTAAGCCGCCACCGGGTCGTCCCCTTATAAACATGGGTTGACGCCTGGTGTCCTACAGAGTCCCGGCCGGCTCATAATCGTGTCCGGCTCGGTGACTTCCTTTACATGCCTTTCTTTACAAGTCTTTCCTTACATACGGCGGTTTACAATATCGGGCCTTAAGCCGCCTCCAGGCCTTTGGGCCTTCTATAAGGTTTAATAAACTATCGTCTTGAATGTTTACTGGGCTTCTAGCGTAACCCGCCATTGGGGCTGACCCGACCCCTCCTGGGCGGGTCATTTCTCATAATAATATCCCCCACAGATACAACTGTTAATTGTAATAGGCTTAACAACATCATAAGTCATGTTTTGTAAGTTTGTAGCCATTGAAATGCAACTGTTTAAAAATGGATTCAACTGTTAATTGCAATAGGCTTAATAGACATTGAAACCGGTACTGATAAAAATGCAATTGGCTAGTTAAACATCACAAGGTAGGTGATGCCAGAGTAGAGAATGGCCCAGATGTCTATAAAAAGGTAGGGAAAGTAGCAAAAACGTGTTAGGCAGGTTTACTAGAACATGCTTAATACATCGACCGTACAAAACATAACCATTAATTGCAACTCGTATTGGTAAGATTGAACTGGTGAGTACATTTTTGGTAAGTGATACGTCTCCAACGTATCTATAATTTTTGATTGTTCCATGCTATTATATTATCTGTTTTGGATGTTTAATGGGCTTTTGTTGTGCACTTTCATATTATTTTTGGGACTAACCTACTAACCAAAGGCCTAGTGCAAATTGCTATTTTTTTTTGCCTATTTCAGTGTTTCACAGAAAAGGAATATCAAACGGAATGAAACCTTTGGAAGACTTATTTTCGGAATAAATGTGATCCAGGAGACTTGGAGTGGACGTCAAGAAAGCAGCAAGGAGGCCACGAGGTAGGAGGGCGCGCCCAGGGGGGCCAGGCGCGCCCCCGCCCTCGTGGGCCCCTCGCAGCTCCACCGACGTACTTCTTCCTCCTATATATACCCATATACCCCGAAAACATTCAGGAGCACCACAAAACCCTATTTCCATCGCCACAATCTTCTGTACCCGTGAGATCCCATCTTGGGGCCTTTTCCGATGCTCCGTCGGAAGGGGAATCGAGCACGGAGGGCTTCTACATCAACACCATAGCCTCTCTCATGATGTGTGAGTAGTTTACCACAGACCTTCGGGTCCATAGTTATTAGCTAGATGGCTTCTTCTCTCTTTTTGGATCTCAATACAATGTTCTTCCCCTCTCTTGTGGAGATCTATTCGATGTAATCTTCTTTTTGCGGTGTGTTTGTTGAGACGATGAATTGTGGGTTTATGATCAAGATTATCTACTAATAATATTTGAATCTTCTCTGAATTCTTTTATGTACGATTGGTTATCTTTGCACGTCTCTTCGAATTATCAGTTTGGTTTGGCCTACTAGATTGATCTTTCTTGCAATGGGAGAAGTGCTTAGCTTTGGGTTCAATCTTGCGGTGTCCTTTCGCGGTGATAGAAGGGGCATCAAGGCACATATTGTATTGTTTCCATCAAGGATAAAAAGATGGGGTTTATATCATATTGCTTGAGTTTATCCCTCTACATCATGTCATCTTGCCTAATGCGTTACTCTGTTCTTATGAACTTAATACTCTAGATGCATGCTGGATAGCGGTTGATGTGTGGAGTAATAGTAGTAGATGCAGAATCGTTTCGGTCTACTTGTCGCGGACGTGATGCCTATATACATGATCATGCCTAGATATTCTCATAACTATGTGTAGGATCTAAAGTATGTCTAGAGGGGGGTGATTAGACTACTTGACCAAATAAAAACTTATCCTTTTCCCAATTTTAGTTCTTAGCAGATTTTAGAAACTTTGTACAAGTCAAGCAATCTTAACACAATTCAAGCAAGCATGCAAAGAATATATGAGCAGCGGAAAGTAAAGCATGCAACTTGTAAGAATGTAAAGGGAAGGGTTTGGAGGATTCAAACGCAACAGGAGACATGGATGTTTTTGTCGTGGTTCCGATAGGTGGTGCTATCGTACATCCACGTTCATGGAGACTTCAACCCACGAAGGGTAACGGTTGCGCGAGTCCACGGAGGGATCCACCCATGAAGGGTCCACGAAGAAGCAACCTTGTCTGTCCCACCATGGCCGTTGCCCACGAAGGACTTGCCTCACTAGCGGTAGATCTTCATGAAGTAGGCGATCTCCTTGCCCTTACAAACTCCTTGGTTCAACTCCACAATATTGTCGGAGGCTCCCAAGTGACACCTAGCCAATCTAGGAGACACCACTCTCCAAGAAGTAGCAAATGGTGTGTTGATGATGAACTCCTTGCTCTTGTGCTTCAAATGATAGTCTCCCCAACACTCAACTCTCTCTCACAGGATATGGATTTGGTGGAAAGAAGATTTGAGTGGAAAGCAACTTGGGGAAGGCTAGAGATCAAGATTCATATGGTAGGAATGGAATATCTTGGCCTCAACACAAGTGTAGGTGGTTCTTTCTCAGAAAAAGTATGTTGGAAGTGTAGGTTTGTTCTGATGGCTCTCTCCACAAATGAAGAGGTGGTGGAGGGGTATATATAGCCTCCACAAAAATTCTAACCGTTACACAACTTGCCAATCTCGGTCGGACCGATTCAGCAAAGCTAGTGATCGTTAGGAGTTTCAGTGGGATCGACATGCAACTCGGTAGGACCGATATGATTAGGGTTAGGGCATAACGTAATCTCGGTGAGACCGATTACACAAACTCGGTGAGACTGATTTTGGTAATAAGCTAACCAGAGAGTTGGTCAGTAAACTCGGTGGGACCGATCGCTCATTTCGGTGAGACCGAAACATTACGAAGGGGAAACAGAGAGTTTACATTGCAATCTTGGTGGGACCGATCGCTCATTTCGGTGAGACCGAAATGTTATGAAGGGAAACATAGATATTACAATCCCATGTCTGTGAGACCGAGATCCCTATCGGTGAGACCGATTTGCCTAGGGTTTGTGGCTATGACATTTGAACTCGGTGGCGCCGGATAGAAAGAATCGGTGGGGCCGAGTTTGACTTTTGGTTTAGGTCATATGTGGATTTGAGAAAGTATTTGAGGGTTTTGGAGCATATCACTAAGCATTTTGAGCAAGAGCCTCATTAAGCAACACCTCATCCCTTCTTGATAGTATTGGCTTTTCCTATAGACTCAATGTGATCTTGGATCACTAAAATAGAAAATGTAGAGTCTTGAGCTTGGAGTTTGAGCCAATCCTTTGTCCTTAGCATTTTGAGGGGTCCACTTTTCTCATCCATGCCATGCCAATCATTGAGTTTTCCTGAGATATTAATCTTGAAATAGCATTACCTCAATGAGCTATATGTTGTTAGGAATTACCAAAACCACTTAGGGATAGTTGCACTTCCAATCTCCCCCTTTTTGGTAATTGATGTCAACATATAGATCAAAGCTTCGACAATTGATAATAAGAGTGAAAAACATTGTCGCTTTGAGAAGTATGTGAAAAGCAAGAGCTCCCCCTAAATTTGTGCATAGTTTAAGATTTGCTTTGGACTGCAAATGCACAATGAGTTAGGATCATGGGTTACTCTTCCATGTCACATACATCTTGGTGGAGCACTCAAAATGATAATAATGAAATACATGCACTCATCACCAAGCAAAGTGAATGATCATATAGGGATATAAAAAGGATAATGTCATCCAACAAGCATTAAGGTAGCATATGATCAAACACATGATCATCCAAGTATCACACAAAAGCATAAAGTATCGCAAACAAGAAAATAAACAAAGTTTAACCACCAAACAATAAGAGAGAATAAAAAGCAACACTCTCTCAAAGCCTATGATCTATACATTTTCTCCCCCTTTGGCAACAAGTTACCAAAAAGTTCATAAAAATGCATAGTGCTAGATCGACTCTCAGGCTTGGTATTCAGGTGGTGGTGTTGATAGCAAGCCAAGGACGAAGGCATCCGTTGATGTAGATGGAGCTGGTGGAGTGGGTGCTGGAGCTGGTGGCACTGAAGTTGTAGCTGGTGCAGATGAAGTTGCTCTGGTGTCTGTAACAGGCACTGAAGCAGATCTCTGTCCTCTAGGAACTCTAGCAAAAGCATCAGTGGTAGACTTTCCCTTCTTCTACTGCACTTTATCCTGAGGTTGCTCGACAACGGACTGGATCTCAGTGACCTTCACATCTAAGTCATAGAACTTCCGCTCCATGATACTCTCCAAGCTCTCCTGGTTTTGAGTCAGGGTAGCCAATCCCTTCTCAATCCTCAAAGTGGAGGCAATCAAGTAGCCAACCTGATCTTGCTTGCTCTTCAGAAGATACTGAGATGCCTCATCAGTGGTTGGCATCTTTGCAGCCTTTTCAGCCCTTGCCTTCTCCCTCTTTGCTTGTGCGTGCACAGAAGATGGTTCATTTTCATCCATCACCACAGTGTTGTCCTCAAAGTCTGGGTAGATGGGCATGTGTTCCTTGTCCAGGAGATATGTGCCAGTGCCCATCTTGGAGTTGATTAGCTCCTGGATCTGTGGGGCATACCCACAACTCCTCTTCTGATCTGCAGCTATTCTCTTAATGGTTTCCACAATTAGGCTCATGACTTTGAACTTTTGAGGCACATAAAATATGTGAAGCAAGTTAATTGCATGGCCTCTGATCATCTTGTGATCACCTGACTTTGGCAGAAGAGTGTGCCTGAGGATCCAATTGATTGTTGGCAAGCCTGACAGAAGGTAATGTACTGATCCGAACATGTGTGTCTCAAGAGCAGCATCTAGGATCTCTTTGTACATATGTGCCATGGTGTTGTGATCCTTCTTCTTCTTGGCATAGACATCCAAGTCATCTTCACTCTCCTCAGGAGCATTGATCAATTTTTCCCATTCTTCAACTGTTGACTGGTACCTCGTACCTTCAGACATCTAGACAATCCTTCCATCTGGGTAGAAATGAGCAGTGGAGTAGAACTGCATAATAAGCTCATCATTCCACTTTGTGAGATTCTGAGCCACAAACTCATCGACTCCACACGCCTTGATGCTGTCATATACACCAGGGAAGTGATCCTCATTTTCCTTAATGAATTTCCAATCGACCCATCTCATGTCACACACTCTGGGCTTCTTGTCAAGTAAGATAGTCTCATAGAAGTCCTGTTGTTCCTTTGTATGGAACCTGTAGTCCACAGCAGTCCTTCTCCTGGTGGCATATGGATCAGACTCTGTCCATTGCCTTAAACCTGAATCCTTCCTGATTTTCATGTTCTCTGCAACTCGGTGAGCATCATTGTGATCTGGAATTTTGGGCTTCAACTTTCTAAACACGACAGAATCATCTTCTTCTTCAGCAGCTTGAGGCACTGGGGCCTTGTTCTTCTCCTCAGCAGGGATGTTCCTGGTGCTCCTCTTGGGTTTTGGCTTTGGAGCTGGAGCAGCAGTCTTAGGAGCAGTCTTAGGCTTTGATGGAACAGCCCCTGCCCTTATAGCATATCCCATAAGCTTTTGAGCTTTGGGTGCTGGTGCTGCATCCTCTTCCTCTTCCTCTTCTTCAGAATCTTTCATTATAGAAGATCTGCCAAGCACTCTGGCAGTGGTCTTCTTGACCCTTTCCTTCCTTTTCTTTTCTGCCACAACCTTCTATTTGGGTGCAGATCCCAAAGTCTCTTGAGTGGATGTTCTGGCTTTTGACATGAGAGCTCTCTTGGTAGGAACCTTTTGCTTCATTCCCGGCTTAGTGGTAGCAGCTGTGACATATTCCTTTTTCAGGACTTTCCTTTTTGAGGTGGCCTCTTCCTCAACAGCCACATAGTCCTCATCCTCAGAATCTGAGGTTTTCTTCTTTATGGTCCTGGTGGCTGCCTTAGGCAAGTTGCTGGGTGTACTCCTGCTTCCCTCATCAAAGCTGCTAGAGGGACTAGTGCCCTCACTCATGTTCACTTGCTCCTCAGACTTGTTCTGACTGTCACTCTGATCTGACATGATGCAAACACTAACAGTAGACCGTATGAATAGATTATAGATGAGGTAGATTTGATAAGCATCACAAAGTACAAAGGTTTTTTTTGCAAAAGAATGAGTTAAAAACTTAGTTTTAGTTTTCCACAGAAAGCATTTCGGATCTACCGATTTGAAAACTTGGTGATACCGAAGCAGCTTTTGGAACCTAAACTAGTGAACCCGGTCAGTTCGGTGGCACCGAGACTGCTAGGGTTTCACAAAGTATTGAACTCGGTCACACCGATTTGCAATTCTTGGTCAGACTGAGAATCACATGTGCAATGGCCTTAGCCAAATTGGTGGAACCGATTTCAACAACTCGGTCGGTCCGAGATGATTTTGGCGGAAACCTAACCCTAAATTTTCAATCCACGACTAAACTACGGAGTGATTTCGCTGGATAGAGTGATCTCAATCGTCGCAAGATACATGGCAAAACAATGTGCTAAGAATCGGAGGGGGAATAACACAAGGATCAAGTCCATACCCTAGTCCGGTGATGGACCTGCTACGGCAGCAATGGCGGAGATGAATCCCGTTGACGGCGGCGGAGACCAACGGCGGGAGGCAGCTAGCGATGAGGAGGACGATCCGGAGACCCAGGGAGGCAGAGCAGGCTGAGCACGGGCGAAGGGATTCGGAAATTTTTCCAAATTTTGGCCCAGGGATATATATATATAGCCTGACCCTGTCGGTGTGACCGAGTGGAACAACTCGGTGGCACCGAGATTCATAACTACAAGCAGTTACTGAAACTCGGTGTGACCGAAAGGTTCAAATCAGTTGCACCGAGATTGAAAACCTAGATCGACTTAGTGATCTCGGTATGACCGAAATGGATGAATCGGTCAGACCGAAACTCACAAAGAAGTTTTGGATTTTTAAGTCTATGACGAATCGGGGACTCCGAGTGCTCCTCACATAGAGTGGTTCAAATCTGACTTGATCAAACTTTGTGATGTAGCATGAATAGAGTTTGAGACAAGAAAAGCATAGATAACTAGAGAAGGTTCTTAGGCATTCTTGTCCATCCACTTGGCAAAAGAAAAAGGAACAAAACAATCAAAACAACAAGTGGATGTCCTTGAATGAGTAAATTATGCAACCAACATGCTCACACAATAAAATGGCAAATGAAATATGTGGCAAAGCATGCACAACCAATTCTAGCATCTATCAAGCAATTGGCGATGACTAGGTCATCCATATATGAGTATATTGACTTAGGAGTCAAATGAGAACATTTGATCATAGGTCATACTCATCATTTAAGCACAAATGGGGTTACCATTTTTACATAAAGCGTTATTGTGTTCACACCATTAGAGTTGCTTTAGCTCAATTTTAGAGTAAAGCTCCCCTAGATGTGAGATCCCCCCTAAGAGGGATGAACTAACCTTGGGTTTTGTCGATGATGACTTCATGTAGATGTTGAAGATGTGGATGCTCAATGTTGATGTAGATCATTTGGAGCAATCCTTTGGAGTGAGTTGCACTTTCAATACCTACACGGGTTAGTCCCACAAGGAACAAACAAGGATATCCATAGACATAGAGTGATGCACACACAAGATGATGTCTATGAAAGCATTAGGTTACCTTGTCCCTTGTCTTACCAACAAGATGGTTTGTGACTCCTTGAATTAGTGCAAGATGTGGAAGTTGATTGCACTTGTTCTTGCCAAAATGATAAGAGTGAAGTATGTTGGCAGAGTCACCCTCAAGAACTCTCTAGTTCTTCTTCTTCGGGATCCACATCATCTTGATGGGAATCCTTGGAGTTGTAGTCGTACTTGATGAAGTAGAACGTGATGTAGTCTTGGGAACCCACTTGACCAAGGCCTTGGGTGCTTCTTCAAATGCATCAATTTCCTCTTGAAGCTTATCCTTGCCTTTTTGCTTGTGGTCTTGTGGTGGACGATCATTTTGAGCTTGTGTCCCTTTGAAGGAAGTAGGATCATACTTCTCTTGTTGAGGAACAAACTTCGTCTTTGGGTATTGATCTTCTTCCCACTCAACTCCATTGGCATTAAACTTTCGTTCAAAACAAACACCTTGGTTCTTCCGGTGCCTTCCTTGCTTGCGTACAATTTCCTCGAATTGCTTATTCCCGACAAGGCTCTTTGTCGGTGTCAAAACCGGCGGATCTCGGGTAGGGGGTCCCGAACTATGCGTCTAAGGCGGATGGTAACAGGAGGCAGGGGACATGATGTTTTACCCAGGTTCGGGCCCTCTTGATGGAGGTAAAACCCTATGTCCTGCTTGATTATTCTTGATAATATGGGTAGTACAAGAGTTGATCTACCACGAGATCGGAGAGGCTAAACCCTAGAAGCTAGCTTATGGAATGATTGTATGTATATCTATCGACTAGCCTGGCCTCGGTTTATATAATGCACCAGAGGCCTAGGATAACAAGAGTCCTAGCCGAATATGCCGGTGGGGAGGAGTCCTTGTCTTGATCACCAAGTCTTGTGGAATCTTCCATGTATGCGGCAGCTGTCCGAACTGGCCCATGAGTATACGGCCATGGGGGTTCTCGGCCCAATCTAACTGACCGGGGGACGACGTGGTGAGTACCCCCTAGTCCAGGACACCGTCAGTAGCCCCCTGAACCGGTCTTCAAGTTGGGGACTGTAACGCCCTCGATGCGTCTATATCTCCCATGTGTCGAAGCACGACGTAGAGGCATAACCGCATTGAAAGCAATGTTGCAAGTGAGGTAATCTTCACACAACCCATGTAATACATAAGGGAAAAAGATACATAGTTGGCTTACAATCGCCACTTCACACAAATACATGAATAAAGCATTACATCAACCAGATACAATCAAGGTCCGACTACGGAACCAAAATAAAAGAAGACTACCACAAAAGCTAGACAGATCCCCGATCGACCCCAACTAGGCTCCACTACTGATCAACTAGAAAGAAACAACACAAAGGACAAGATCTTCATCGAGCTCCTCCTTGAGCTTGGTTGCGTCACCTGCTCGGTAACATCAGCACCTGCAAACTGGTTTTGGAAGTATCTGTGAGTCACGGAGACTCAGCAATCTCACACCCTCGTGATCAAGACTATTTAAGCTAGGTGGAGCTGCAACAAGCGACTAGCATATTTGGTGTCTAAACATACGCAAAAGAGAGCGAGAAGAGAAGGCAAAGCACGATCGAGAAACT
This sequence comes from Triticum urartu, assembly GCF_003073215.2. Classification (NCBI taxonomy): domain Eukaryota; kingdom Viridiplantae; phylum Streptophyta; class Magnoliopsida; order Poales; family Poaceae; genus Triticum; species Triticum urartu. Next base: position 441,321,980 of record NC_053026.1, read on the forward strand.
ATGATCAATAAGTGATCCTAGAACAACCTACGTCAAGCATTACTCCAACACCGTGTTCACTTCCCGGACTCCACCGAGAAGAGACCATCACGGTTACACACGCGGTTGGTGCATTTTAATTAAGGTAAACTTCAGGTTTTCTACAACCGGACATTAACAAATTCCCATCTGCCCATAACCGCGGGCATGACTTTCGAAAGTTCAAATCCCTGCAGGGGTATCCCAACTTAGCCCATCACAAGCTCTCACGGTCAACGAAGGATATTCCTTCTAGCGGGAAGACCCGATCAGACTCAGAATCCCGGTTACAAGACATTTCGACAATGGTAAAACAAGACCAGCAAAGCCACCTGAATGTGCCGACAAATCCTGATAGGAGCTGCACATATCTCGTTCTCAGGGCACACCGGATTGTCCAAACTTCCGGTAGGCCGGCCCAGAGTTGCCCCTGGTGGCCACCGGCGGCTGACAAGTTGGCCCAACACTTAGAGGCGCACTGGCCCGGGGGTTTAAATAAAGATGATCCTTGGGCAGGCCTACCCAAGGGAAAGAAAAGGCTAGGTGGCAAATGGTAAAACCAATGTTGGGCCTTGCTAGAGGAGTTTTATTCAATGCGAACTGTCAAGGGGTTCCCATTATAACCCAACCGCGTAAGGAACGCAAAATCCGGGAACATAACACCGATATGACGGAAACTAGGGCGGCAAGAGTGGAACAAAACACCAGGCATAAGGCCGAGCCTTCCACCCTTTACCAAATATATAGATGCATTAATTAAATAAGAGATATTGTGATATCCCAACAAGTAACCATGTTCCAACAAGGAACAAAATCCCCATGTTCCAACAAGGATCAAACTTCAATCTTCACCTGCAACTAACAACGCTATAAGAGGGGCTGAGCAAAGCGGTAACATAGCCAAACAATGGTTTGCTAGGACAAGGTGGGTTAGAGGCTTGGCTTAACAATATGGGAGGCATGATAAGCAAGTGGTAGGTATCGCAGCATAGGCATAGCAAAAGAGCAAGCATCTAGCAAGCAAAGATAGAAGTGATTTCGAGGGTATGGTCATCTTGCCTGAAATCCCGCAAGGAAGAAGAACGAGTCCATGAAGAAGACAAACGGACATAGTCGAACGGTTCCTCACAAACGCGACGTTACCGGAACAAACCCGAAGAAGCAACACCGGAAAGAAGCAAACAACATAGTAAACAACCACCACATAATCATGGCATGATGCACAATCAAGTATGATGCATGTCCGGTTTAAAGAGGCATGGCATGGCAAAATGCACAAGCAATCCTACAAATGAAGTGGAGCTCAATATGCAAAGAGTTGCATATTGTCAAAACACCACGACAAGTTATTTAGTTCGATCTCATTTATTTACCCAGCAATATTAAATGTTGTTAAACATGGCAAGAGGGTGAAGCAAAGTAAAACTACCTATCTAGTCAAGGTTAAATGAGGCCGGAACAACAAAACAACAAGTCCGAAAACTCCTCATGTGCATATTTTGGTTATGGTACTGTTCTGCCCTAAACATAATTTTAGAGTTATTAAACATGCAAAGTAAGGTCACCACGTTAAACTAGGCATTTTTCCACCCCATTTACATATCAAGTTTATTAACTTCCGAGTTACGGTTATTTAGTTATGAATTAAATCATTTTAGCAAGTTATTTAAGCAAATTTAAACAAACGTCATTTTGAACATTTTAAACATAGATGAAAGTTGCATATTATTAAACTAGATGAAAATCTAAGCAAGTTTCATATATAAAGTTTTTACATATGATGCATGGTTGGAGAGTTATTATATGCATGATCATGAAGGGGTTTTCTGCAAAACTGTTGCCTCAGGAATAAGGCAAAAATCACAGACAAGGAAAAAAATACATTGGGCTGAATCCGAGGCTGGCCCAACAGCACAGGGGAGGGGGGGTTTGGCAGCTGCTGACCATTGGGCCTTGGCCCAACTGGTGGAGAGGGAAGGCCTGCAGGGGGCGCACAACTAGGCCTGTTAACCCTGCGCTCGGTCAACACGCGAGCGAGAGGAGTGGGCGAGCTGGTGCTGTTCGCTTCTGAAGAACAGAAACAACAGCACATCCATTTTGATGCAGGAGACGACGGCAGGGGGTCCCGGCAATGGGGACGGCGGGAACCGGCGGGAACGGGCGGATCGAGACGTTCGGCGTCGGTTCTGGGCAACGGTGGCGGACGGAGCTCGGGTGCGGGGATCCAAATCCATGGCGCTGTCCAAGATGCAGAGAAAGAGAGAGAGATTACGGACAAGCGGAATCTTCAGCGGAACAGAGACAAGGGAAGGGAGCGGGTGCAGCGAGGACGACCTGGCCGTGACCTTCGTCGACGGCGGGCGTGGGTGCTCTAGGTGGTCATGGGGTGGTGCCTTGGGGCCGGACCCTGTACAGAGGAGGCCACAGGCGAGGCGGAGGAAGGCGGGGCTCCAGCTGCGCGTCCATGTCGATGCAGAGGACAGCGGCGTCGACTTGGCTGCAGGGACATCGCGAGGACGGCAACGGCTTGGCGTGGTGTCGACGCACGAAGCAGAAGGCGAGCCGAGGAGGTCGACGTGGTCCCAGGCGTCGCGGCCAACGGGAGCGGGTGGTGAGCGTGCGCCTCATCCCCTGCTCATCAGGAAGCAGAGCAGCGGCGGCAAACTCCGCGGGGAGGAGGCCGGGAACACCGGGGCGGCCGTAGGAAGGTTGGCAGAGGCCGGGAGTCGACGGTCCGGGGACTTGACGGCGGGAGAGGCAGTAATGGAGCTCCAAACGGCGGCTCCATGGTTCCCTGTGAGAGGAAAAATAGAGAAAGGAAAGGGAAGATCGTGAGAAAAAGAGGTTGAGAAGCAGGAGGGAAAAAGGAGCGGGGCTGTCGGGGCACTCATCTCCGGCGAGGTTTCGGTCGCTGGTGTCGGCCGGACGACGAGGCAGGGTCGAGAGCAATGGGGAGCTGCGGGAGGAGCTCGGGCAGAGGTGCTCGAGATGCAGGGGATCGAGAGGGGCTGGTGATTGGTGGGTTTGGATCGGGAGGGGTCCCGAGAGAGTGGCGGCGGCGCTAGGGAAAGGATGGATGTGACAAGGCCCCTAGAATTTAGGGTTGCAGGTTTATATAGTGGGTCTATACGCAGACTAATGGAAGCCCTTCGATCTAAATCAGACGACTGAGAAAAAAATAGGTTAGGAAGTCCAATAAACAAAACAGAGATGTTTTGTAGACATTTGGGGATGATCCGGACACAACGGTGGCGACAGTCCGGGTCGGGTCCGGGACAGCTTTTCGGACGCGCGCGCGAGTGGAGCCGCGGGCTGACGAGATAGGTTAGGTTGGGTCTGGCGGATTGTGAAGAGCGGGTTGGTCTGAGGGAAGAGGGGAGAGATGTAGCCCGACACGGTTTCTGGAGACCGAAAACGTCCGATGTTAGACCGGCTATACTGCCGCTATAGTTACCCGTTGGGGCATCAAACGATCTCCGAATGCGATGAAACTGGACAGGCGGTCTATCTACACTATAATAAGACCACACGTCAACTCTCATCCCATTCCGATAACATTTTCCGGCCACTTATAAAATACTATTTCAGACATGCCGCGAGCGCGTGCAAGTGTGTCTGGGCTTAGAACGGACAACGGACGGAACGAGGAGACCGGGACGGATGCAAGTTTTGAAAACATGATGATGAAATGCTCATGATGACATGAAAAGATGCAACACGAAAGAAAATGACATGGCAATGATAGCGAAAAACTAGGAGACACCTGGCACATCGGTCTCGGAGCGTCATAGGGATGCTCCTTGATTCTTCCAAACTGTTCTTCATCTTCGGTTGTCGGTCTTGAAAACTGGTTCAACAAATCTTCTCATCTTTGATCTTGAGGATCGTCGAAATGCATTCGACGAGTTTACACGTCGGGTATCCGAGGAGCCCCTTTAAGTTTCCGGCCTTTATCAATGCCTTGTTATTTTTATGCCACACCTCGGGTTTGAAGTTGTTCCCGGGAGGCAGTGTCCTCTTGCGTCCGAGCTCTAACGCCGGAATGCATTCGAGGTATCTTTTGCAGCCGAGCACCAATGCGGTACCGCTTCCGAGCTCCAACGCCGGACTGTATCCGAGCTCCAACGCCGGACTATGTCCAAGCTCCAACGCGGGACTGTATCCGAGCTCCAACGCCAGACTATATCCGAGGTGTCATAAATCACCTTGGTTCAAAAAAGTTGAAGGAGTTTAGCCGAGCTTAATGCCGGAAATGCCCTCTATGGAGCCAGCCACGGGCGCCCGAGCTTTATGCCGGACTGCTTCCGAGGTGGTGCACCACCCCGACCGTGGGCCGATTTTTTGTCAATATTTTTTATTGGTGCAATTTATTCTCTGCCGAGATATATAGCTAGTAGCCCTCAAGGCGTATATCGGTCTAAAACCCGAGATGCACCTAAAGGATGACATAAGACTGTTGATCCCAGTAGTCGCTGAGACTCAGGCCGATTTGCAAAATCGGTCTGAGGATCAATTCCTAGCTCGGCAGAATACTTCGGGACACAAAAAGCGGCATGCTCAGTCCTCGAGACTCAGGTTGGGTGTGGCCGACCAACCTAAGGATCAAAATCTCCTCGGAAACTGTATTGCACTTAAAATTTTCTGCATTGGACAGGCAATGCAGTAGCCCCCGAGACACTGGTCGGGTGGCAACACCAGATCAGGGGATCGATGTGCCCCTTTAATATTTGTAAATAATAAGCCCGAAGCCCAGTAGCCCTCGAGCCTTAATGCGGTCACGGGTGGCTGAATTAAGGATCGATATCCATAGTAAAATCACAAATTATGTGTAATGACTCTATGTATCCAAGTACTTTACATCCTTAATGGTCGGATCCGCATTGTACAAAACTTTGTTGACCGACCATTGGCTTCCACCTCCTCGGCTAGTAGCCGAGGAGTGTTTGTCCTGCTTTATAAAGCCTTTATGAGGGCAAAGATTTATGACAAACAAGGCAATCTGGCCATACGGTTTTATAAACAAAGGTACGCAGAGAGATATGTTATATTACTGTTCAACATAAGAAATGTCTTCCAAAGAAAATAGTCCCAATATTGGTTCCTTTCTTTGGGTTGTCATGCTAAGCATGATCATGAAACCTCATCTCTAATGTAAGAGCAAAATATCGAGGATTTAGTTTGGGAGGCCAATTAATAGCCCCCGGTAGTGTTCGGCGACAGTTGAGGTCAAGCCGTAAACACTTCGGCCATTGTTATGAATGGCCCGTCATTTAACACCGTCATCGGATCACTGACCAGTCTACGCTTATTGTGACAGTCAGTTTTCGGCTTTCTCCACTGAGGTGCTTAACCATGTGAGCTGGAAGCACAATCGCAGTGGTTCTCCCTTTACACACCTAGCCGAACAAAGCGGAACGTAGGAGGCAAGCGCAGGAGTCGGGCAACCCAACTATTGATGAAAGACACAATTCGAAACCAATGCATATATAGTGACATCCGAGAATGTTCTTGCCGAATCTATAAAGGTGTCTGACATTGCACTGTGAGACTTGTGCTGGAAACACACAAATTGTTTAAAAGTGCCAAAAAGCTTGGAAAACCAAAAAACGTCAGTAAAAACATGACGTCCGAACAAGATAAAGTGTTCGGTGCCAATCCGAAAATTGGAAAAGAAAGAAAAAATTGTGCTTCTGTCGTGTTTTAACAACGACCAAGAAGAAAACACATTTACAACTCATATATAAATTTTAAGAGCCCCCAAGTGACTTGGGTAAGAATTTTATGTATAATGATTGTATGTACCGAAGTACTTAAATCACATTTGTGTTCACTCGAACTTTAAACGCGTCTTAACCGATCGTCGACTTCTCCCTCTTCGGCCAAGGGCCGAAAAGTGTCACGTACTCCGCCTGTCGAGAGTATCGACGGTGTTTCCGATGACCAGGCAATCAGGCCATAAGGCTGTAACAGACAAAGCACGCTCAAGGAATTTATGCTATATTACTAACGAAGTGTAAGAAGCATCTTCGAAGAAAATAGTACCCCCACCAATACCTTTCTTCGGTGCGCATTATTACTATGAGACTTGTGCAATAGATTTTTTGAACTCATGAGTTCAATTGTGTGCCGGCCATGATTGAAAACAATAAGAGCGCTAGCTTTCGGCTTCACCCAGTCTGAGGTCAGAGCTCGGATGACCCAGTCGTGACAATCACAGAGGTGCTCCCTTTACTCCCTAGCCGAACAATCGGGAACGTAGGGGTAAGCACAGGAGCCAGGCAACCCATCTTGCAAATCGCTTAGGTCAATATGGTGCATATTGTGGCGTAATACACGAATAAGGAACGAAGCCGTACAAGTATAATCATATGCAAGAGGAAAATCTCCATCAAGAGAGCCCCCAAGTAAACGGGGTATTTAAATTTGTGTGTCACAAACAAAGTTATGACAAGGAACTTTGTCCCAAACAACTTTGTGCCGAAAAGTATAATGCTTGGTCAAACCGAACAAAATTTAAAACTGAAAGTTTTTGAGCATGAAAACGACTTAGCTGGTTAATGTGCTCGATGTTGATGACGCATGCCGAGATTGTGGCGGGACGAGATCACAGCCCCCAAGCCGGTCCCGAGATGTCCGAGTAGAGAACTCGGCTTGATGAAGTGGTGACACAGCATAGTCGATGGGCGAGGTGAAAACCCCTGCCCGACCGCGGCGACGGAGCAGGCCGGGGTGTGACGCCGAAGCCCCCAACGTGTGTTAATGAAGTGATGACGAAGCCCCCGGTCAGCCGAGGTGACGTGGCGCATCGGTACGCCGTGGTGACAGCGCTGCCCAGATTATCTACCTGTGCATAGAAAATAGTGCAAGTCGGAGATAATAGGAATAAAAAAATTGTTGCATAATCAATAATTTATGCAAAGTGAGTAATAAAAGAAATATGGCATGTGCGCTGAACACTCGATGAGGTAGAGCTCTCTCAGCGATGCCGAAGTCCCCGAGGCAACCGAACATGTCGGTATGGCAACACGACCAACAAGGTGATCGCGCGAGCCGATTTACGCCGATTAGGATGACGGCGTTGGCTTGCCGAAGAGACCACGTGACCCAGTCGAAGTCGATCACCTACACACATAAAATAGTGCGGTCCAAAAAGGATAATTTCTTTTTGCAAAAATAATTTACTGAAAGAGATGTGGCCTGGCGCCGAAGTCATGTCGATGCAGGGCATCGGCGTGACGCGGTGAAGGCGTGGCCAAGCCCGAATTCGCAGGCCGGTCTGAGTTCCAGATGCGGCATTCGTCGAACTGTATACAGAAACTGACCGAACCACCACGCAGCCGTTGTTAATGCGGCCACCATTTGATAGACCTGTGTATAGATGATGAAACAAACTGGAGTAATAATTCCTTGGGAAAAATAAAGCCAAGCAAGAAAAAATACTAGGATTAATAGCACGTGGTTTATCTGTTGTAGCAATCTGGAGAAAGGTTACTTCCAAAATTGGGGCTCGATCCGCACACCCATTGCCTGATGGGTGATGAAGTGGTGGCATGGCGATGATAGCAAATGTTGGCTCGCCGAGGAAAAGCCCATGGTCCAGCTAATGTGATGAAGCTGGTCGGCTGCTGGCGCCGAAGTCTCCGAAGTAAGTTGATGAAGAGATGGTGAAGCCCTTGGTCTAGCCGAGGAGACGGAGCAGGTCGCTAAGGAGACGTTGCAGCTGCCGTGTCAGTCGAGGTGTTGAAGCAGTTCGGCGTGATGGACATCGGCTTGAAGAAGCAACAGTGCGGCCATGCCGACGTAGGTCGTAACTTGTGACGCGGTCAATGCCGGTTTGATGAAGTGACCATGCGGCGATGCCTGTGTTCCCGCTCTGTGTATTCCATGGGGCGGCGATGTTGGTGATGATTTATCCTTGGTGATGTTGAACTCTTGTTCGGCTCGCCGAGGTGATGATCCGAAGAAGTTGAGCTCGGCTCAACAAAGTGACGACGTGTCTAGCGCAGGTCGGCAGCCGTGGAGCAATATTTCCGGACTGGTTTGACATCAGCATGATGGTGAAGATCATGTTCAAAAGATTTTAAAGTTAGTGGGATGTGTTCGGGAACAAAACACAATACCCCATACAAAACTTCCTTCAAAAATAATGTCCGAAATCCCATTCATAAAAAAGATGAACTCAGGTCGGATTCGTTTTCACGCAGAAAACAGATCCGAAAAGTGATGCACTAATCGGAAGGTTCCCGTAGTTTGGACGGTCGGATCGAGCTGCAATTTTGAGGGGTGGTAAATATAGGAATTCCGCAGCCGATCAACGGTTGGATCTTCCAAAGGACGTCCGATCTAGAAGCTGGACGCCACGACCTAAACTCGTCCAGATTCCCGTCCAGATTTGACAGGGCTTCGGTATATCACGGATTGCCAGAGATTCCTCCATCGGAACTCGACGAATTTTTCCAGGGTTGTTGTAGACTCAATTCTGCACAATTCGACAGAAGCAAACGTCAAACCGATGCTTGAGGAGGCGGTGACGGCGGATACAAGTTCGCTGTTCATAAAAACAGCACGGCCGCCCGAGGGCAATGTTGACGTTGAGCCCTCGAGCTCCATGGATGACTCCTCTATGATCATGATAGAGATCGGAGTTGATGCTGAAGAAGGCCCCCATCCGAACATGACGATCGGAGAAGGAGCGCGGTCCTCGGTCGATCCAAGGTGACCAGTCGAGCCGGTGACAAAGATGTCGACATCGCAGTTAATCCGCAGAGAAGCCATCGATCCTTTTGCCGATCACACAGCGGCTCAATGAAAGCACCAATGTCGGTGTCAAAACCGGCGGATCTCGGGTAGGGGGTCCCGAACTGTGCGTCTAAGGCGGATGGTAACAGGAGGCAGGGGACACGATGTTTTACCCAGGTTCGGGCCCTCTTGATGGAGGTAAAACCCTACGTCCTGCTTGATTATTTTTGATAATATGGGTAATACAAGAGTTGATCTACCACGAGATCAGAGAGGCTAAACCCTAGAAGCTAGCCTATGGAATTATTGTATGTACATCTATCGACTAGCCTAGCCTCGGTTTATATAATGCACCAGAGGCCTAGGATAACAAGATTCCTAGCCGAATACGCCAGTGGGGAGGAGTCCTTGTCTCGATCACCAAGTCTTGTGGAATCTTCCATGTATGCGGCAGCTGTCCGAACTGGCCCATGAGTATACGGCCATGGGGGTTCTCGGCCCAATCTAACTGACCGGGGGACGACGTGGTGAGTACCCCCTAGTCCAGGACACCGTCACTCTTGTAGACACCTTTCTCTATAATTCCCTTCAATAAGCTATTTTCTTGCTCAAGTAGTGGAATCAAGAGAACTAATATAAGCAACAACATTGGATTTATCATGAATATTGTCACTACCAGAGGAAGAATCTTTCTTGTTCTTGTTACTAGACTTGACTTGAGGCATGTAAGTGGATAAGAGTAAACGCTTGGAAATGTCAGAAGAACTTTTCTTGCGAAGATCATCATTGATTGCCTTTAAGAACTCATGCTCTTGCTCAAGGTTGAGCTTTTCAAAACATAATTTCTCATGAGTCCTTAAAAGTTCTCGATGATCTCCTAAGATTGTTTCATGAGCTAAGTTAAGAGTGTTTAGTTCTTTAGTTAGAAACTCAATCTTCTCCTTATCATTGTCATTCGTTTTATCTTGATGAGCATGATTAGTTGACGTTTCATCATAGTATTCATCACTAGAGTTGTCAACAAGTAAATCATCATCACCTAACAAGTCATCTTCATCACTATTCAAATCAACATACTCGGGGTGTGATACCTTTGGGCCTTTAGCCATGAAGTATCTTCCAAGTCCTTCATTTGGTGAATCAAATATGTCGTAGGAGTTGGTTGACACAAGTGCTAGACCGGCAACACCTTCATCTTGAGTATATTCGGAGTCGGAGTGATAGCTTCTCTTGGAGTGATTCTCGGAGTCGGAGCCGGATACCCATTCACCAACATGAGCTTGATGTCTTCGTTTTGTGTTGCTCCTTGATGACTTGTCCTTCTTTTCCGAATCTTTGCTTCTTCGGGATGTTCTTCGTTCATAACGATCATCTCTACTCCTTCTCTCTCTTGATGGTGATTCTTCTCTTCTACTTATTCTTTTTGCAGAATCTTCTCTTCTCTTGTAGGGTGCCGTACACTCATTGGAATAGTGTCTAGGTCTTCCACAATTGTAGCAATTTCGCTCTCGACTAGAAGATCTTTTGTCATTGTATGACCTTGACTTGGAACTTCTCTCTTTGCTTCTACTCTTGTAGAACTTGTTGAAGTTCTTCACCATTAGGCTCAATTCTTCATTGAAGGTTTGTTTCTCACTTGATGATGTGGGAGCTTCACATGAGGCTTTGTAAGCACCACTTGACTTGTTATGGAGCTCCTCCTTATCCTTGAGTGACATCTCATGAGCAACAATTCTTCCATTGACTTCCGTTGGCTTGAGATCTTTGTAATTAGACATCATTTGTATCAATGTGCATACGGTATCATATTTTCCATCCAAACCTCTTAGGATCTTCTTGATGATGAATTTGTCGGTCATCTCTTCACTTCCTAAGCCGGTGATCTCATTTGTGATAAGAGCAAGCCTAGAGTACATTTCAGCGACACCTTCACCATCCTTCATTTTGAACTTGTCAAGCTGACTTTGAAGCACATCCAACTTGGATTCCTTGACGGAGTCGGTACCTTCGTGCATATCAATCAAAGTATCCCAAATTTCCTTGCATTCTCAAGACGGCTGATTTTGTTGAATTCTTCGGGGCACAATCCATTGAAGAGGATATCACAAGCTTGAGCATTGTATTGCAGCATCTTCAACTCTTCCGCGGTAGCTTCTTGGTTCGGTTCTCTCCCATCAAATAATTCACCTTGCAAGCCAATACACACAATAGCCCATACGGCGGGGTTATGTCCAAGAATATGCATTTTCATCTTATGCCTCCAACTAGCAAAATTAGTACCATCAAAGTAAGGACCTCTACGGTGGTAATTTCCCTCGCTAGACGCCATACTATCCTAGGTTGTGAAACCAAGGCTATGACTTCCAAAAGCTATGAAAATCAAGGCAAATGGAGACCAAAGCTCTGATACCACTTGTAGGATCGAAAGTATGTCTAGAGGGGGGTGATTAGACTACTTGACCAAATAAAAACTTATCATTTTCCCAATTTTAGTTCTTGGCAGATTTTAGCAACTTTGGACAAGTCAAGCAATCTTAACACAATTCAAGCAAGCATGCAAAGAGTATATGAGCAGCGAAAAGTAAAGCATGCAACTTGCAAGAATGTAAAGGGAAGGGTTTGGAGGATTCAAACGCAATAGGAGGCACGGATGTTTTTGTCGTGGTTCCGATAGGTGGTGCTATCGTACATCCACATTGATGGAGACTTCAACCCATGAAGGGTAATGGTTGCGCGAGTCCACGGAGGGCTCCACCCACGAAGGGTCCATGAAGAAGCAACCTTGTCTATCCCACCATGGTCGTCGCCCACGAAGGACTTGCCTCACTAGCGGCAGATCTTCATGAAGTAGGCGATCTCCTTGCCCTTACAAACTCCTTGGTTCAACTCCACAATATTCTATGGCCCCCGGGTCTATCTTTCATCATATTATTTTCCCATCAACTTGCTATTTCTATTATTGTTTATTTTGCAATCTACACAAAAAATACCAAAAATATTTATCTTATTATCTCTATCAGATCTCACTTTCGTAAGTGACCGTGAAGGGATTGACAACCCCTTTATCGTGTTGGTTGCGAGGTTCTTGTTTGTTTGTGCAGGTACGAGGGACTTGCGTGTAATATCCTACTGGATTGATACCTTGGTTCTCAAAAAACTGAGGGAAATACTTACGCTACTTTGTTGCATCACCCTTTCCTCTTCAAGGGAAAACCAACGCATGCTCAAGAGGTAACAAGAAGGATTTCTGGCACCGTTGCGGGGGAGGTTGTACCAAGTCAAGTCAAGATTTGATCTCCCGTCAACAAGCCATTTCTGGCACCATTGCCGGGGAGATCTATGCACAAGTCAAGACATACCAAGTACCCATCACAATCTCTTATCCCTCGCATTACAATATTTTCCATTTGCCTCTCGTTTTCCTCTCCCCCACTTCACTCTTGCCATTTTATTCGCCCTCTTTTCCGTTCCCCCTTTTTCTGTTTGCCTTATTTTCGCTTGCCTCTTGTTTGCTTGGGTGTTGGATTGATTGTTTGTCACGATGTCTCAAGATAATACTAAATTGTGTGACTTTTACAATACCAACAATAATGATTTTATTAGCACTCTGATTGCTCCTCTTACCGATGCTGAATCTTGTGAAATCAATACTGCTTTGCTGAATCTTGTCATGAAAGATCTGTTTTCTGGCCTTCCTAGTGAAGATGCCGCTACCCATCTAAACAACTTTGTTGATTTGTGAGATATGCAAAATAAGAAAGATGTGGATAATTATATTGTTAAATTGAAGCTATTTCCGTTTTCGCTTAGAGATCGTGCTAAAACTTGGTTTTTGTCTTTGCCTAAAAATAGTATTGACTCATGGAATAAGTGCAAAGATGCTTTTATCTCTAAGTATTTTCCTCCCGCTAAGATCATCTCTCTTAGAAACGATATAATGAATTTTAAGCAACTTGATCATGAGCACCTTGCACAAGCATGGGAGAGGATGCAAGTAATGATACGTAATTGCCCTACTCATGGACTAAATTTATGGATGATCATACAAAATTTTTATGCTGGATTGAATTTCGCTTCTAGAAATCTTTTAGATTCGACCGTAGGAGGCACTTTCATGGAAATCACTTTGGGAGAAGCTACTAAACTCCTAGATAATATTATGGTTAATTATTCTCAATGGCACACCAAAAGATCTACTAGTAAAAAGGTTGATGCTATAGAAGAAATTAATGTTTTGAGTGGAAAGATGGATGAACTTATGAAATTGTTTGCTAATAAGAGTGTTTCTTCCGATCCAAATGATATGCCTTAGTCTAATTTGATTGAGAATAATAATGAATCTATGAATGTGAATTTTGTTGGTAGGAACAATTTTGGTAACAACGCGTATAGAGGAAACTTTAATCCTAGGCCATTTCCAAGTAATTCCTCTAATAATTATGGTAATTCCTACAACAACTGTTGTGGAAATTTTAATAAGATGACCTCTGATTTTGAGACTAGTGTTAAAGAATTTATGGTTTCGGAAAAGAATTTCAATGCTTTGCTTGAAGAAAAATTGCCTAAGTTTGATGAGTTGGCTAGGAACGTGGATAGAATTTCTCTTGATGTTGATTCTTTGAAACTTAGATCTATTCCACCTAAGCATGATATCAATGAGTCTCTTAAATCTATGAGAATTTCCATTGACGAGTGCAAAGAAAGAACCGCTAGGATGCGTGCTAAAAATATTGCTTTATAAAAGCGTGTTCTTATAGTTTTCACGATAATAAGGATGAAGATCTAAAAGTGATTGATGTTTCTCCTATTAAATATTTGTTTTGCAATATGAATCTTGACAATGATGGGACTGGAGATGAGTCAACTTTAGCTAAAAGGCGTCCCAAATGATTCGGAGATTTTAGATCTTGATGCAAAAATTGGTAAAAGTGGGATTGAAGAGGTCAAAACTTTACATATCAATGAACCCACTATTTTGGATTTCAAGGAATTTAATTATGATAATTTATCTTTGATAGATTGTATTTCCTTGTTGCAATCCGTGCTAAATTCTCCTCATGCTTATAGTCAAAATAAAGCTTTTACCAAACGCATGTTGATGCTTTAATACAATCATATGAAGAAAAGCTTGAATTAGAAGTTTCTATCCCTAGAAAACTTTATGATGAGTGGGAACCTACTATTAAAATTAAAAATAAAGATCATGAATTCTATGCTTTATGTGATTTGGGTGCTAGTGTTTCCACGATTCCAAAAACTTTGTGTGATGTGTTAGGTTTCCGTGAATTTGATGATTGTTCTTTAAATTTGCATCTTGCGGATTCCACTATTAAGAAACTTATGGGAAGGATTAATGATGTTCTTATTGTTGCAAATAGGAATTATGTGCCCGTAGATTTCATTGTTCTTCATATAGATTGCAATCCTACATGTCCTATTATTCTTGGTAGACCTTTCCTTAGAACGATTGGTGCAATTATTGATATGAAAGAAGGAAATATTAGATTCCAATTTCTATTAAGGAAAGGCATTGAACACTTTCCTAGAAAGAAAATTAAATTACCTTATGAATTAGTTATGAGAGCCACTTATGGATTGCATACCAAAGATGATAATACCTAGATCTATTCTTCCTTTTATGCCTAGCTAGGGGCGTTAAACGATAGCGCTTGTTGGGAGGCAACCCAATTTTATTTTTGTTACTTGTTTTTGTTGCTGTTTAGTAATATATAATTCATCTAGCTTCTGCTTAGATGTGGTTTTATGTTTTTAATTAGTGTTTGTGCCAAGTAGAACCTTTGGGAAGACTTGGGGGGAGTCTTTGTGATCTTGCTGTAAAAAACAGAAACTTTAGCGCTCACGAGATTTGCTGCCATTTTTTACTGTTGAGTGCAATTAGGTTTATTCGTTTTGAAGATGATTAATAGACACATTCCTCATGTCCACCAATTTATTTCAGAATTTTTGGGGTTACAGAAGTGTTCAAAACCTACAGATTACTGCAGACTGTTCTATTTTTGACAGATTCTGTTTTCCGTGTGTTGTTTGCTTATTTTGATGAATCTATGGCTAGTATCGGGGGGGGGGGGTATGAACCATAGAGAAGTTGGAATACAGTAGGTTTAATACCAATATAAATAAATAATGAGTTCATTACAGTACCTTGAAGTGGTGGTTTGTTTTCTTATACTAACGGAGCTCATGGCATTTTCTGTTGAGTTTTGTGTTGTGAAGTTTTCAAGTTTTGGGTAAAGATTTGATGGATTTTGGAATAAGGAGTGGAAAGAGCCTAAGATTGGGGATGCCCCGGAAGGCATCCTCTCTTTCGTCTTCGTCCATCGGTAACTTTACTTGATGCTATATTTTTATTCACCACATGATATGTGTTTTGCTTGGAGCGTCTTGTATGATTTGAGTCTTTGCTTTTTAGTTTACCACAATCATCCTTGCTGTACACACCTTTTGGAGAGACAAACATGAATCGGAATTTATTAGAATACTCTATGTGCTTCACTTATATCTTTTGAGCTAGAAAATTTTGCTCTAGTGCTTCACTTATATCTTTAAGAGCACGGTGGTGGTTTTATTTTATAAAAATTATTGATCTCTCATGCTTCACTTATATCATTTTGAGAGTCGTTTAGAACAACATGGTAATTTTCTTTGGCTATAAAATTAGTCCTAATATGATAGGCATCCAAGATGGGTATAATAAAAACTTTCATAAAAAGTGCATTGAATACTATGAGAAGTTTGATTCTTCATGATTGTTTTGAGATATGAAGATGGTGATATTAGAGTCATGCTAGTTGAGTAGTTTTGAATTTGTGAAATACTTGTTCTAAAGTTCGTGATTCCCGTAGCATGCACGTATGGTGAACCATTATGTGATTTATTTATTTATTGATTGTCTTCCTTATGAGTGGAGGTCGGGGACGAGCGATGGTCTTTTCGTACCAATCTATCCCCCTAGGAGCATGCGCGTAGTACTTTGTTTAGATAACTAATAGATTTTTGCAATAAGTATGTGAGTTCTTTATGACTATTGTTGAGTCCATGGATTATACACACTCTCACCCTTCCACCATTGCTTGCCTCTCTAGTACTGCACAACTTTCGCCGGTACCATACACCCACCATATACCTTCCTCAAAACAGCCACCATACCTACCTATTATGGCATTTCCATAGCCATTCCGAGATATATTGCCATGCAACTTACCACTGTTCCGTTTGTTATGACACGTTTCATCATTGTCATATTGCTTTGCATGATCATGTAGTTGACATCATATTTATGGCAAAGCCCCCTTTATAATTCTTGCATACATGTCACTCTTGATTCATTGCACATCCCGGTACACCGCCGGAGGCATTCACATAGAGTCATACTTTGTTCTAGTATCGAGTTGTAATTTTTGAGTTGTAAGTAAATAAAAGTGTGATGATCATCATTATTAGAGTATTGTCCTATGTGAGGAAAGGATGATGGAGACTATGATTCCCCCACAAGTCGGGATGAGACTCCGGACGAAAAAAAGAGGCCATAAAAAAAGAGAAAAAGTCCAAAATAAAAAAATGAGAGAAAAAGAGAGAAGGGACAATGTTACTATCCTTTTACCACACTTGTGATTCAAAGTAGCACCATGATCTTCATGATAGAGAGTCTCCTATGTTTTCACTTTCATATACTAGTGGGAATTTTACATTATAGAACTTGGCTTGTTGAGGGAGTCCTAGATTAGGGGGTCTCCGGACAGCCGGACTATATCCTTTGGCCGGACTGTTGGACTATGAAGATACAAGATTGAAGACTTCGTCCCGTATCGGGATGGGACTCTCCTTGGCGTGGAAGGCAAGCTTGGCAATACGGATATGTAGATCTCCTCCCTTGTAACCGACTCTGTGTAACCCTAGCCCCCTCCGGTGTCTATATAAACCAGAGGGTTTAGCCGGTAGGACAACGACAATCATACCATAGGCTAGCTTCTAGGGTTTAGCCTCTACGATCTCTTGGTAGATCAACAGTTGTAATACTCATATCATCAAGATAAATCAAGCAGGACGTAGGGTATTACCTCCATCGAGAGGGCCCGAACCTGGGTAAACATCGTGTCCCCCGCCTCCTGTTAGCATCCGCCTTAGACGCACAGTTCGGGACCCCCTACCCGAGATCCGCCGGTTTTGACACCGACATTGGTGCTTTCATTGAGAGTTCCACTGTGCCGTCGCCGTAAGGCTTGATGGTTCCTTCGATCATCGGTAACGATGCGGTCCAGGGTGAGGTTTTCCTCCCCGGACAGATCTTCGTATTGGGCGCGTTCGCACTGCGGGCCAACTCGCTTGGCCATCTGGAGCGGATCGAGAGCTACGCCACTGGCCATCATGTCAGGTTCGGAAACTTAAACTACACTGCCGACATCCATGGAGACTTGATCTTCGACGGATTTGAGCCCATCTTAGGTGCCCCGCACAATCACGATGAGCATGACGTAACTCTGCCGTCGGACAGTGTTCGGGAGATCGCATCTGCAACTACTCCGGCCCTCAATCCGAAGCAAAGTGCGCCATCCGAGGACGGGTGGATAGACCCCGCCATGTAGGCCGCACTCTCAGTGGCGATAGAGCCGAATACTGACTTCACCCCTTGTGAGAGCTGTGTTGCCGAACCATTGGATTTGTCCCCGGCCATAGGCTCCGAGCCGCCTGCGTCCGTGCCTATCGAATCCGATTGGGCACCGGTCATGGAGTTTACCTCCGCGGATATCTTTCAGCACTCGCCTTTCGGCGATGTGCTAAATTCATTAAGGTATCTCTCCTTGTCAGGAGAACCTTGGCCGAACTATGTTTTGCTAGAAGGGGATGCAGACGACGAAGAAATTCGCTACCCACCCACCACCCACTTAGTAGCCACTGTCGACCATTTAACCGACATGCTCGATTTCGACTCCAAAGATATCGACGGCATGGACGACAATGCAGGAGAGGAACAGGAACCAGTGCCCACGGAGTGCTGGACAGCCACTTCATCACATGACATATACATGGTGGATACACCTAAAGAAGGCAATGGCGACAAGACAGCGGAGGATGACCCCTCCAAGAAGCAAACAAAGCGTCGGCGTAGGCGCCACCCCAAATCCCGCCTCGACAAAAACAGCGATAACAGCGCAAGAGAAAATAACACTCTAGTCGACTCCAGAGGAAACGACGACCACATTGACCTGGCGGCAGAGCATGATGAAACTACAAACAGCGAACATAGTACGGATCCGATGTCCGAACACGGTGACGCCACAGATAAACCTCATCAACCCCCCTCTGGGAGGAAAATAGTCCGAATGAAGATGCACACATCATCCCGGAAAGGCACTTGGAACAAGAGAACCTTCGCAGCAGGCTTATTGCCACAACGAGGAGTCTGAAGAAGCAAAAGCAAAGGCTTAAGGCCGCACAAAATATGCTCAACAGCAGGTGGAACAAAGTGCTGGACAATGAAGAAAAGTATGGTGGCAATTACCACACAAAGAGCTATCCAAAGCGCAAGCTATTACCTAAATTCGACGATGAGGCCTTAGAGCCCACACAGCCGAAAAATAAAATGGCCAACCAGACGGATCAACCACCTTGTGGCCATGATAGAGCGGCTAACAAGGCCGCACATAAGTCAACACACGATCTACGTGAGGACTTGCACCAAAAATCCAGTATGACCAGATCCATCTACGGATCTAGGAAGCGCACTCCGGCACAAAATCAAAACCGAATACTACAACCGTCCGAACGCCATGATACATCCAAATACAGCGGTGCCGCACACCCCCTATGTTTCACCGATGAGGTGCTGGACCACGAATTTCCAGAAGGATTCAAACCAGTGAACATAGAGGCATACGACGGGATCACAGACCCTGGGGTCTGGATTGAGGACTTTATCCTCCATATCCATATGGCTCGCGGAGACGATCTCCACGCCATCAAGTACTTGCCCCTCAAGCTTAAAGGACCAGCTCGGCACTGGCTGAAAAGCCTCCCTAAAAACTCAATTGGAAGTTGGGAGGAGCTCGAGGATGCTTTTTGGGCTAATTTTAAAGGGACCTATGTCCGACCTCCGGATGCAGACGACTTATGTCATATAATTCAACAGCCCGGAGAGTCAGCCCAAAAGCTTTGGAACATGTTTCTCACTAAGAAGAACCAAATCGTCGACTGTCCGGACGCCGAAGCCTTAGCAGCTTTCAAGCACAGCGTCCGAGACGAATGGCTCGCCACACACCTCGGCCAAGAAAAACTAAGAACAATGGCAGCCCTGACAAGCCTCATGACCCGCTTTTGCACGGGCGAAGATAGCTGGTTAGCCCGTAGTAGCACCAATGACCCAAACACATCCGAAGTCAGGGATGGCAATGGAAAACCATGACGCAGTAAAAGCAAGCGTCGAAATAAAGAAGACAACCCAGATAATACAGCGGCAAACGTCGGATTCAGGGGCTCTCAACCAGGTCAGCGGAAAAAGTCTTTCAAAGGCAGCAGAGATGGACCATCCAGCCTAAATAAGATTCTAGACAAATTATGTCAGATTCATGGCACCCCCGATAAACCTGCAAATCACACCCACAGAGAATGTTGGGTCTTCAAGCAGGCCGGTAAGCTCAACACCGAACACAAGGGGAGGGAAACACCAAGAGAAGACGAGGACGAACCTCGCCAGCAAAGCACTGGAGGACAGAAAAAATTCCCACCAGAGGTTAAAACAGTAAACATGATTCACGTGACGAAGAGGAGAAGCAAAGATGCACTCCGAGACATACGCGCCGTAGAGCCCGTCACCTCTAAGTTCAACCCCTGGTTGGCCTGCCCGATCACTTTTGATCGCAGGGATCACCCGACAAGCATCCGGCATGAGGGATTGGCTGCCTTGGTGTTAGACCCAATAATAAATGGATACCATCTCAAACGAGTCCTTATGGACGGCGGCAATGGTCTAAATCTGATATATCAGGACACAGTCCGCAAAATGGGGATAGACCCGACAAAAATCAGCCACAGTAATACTACCTTCAAGGGAGTAATACCAGGCCCAGAGGTCCGCTCCACGGGCTCTCTAATACTAGAGGTTGTATTCGGTTCACCCGACAACTACCAAAGTGAGAAGTTAGACTTCGACATTGCTCCATTCCGAAGCGGCTATCAAGCACTACTCGGAAGAACAACTTTCGCTCATTTTAATGCGGTACCACATTACGCTTCTATTAAGCTTAAGATGCCTGGTCCACGTGGCACCATCATAGTTAGTGGAAATATTGAGCGTTCTCTACGTGCGGAAGAACGTGCGGCGGCTTTAACAGCCGAGCACTAGACGGCCTCACCAACCAGAATAAATGACAGGTTGTCAAGACCGTGGACACGGTTAGACGAGTCCGGCGCATCAGTAGATATACCTGAGATTGGTTTGATGGTTAAACCCTCATAGACGGTACCAGGGGCTTCCCGTGTGTAATCAGGGCTAGTTCGGCTCAACTTGACTTATCTTGAATTTTAATGGTTTATCAAGAATAACCAATTTTTTGGCACAATTCACCTAAGTTCTTCTCTTTTATAGATGACAATCGTGCTACACCCATCCAGGACACGGCACAACGGAGACACAGGCACAGACATGCAGCAGGGACCCGCTCAAAGGTTTCTTTTCAGATTAAGACTCCGCGTAAACCTTTTTTACTGTCTCTTGTTGTTCACATCCTCCGGATACTCATTACAACCGAGAAGGATGCTGGCGTTATTGGCATTTTGCCACATTAGAATATTGCACGTACCTGGACACTTGGGGTTTATTATTAAGGGCATTGTTCAGCTGGGAATATGTTATAAAGACCGAATACCTTAGGGAGTGGTCGGCGTCGCGAGTTTGGCCTTATATGCATTAGCTCAGAATCATGTCTTTGGTCAAATGTCGGGTTTGCCCGGCTCCCGTGTTTTGCTACCTTACGTTCCGCTCTATCGGCTAAGGCGGCACCGGGAGAACTACTACGATTGTGCCCTGGTTCATCCGGATGAGCACCTCAGTAGATAAAGCCAAAAACTGACTGTCATGATAAAGCGCGAGACTGGTCAACCACTCGATGACTTAGCAGAATCTTCGGGATTCCTCCGCATTAACGAAGGGCCGTTTCCCGGTCATGTACGTACGGGCACCGTATTCGGACGAGCGCGGAGGTACCAGGGGCTATGTCGTAGTCCCACCGTCAAACTCCTATGGCTAAGTGAAAGTGTTAAAGCAATATAGTCCGATTGCCTCGTTCGCTGCGCTACCACCTCCTTATTGGACCAAGACGTTGGA
This sequence comes from Triticum urartu, assembly GCF_003073215.2. Taxonomy (NCBI): domain Eukaryota; kingdom Viridiplantae; phylum Streptophyta; class Magnoliopsida; order Poales; family Poaceae; genus Triticum; species Triticum urartu. The sequence goes on from NC_053026.1 coordinate 441,343,077, forward strand.
TCAAGTGTGAATACGTGTTTTTTGCGAATACCCCCACATTATATGCGTGGGGGCTGAAGCCGACGACAGCAAACTTTCAGGTTATATACATATATACATGAACGGCCGCACAGGAGGCATCATAATACTTTCAGGAAAAAGTATAAACACAACCTTTATAATTCAATAAAACATTGTTTTTACAATGGGAATACATGTCACTAGAACATAATATTCTTCGAGCACTGAGCCTCTATTGAACGAGCGCCTTCAAGGACATCTTCAAAGTAGTGCTCGGCAGATACTCGGCCTACGGCCGAACTCTGGGTTGCAATAGCGGTGGCCTCCATCTCTGCCCAGTATGTATTGACACGGGCAAGTGCCATACGCGCACCCTCTATACACGCCGACCTCTTCATAACATCGATGTGCGGCACAACACCAAGGAAATGTTGCACTAAACTAAAATAACTATTCGTCCTTGGCCCTTCCGGCCATAGATGATCCACAACAGACATCATGGCAAGCCCGGACAACCTATGGAGCTCGGCCCACTCGGCCATTCGCTCATTCAACAGCAGTAGACGCACTGGAACATGGAACTGTGACCAAAATAGCCTTTCCACTTCACAATCTTTTTGATCATTGAAATACTCGGCCGCATCAGCAGCACTGGCTGCCAAATCCATGTATGCGTCTGCAGAACTCCATAGTTGATCAAGAGGGGCATACTTCGGATCTCCGAAGTTTGTCCGCAACAAAAAGAGCTTCCCAGCCGCGGTATCTCCAGCTTGACGCAGCTCCTCCTTCGCCACTCTGATTTTAGAGCGGGCTTCCTTGGCTGCTACCATGGCCTTCTCTAGGTCCGTCGCCTTCGCTTGGCTTTCTTTCTCAACAAGCTGGTAATGGTCGGCGGCATCTTTCAACTCAACGGCCATCTTGGCCATTTTTTCCTTGCTTTGCCAATGCGCAGCCTATTCGGCCCTCAGCTCTTCGACCGCCTTTAGAGTGTCCGCATCACTACTCCTGGCTTGTTCCTTGGCTCGGGCAAGTTCTGCCCGAAGGGTCTCCACGGTGGCAGCTCCATCTGCAGTCACAACATATTAAAGATACTAGCATCATGCTCCTCTTACTATGTGTCGATCACCAGAGATATCACATACCCTGTGCCTCGTCGAGCCGCTTGTTGACAAGCATGATGTCGGCATCTACCACATCAAGTTGCCGCTTCAGCTCGGCAAACTCACCAGTCCGGCTAGCCACCGGACCTTCAGCCACCTGCACAGGAAGGCGGCCTGATTATTACCTGGGACTATGATCCTCTGTTTGCCGCCATTCTCGATGGTAACCAGAGTCTCAGGGGCTACTATCTGTATAGGGCACACCTAACATGTGCGGTACTGTAAAAAACATACACTATTTCACGTACCTCAAAGCCTTTCAGCAGACTCATAAAAGCTTCATGCAAACTGCTTTCGGCGGATGAAATCCTCTCAATCACCGTACCCATTAGCGTATGATGCACTTCTGAGATGGCCTCTTGCTCCAGAAGATCCTTCAGTGCGTCCGATCGCACACCGGATGGTTCCAGACTCTTTTTGTTGATCTCTTTAGGAGCCAAATACTGAGGACTTCGGGTGGCCGAAGGATTACCCTCTGGCCTTGGCGGATCAAGAAAAACCCTCCGCGAAGACACCTCAGGGTCGCCCGCCTCATGAGGCGGGGTGGCATGGGGAGGTGTTTCGCTCTCCATCATCTCCGGAAGAAGATCCCCCGAAGACGAACTCTGTCGAGAAGGGCTACGATCCGAACTACAAGATATATGCTTCGGTTATTGTCTTCGGAAGTAAGGTAGGATATTTTCACTATTAAGTACTTTTTGTTTACTTACAGCTCGATAGAGGGCTGATCCCCTTGCGGGCACTGTGCGGCAAGAGTACCCTCCGAGGCAGGACCCTCTCGCGAAGATTTCTTCCCCCGTTTGGAAACCTTTGTTTCCGGATCTTCAAATGTGGTCCTTTTCCTTCCTTTGGGAGAGGGGATTTCAGATTCTTCTCCCTGGTTATCCTCCTTCACGGAGGCTCTAATTCCCCCTTTATCTTCCTCTGAGGGCGCCTGATAAGGCGCCGGCTCAAGCATTCTAGCTAGTACTGGATCGGCCGAGCCTTCGGGAAGGGGGACCGAACACCTGATCATCTTCGCCTTTGTTACCCAGTCCTGGTCAAAGAGCGACTTTTCAGAATGATGTTGTGATAAAAAACAGCGTGTTCGGCCACGAGATTACTTACTTGGGTATCTGGGTGATTACAGCTCAGACCCGCATCCTCGGTGGTGTTTGGACACTTTATTTGTGGTTCGAAGAACAATTTGTACATCTCTTCGAGCGTCATGCCGAGGAAGTGCTGAATAGTTCGCGGTCCTTCCAGGTTGAGTTCCCACATACGCAGGGGTCGACGTTTGCAAGGCGGGACTCGACGAACTAGCATGACTTGCATTACCGTGACCAGGCTGACATCTCTCTCGAGGAGATCTCGGATGCGACTCTGCAATATCGGCACATCCTTTACTGGCCCCCAGTCCAGCCCCTTCTTGATCCATGACGTCAGTTGTGGTGGGGGGCCCGAGCGAAAGGCAGGGGCGGCTACCCACTTGGTACTTCGGGGAGCTGTGATATAAAACCACTCCCGTTGCCATAAACTGGACACCTCCGGGAAGGAACCCTCAGGCCATGGAACATCAACACTTTTGCTTATTATGACACCTCCGCACTCTGCGTGTCGCCCCTCGATCATCTTTGGCTTCACATTGAAAGTCTTGAGCCACATGCCGAAGTGTGGGGTAATGCGGAGGAAGGCCTCACATACGACGATGAACGAGGAGATGTGAAGGAGGGAATCCGGGGCTAGAACATGGAAATCCAGCCCATAATAAAACATGAGCCCCCTAACAAAGGGATCCAGAGCGAGCCCTAGCCCTCGGAGGAAGTGAGAGATGAATAAAACGCTCTCGCCAGGTTTTGGAGTGGGAATGACCCGCCCTCGAGCAGGCAACCTGTGCCAGATTTCACCGGTCAAATACCTGGCCTCTCTCAGCTTATTGATGTCTTCCTCTGTGATAGAGGAAGGCATCCACCGACCTTGAAGGTTGGATCCGGACATGGTTGAAGGTCCGAAGCGCCTGACCTAAGCCTTGGGTGTTGGAACTCGAGGCGGGGGAAGGATTCGATTGAGTACGAGAAGGAAAAAAGGACAAGCCTTGGCCTCTTTATAAAGAGGGTGAATATGAAGCGTCCTCCTCGTGACCGTTTGGGACTTGCCTAAAATCGAGGAGTCATACCAATGAGCATGATTGGGTTACCCACGTCCGTATTGATGAGAATCCCGTAATAAGGGGGACACGATCTCTGCTTCGAGAAGACGTGTCAAGAAAACCGCCTCGCAACACGTGCAGTGCTGGTTGAGAAAAACGGTTTGAATAATGACTGGGCCATGACGTGATGTCATGTTGCTAAATGTGTCAGCATATTAGATTTGTGGACATATTATTCTCTCTGCGGTGGTATGTGGAACTTGTTTTGTAGAGCTGAACACTATCCTTGTGTTCAAAATATTCTATGGAGTATTCGGAGGAAGAACCCGCCTTGCAATGCCGAAGACAAATCTGCGCGCCGGACTCATCGTCATTGAAGCCTAGTTCAGGGGCTACTGAGGGAGTCCTGGATTAGGGGGTCTCCGAACAGCCGGACTATATCCTTTGGCCGGACTGTTGGACTATGAAGATATAAGATTTAAGACTTCACCCCGTGTCCGGATGGGACTCTCCTTGGTGTGGAAGGCAAGCTTGGCAATACGGATATGTAGATCTCCTCCCTTGTAACCGACTCTGTGTAACCCTAGCCCCCTCCGGTGTCTATATAAACCGGAGGGTTTAGTCCGTGGGACAACGACAATCATACCATAGGCTAGGTTCTAGGGTTTAGCCTCTACGATCTCGTGGTAGATCAACTCTTGTAATACTCATATCATCAAGATCAATAAAGCAGGACGTAGGGTATTACCTCCATCGAGAGGGCCCGAACCAGGGTAAACATCGTGTCCCCCGGCTCTTGTTACCATCCGCCTTAGACGCACAGTTCGGGACCCCCTACCCGAGATTCGCCAGTTTTGATACCGACACTTGTATATTCCAATGATGGGCTTCCTCAAAATGCCCTAGGTCTTCGTGAGCAGGTGAGTTGGATGCACACCCACTTAGTTTCTTTTGTTGAGCTTTCATACACTTATAACTCTAGTGCATCTGTTGCATGGCAATCCCTACTCACTCACATTGATATCTATTGTTGGGCATCTCCATAGCCCGTTGATACACCTAGTTGATGTGAGACTATCTTCTCCTTTTTGTCTTCTCCACAACCACCATTCTATTCCACCTATAGTGCTATGTCCATGGCTCACGCTCATGTATTGCGTGAAGATTGAAAAAGTTTGAGAACATCAAAAGTACGAAACAATTGCTTGGCTTGTCATCGGGGTTGTGCATGACTAAATACTTTGTGTGATGAAGATAGAGCATAGTCAGACTATATGATTTTGTAGGGATAACTTTCTTTGGCCATGTTATTTTCAGAAGACATGATTGCTTTGTTAGTATGCTTGAAGTATTATTATTTTTATGTAAGTATTAAACTTTTGTCTTGAATCTTTCGGATCTAAACATTCATGCCACAATAAATAAAATTACATTGAGAATTATGCTAGGTAGCATTCCACATTAAAAATTCTGTTTTTATCATTTAGCTACTCGGGGACGAGCAGGAATTAACCTTGGGAATGCTTGATACGTCTCCAATGTATCTATAATTTTTGATTGTTCCATGCTATTATATTATTTATTTTGGATGTTTAATGGGCTTTGTTATGCACTTTTATATTATTTTTGGGACTAACCTACTAACCAAAGGCCAGTGCAAATTGCTATTTTTTTTGCCTATTTCAGTGTTTCACAGAAAAGGAATATCAAACGGAATGAAACCTTTGGGAGAGTTATTTTTGGAACAAACGTGATCCAGGAAACTTGGAGTGGACGTCAAGAAAGAAGCAAGGAGGCCACGAGGCAGGAGGGCATGCCTAGGGGGGCCAGGCGTGCCCCCACCGTCGTGGGCCCCATGCAGCTCCACCGACGTACTTCTTCCTCCTATATATACCCATATACCCCGAAAACATCCAGGAGCACCACGATACCCTATTTCCACCGCCGCAACCTTCTGTACCCGTGAGATCCCATCTTGGGGCCTTTTCCAGCGCTCCACCGGAGGGGGAATCAATCACGGAGGGCTTCTACACCAACATCATAGCCTCTCCGATGATGTGTGAGTAGTTTACCACAGACCTTCGGGTCCATTGTTATTAGCTGGATGGCTTCTCTCTCTTTGGATCTCAATACAAAGTTCTCCTTGATTCTCTTGGAGATCTATTCGATGTAATTCTTTTTGCGGTGTGTTTGTAGAGATCCAATGAATTGTGGGTTTACGGTCAAGATTATCTATGAACAATATTTGATTCTTCTCTAAATTATTTTATGCATGATTTAATATCTTTGCAAGTCTCTTTGAATTATCAGTTTGGTTTGGCCTACTAGATTGATCTTTCTTGCAATGGGAGAAGTGCTTAGCTTTGGGTTCAATCTTGCGGTGTCCTTTCCCAGTGACAGCAGGGGCAGCAAGGCACGTATTGTATTGTGGCCATCGAGGATAAAAAAGATAGGGTATATATCATATTGCTTGAGTTTATCCCTTTACATCATGTCATCTTGCCTAATGCGTTACTTTGTTCTTATGAACTTAATACTCCAGATGCATGTTCTTATAATTTTTGATTGTTCCGTGCTATAATATTATCTGTTTTGGATGTTAATGGGCTTTATTTTACACTTTTATATTATTTTTAGGACTAACCTATTAACCCAAGGCCCAGTGCAAATTGTTGTTTTTTTTGCCTATTTCAGTGTTTCGCAGAAAAGGAATATCAAACGGAGTCCAAACGGAATGAAACCTTCGGGAGCGTGATTTTTTGGAAGAAACATGATCTAGAGGACATGGAGTGGACGTCAAGCAACCAACGAGGTGGCCACAAGGCAGGGGGCGCGCCTACCCCCTGGGTGCACCCTCCCCCTCGTGGCTCAACCGACCTACTTCTTCCTCCTATATATGTTCAGATACCCCGAAAACATATCGGAGCACCATGAAACCCTATTTCGACCGCCGCAACCTTATGTACCCAAGAGATCCCATCTTGGGGCCTTTTCCAGAGCTCCGACGGAGGGGGCATCGATCACGGAGGGCCTCTACATCAACTCCATGCCCCCTCCGATGATGTATGAGTAGTTTACTTCATACCTTCGGGTCCATAGCTAGTAGCTAGATGGCTTCTTCTCTCTCTTTGGATCTCAATACAAAGTTCTCCTCGATCTTCTTGGAGATCTATTCGATGTAACTCTTTTTGCGGTGTGTTTGTCGAGATCCGATGAATTGTTGGTTTATGATCAAGTCTATCTATGAACAATATTTGATTCTTCTCTGAAATCTTTTATGCATGATTGGTTATCTTTGCAAGTCTCTTCGAATTATCAGTTTGGTTTGGCCTACTAGATTGATCTTTCTTGCAATGGCAGAAGTGTTTAGCTTTGGGTTCAATCTTGCGGTGCTCGATCCCAGTGACAAAAAGGGAAACGACACATATTGTATTGTTTCCATCGAGGATACAAAGATGGGGTTTATATCATATTTCTTGATTTTATCCCTCTACATCATGTCATCTTACCTAAGGTGTTACTCTGTTCTTATGAACTTAATACTCTAGATGCATGCTGGATAGCGGTCGATGTGTGGAGTAATAGTAGTAGATGCAGGCAGGAGTCGGCCTACTTGTCACGCACGTGATACCTATATACATGATCATTCCTAGATATTCTCATAATTATTCTCTTTTCTATCAATTGCTCGACAGTAATTCGTTCACCCACCGTAATACTTATGCTATCTTGAGAGAAGCCACTAGTGAAATCTATGGCCCCCGGGTCTATTCTCCATCATATAAGTTTCCAATCTATTTTATTTTGCAATCTTTACTTTCAATCTATATCATAAAAATACCAAAAATATTTATCTTATCATTATTATCTTTATCAGATCTCACTCTCGTAAGTGACCGTGAAGGGATCGACAACCCCTTTATCACGCTGGTTGCGAGGTTCTTATTTGTTTGTGTAGGTACGAGGGACTTGCATGTGGCCTCGTACTGGATTGATACCTTGGTTCTCAAAAGCTGAGGGAAATACTTACGCTACTTTGCTGCATCACCCTTTCCTCTTCAAGGGAAAACCAACGCAGTGCTCAAGAGGTAGCAAGAAGGATTTCTGGCGCCGTTGCCGGGGAGTTTACGCATAAGTCAAGACATACCAAGTACCCATCACAAACTCTTATCCCTCGCATTACATTATTTTCCATTTGCCTCTCGTTTTCCTCTCCCCCACTTCATCCTTGCCGTTTTATTCGCCCTCTTTTTCTGTTCCCCTTCTCTTTTCCAGTTTTCTTCTTTTTCTTATCTCTTGTTTGCTTGTGTGTTGGATTGCTTGCTCGTCACGATGGCTCAAGATAATACTAAGTTGTGTGACTTTTCCAACACCAATAATAATGATTTTATTAGCACTCCGATTGCTCCTCTTACCAATGTTGAATCTTGTGAAATTAATGCTACCTTGCTGAATATTGTCATGAAAGATCCGTTTTCCAGCCTTCCTAGTGAAGATGCCGCTACCCATCTAAACAACTTTGTTGATTTGTGTGATATGCAAAAGAAGAAAGATGTGGATAATGAGATTGTTAAACTGAAGCTATTCCCATTTTCTCTTAAAGATCATGCTAAAACTTGGTTTTCGTCTTTGCCTAAAAATAGTGTTGATTCATGGAATAAATGCGAAGATGATTTTATCTCTAAGTATTTTCCTCCCACTAAGATCATCACTCTTAGAAATGATATTATGAATTTTAAGCAACTTGATCATGAAAATGTTGCACAAGCTTGGGAGAGGATGAATTAATGATACGTAATTGCCCTACACATGGTTTGAATCTTTGGATGATTATACAAACTTTTTATGCCGGGTTGAAATCTTTTAGATTCGGCCGTGGGAGGCACTTTTATGGAAATCACTTTAGGAGAAGCTACTAAACTCCTAGATAATATTATGGTTAATTATTCTCAATGGCATACTGAAAGATCTACTAATAAAAAGATGCATGCTATCAAAGAAATCAATGTTTTGAGTGGAAAGATGGATGAAGTTATGAAATTGTTTGCTAATGAAAGTGTTTCTTCAGATCCTAATGATATGCCTTTGTCTACTTTGATTGAGAACAATAATGAATCTATGGATGTGAATTTTGTTGGTAGGAACAATTTTGGTAATAACACGTATAGAGGTAATTTTAATCCTAGACCATTTCCTAGTAATTCCTCTAATAATTATGGTAATTCCTACAAAAATTCTTATGGAAATTATAATAAGATGCCCTATGATTTTGAATCTAATATTAAATAATTTATTAGTTCGCAAAAGAGTTTCAATGCTTTGATTGAAGAAAAATTGTCTAAGATTGATGAGTTGGCTAGGAACTTGGATAGAATTTCTCTTGATGTTGATTCTTTGAAACTTAGATATATTCCACGTAAGCATGATATCAATGAGTCTCTCAAAGCTATGAGAGTTTCCATTGATGAGTGCAAAGAAAGAATCGTTAGGATGCGTGCTAAAAAGGATTGCTTTGTGAAAGCGTGTTCTTCTAGTTTCCATGATAATAAGGATGAAGATCTAAAAGTTATTGATGTGTCCCCTATTAAATATTTGTTTTGCAATATTAATCTTGATAATTATGGGACTGGAGATGAGTGAACTTTAGTTAGAAGGCGTCCCAATGATTCAGAGTTTTTAGATCTTGATGCAAAAATTGATAAAAGTGGGATTGGAGAGGTCAAAACTTTAAATAGCAATGAACCCACTATCTTGGGCTTCAAGGAATTTAATTATGATAATTTTTCTTTATTAGATTGTATTTCCTTGTTGCAATCTGTGCTAAATTCTCCGCATGCTTATAGCCAAAATAAAGCTTTTACTAAACATATCGTTGATGTTTAATGCAATCTTATGGAGAAAAGCTTGAATTGGAAGTTTCTATCCCTAGAAAACTTCATGATTAGTGGGAACCTACTATTAAAATTAAGATTAAAGATCATGAATGCTTTGCTTTATGTGATTTGGGTGCTAATGTTTCCATGATTCCTAAAACTTTGTGTGATTTGCTAGGTTTCCGTGAATTTGATGATTGTTCTTTAAACTTGCATCTTGCGGATTCCACCATTAAGAAACCTATGGGAAGAATTAATGATGTTTTTATTGTTGCAAATAGGAATTATGTGCCCGTAGATTTCATTGTTCTTGATATAGATTGCAATCCTACATGTCCTATTATTCTTGGTAGACCTTTCCTTAGAACGATTGGTGCATTTATTGATATGAAGGAAGAGAATATTAGATTCCAATTTCCAGTAAGGAAGGGCATGGAACACTTTCCTAGAAATAAAATTAAATTACCTTATGAATCTATTATGAGAGCTACTTATGGATTGCATACCAAAGATGATAATACCTAGATCTATCCTTGCTTTTATGCCTAGCTAGGGGCGTTAAACGATAGCGCTTGTTGGGAGGCAACCAAATTTTATTTTTGTTTCTTGCTTTTTGATTCTGTTTAGATGTGGTTTTGTGTTTTAGTTAGTGTTTATGCCAAGTAGAACCTTTGGGAAGACTTGGGGAAAGTCTTTGCGATCTTGCTGTAAAATACAGAAACTTTTGGCGCTCACGAGATTTACTGCCATTTTTTTATTGGAGAGTGCTATTTAGTTAATTATTGTTGCAGATGATTAATAGATAAATTCCTCATGTCCAGAAATTTATTTTAGAATTTTGGGGTTCCATAAGTATTCAAAACCTACAGATTACTACAGACTGTTCTGTTTTTGACAGATTCTATTTTTCATGTGCTGTTTGCTTATTTTGATGAATCTATGTCTAGTAGTAGAGTTTATGAACCATAGAAAATTGGAATACAGTAGGTTTAACACCAATATAAATAAAGAATGAGTTCATTACAGTACCTTGAAGTGGTGGTTTGTTTTCTTCTACTAACGGAGCTCACGAGATTTTTCTTTTAAGTTTTGTGTTGTGAAATTTTCAAGTTTTGGGTAAAGATTTGATGGATTATGGAACAAGGAGTGGCAAGAGCCTAAACTTGGGTATGCCCAAGGCACCCCAAGGTAAAATCCAGGGACAACCAAAAGCCTAAGCTTGGGGATGCCCCAGAAGGCATCCCCTCTTTCGTCTTCATCCATCGGTAACTTTACTTGGAGCTATATTTTTATTCGCCACATGATATGTGTTTTGCTTGGAGCGTCTTGTATGATTTGAGTCTTTGCTTTTTAGTTTACCACAATCATCCTTGTTGTACACACCTTTTTTTGAGAGACACACATGAATTGGAATTTATTAGAATACTCTATGTGCTTCACTTATATCTTTTGAGTTGGATAATTTTTGCTCTAGTGCTTCGCTTATATCTTTTAGAGCACATCGGTGGTTTTATTTTATAGAAATAATTGATCTCTCATGCATCACTTATATCATTTTGAGAGTCCCCTAGAACAGCATGGTAATTCACTTTGGTTATAAATTTCAAATGCTAAGAGAAGTTGGATGCTTGATAGATTGTTTTGAGATATAAAGATGGTAATATTAGAGGTGTGCTAGTTGAGTAATTGTGAAATTGATGAATACTTGTGTTGAAGTTGGCAAGTCCCGTAGCATGCACGTATGGTTAATGTTATGTGACAAATTTGAAGCACGAGGTGTTCTTTGATTGCTTTCCTTATGAGTGGCGGTCGGGGACGAGCGATGGTCTTTTCCTACCAATCTATCCCCCTAGGAGCATGCGCGTAGTGCTTGGTTTTGATGACTTGTAGATTTTTGCAATAAGTATGTGAGTTCTTTATGACTAATGTTGAGTCCATGGATTATATGCACTCTCACCCTTCCATCAATGCTAGCCTCTTTGGTACCATGCATTGCCCTTTCTCACCTTGAGAGTTGGTGCAAACTTCGCCGGTGCATCCAAACCCCGTGATATGATACACTCTATCACACACAAGCCTCCTTATATCTTCCTCAAAACGGCCACCATACCTACCTATTATGGCATTTCCATAGCCATTCCGAGATATATTGCCATGCAACTTTCCACCGTTCCATTTATATGACACGCATCATCATTGCCATATTGCTTTGCATGATCATGTAGTTGACATCATATTTGTGGCAAAGCCAGCATGTTTAATTTTTCATACATGTCACTCTTGATTCATCGCAATCCTAGTACACCGCCGGAGGCATTCACATAGAGTCATATTTTGTTCTAAGTATCGAGTTGTAATTCTTGAGTTGTAAGAAAATAAAAGTGTGATGATCATCATTAGAGCATTGTCCCATGTGAGGAAAGGATGATGGAGACTATGATTCCCCCACAAGTTGGGATGAGACTCCGGATGAAAAAAGAGGCCATAAAAAAGGCCCAAACAAAAAAATGAGAGAAAAAGAGAGAAGGGACAATGTTACTATCCTTTTTCCACACTTGTGCTTCAAAGTAGAACCATGATCTTCATGATAGAGAGTCTCTTATTTTGTCACTTTCATATACTAGTGAGAATTTTTCATTATAGAACTTGGCTTGTATATTCCAATGATGGGCTTCCTCAAATGCCCTAGGTCTTCGTGAGCAACCAAGTTGGATGCACACCCACTTAGTTTCTTTGATGAGCTTTCATATATTTATAGCTCTAGTGCATCAATTGCATGGCAATCCCTACTCCTTGCATTGACATCAATCAGTGGGCATCTCCATAGCCCATTGATTAGCCGCGTCAATGTGAGACTTTCTCCCTTTTTGTCTTCTCACACAACCTCAATCATCATATTCTATTCCACCCATAGTGCTATGTCCATGGCTCGCGCTCATATATTGTGTAAAAGTTGAAAGAGTTTGAAAAGGCTAAGTGTGAAACAATTGCTTGGCTTGTCATCGGGTTTGTGCATGATGGGAGCATTTTGTGTGACGAAAATGAAGCATGGCCAAACTATATGACTTTGTAGGGATACGTTTTCTTTGGCTATGGTATTTTGATAAGACATAATTGCTTGATTAGCATACTTGGAGTATTACAATTTTTATGTCAACAATAAACTTTTATCTTGAATCTTTCGGATATGAATATGCATGCCACAATAGAGAAAAATACATTGAAGAATATGCTAGAAAGCATTCGAAATAAAAAATTCTATTTTTATCATTTACCTACTCGAGGATGAGCAGGAATTAAGCTTGGGGATGCTGATACGTCTCCAACATATCTATACTTTTTGATTGTTCCATGCTATTATATTATCTATTTTGGATGTTAATGGGCTTTATTTTACACTTTTTATTATTTTTGGGACTAACCTATTAACCCAAGGCCCAGTGCAAATTGTTGTTTTTTTGCCTATTTCAGTGTTTCGCAGAAAAGGAATATCAAACGGAGTCCAAACGGAATAAACCTTTGGGAGCGTGAATTTTGGAACAAACGTGATCCATAGGACTTGGAGTGGACGTCAAGCAACCAACGAGGTGGCCATGAGGCAGGGGGCGCGCCCTCCCCCTCGTGGCTCAACCGACCTACTTCACCCTCCTATATATGTTCACATACCCCGAAAAAATCCAGGAGCACCACAAAACCCTATTTCCACCGCCGCAACCTTCTGTACCCAACATATCCCATCTTGGGGCCTTTTCCGGAGCTCTGCCAGAAGGGGCATAGATCACGGAGGGCCTCTACATCAACTCCATGGCCCCTCCGATGGTGTGTGAGTAGTTTACTTCAGACCTTCGGGTCCATAGCTAGTAGCTAGATGGCTTCTTCTCTCTCTTTGGATCTCAATACAAAGTTCCCCTCGATCTTCTTGGAGATCTATTCGATGTAACTCTTTTTTGTGGTGTGTTTGTCGAGATCCGATGAATTGTGGGTTTATGATCAAGTCTATCTATGAACAATATTTGATTCTTCTCTGAAATCTTTTATGCATGATTGGTTATCTTTGCAAGTCTGTTTGAATTACCAGTTTGGTTTGGCCTACTAGATTGATCTTTCTTGCAATGGGAGAAGTGCTTAGCTTTGGGTTCAATCTTGCGGTGCTCGATCCCAGTGACAGAAAGGGAAACGACACATATTGTATTGTTGCCATCGAGGATAAAAAGATGGGGTTTATATCATATTTCTTGAGTTTATCCATCTACATCATGTCATCTTACCTAAGGCGTTACTCTGTTCTTGCGAACTTAATACTCTAGATGCATGCTGGATAGCGGTCGATGTGTGGAGTAATAGTAGTAGATGCAGGTAGGAGTCGGTCTACTTGTCACGGACGTGATGCCTATATACATGATCATGCCTAGATATTCTCATAATTATTCGCTTTTCTATCAATTGGTCGATAGTAATTCGTTCACCCACCGTAATACTTATGCTATCTTGAGAGAAGCCACAAGTGAAACATATGGCCACCGGGTCTATTCTCCATCATATAAGTTTCCAATCTATTTTATTTTGCAATCTTTACTTTCAACCTATATCATAAAAATACCAAAAATATTTATCTTATCATTATTATCTCTATCAGATCTCACTCTCGTAAGTGACCGTGAAGGGATCGACAACCCCTTTATCGCGTTGGTTGAGAGGTTCTTATTTGTTTGTGTAGGTACGAGGGACTTGCGTGTGGCCTCCTACTGGATTGATACCTTGGTTCTGAAAAACTGAGGGAAATACTTACGCTACTTTTGTGCATCACTCTTTCCTCTTCAAGGGAAAACCAACGCAGTGCTCAAGAGGTAGCACATGCTGGATAGCGGTCGATGTGTGGAGTAATAGTAGTAGATGCAAAATCATTTCAGTCTACTTGTCGCGGATGTGATGCCTATATACATGATCATGCCTAGATATCCCCATAACTATGCGCTTTTCTATCAATTGCTTGACAATAATTTGTTCACCCACCATAGAATTTTCTATCTTGAGAGAAGCCACTAGTGAAACCTATGGCCCCCGGGTCTATCTTTCATCATATTATTTTCCTATCAACTTGCTATTTCTACTATTGTTTATTTTCCTATCTTTATTTTCCAATCTATACAACAAAAATACCAAAAATATTTATCTTATTATCTCTACCATATCTTACTTTCGTAAAGTGACCGTGAAGGGATTGACAACCCCTCTATCACGTTGGTTGCGAGGTTCTTGTTTGTTTGTACAGGTACGAGGGACTTGCATGTAATCTCCTACTGGATTGATACCTTGGTTCTCAAAAACTAAGGGAAATACTTACGCTACTTTGCTGCATCACCCTTTCCTCTTCAAGGGAAAACCAACGCATGCTCAAGAGGTAGCAGTAAGTCCTGAGAGGTAGTTGCTGGGGCACTTCATCTTGGACAGAGCTCGCCCAAAGTCAGCGAAGGCGGAGGCGAGCTATTCCTCCGGGTCGAAGCATGGATCAGTGCCACTGACATGTGTACCTACAAGCAACCAGTAAATGGGTAGAAGTTAAACTGCAATTGCACAAATTATGTGAAATACTGTAAGACATGGGATGCAGCTCACCTCGATGGCAAACAAAAGCATCGGCCGTTGTGACCCTGCGTAAGTACATGGACAGGCATGTTAAGAGCAACATGGTTGGCATCCACTAAAAATAGCAAATGGGCAGCATCTCTAGTGATATCCCGTGTGATGTATTGTAAGTTTGTTGCTGGTATTGGTGAAATTGAGCTGGACACGGTAATATTTGAACATCACACATTGTGTACTACTGAAATAAACAAGGCATGAACATGCTTAATACATGAACCGTACAAATCATAGCCGTTGCAAGTGGTATTGGTAAGATTTAGCCGGTCAGATCTTACCTCTTAAGTCCTGGGGGGTAGTCGCTGGGGGACTTCATCTGGGCCAGAGCCTGCACCATGTCGGCGGCGGCAGCGGAGGCGAGGTGTTCCTCCGAGTCAACACGCACAGCGGCCATCGCGCCATGGGCCGCCATCAGCTCCTGGCGGGGGGGGGGGGATTGATACGTCTCCAACGTATCTATAATTTTTTATTGTTCCATGCTATTATATATATCCTATTTTGGATGTTTAATGGGCTTATTTATACACTTTTATATTATTTTTGTGACTAACCTATTAACCGGAGGCCCAGCCCAAATTGCGTTTTTTGCCTATTTCAGTGTTTCGCGGAAAAAGAATATCAAACGGAGTCCAAACAGAATGAAACCTTCGGGAGCGTGATTTTTGGAACAAACATGATCCAGAGGACTTGGAGTGGACTTCAAGCAATCAACAAGGAGGCCACGAGGCACGGGGCGTGCTGATACGTCTCCAACGTATCTATAGTTTTTGATTGCTCCATGCTATATTATCTACTGTTTTGGACATTAATTATTGGGCTTTATTATCCACTTTTATATTATTTTTGGGACTAACCTATTAACCGAAGGCCCAACCCAGAATTGTTGTTTTTTTGCCTATTTCAGGGTTTCGAAGAAAAGGAATATCAAACGGCGTCCAAATGGAATGAAACCTTCGGGAACGTGATTTTCTCACCGAACATGATCTAGGGGACTTGGACCCTATGTCAAGAAACAAGGGAGGAGGCCACGAGGTAGGGGGCGCGCCTACCCCCCCCCCCCCCCCCCCCACCCTCCACCCTCGTGGGCCCCCTGTTGCTCCACCGACGTACTCCTTCCTCCTATATATACCTACGTACCCCCAAACGATCAGAGACGGAGCCAAAACCCTAATTCCACCACCGCAACTTTCTGTATCCACGAGATCCCATCTTGGGGCCTATTCCGGAGCTCCGCCGGAGGGGGCATCGGTCACGGAGGGCTTCTACATCATCACCATAGCCCCTCCAATGAAGTGTGAGTAGTTTACCTCAGACCTACGGGTCCATAGTTATTAGCTAGATGGCTTCTTCTCTCTTTTTGGATCTCAATACAATGTTCTCCCCCTCTCTTGTGGAGATCTATTCGATGTAATCTTCTTTTTGCGGTGTGTATGTTGAGACCGATGAATTGTGGGTTTATGATCAAGTCTATCTATGAACAATATTTGAATCTTCTCTGAATTCTTTTATGTATGATTGGTTATCTTTGCAAGTCTCTTCGAATTATCAGTTTGGTTTGGCCTACTAGATAGATCTTTCTTGCAATGGGAGAAGTGCTTAGATTTGGGTTCAATCTTGCGGTGTCCTTTCCCAGTGACAGTAGGGGCAGCAAGGCACGTATTGTATTGTTGCCATAGAGGATAACAAGATGGGGTTTTCTTCATATTGCATGAGTTTATCCCTCTACATCATGTCATCTTGCTTAAGGCATTACTCTGTTTTCATTAACTTAATACTCTAGATGCATGCTGGATAGCGGTCGATGAGTGGAGTAATAGTAGTAGATGCAGGCAGGAGTCGGTCTACTTGTCACGGACGTGATGCCCATATACATGATCATGCCTAGATATTATCACAACTATGCTCAATTCTGTCAATTGCTCAATAGTAATTCGTGCACCCACCGTAGAATACTTATGCTCTTGAGAGAAGCCACTAGTGAAACATATGGCCCCCGGGTCTATCTTCATCATATTAATCTTCCAATACTTAGTAATTTCCTTTGCTTTTTTACTTTGCTTTTATTTTACTTTGCATCTTTATCGTAAAAATACCAAAAATATTATCTTATCATATCTATCAGATCTCACTCTCATAAGTGGCCGTGTAGGAATTGACAATCCCTTATCGCGTTGGTTGCGAGGATTTATTTGTTTTGTGAAGGTACGAGGGACTCGCGTGTAGCCTCCTACTGGATTGATACCTTGGTTCTCAAAAACCGAGGGAAATACTTACGCTACTCTGCTGCATCATCCCTTCCTCTTCGGTTAAAACCAACGCAATTCTCAAAAACATAGTATTGTTTTGTTGCCATCGAGGATAAAAAGAGGGGGTTTATATCATATTGCATGAGTTTATCCCTCTACATCTTGTCATCTTGCTTAAAGTGTTACTCCGTTCTTATGAACTTAATACTCTAGATGCATGCTGGATAGTGGTCGATGTTTGGAGTAATAGTAGTAGATGCAGGCAGGAGTGGGTCTACTTGTCACGGACGTGATGCCTATATACATGAACATACCTATGTATTCTGATAACTATGCTCAATTCTATCAATTGCTCGACAGTAATTTGTTTACCCACCGTAATACTTATGCTATCTTGCGAGAAGCCATTAGTGAAACCTATGGCCCCCGGGTCTATTTTGCATCATATTAATCTCCCGTCAACAAGCTATTTGTTGCGCCGTTCATTTTGCTTTCTTTACTTTAAGTCTTTATCATAAAAATACGGAAAATATTATCTTATCTTCTCTATCAGATCTCACTTTTGCAAGTGGCCGTGAAGGGATTGACAACCCCTTTATCGCGTTGGTTCAAGGTTCTTATTTTTTTGTGTAGGTGCAAGGGGCTTGAGCGTGGCCTCCTACTGGATTGATACCTTGGTTCTCAAAAATTGAGGGAAATACTTACACTACTTTGCTGCATCACCCTTTCCTCTTCAAGGGAAAACCAACGCAGTGCTAAAGAGGTAGCAAGAAGGATTTCTGGCGCCATTGTCGGGGAGTCTACGCACAAGTCAAGACATACCAAGTACCCATCACAAACTCTTATCCCTCGCATTACATTGTTTGCCATTTGCCTCTCATTTTCCTCTCCCCCACTTCACCCATGCCGTTTTATTCGCCCTCTATTTTCGTTCGCCTCTTTTCCGTTTGCTTCGTCATTATGGCTAGTCCTTTATCCACTCCTTTGTCCCCCGAGTTTCAAGTCCTTCACTTCAAACAAAAACAAGGAGAAAATTGAAAAGATGCTTTGTATAGGATGATAGAATCCTATCGTGGTTGCACTATAGGGGGAGATTTCAAGGTTTTACTTTGTAATTTTTATGTTGGGCTAACCTTGTCCCATAGACAACTCCTTGATTTTGCCGCCAAAGGGAATTTTATTGAAACCGATCCTAGTTTTGCTTATTAAATTATAGAGGATATAGTAGGAGTACTTCCCCCGCAAAAGGGACTTACTCTTACCCAAGAGGGAACCCAAATCTTAGAAAAATTAGGCGAATTGCAAAAATCTCTTGAACCTCTTAAAAATGTTGGAGGAAACCTCAATCGTATGAATACATTGATCACCCTTTGCAATAAACGGTTGGATGCTCTAGATCTAAGAATCTCTAAGTATGAAGGGAAGCGTAAGGAACCTCCCGGATTCGAGCATAACTCCACTAAAAAGATAAATACCAAACATGGCAATACCTAGATTTATCCTCGCTTTTATGCCTAGCAAGGGGCGTTAAACGATAGTGCTTGTTGGGAGGAAACCCAATTTTACTTTTGTTTCTTGCTTTTTGATTCTGTTTAGTAATAAATAATTAATCTAGCCACTGTTTAGATGTGGTTTTGTGTTTTAATTAGTGTTTGTGCCAAGTAGAACCTTTGGGAAGACTTGGGGGAAGTCTTTGCGATCTTGCTGTAAAAAACAGAAACTTTAGTGCTCGCGAGAATTGCTGCCTTTTTTATTGGAGTTCTATTAAGTTAATTCTTTTTGAAGATGATTAATAGATAAATTCCTCACGTCAAGAAATTTATTTTTGAATTTTTGGGGTTCAATAAGTATTCGAAACCTACAGATTACTACAGACTGTTCTGTTTTTGACAGATTTTGTTTTTCGTGTGTTGTTTGCTTATTTTGATGAATCTATGGCTAGTAATAGAGTTTATGAACCATAGAAAAGTTGTAATACATTAGGTTTAACACCAATATAAATAAAGAATGAGTTCATTACAGTACCTTGAAGTGGTGGTTTGTTTTCTTTTACTAACGGAGCTCACGAGATTTTCTTTTAAGTTTTGTGTTGTGAAGTTTTTAAGTTTTGGGTAAAGATTTGATGGATTATGGAACAAGGATTGGCAAGAGCCTAAGCTTGGGGATTCCCTAGGCACCCCAAGGTAAAATCCAAGGTCAACCAAAAACTTAAGCTTGGGGATGCCCGGAAGGCATCCCCTCTTTCGTCTTCGTCTATCGGTAACTTTACTTGGGAATATATTTTTATTCACCACATGATATGTGTTTTGCTTGGAGCATCTTGTATGATTTAAGTCTTTTATTTTTAGTTTATCACAATCATCCTCGCTGTACACACCTTTTGAGAGAGACACACATGATTCAGAACTTGTTAGAATACTCTATGTGCTTCACTTATATCTTTTGAGCTATATAGTGTTTGCTCTAGTGCTTCACTTATATCTTTTAGAGCATGGTGGTGGTTTTATTTTATAGAAATTATTGATCTCTCATGATTCACTTATATTATTCTGAGAGTCTTAAACAGCATGGTAATTTGCTTTAATTGTGAAATTAATCGTAAGGTGATAGGCATCTAAGATGAGCATAATAAAAAGTTCCATATTGAGTTCATTGAATATCATGAGAAGTTTGATACTTGATAAGTGTTTTGAGATATAAAGGTGGTAATATTAGAGTGTGCTAGTTGAGAAATTGTAAAATTGATAAATACTTGGTTTAAGGTTGGCAAGTCCCGTAGCATGCACGTATGGTAAAAGTTGTGTGACAATTTTGACACATAAGGTGTTCTTTTATTGCTTTCCTTATGAGTGGCAGTCGGGGACGAGCGATGGTCTTTTCCTACCAATCTATCCCTCCAGGGGCATCTGTAGTAGTACTTTGCTTCGAGGGCTAATAAACTTTTGCAATAAGTATATGAGTTCGTTATGACTAATGTGAGTCCACGGATTACACGCACTCTCAACCTTCCACAATTTTCTAGCCTCTACGGTACCGTGCATTGCCCTTTCTCGCCTTGAGAGTTGGTGCAAACTTCGCCGGTGCATCCAAACCCCGTGATATGATACGCTCTATCACACATGAACCTCCTTATATCTTCCTCAAAACAGCCACCATACCTACCTATCGTGGCATTTCCATACCATTTTGAGATATATTGCCATGCAACTTTCCAACGTTGCGTTTATTATGACACGCTCCATCATTGTCATATTGCTTTACATAATCATGTAGTTGACATCGTATTTGTGGCAAAGCCACCATTCATAATTTTTCATACATGTCACTCTTGATTCATTGCATATCCCGGTACACCGCCGGAGGCATTCACATAGAGTCATATTTTGTTCTAAGTATTGAGTTGTAATTCTTGAGTTGTAAGTAATAAAAGTGTGATATTCATCATTATTAGAGCATTGTCCCATGTGAGGAAACGATGATGGAGACTATGATTCCCCCACAAGTCGGGATGAGATTCCGGACTAAATAAATAAATAAATAAAAGAGGCCAAAAAAAGAGAAGACCCAAGAAAAAATGAGAGAAAAAGAGAGAAGGGACAATGTTACTATCCTTTTCCACACTTGTGCTTCAAAGTAGCACGGTGATCTTCATGATAGAGAGTCTCCTATGTTGTCACTTTTCATATACTAGTGGGAATTTTTCATTATAGAACTTGGCTTGTATATTCCAATGACGGGCTTGCTCAAAATGTCCTAGGTCTTCGTGAGCAAGCAAGTTGGATGCACACCCACTTAGTTTCTTTTGTTGAGCTTTCATACATTTATAGCTCTGGTGCATCCGTTGCATGGCAATCCCTACTCCTCTCATTGACATCAATAGATGGGCATCTCCATAGCCTATTGATTAGCCGCGTCAATGTGAGACTTTCTACCTTTTTGTCTTCTCATAACCACCATCATTATACTTTATTCCACCCATAGTGCTATATCCATGGCTTGCGCTCGTGTATTACATAAGGGTTGAAAAGGCTGAAGTGCATTAAAAAGTTTGAACCAATTGCTCGGCTTGTCATCGGGATTATGCATGATGAGAACTTTTTGTGTGACGAAATTTAAACATAGCCTAACTATATGATTTTGTAGGGATAAGCTTTCTTTGGCTATGTTATTTTGATAAGACATAATTGCTTGGTTAGCATGTTTGAAGTATTATTATTTTTATGTCAACATTAAACTTTTAGCTGAATCTTTCGGATTTAAATATTCATGCCACAATAAAAAGAATTACATTGAAAATTATGCTAAGAAGCATTCCACATCAAAAATTCTGTTTTTATCACTTACCTACTCGAGGACGAGCAGGAATTAAGCTTGGGGATGCTTGATACGTCTCCAACGTATCTATAATTTTTGATTGTTCCATGCTATCATATATATATATATATTCTGTTTTGGATGTTTAATGGGCTTATTTATACACTTCTATATTATTTTTGGGACTAACCTATTAACCGGAGGCCCAGCCCAAATTGCTGTTTTTTGCCTATTTCAGTGTTTCGCAGAAAAAGAATATCAAACGGAGTGCAAACGGAATGAAACCTTCGGGAGCGTGATTTTTGGAACAAACATGATCGAGAGGACATGGAGTGGACGTCAAGTAATCAACGAGGAGGCCACGAGGCAGGGGGCGCGCCTACCCCCTGGGCACGCCCTCCACCCTCGTGGGCCCCTCGTGGTTCCACCGACCCACTTCTTCCTCCTATATATATCTACGTACCCCCAAACCATCGGGGAGCACCAGAAAACCTAATTCCACCGCCGCAACCTTCTATACCCGTGAGGTCCCATCTTGGGGCTTTTTCCGGTGCTCCGCCGGAGGGGGCATTAATCACGGAGGGCCTCTACATCAACACCATAGCCTCTCCGATGATGTGTGAGTAGTTTACCTCAGACCTTCGGGTCCATAGTTATTAGGTAGATGGCTTCTTCTCTCTCTTTGGATCTCAATACAAAGTTCTCCTCGATTCTCTTGGAGATCTAGTCGATGTAATCTTATTTTGCGGTGTGTTTGTCGAGATCCGATGAATTGTGGGTTTATGATCAAGATTATCTATGAACAATATTTGAATCTTCTCTGAATTCTTTTATGTATGATTGGTTATCTTTGCAAGTCTCTTCGAATTATCAGTTTGGTTTGGCCTACTAGATTGATCTTTGTTGCAATGGGAGAAGTGCTTAGCTTTGGGTTCAATCTTGCGGTGCTTGATCCCAGTGACAGTAGGGGAAACGACACGTATTGTATTGTTGCCATCAAGGATAAAAAGATGGGGTTTATATCATATTGCATGAGTTTATCCCTCTACATCATGTCATATTGCTTAAAGCGTTACTCCGTTCTTATGAAATTAATACTCTAGATGCATGCTGGATAGCGGTCGATGTGTCGAGTAATAGTAGTATATGCAGGCAGGAGTTGGTCTACTTGTCAGGGACGTGATGCCTATATACATGATCATACCTAGATATTCTCATAACTATGCTCAATTCTATCAATTGCTCGACAGTAATTTGTTTACCCACCATAATACTTATGCTATCTTGAGAGAAGCCACTAGTGAAACCTATGGCCCCCAGGTCTATTTTCCATCATATTAATCTCCCGTCAACAAGCTATTTCTTGCGCCGTTTATTTTGCTTTCTTTACTTTTAGTCTTTATCATAAAAATACCAAAAATATTATCTTAGCTTCTCTATCAGATCTCACTTTTGCAAGTGGCCGTGAAGGGATTGACAACCCCTTTATCGCGTTGGTTGCAAGGTTCTTATTTGTTTGTGTAGGTCCAAGGGACTTGAGCGTGGCCTCTTACTGGATTGATACCTTGGTTCTCAAAAACTGAGGGAAATACTTTCGCTACTTTCCTGCATCACCCTTTCCTCTTCAAGGGAAAACCAAAGCAATGTTGAAGAGGTAGCAGGGATTTGGAGGCATGAGGATGTTTCGCAGGCGCCATTTAAGCAATCAGGCTGGGGCCGTGATAGAGATCGGTGGGCTACCTGACTGGATCCAAGCAGAATGTAGATGTGGTTGAAGCTGTGGTTGCGGCGACGGTGGTTTGAGATGCCGATAGGGGGAGGCGCGAGGGAGGGGGATACTGAGGGGAATAGGTTGTGGTTGGAGGAATAAATTCTGAAATCACGCGGCTAATGAAAATTTTGGTGCGAAATTTGAAACTTGGTCGGGGGAAACACACAATGCAGACGAAGCACGTAAAATACTCGTGTGCGAGAAAAAAGAAAGTTGGCAGATCCCGTCTCCAAAAAATGTACATGTGTACTTGATTTTTTTCGGTCAATGGTACGCCTGGTTTATTAGGAAATATCGCACATGTAACTGACTTATGGGTCATTGACGCAAGAAACGCACACGGGCACACATGCTAATCAACGCTCAAAGCCCTCAAAGGATGCTCTTACCGACATTGTACGTTAATACTACAAACTTAAAGTACTACTGGTAATTTGCTTTAATACTACAAACTTAAACTACTTATCACATGCTGCCATTAGTGCATGCTGGCCAGACGCCGCCGTTCTCCTTCCCGGCCTTGTAGGCGGCAACC
Organism: Triticum urartu; assembly: GCF_003073215.2. Taxonomy (NCBI): domain Eukaryota; kingdom Viridiplantae; phylum Streptophyta; class Magnoliopsida; order Poales; family Poaceae; genus Triticum; species Triticum urartu. The sequence goes on from NC_053026.1 coordinate 441,366,747, forward strand.
CACCGTGCTTCGAGCTCCGCCAAGCTCTCCTCACCACGGCGTGCAGCCTCTTATTTCTTGCGTTGGCGGGACTCTATTTTCTTGAATGCTTTCTGCCTTTTCCGCTCCTTCTGTGCGGCTTTGGCCGCCTCTAGGTCCACCACCCATTCGGCCATGGTAGCCTCACAGCCCGCCCATGTAACTGTGTGGCCGCCGGCGGTGATGAACTCGGCACGGCGAGATGCCATCACTTCCTTACCATGTGTGTGGTCGCGGGCGGCGAGGAACGTGGCGTGGCGGGATGCCATCGCTTCCTTATCAGTTACTGTGCGCCACGGTGCCATGGACGATGCCTGGAGAGAGTTCTAGGGCGGAGGGGCCGGGTTGCCGTACAGTGCGGTGGTATTCAAGAGCACAACCACAAACGACAACAGAAATTTGGCTTCCCTTACAATTTTGCTCGTTCATTATCGCACACGGTTCATCTCTGTCGCTTTCGGAAACAGTGTGCACTGAGCCTATTGTGTGTTGCATTATGATTGGCCGAAACCGCAGCCACACGGATCACGCGTGTGCACCATTGGATGCACCGCGATCGAACGGCAATCCACGTCCCTCACATCACACCTGTGCACCTGTAGTTGGATTGGATTTATATGCGCTAAATGCCTAGAAAATGCACATAATCCCCTAAATATGGTAAATGATCCAGGAAAAATTCCAAATTTGAACACGGTGATTTGCAGGGTGTATGTTCGTCGTAGAAAAAAACTCCAGGGCAAAGAACGAAGAAAATTTGGATTCCCCTTCAATCTTGAGGATTTCCCTTTCGAAAGCAGGGAACTTCCTTGGTGATGGTTCGATTTATGGAGGGCATGCATGACGACATAAGCCAAACCTTCTCAAATTTTTACGAAGGCATGATGAGGTCATACCATGGCACCATGTCGGGCGTCACGTTTTAATGTGAACTGGGGCCCGATCTTTCGATGAGAGAGAGAGATATATATCTACGATTTTGGGTGGGACTTGACCCTCACGATTTAGCTACCAACCGTACAGGGAGAATCATACATGACTGATATCCACGGCAATCACTGAACCAACTCCACGGCGTTATTGACCGAGCCAACGGCGCGACCGACCTATCCACGTAGGATTTTTCCTGCAAGCAAATCGAAGAACATGCAAGAAAATAATAGCCAAGCATTCTCAAAATTGTGAATATGCTAGATGGGATTAATCTGATAAGATGGGGTTCCGATAGGATGTCTTGACGGTCGCACTAGCCGCTACGAGCGAAGACAAATAAAAGTATCAATATAGCTGAACTTCTCTAAAAAACCCGAGCCTAACCCTAACCTAGACTGACTATTTATTAAAGGTGGACGTGTAGCGAGTCTGTCCGTCGTACCACAGGACGTTGGGCTGTACGAAGACCTGACGCTGTACGGCGGTTGCGGTAGCTTTGTTTGGCCCATCATGGTGCAAGTCTTTGGCCTCATCATGTTATGCCTCTTATTAATTTAGCCAAAACAAATTTGTCTGACTCCTACGACGTTGGCCTTTTGCTCCTCATGCATGATGGATGGGATGGATGGTTCGGTGGTGGATTCCATGCATGACAGTAAAGCGCATGCATGCAAGGATTGCTGCTCTTCTTTAATTGGTTTTCTGATTCCTTTATTCTTGTGTATAAATAAATCGAAATATAAGTGTAGTATCGTATTCTCATCAGCTAAATCATATGTACAAAGAAACGATTGTACCTGGTTATTAATTCGTCCTATAATATTTTTAGACATTTTTATGATAGCTATGTCCACATCATCCTCCCTTTATTGAAAACAAAGCTGTCCTCGGCTTGCACTTATCTGAAACACACCATAGAGCAAAGAAAAAATACATGCAACATATATGGAATGTTCCAAAGGCGTTAGCACATGAGGGTGTGATAATTTGATAATAACAACATTATTAACATCATGATAAGTTTTATCCCACACATAGTCGATATATGGTTTATAGGGACACAGATGAACTACATGAGCATTCGGTATGTCTAGTTCAGAAGGTGAGACACTCAACGGAAAAATTTCAGAATCGATAGCAAGCATACTATGCATAGTACGATCCATTGACTTAGATTTCTCATCATTTTTATGTCATCAGGAGTCATAGGAAGCAAGTTAATGGTTTTCCCTTCAAACACGAACATATACGAATTTGTTCTACCATGATGGGTAACACTATTATCATATTGCCAAGGTCGACCTAACAATAAAGAACATGCTTTCATAGGTTCGACATCGCAGTCAACATAATCATGATACGAACCAAACGTAAAATGAACTCACACACGACGTGTTACCTTCAACTTACCACAATCGTTGAACCATTGGATATAATATGGATGGGTGTCTTGTAGTGGTGAGGCAAAGCTTCTCTACCATATCAATAGTCGCCAAATTATTGCAGCTCCCATCATCAATGATTAGACGAACAAAATGCCCTTTGACAACAAACTTAGTTTGAAAAAGATTATGGTGTTGAGGCATCTCAGTATGCCCCACCTGGGCACTAAGTACTCACATGGTTACAAGGCTTGGGTATTGATTTACCATCTCAGCATTAATATGTATCTCCTCTGTGTCATGCTCCTTGGTGTCACCTGCATTATTAGTGGCAAGCATAGCACATGTATCTTCATCCAAATCACTAGCAGAGGAGTACTCACCATCTTCCCGCACAATGAATGAACGTTTATTTGGGCAATCCTTCATCAAGTGCCCGCCACCTTTGCATATATGACACTTCATGTCCCTTGTGCGTCCAGACGAAGTGGTGGGTGCTACAGAAGTTCCTTTCGAAGCCTCGGATGATTGTGGAGCTGATTTTGAACTTGATTGGTGTGCACCATTGTTCAAGATAGGTGGTGTAGACTCTGTAGTGGATGGAACAGTAGGAGAGGGTGTCCATGATGAGCAACGACCTGCAGAAAAGTTACCTCATCCCTTGTTGTGTCGTCCCTGTACTTCCCTTTCAGCTTTACAAGCAAAATGAAACAAACGAGCAATAGAGTTGTACTCCTTATAGTCCAAGATATCCTGAATATCACGATTCAAACCACCTAAAAATCTAGCCATCATAGCATCGTCAGTTTCAACTAATCCACATCGCACTAAGCCAGTTTGTAATTCTTGATAACAATCCTCTACAGAACTACTACCTTGTTTTAAACGTTGCAATTCATTCAGTTTGGCACGAGCATAATATGAAGGAACATAACATTATCGCATAGCTCGTTTTAAAGCATCCCAAGTAGAAGGTATATTATTTACATTAATACGACAATATTCACTCCACCACATGGAAGCAAAGTTTGTAAATTCACTAGTGGCTGCCCTAACTCTTTGGTTCTCAGGAATATCATGACATGCAAATTTGTGTTCAACAGAAAGTTCCGAGTAAAGATAAACATCTGGATTATATTTACCATTGAAAGCAGGCATAGTAAATTTGATTTTGGCACTGGAGTGTTCATAATCTCTAACATCATACCCGGGTTGACCTCGTGCCATACCGTGATGGTTGAAACGTAGTTGTCGATGAGCACGGTCATTGTGGTGGTTGACCATTTGGTCGTCTTCGGTGTCACCAGAATAATCCTCGTAGTTGTCCCCATGTTGCTCAACGCGGGAAGGAATTTGTTGGTGCTGGTTTATGGTGGCGGCATCAATGGCAGTAGATGGGTGTTGTGGATGACCCATGGGCACACGCCGAGCTCGTGAAATAGCGGCGCCACCCGTGGAGTTGTGAGGATCAATGTTGTCGTTGACGGGGGGTGCAGTCCGCAACTCATCCAGACGTGACAAGATGTCCTGTAGCTGTGTGTTCGCAACACCCTATGCATCCTCTATGGCCTTGAGCCTCTCTTCGGCGGCAATCTGAGCACCCTCAAGCAGGGTGAGACGCTCGCTGGTGATTTTCCCATCCGCGGTGAGGCCCTCAAGTGTGGGTTGATCTTGTGCCATTATTAGCGAAAGAGAAAAAAACAATGTATAGTCCCTACCAACTAACAGGATGTGGTGGACAAAATTCGGTCACACTCAAACTTAGTATCAAATTCTTACTTGTTCTTACCAATGCAACATGTGGTGATCGACGTGTTGGTGTTGGCTTCAAACTACCGATGAAGATTGGATGGAGCGATAACTAGGAATTAGTAGAGCCGGAACCTGTACTTACTGGTAGAAAAAGTGTAGCTTGGTAAAGGCTTCTCAACTCACAATATTAGTGGCACAATTTAGCAAAAAGCAATGCAAGTTGAATAATTGCTCAAACCCCTAACTAGTGTTGGGAGTCGACTAGTAAGAGAGAAAACAATCTAAGCCCAGATACTGAATCAAATGAATGTGAAAACCGATCAAAATATGATTAGCTCTAAAAGTTGGATATAAGTGAGGTATAAATGCCGTGTATGAAAAACTAGAGCAGAAAAATATCCAGCACATATCACGTATATGAACCAAGCAAAGGTTCTGCAAAAGATATTTCAAAAGATGCTATTCAGCCTGAACTTTTTTTCTTACTTTTTCTTCTCTGTTTTTTTCACTTTTTTTGTTTTTTGCCCTTTCCTTCTTTTTTTTTCTTTCAAGCCGGTAGCAAGCAAAAGTCTCGTACCAAAGATGATAGTTGATTCACTAAAGAAAAATTGATTGCTGATGGGACGTGTGCTTCTAGCGGTGGTATGAATCAAGTATTGATGGATGGATGTCCTGATGGAAACGATATGCTTGGGCACTAGCGGCAGAAGGCTGGGGTGTGTGCGCAATACTATGTGGAAGCGCGGAAAGCAAGGCTTGTTTATTTTAATATAGGACATCAGATGTAACCAATGTGGTGTCAGATTGCATGCAAGAATCATCAAAACTAGAAACAATCGATGCAATCTTGCCTCTGTTTGTATCTTTCCAGATTACAGAGGACTAGATGAGCGAGCGGCGGAAAATACACTGGACAAAAACAAAGTTCGATCTAGTAGACAATTTCCTCTCGGACTAATCTAGACTATCACTAGTATTAGATGAATGTAACCAAAAATTCAACTAAGCAAATACTAGATGCAAAAATTGCTAAAGGCTAAAAAGATAGGTGCGGCAGATGAACTAATCTTTTTTTTGACTTTTTTTGTGTGGTTTGTAGGATGAAAAATGATCTAATCTGACAAAACTGTAAATCTTTCATCGATGAACCTGAAAACTGATACCACTTGATGTGAACTAGGGCCTGATCTTTCGATGAGAGAGAGATATCTATGATTTTGGGTGGAACTTGACCCTCACGATCCGGCTACCAACCGTACAGGGAGAACCGTACACGACTGATGTTGGTGTCAAAACCGGCGGATCTCGGGTAGGGGGTCCCAAACTGTGCGTCTAAGGCGGATGGTAATAGGAGGCGGGGGACATGATGTTTACCCAGGTTCGGGCCCTCCCGATGGAGGTAATACCCTATGTCCTGCTTGATTGATCTTGATGATATGAGTATTACAAGAGTTGATGTACGACGAGATCGTAGAGGCCAAACCCTAGAAGCTAGCCTATGGTATGATTGTCGTTGTCCTACGGACTAAACCCTCCGGTTTATATAGACACCGGAGGGGGCTAGGGTTACACAGAGTTGGTTACAAGGGAGGAGATCTACATATCCGTATTGCTAAGCTTGCCTTCCACGACAAGGAGAGTCCCATCCGGACACGGGACGAAGTCTTCAATCTTGTATCTTCATAGTCCAACAGTCCGGCCAAAGGATGTAGTCCGGCAGTCCGGAGACCCCCTAATCCAGGACTCCCTCAGTAGCCCCTGAACCAGGCTTCAATGACGATGAGTCCGGCGCGCAGATTTGTCTTCGGCATTACAAGCCGGGTTCTTCCTCCGAATACTCCATAGAAGATTTTGAACACAAGGATAGTGTCCGGCTCTGCAAAACAAGTTCCACATACCACCATAGAGAGAATAATATTTTCACAAATATAATCTGCTGACACGTTTAGCAACATGACATCACACCGTGGCCCGGTCATTATTCAAACTGTTTTTCTCAACCAGCACTGCACATATTGCGAGGCGGTTTTCTTGACACATCTTGTTGAAGCAGAGATCGTGTCCCCCTTATAACGGGATCCTCATCAATACGGACGTGGGTAACCGAACCGCGCCATCCATTACGGCGCTCCGGGAATAAGCGATTTTACCAGGTAAGTGGGGAGGCGCATCGCCTCTTCCGCCCTTATAAAGGGACAAAGATTCACCCTTTTTACCCACGGCTTCTTCCCCCTTGCTTATCCATTCTCGCGCACTCGAGGTCCAGCGCCCAAGTTCGCGTCTTTCTCCTCAAACAACTCCAAGCATGTCCGGAGCGGGAGGCAAGTGGATGACGGAGGAGAACATCGCAAAGCTACGGGAAGCCGGATATCTGGCCGCGGACATCGCTCACCGGCTGCCAGATGCAGGGCAGATCATCCCTATGCCCGCACCCCATGAGAGGGTAGTTTTCCTTACCCACTTTGTCCGCGGACTGGGATTTCCCCTTCACCCGTTTTTTGTCGGGTTCATGTTCTACTACGGGCTGGATTTTCATGGTCGGGCCCCCAATTTCATCCTCAATATCTCAGCCAGAAGACCTTCAATGTTAAACCGAAGGTGGTGGTCGGCCAGCAAGCGGAGTGTAGAGGCGCCATGGTGGGCAAAATGCCTAACGTCACCTGGCTCGAAGGCTCCTATGTGGAGACCATAAAGGGGTGGCAATCGGGGTGGTTCTACATCACCAAGCCGCGCGACACCAACTGGGTGTCGGCCCCCGAATTTCGATCCAGAATCCCCACGCGGCTCACCTCCTAGAAAGAGAAGGGCCTGTCCTGGGGTTCCCCGGTAGAGCTGACCGGACTCCAGACCTGCATCAAGAACATGATGAGCAAGAAAATCAAGCTCGTCAACGTGGTCCAGGTCATGCTCTTCTGCCGGATTCTCCCGTGTCAACGAGGGGTATTCAATTTGTGGGAGTTCGACCCGGCCAAGCACCAGACGCTGCGAGAGCTCTTCGACACGATGCACAAGGACGTCTGGAAGGTGCTGTTCAAGGGCGCCGAGGTACCTCCTCCCCTCACCGAGGACCGCGGACTCAGCGCAAAGCGCCATGCCAATCCGGTAAGTTCTGATATCTCATAGGATATATATTTGCCCCAGTTTAATCATGTGCAAGATCTAAGCTTCCATGCCATTAATAGGACTGGGTAGAGACAGCGGAGCGGATCGATTACCCAGCCCCCCTGCCTGAAGATCCTGCAGATGCTCTCCTAACGGAGATGCTAGTTCTGGCGCCTTACGAGGTGCCGATGAAGAAGGCCAAGAAGAAGGCCACAGGGACCCGAAAGGTTCTCCGGCGCAAGGTTATATCGGACTCATCGTTCGATAACTCCGAAGCACACTCCTCCCACGAAAATGAGTAGGAGGAAGAGGAAAGTTCTCCCCCCAGCCGGGGAGACAAGAAAAGGAAGGTCACCCCAACCGGGGAGCCCGAAGGGTCCAAGAAGGGAAGGACCCTCCTTCCGGACTGCTCCACGACGGCCGCCCACAGGGACGACGAGTGGTTACCCAGGGACAAGCCCCTCGCGAAGTCGTAAGTATCCAGATACCATAGTAATTCATGGTATGTTTTATTGCACTATTTCTCCTTACGTCAAAAATGGTTATGCAGTCCGTCCCGAGCCCGTATTGACGTATCTTCATCAGACGGTTCTTTGGACTCGTCGGATATGAATAGCGATTCACTTCCGACCGCCTCCACCTCTTGTACTACGAACAACGTCAAGGTGTTGTCTCAAAAGGCACCGAGCCAAGGGGAGGTAGTCCTGGGGGCGCCTCAAGGCGACCTTCCGGACCCTAGGCGCAAAGGGAGCAAGACTCCCACGGGCTCCAAGTTCGGCCCCCAGCCGAACACTACACCGGAACCTTCAGTGGTTTCAGACTCTGGCAGGCGACCTCCCGTTGAGGGGGGCAAGCCGCCCGTGCTGGTGGCCTCTGTCCATCCAGAGGCACCGGACATCTTGCTGGAAGCGCTTCGCGGCGCTTCCATCGATGAAGAGCACTGCGCTATCATGAGTGCAGTGATCGAGAAAGTTCAGTCTGCGAAAAACGGACTAACCGAAGCTTGTGCCAGCCTCCTAACAGGCTTCCAGGTAAGCAATCAAAATATAGGAAAATATTACCGCATAGACAGTAGCCCCTGATGCTCTGTTTGGCGTTCGCGAAGAAAGGCCGAATAGAGGATCAAATAATGACTTAGGAGTCTAATCAGAATATGTCTATGTCCATATGCAGGCTTCACTGCTGGCCGCTGCCGCACGTACTGCAGAGGTCGCTGCACTGAAGCAGGACCTTGAGCGGTCCGAGGACGAGCTCGGCCTTACCAAGAGGCAGTTCGAGGAGAGCAAAGGTAAGCAATACCTTGTATATATATTAAAAAGAAATTTAGTTGTAAAATAATAGGATCATCATGAATTTTCCAGGGGCCACGACCGAGGTGGCGACCCTGAAGAGGGCGCTATCCGAGGCCGAAGACAAAGCGGCCAAGGAGCGCATTGAGCGGGAAAAGCAAGAAGCCCGGGTAGGCGAGGTGCAGCAAGAGCTCGAGGCTCTCGCCAAAAAACACGAGTCCTTGGAGCTTGACTCTAAGATGCGAGAGTCCGAGCTTGCGAAGGCGCTCGAAAGCGCACGGAGCACCAAGGCTAAAGCCCACAAGGCCTTCCAGGAGATTGATGCGGTGAAGAAGATAGCAGCGGGTAAGGCATTCATTATGGAAAGCAAGCATGTGAAGGAAACTTTCCTTTTACTTACCCGGGTTCGGAGCTCTCCAGGAGCGTCCGCAGATCTTCCCCGCAGTGTACTGGATACCGCGGAGTTTTACCGAGCTGAGGGGAGCTCAACGGAAAAGTTGTTCTGGTCTCAGTATACTGGGACCGAACACCCAATGCCCTTGAGCAACCAGCTGAAGCAACTGGTCGAGGTTCACAAGGCGGCCGAACATGCCATGAAGGGTCTTATAGTCCGGATGTGGCCTGGCGATCCCCTGCCTAGTAGCTACTTCGGTCTGGTGAGGCGGCTTTTGGATGCCTGCCCACGGCTTGAAGTCATAAAGCGGTCCGTCTGCATCGAGAGTGCGTGCAGGGCTTTTGCCCGGGCGAAGGTGCACTGGGCGAAGCTGGACGCCGTAAAGCTGGTGAAGGAGGGGCCGCCGGAGGGCAAGGAGCATCGCTACCCCAAAATGTATTATGACAGTGTCCTGAAGGGTTCCCGCCTTGTGGCGGATGAATGTGCTAGAGATGTAATTTTTGAATGAACATGCTCATGTGATCCTGTAATGTGAAACGAGTTCATTTGCGCTATGCAACGCTTTTTGAATTTAAAATATTACCTTCTGTGCGGTCGTTTATAAAAATCTGAGAGTTGGCCAGTCGTCGGCTTCTGCCCCCATGTAACTAGTACTGGGGTGTTCGGGATAAACCTGAGCACTCTTTTTCCCAATTTTGGGTCCTTCGAGGGAGGTGTTCAGCACAACGAACCAGGTAATCAGACTATAAGGCTTTATCGCTCTCACTTAGCCATAGAAGTCTACAATTTTAAATTTTGGCGAAGCCCCTAGTATTCGGAAGGCCGAATTTGGGGCGCTATATATGCCTAAGTCGGGTATGGCCGACTCCTTGCCTGAAGTGGAAAAAGTCTTTAAGGACTTGAGACCTCTCGAACAGCGACCAGCTCTCGCCTTATCATGACAGTCAGTTTTCGGCTTTCTCTACTGAGGTGCTCGTCCGGAAGAACCGGGACACAATCGCAATAGTTCTCCCAGCGCTACCTTAGCCGATATAGCGGAACGTAAGGTACCAAAACATGGGAGCCGCGCAAACCCAACTATTGACCCAAGACATGATTCGGAGCAAATGCATATAATGCTATAAGTTCAGGGTGCCGCACTGTCGAAAGTGTTCGGACTTCTCACGCCGTATTATGGGGTAAACGGAAGCCCCTGGCGTACTGACCGTACCAGAATGTATGGGTGCAAGTTGTCGTAAATGAACATATAAGAAAAAGGGATGGATAATGCAATATTGACTAATGATATGCATTGTTATTTAAATAATACGTCGAAGCGTACTGATACAAGTAGTGCAATAAGCAAAAAATAGGACCATTTGACATGTCCTATCCAAGGGCAACATGTGTATGGGTAGTAAAAAGTGGGTATATCGATTGTTATTAGAGACCACCTGGGGGTTCCCTTGTACGTCTTAGCTTCTTGCCTCCTTGGTTGTTCCTTCCCGTAATGTGTCCGGCAATCATACTGCCGGAAAGGGCTTCTAGAGAGCAAGGTCCTGAAAGAGAAAAAAATGATAAAGGTATGCAGCCCCTAGGGCGGTTAAGTTGCATTGCGGGACGTGCCCTGATCGTGCCCCCGCCTATGCCCATGGTATTTTCAGTGCGTAATTATGTACGCGCGACACGTATTTGGTCGCTTGACTGGGGTTGGGGCGGGGGCCGAATTGCTAGGCGAGCTTTGGACGTGCCGGGCGATCCTGTTGTAGGTTACTCCGAACTCGCTTGACGGTGTCCGGGGGCTGTATTACCGAATTGGTGGTTTGCCTTAAAAGGCTGCTTTGTGCTTCTGCTACGAGGGCCGCCGTGTGCTCTTCCGTGCGGAGCGAGCGTTTTGTGTTTCCATTGACTGTTATGACCCCCTAGGTCCTGGCATCTTGAGCTTGAGGTATGCGTAATGTGGTACCGCATTGAATTTTGCAAATGTGGTTCGCCCGAGCAGTGTGTGATAGCCACTGCGGAACGGGACGATATCGAAGATTAACTCCTCGCTTCAGAAGTTGTCCGGAGATCCGAAGACCACTTCCATTGTGATTGAGCCCGTGCAATGGGCCTCTACACCTGGGATGACGCCCTTAAAGGTGGTTTTGGTGGGTTTCATCCTCGAGGGATCTATATCCATTTTGCGCACTGTATCCTGATAGAGCAGGTTCAGGCTGCTGCCGCTGTACATAAGGACTAGAGTGAGGTGAAATCCGTCGATGATTGGGTCTAGGACCAATGCGGCGGATCCGCCATGAAGGATACTAGTGGGGTGGTCCCTGCGATCGAAGGTGATTGGACAAGAGGACCATGGGTTGAACTTTGGGGCGACAGGCTCCATCGCATAGACGTCCCTTAGTGCACGCTTCCGTTCCCTCTTGGGAATGTGGGTTGCGTATATCATGTTCACCGTCTTCACCTGTGGGGGGAACCTCTTCTGTCCTCCCATGTTCAGCGGCCGGGGCTCCTCCTCATCATCACTATGTAGCCCCTTGTCTTTGTTTTCGGCATTCAACTTGCCGGCCTGCTTGAACACCTAGCATTCTCTGTTGGTGTGATTGGCGGGCTTATCGGGGGCGTCGTGGATTTGACACGAGCGATCAAGTATGTGATCAAAATTGGACGGGCTCGGAGTACTTCTTTTGAATGGCTTTTTCCGCTGACCGGATCTAGAGCCTCTGAATCCGGCATTGACTACCGTATCATCGGCGTTATCACTGTTGTTGTGGCGCTTGTGCCTGTTATGACGTGGTCCGCCGTTGGCATCTTTGGTATCCGAAGTGCCTGGATTCCTTGATGTGTTGTTGCTGCGAGCCAGCCAGCTACCTCGCCCGCGCAAAAGCGGGTCATGAGTGTCGTGAGGGCTGCCATAGACTTCGTCTTCTCCTGGCCGAGGTACCGGGCGAGCCACTCGTCACGGATGTTATGCTTGAATGCCGCTAAGGCCTCTGCATCCGGAGAGTCGACAATTTGGTTTTTCTTAGTTAGGAACCATGTCCAGAATTGCCTGGCCGATTCCCCTGGCTGCTGAGTTATATGGCTCAAGTCATCAGCATCCGGTGGTCGCACATAAATGCCCTAGAAGTTGTCAAGGAATGCGTCTTCCAAATCCTCCCAACTGTCGACGGAGTCTGCTGGCAAGCTATTCAGCCAATGCCGACCTGGTCCTTTGAGTTTTAGAGGGAGGTACTTGATGGCATGCAGATCATCACCACCAGCCATGTGGGTGTGGAGGAGGAAATCCTCAATCCATACAGCGGGATCTGTTGTACCATCATATGATTCGATATTTACGGGTTTAAAACCCTCCGGGAATTCGTGATCCATAACTTCATCAGTGAAGCATAGGGGGTGTGCGGCGCCTCTGTGCCGGGCTATATCACGACGCAGTTCATATGAGTCTTGTCTGCTGTATTCGGCCCGGCCGGATTTACTTTTAGTGTATCCGGCGTGACGGTCATCGTCCCGCGTTGGCGCGTGCCCCCGTGACTCGTATATCGACCTTGCATGTTTTGCCCTGCTTTCCAATACGTCTCGCAGGTCCCGTGTGTTGCCCCGGGCCTTCGTATTTCTTGTTTGAGTGGCGGCGGGGTGCAGGCTGAACTTCAGGCTGAAACGCCTCTCTGGCTCGGCCACGAGGTGGCCGGTCAGCCGCATCGTACACTGGTGATGTAGGTTTCAATGCTTCCTCCTCAAGGTGAGGTAGCAACCTGCGCTTTGGGTAACTCTTGGAGGGGCGCTCGAGTTCGTATTCCTCGGCCGCAAGGACTTCGGTCCATCTGTCAGCTAGCAAATCTTGATCAGCTTGAAGCTGTTGTTGCTTTCTCTTCAAGCTATTTGTTGTGGCCATAAGCTGGCGCTTGAAGCGCTCCTGCTCTACAGGATCCTTAGGCACGATAAAACCTCCGTCGCCGAGGCTCACCTCGTTTTCGGAGAGAGGCATGTAATTGTCCTCCTTCGATTCTCCATCTGCTGCTCGCTCTGGATTGCTAGCTTGTTCACCCCCCCGATCTAAATCGTGCTGGAGGGGATTGTTGTCGTCTTCGGCACTATCCGGAGTGTTATTGTCTCTTGTGCCGGTATTGCTACTTTTGCTATGGCGGGACTTAGAGTGGCGCTGCTGACGTCGGCGCTTGGGTTGCTTCTTGCAGGGGTCATCCTCCGCTGTCTCGTCGCCATTGCCTTCTTTGGGGGTGTCCACCATGTATATATCATATGATGAGGTGGCGGTCCAGCGCCCTATGGGTCGTGGTTCCTGTTTGTCTCCTGTATCGTTGTCCATACCGTCGATCTCTTCGGAGTCGAAGTCGAGCATGTCGGTTAAATCGTCAACAGTGGCTACTAAGTGGGTGGTGGGTGGGGAACGAATTTCTTGCCGGACATAGTTCGTCCAAGGTTCTCCTGACAAGGAGAGAGACCTTAATGAATTTAGCACGTCGCCGAAAGGTGACAGCTGGAAGATATCCGCGGAGGTGAACTCCATGATCGGCGCCCAATCGGATTCGATAGGCATGGACGTAGGCGGCTCAGAGTCCGTGGCCGGGGACGAATCCAGTGGTTCGGCAACACGGCTCTCGTAAGGGGTGAAGTCAGTATTCGGCTCCATCGCCACTGAGGGTGCGGCCTCCATGGCGGGGTTTATTCCCCCGTCCTCGGATAGCGCAATTTGCTCCGGATTGAAGGCAGGAGTAGTTGCAGGTGTGATCTCCCGAACACTGTCCGACGACAAAGTTACGTCATGCTCGTCGTGATTGTGCGGCGCACCTGACATGGGTCCAAATCCGTCGAAGACCAAGTCTCTGCGGATGTCGGCAGTGTAGTTTAAGTTTCCGATCCTGACCTGATGGCCAGAGGCATAGCTCTCGATCTGCTCCAGATGGCCAAGTGAGTTGGTCCGCAGTGTGAAGCCGCTGAATACGAAGATCTATCCGGGGAGGAAAACCTCACCCTGGAACACATCGTTACCTATGATCGAAGGAGCCATCAAGCCTTACGGTGACAGCACAGTGGAACTCTCAATGAAAGCACCAATGTCAGTGTCAAAACCGGCAGATCTCGGGTAGGGGGTCCCGAACTATGCGTCTAAGGCGGATGGTAACAGGAGGTGGGGGACACGATGTTTACCCAGGTTCGGGCCCTCTTGATGGAGGTAATACCCTACGTCCTGCTTGATTGATCTTGATGATATGAGTATTACAAGAGTTGATCTACCACGAGATCATAGAGGCTAAACCCTAGAAGCTAGCCTATGGTATGATTGTCGTTGTCCTACGGACTAAACCCTCCGGTTTATATAGACACCGGAGGGGGCTAGGGTTACACAGAGTCGGTTACAAGGGAGGAGATCTACATATCCGTATTGCCAAGCTTGCCTTCCACGCCAAGGAGAGTCCCATCCGGACACGGGACGAAGTCTTCAATCTTGTATCTTCATAGTCCAACAGTTCGGCCAAAGGATATAGTCCGGCTGTCCTAAGACCCCCTAATCCAGGACTCCCTCAACTAATATCCACAGCAATTGCTGAACTAACTCCACGACGTTATCGATGGAGCCAATGGTGCGATCGACCTATCCACGAAGGATTTTTCCTGCAAGCAAATCGAAGAACATGCAAGAAAATAATAGCCAAGCAATCTCGAAATTGTGAATATGCTAGATAGGATTAATCTCATAAGATGGGGTTCCGATAGGATGTCTTGACGGTCGCACTAGCCACTACGAGCGAAGACAAATAAAAGTAGCAATATAGCTGAATTTCTCTAAACAAAACCCGAGTCTAAACCCTATCCTAGACTGGCTATTTATTAAAGGTGGGCATGCAGTGAGTCTGTCCGTCGTACCACAGGACGCTAGGCCGTACAAAGACCTGACGCTGTGCGGCGGTTGCAGTAGCTTTGTTTGGCCCATCGTAGTGCAAGTCTTTGGCCTCATCACGTTACTCCTCTTGTTAATTTAGCCAAAACAAAATTGTCTCACTCCTATCACATTGGTTTTTTGCTCCTCATGCATGATGGATGTGATGGATGGTTCGGTGGTGGAGTCCATGCATGACAGTAAAGCGCATGCATGCAAGGATTACTGCTCTTATTTAATTGGTTTTCTTATTCCTTTATTCGTGTGTATAAATAAATCGAAATATAAGTGTAGTATCGTATTCTCGTCAGTTAAATCATATGTACAAAGAAATGATTGTACCTGGTTATTAATTTGTCCTATAATATTTTTAGACGTTTTTATGATAGCTATGTCCACATCATGTCGAAATATCTGTCGAAATATTGTCAAGACATTTTTGGTACATTTTTGGTTGACTGTTGTCACAAAGAAACGAAACCCAACAAACAGACATTTTTGGTTGACTATTGTCACACATTTCGTCGAAATATCTGTCGATTCCTCGTAGAAGGCATGAGAATTTACTAAATGGCACGTGCATGGTTTACTAGGCCGTTCTTGTGGACCCTTTCATGCATCGATTGTTTGAACTTGAATTATGTGCATTAATGCCTAGGAAATGCACATAATCCCCTAAATATGGCAAATGAACCTGGAAAATTGCCAAATTTGAACACGATGATTTGCAGGTTGTATGCTCATCATAGAAAAAAACTCATGGACAAAGGACAAAGGAAATTTGGACCCCCCCCCTTCCATCTTGGTGATTTCCCCCTCGTAACCATGAAACTTCGTCGGTGATGGTTTGATTTATGAAAGGCGCGCATCACGACATAAGGAAAACATTCTCCAATTTTTACCAGGGCATGGTGAGGCCATACCATGGCACCACGCCAGGCGTCATGTTTTCCAACCATGTGTTTCATTTTTTGTATAGTTATTAACCGAGTAAACGACGCATTTATGGTTGACTATTGCCACACATTTCCTTGAAATGTCTCCCCGTTCCTTATAAAAGGCATGAGAATGTGCTAAATAACACGAGCATGGTTTTCCAGACGGTTCTTGTGCACCTTTTCATGCACCGATTGTTTGAATTTGAATTATGTCCATTGATGCCTAGAAAATGGACATAATCCCCCAAATATGGTAAATGAGCCCGGGAAAATGTCAAATTTGAACATGTTGCATTTGAGGCGGTATGTTGATCGTTGGAAAAAAACTGAATGACAAACTAGGACGAAAATTAGGATTCCCCTTCAACCTTGGGGATTTTCCCTCTCGAAAGCATGGAACTTCCTTGGTGATGGTTTGATTTATGAAGGGTGTGCATGACGACATAAGCCAAACCTTCTCAAATATTTACCAGGGCATGGTGAGGTCATACCATGGCACCATGCCAGGGGTCATGTTTTTAAGCATTTATTTCATTTTTTCTATAGTTGAAAACCCAACAAACAGACATTTGTGGTTGACTATTGCAACACATTTCATCGAAATGTCTGTCCATTCCTTGTAAAAGGCATGAGAATTTACTAAATGGCATGAGCATGGTTTTCTAGGCCGTTCTTGTGGACCCTTTCATGCGTCGATTGTTTGAACTTGAATTATGCGCATTAATGCCTAGGAAATGCACATAATCCCCTAAATATGGCAAATGAACCCGGAAAAGTGCCAAATTTGAACACGGTGATTTGCAGGTTGTATGCTCATCATAGAAAAAAACTCGCGGACAAAGGACAAAGGAAATTTGGACCCCCTTCAATCTTGGTGATTTCCCCCTCGAAACCATGAAACTTCCTCGAATGATGGTTCGTTTTATGAAAGACGCGCATCACGACATAAGGAAAACATTCTCCAATTTTTACCATGGCATGGTGAGCCCATACAATGGCACCACACTAGGCGTCATGTTTTCCAACCATGTGTTTCATTTTTTGTATAGCACGAACATGGTTTTCCAGACTGTTCTTGTGCACCTTTTCATGCACCGATTGTTCGAATTTGAATTATGTGCATAATTAATGCCCAGAAAGTGCACACAATCCCCTAAATATGGTAAATGAGTTTGGAAAAATGTCAAATTTGAACACGTTTCATTTGAGTCGGTATGTTGATCATTGGAAAAAAACTGAATGACAAACTAGGACAGAAATTTGGATTCCCTTTCAACCTTGGTGATTTCCCTCTTGAAAGCATTGAACTTCCTCGGTGATGGTTCAATTTATGAAGGGCGTGCATGACGACATAAATCAAACCTTCTCAGCTTTTAACCAGGGTAAGGTGAGGCCATACCATGGCACCATGTCAGCCGTCATGTTTTCCATGCACATATTTCATTGTTCTATAGTTGATAACCCAGTAAATGACGCGTTTGTGGTTGACTATTGCCACACATTCCATTGAAATCTCTGCCCATTCCTTATAAAAGGCTTGAGAAATTACTAAATACCACGAGTATGGTTTTTCCAGACTGTTCTTGTGCACCCTTTCATGCACCAATTGTTTGAATTTGAATTACATGCATTAATGCCTACAAAATGCACATAATCCCCTAAATATTGTAAATGAACCCGGAAAAGTGTCAAATTTGAACACGGTGATTAGCAGGGTTTATGTTCATCATAGAAAAAAACTCATGGATGAAGGACAAAGGAAATTTGGATTCCCATTCAATCTCGGTGATTTGCTATCGCACACGATTCATCTCCGTCGCCTCTGCGAACCGCGTGTGTTCACCCACACATGCAAAACGAAAAGAAAACCCTCGCCCACTTCGTCCCCACTCACTCGCCGCAGACTCCTCCGCAACTCTGCACCTTAAGCTCGACGGCTGTTGGCGGCGGGCGTAGGTCGCGCTCCAAACGGCACCGGATTTCGCCTCCACCGCTTTCCGCTGCCTATCTACACCAACATTCTAGACTCTTGTCGACTGGGGTTTTCTACGGGATTGGGCCGGGGATTTTTCTCATGGAGAAGGTAATCAACTTAATTAGTGAAATATTCACTCATCTCTTATCGCAGTCCATCCGTCATTGTTAATCAACCGACGGAAATCATCGTGGAATCATTTTTGTTCAAGCTGGTTTGTGGGTGTTCATTCATGTGTGCATAGTGCGAGCACAAATCGGGCAACTGTGGTCGTGACCAGTCGGAAACGAAGTTCTATCTCACCATTCCGGATGACTTCAGGGAGCGCTCTGTATGTTCAATCTCAACCTACCACGGTCGGCATGGCCTAAATTTGTGAACATATACCGTCTATTGCTACATTATCTATATATTTGCATCAAATCTTTGTTACATTATCAATTTTTTATTCTATATTTTTGTACTTTGCTTGCATCTATATATGGATATGTTCTACCGGTTACTCCCATATTTGCATCTTGCTTGGTTATTTCAATATATCTAATTTATGATCTTAATTTTCATTTCAAGCAGTACATCCCTTGCTTTGCAAGAACAGGAGTAGAGGGAAATCTTGGGCTTTACTTTGCTGATTACTCCAGGATTTCATATTGACAATGCAACATGGATTTACAATGATAGTTAGCGTAGAACTTGATAAAGATGGTCACTCCTATTTTAATACGAACCTTTGGAGAAAAATGTGTAAGTGTTATGAACTGAAAGCCGGCAATAAAATTCTAGTGCGTGCACCACAACCTGGTCTAATTAACTTGGATGTTTACTTCCCCAACGTCATCAGCCGATCAAAGTCTGATCGAGGTTAGTGTCCTTTCAACTTTCTCCATGTTGTCATATTACTATTTAAACAACCAATTGATCACTATTTAAGCAACCAATTGTGATATCATATTCTGACTCCATTCCTAGGCAGTAACAAATTCTGTTTACCAATTTATGTGCACTATATATTCTTCTGCCATGTTCTGAATAAATAATACCTTTACACCTTTTAAGCAGGATATGTTGGATGCATAGTGAACGATCTGTATGTTACTAAGCGTACCAAATTTCACTGGAAGGACTTGAAGCATGTCATAAACTTTGTTGATAATCTGACAGAGATAGCACAGCGTATGAACGCAGGATTTTGGATGGGATTAATTAGACCTATGGTGCACACACTGAACAAGACCAATTGTGTGCACAAAGCGCTAGTAAAAAGTCTTATTTTAATGTTGATGTTCATAAACTATATATATCTTCAACAATATGTTACAATTGTTTTTTATTCTACATGTCAACAGAAATTGCCCCCTGTAGCTGTTCCTGGATCGATTTCCCGGCGTGGTCGAATTACACTTGTGCCTGCTAATAACGCCAAAGTGATTGCAAGGTACTGCATTTTCCGCAAAAATGGAACCATTCAAATTAACAAGTTCTCGCTTCTCGTGGCAATGCAACCATATTAGAAAATTGGAGACATTGTTCTACTCCTACTCTACCAAGGCACAGGAGGGCTCTTCATTTTCATTGAGGAGATGTCGAGTTGCCGTGATCAAGCTGCTTCCAGTGGATAGCTATGGTTGTTGGCCCTCAGCCTCTTAAAATGTGCTAGCTGTTACTATATATGTTAAGTATGTAGATATGGACCATATGGTTGTTGGCCCTTAGCCTCTTAAAATGTGATAGTTGTTACTATGTTAAGTATGTAGATATGGACCATATGGTTGTCAAAACCGTGTTACGAAGATCCTCCTATTGTCGAATAGTGTAACCACTATATATATGTTACTCAAATGATGTTACCCAAGTTCATAAATTTTCATGGAAAGTATTAGTACCGTACACCGTTCATTGAGTTTAAGTGTGTGCCCGATGTCCAGAAGGCATTTGCATATTAACTGTCCATATTGCAAATTCACACACATGTTCACATAAGGAAACATATGTGTAACATACTAATCATCGCACACGAGTACTCGCAGACGCATCGTGTGCGATACTCCTAGCCATCGCAAGCAACTAGTTTGCATTTTTCAAAGTTTTTTGTACACACAGAATCACACATGATGTAACTGTATTGACCGTCTGTGTTTTAATTTCTCATTGCAAACAGTTCATCCGAGTTGGCCGTTTGCCACGTATCACACACATCTTGTTTACACGACTCGTTTGTGTTCTCTTGGCTCATCACAAACAGTTCATCCATGTGAACTGTATGCTGCATATCACACACATCTTGTTAAGTTGAACTATTTCTATTGTGTTCCCTAATCAAAAATAGTTCGTCTGAGTTAACCATATGCCGTATATCGCACACACATTGATATGGCTGCCTGTTTCTGTTGTTCTACCTCATCGCAAACAGTTCGAATGAATTAACTGTGTGTCCTGCATCGCACACACATTGTTATGGCTGCCTTATTGTTCTGCCTCATCGTAAACAGTTTGAATGGATTAACCATATGCCCTGCATCGCACACACAACTAAAATCTTAACCGTGTTTGATGCAGCCATCATCGCAAACGTTTTGCACCTTTTTGACGGTTTTTTACACCACCGTTTGCGATTATTGCATCTCCCAAAGTTTCGGCAAAGGGTCTCTGATCGTAGTGTCGCATTAGCAGTCTCCTGTAGTAGTTGTTGGATTTCGGGTTCCGGCAGACCCTTGAGGTTCGAACACTGGGGGTGCGCGCGGAGATCTCTCCCCTACCGATCTACGTCCAATATCCTTGCGTGATCTAAACTGGAAACAATGAACAACACAAGGGACACGAGGTTTATACTGGTTCGGGCCACCGTTGTGGTGTAATACCCTACTCCAGTGTGTGGTGTGGTGGATTGCCTCAGGGGCTGATGATGAACAGTACAAGGGAAGAACAGCCTCGCGAGAGGTGTTCTTGAGCTGGTGCGATGAACTGCTAGGGTGAGTTCAGTCGCCTCACTCTCTCTCTCTCTCTCTTTGCTTGGGCTCTACCAGATTTCTGGATGTCTCGGGGTTTTTCTAGATGTCTCCGGGTTTTTCTAGATGTCTCCGGGTCTTTCTAGCTGTCTCTACTCTGTGGTGGCTAGCTCTATTTATAGAGGCCCTGGGCCTCTCCCCAAATAATGAGCGGGAAGGGTGCCAACAATTGGCCATTTTGAAGGGGAACATCTAGTACAAGTTATCCTGACCCAAGTTGGTCTTCGGCTGCCAATAGTACTGGTGATGACGCTGTCTTGGGCTCCACGGTGACCTCCCGCTCTGCTGGTCTTGGTCTCGTTGCACCGGAATGGCAACCTTTGCCCGATGCCTTGGCCTGTGCTTGCCCCCTTTGCACCAAAGCGGAAACAAGGACACTACGCAGGCCGGCGCTCGCCTGGTCTCGATCTTCATGGCTTGCGTCATGGGTTCCTCGCGAGGTACCCCTTCCTTGATCTCTCCGCCTCCTCGCGAGCCTGCCTGATGAGGTTGCCACTGAGGAAGCTTTTGGTCGTCCGCCCCGCGAGGCTTGGCCCCTCGCGAGGGTCTTGAGCTTGAGCTGATGAAGATGGGCCACGCTGGGCCCCCACTTGAGCCACGCCACAGGCCGCAGGCAGGCAAGTCTGGGGACCCCCGTTCCCAGAACAACGATAGTAGCCCCCAGGCCCAAGGCGCACCCGGGCTTGGCCCAGCAGGGAAGCGAAGGGGCAAGCACGAAGCGCCGCGAGCCCTAACAGCCTGCGGCCTTGGGCGCCGCGTGGCGATTGATTGGACGTGGGCGTCTACACTTCCCCATGATGCCTTGGCGACCACACGACTTGACAAGTCCCTGCATGCAGAGAAAACGGTCATGATTACCTGCGATCGTGGTGCTCGGCAGTTGGCCTCCTCGGGCTATAAGTACGGGGCTGGGCGAGCCCCTTCAGTCCATCCCTTCCTGCTGCTCCTTCCCTTCTTCTTCCTTGATTTTGCTTCTCCCTACGCCAATGGCACCAATCCACCGGTTCTCTGCAGAAGAGAAAGGAAAGGCCCCCCGAGAGGGTCCTGACCAACTTCCGCCGCAGAAACGGCTGGTCCTCTGCCACCGAGAAGAGGGTGCTCGGCAGGAGGCACCGAGGCCCTGGTACGAGCGGCTGCCGCCTGGGTATCCGCTACCCTTGTACGCCCGCGTCGTGGGTCCCGGGGGAGAAGGTGTCGAGCAACATCGACAGTGCCGTCGCCGACACCGGTGAGTCACGGTGGTGCGCGTCGTTCCTCCTGGAGTCCACGCCGCCATGCCTCCAAGCTCTTGGATTCACCTCCCTCCTTCCTTCGCCTTCGAGATGCCGCCGAGCGGGGCTCTGGAGCTCTGGCTGCAGCACGCTGACTGCAGCACCCTTGCGACCGGAGCGGAGGTCGCGGTCGTCGCTCCGGGCAAGGTCTTCATGACCCGGGGCTGGGGCGAAATCGCCCGGGTCTGCCGGACGGTAGGTGCCCTCGTGATTCATCTTGAATACGACGGCGCCTCCCTGATGTTCTTCAAGGTCTTTGATGCTGAAGGACGCCGGCTGGAGTGCTTCCCCAGGGAGAGCGGCAGGGGCGATGAACCGGCGAGGACCTGGCCTGCCCGTCGGCCCTCCAGCAGCTCCTCAGGCAGCAGCGGAGGAGCTAGGGAATTCAGTGGCTCCCCCGAGCTCCTCACGACTCCGGAGACGAGCGACGGCAGCTACGAGCCCCCGAGCTCGCGCGGTGCTCAGAGCGGGCTGCTGCATCCAGCCGCCGGTGCTACTGATCTGGATGGGGTTGGCGTCGACGTTGGGCAGCCCACTGTTGATGATGGCGTCCCTTGCGGCGGTGCAGGCGATTAGCGTTCCTTAGGATTAGTACTCTTGTTCCCTGCGAGGAATCGAAGCAACACACCGTGGGGGTATGTAAGGCGTTTGCCATGTCTTTTATGAATATTATGTCCTTAATATGAATCAATGTGAGGTGCTTGTCCTGTCTCAGCTCAGCTCCCCCTTTCTATCCTCGCGAGGACTTGGCGCTCTACGCTGATAGGTCCCAGTCCCCAGGCAGGCTTCAGCCGTCGCTGGTATGCCAGGTCGCGATGCCGTGGTCAAGGCCAGGAGGTGAGCGGCCCGAGGTCCGGTAAGAGCCCCCGAGTCGCGATGCTCGGGAGGTCCCCTTTAGCGCTCAAGCAGCCCTCGCTGGGCGAGAAAGGAAGGTAACGTCGTCGTGATAGAGCCGCACTGGGCGAGGGTTTTGCACTGCGTTGGTCCAACTCTTGTAAGGGCGTGACTTATCTCTTTAGTTTGGTGTAGTTCCTCGATGAAGCGCCTGGCCCGAGCGATGGCAGCTGAGGCGCTGCTGGGTTAGGTCCTCGCGAGCTTCTTCCCACTCCCCCGCACTTTCCTTAATGCTCTACGTCCTCAGGTCCCGGCCCTCGAGCGAGCTCAGCCGCCGCTGGTATGACAGGCCGCGATGCCGTGGGTCAAGGCCAGGGGGTGAGGGCTGGAGTGACAGTAGGAGCCCATGAGTCGCGATGCTCAGGCGCCCCCCTTTTTAACGTGCAAGCGGTCCGTGCCGGAGAGAGGGAGAGACAGCTCGCGATGTCCCTAGCGTTGCTCCTGGAGTAGGTCCTGCACACCAGTCATAAAGAGAAACAAGACCCATTGTTATGGTTGCCAGCCAACCTTTGGTCGCTCCGGGGGAGTGATTGGGGCACTGAGGGCCTGGTGAGGTGGTGCCTTGCGGGGCTGCCACGGCCAGAGCTCGACCACTCAGATTTTTCGGTGTTGCAGGGACGGACCCGTGCGCAGATGCTGTGCCAGAGCGAGCGGCTCTATAGGTAGGCGCCAATCGAGCAGGCGATTAGGTCCGGTATGTTAAGCACGCAGGAGGAAATTCATTTTAAGTAGACGCAGGAGAAGAAATGCCGCTGGGCCAGGCCCGAGCCGCTCGGCGATGATGCAGCCCTCGGGGCGCCCCCGACAAGCTAAGTAAAGAGCATAAGAAAAAACAGATACATGCCGCAAGGATGAACCCACGCGCCTGGGAATAATGCGGCCCTGTGGGCGCTCCCAGCTAAAAACGGAACTTAGAAAGATGTCACCTAGTGCCGTTGAAGATGGAGTGATGCTGAAGAAGCAGGCGATGCGCGATGAAGACGTCGACCCTCACGAGACCCCAGGCCCAGGAACCTCGGGAGGCTTCGGGGGCACAGGTGGGTCTCCGAGAGCCATCTCCATCTCCACCAGGACCGCATGATGCCTGACCTCCTGAGCCTCCAGAATGATCCTCAGCAAGCGCTGATGAGCGGCGACCGCGTTCGGCAGGCCGAAAGGCATGTGAACGTAGCTATAAGGTGGACCCTCGCAACGCCCCACGCGCGAAGGCCAGAGGTGCTCCTGAGATGCGGCTTGGTTGAGCCCTGGCACGTCGACGCAGATGCGCAACCCACCATCATCGCCTGGATGTGGGGCCATGGCGGGTAAGCGGCAGCTGCCGCGCGTGACTCTCGACTCCTGTAGCTCCTGAGTGTTGCTTGCGATGAACTCCTGAGGGTTTGGTCTTCCTTGCCTTGTACCTTCCTGAGGGAAACGTGCCTGGAAGCACCCCTCCAAGTGGTGCCCGAGCGCCTCCCTCGCGACCTTGGCAAAGTCGGTGGCTCTTCAAGAAAGAGCCCCCGAGCCCTGCCTGAGGAGGGCGCTGGGCGCGCCTTCCTATGCGAGAGAGGGTGGCGCTCCCTGATTGGGCGCAGGTCCTGACCCAACACCTCCGGAGGTGCCTGCCTCCTGATGGCTTGGGCCAGGCGAAGCCTTCTTCTTCTTGGGGGTCGCCTCGGGAAGTCTTCCGTTTCTGTGGTCCGGGTCTTCGATTGCTGCGGCTTGGAACGCGCGCTCAAGTGAACACACTGCGTCTCTTTCTTCACAGGGTACGGTTATGACTCCACCGCTTCCTGGCATCTTGAGGACATTGTATCCATGGTGAGTCACTGCCATGAACTTGGCCAGGGCTGGGTACCCGAGGATGGCGTTGTATGGCAGACGGATGTGGGCGACGTCGAAGTCGATGAGCTCGGTGCGGTCGTTGTTGCGCTGCCCGAAGGTGACTGGAAGGCGAACCCGCCCTATCGGAACAGTGGAACCATCAGTGACTCCTGAGAATGGCTTGGTTGGCTGAAGCTGATCGTACGGCACTTGGAGATTGTCGAACATCTCGACGGACAGGACGTTGAGTCCTGCTCCGCCGTCAATGAGGGTCATGGTGACCTGCACGTTGCTGATGACTGGGGAGCAAAGCATCGGGAGGACTCCGGCCGTTGTCGTGCACTTGAGCTGATCCGCTGAGCTGAACGTGATAGCGCACGCAGACCACCTGAGAGGGCGCGTGGCCTCAAGATTGGGGAGGGCTGCATTCACCTCCGAGAAAACTGCTTGAAGATGCGCTGCGAGGCTGGGGCCTACGCGCCACCCAAGATGCAAGAGATTGCGCGCGGCTCCTGGAAGCCCCCAGCCCCCTCGTCCTGATGTTGGTCTTCGTTCCTCCTTGGCGGTGGCGGCAGAGGAGGAAGGCCTGCGTTGCCGCGCGCGTGATCCTCACGAGGCTGATCTCTCCAGCCTCCCTCGCGAGGCTGGTCCTGCCAGTGGTCCTCGCGAGGTCAGTCACGCCAACCTTGGCGAGGGCCACGGTCTTCCCATTGTCCGCCACCTCTTCCTCCTCCTCGGCCATAGCCCCTGTTGTTGCGCTCGGGGCACCGGCCGACACGTGCATCTCTCACGGCCCTGAGCTCTTGACATTCGTTGGTGTTGTGGGTGTGGAGGTCGTCGTACACGCAGTACCGGCTGCCCTTGGATGACTCGGGCTGATCCCTGCCTCGCTTGGTGTCTGGCTCCGCTGCAAGAACGACAACCCCCTTGCGCTTCACGTCCTTGGCCTTGGGCTTCTTCTCTTCTGGGTCGACAGTCGGGACTTCGAGGAGGGAAAGGCGCCCTTCCTCAGCCCTGGCGCACTTGGTCACCAAGTTGAACAGCTCCAGGGATGTGCACAGGTCTTCATGGATTGCTAGCTCCTCCTTCATCTTGACGTCGCGTACGCCATCGGAGAAGGCCGAGATGATGGCTTCTTCAGTCACCTTGGGGATCTTGAGGCGAGCGTTGTTGAAGCGCTGGATGTATTTCTGTAGGGTTTCCCCTTGCTGCTGCTTGATGCGGCGCAAATCGCTCACGACCGGGGGCCGGTCGCGAGTGCCCTGGAAGTTGGCAATGAAGCGAGTGCGCATCTCGTCCCAGGACGAGGTTGTGCCAGGAGCCAAGTTCAGGAGCCAGGTGCGGGCCCTGTCCTTGAGCGCCATGGGAAACCAGTTCGCCATGACCCTTTCGTCTCCATTGGCGGCTTCGATGCATAGCTCGTAGAGTTGCAGGAACTCCGCAGGGTCCGCCGAGGGTGCAGGTCAGGCTTGAACTTGCCTGGCCGTGCGATGCCGCGTAGCTCAGGGGTGAGGGCATGGCAGCCTGTTGTGGCCACCGGTGCCTTTTCCTGCTACTGGGCTTGCTCCTGGGGATTACCACGCGCCGCCGCTTGGAGCAGCGTGGGGTCTTGGCATGGAGGTGAAGGGATGCGATCTTGGCGCGCCGGCGCCGGGAGCGCGCGTGCGCCTTCTTGGGGACAAGGGATCTCTTGGCAGCTCCTTTCTTGCTGCGCAGGCGCCGGACGCGGAGGGTCTCGCCCTGGGGCTCGCGCCTTGGAGCCAGGGCGCCTCCTTGGGGAGGAGGTGGTGGAGGCACTTCCTGATCCTCGCCTCCTGCGCGGAATGGAGGGCGAGGCAGCGAGAGGGACGGCAAGGGGGATCCTCCTGCGACGCTGACGAGCTCGGTGATGCGGGCGAGCCAGTCTTCGTAGAGGTCTTCGACGGGGCGGTAGTGCAAGAGCTCTCTTGCCAGGAGCAGCGCGGCGTGCGTGTCCATGGGGGCGCGACGGACGTGGGACGACGAAGCGGCTAGAGTCAGCGACGGTGTGGCGGTGCGGCCTTCCCGCCGTACCGAAGGATGCTGGGACAAGGCCTGCTGCTCGTTCCCCGCCGGGCCGATGGCGGCGTTGGCGGCAGGCGACGGGGAACGACGAGGGCGTCCGCCGATGGGCGCCGTCTGGGCGACGCGGGTGGCGAGAGTAGCCTGACGCTCAGCGCGAGCCCGACGAGCGTCAGCCATGGACACGACAGAAGATCACACGCGAACAGCGGAAGAAAGATTCCGGCGCACCCCTACCTGGCGCGCCAAATGTCGGATTTCGGGTTCCGGCAGACCCTTGAGGCTCGAACACTGGGGTGCGCGCGGAGACCTCTCCCCTACCGATCTACGTCCAATCTCCTCGCGTGATCTAAACTGGAAACAACGAACAACACAAGGGACACGAGGTTTATACTGGTTCGGGCCACCGTTGTGGTGTAATACACTACTCCAGTGTGTGGTGTGGTGGATTGCCTCAGGGGCTGATGATGAACAGTACAAGGGAAGAACAACCTCGCGAGAGGTGTTCTTGAGCTGGTGCGATGAACTGCTAGGGTGAGTTCAGTCGCCTCACTCTCTCTCTCTCACTCTGCTTGGGCTCTACCATATTTCTGGATGTCTCGGGGTTTTTCTAGATGTCTCCGGGTTTTTCTAGCTGTCTCTACTCTGTGGTGGCTAGCTCTATTTATAGAGGCCCTGGGCCTCTCCCCAAATAATGAGCAGGAAGGGCCCCAACAATTAGCCATTTTGAAGGGGACATCTAGTACAAGTTATCCTAGCCAAAGGTGGTCTTCGGCTGCCAAAAGTACTGGTGATGACGCCGTCTTGGGCTCCACGGTGACC
The DNA here is from genome assembly GCF_003073215.2 of Triticum urartu. Lineage (NCBI taxonomy): Eukaryota > Viridiplantae > Streptophyta > Magnoliopsida > Poales > Poaceae > Triticum > Triticum urartu. The sequence continues at coordinate 441,394,240 of NC_053026.1, forward strand.
TCCGTCCTGCCGCTCTGCTGGTATTGGTCTCATTGCACCGGAATGGCAACCTTTGCCCGATGCCTTGGCCTGTGCTTGCCCCCTTTGCACCAAAGGGGAAACAAGGACACTGCGCAGGCCGGCGCCCGCCTGGTGCCCGCCTGGTCTCGATCGTCATGGCTTGCGTCACGGGTTCCTCGCGAGGTACCCCTGCCTTGATCTCTCCGCCTCCTCGCGAGCCTGCCTGATGAGGTTGCCACCGAGGAAGCTTCCGGTCGTCCGCCCCGCGAGGCTTGGTCCCTCGTGAGGGTCTTGAGCTTGAGCTGATGAAGATGGGCCGCGCTGGGCCCCCACTTGAGCCACGCCGCAGGCCGCAGGCAGGCAAGTCTGGGGACCCCCGTTCCCAGAACACCGACAGTAGTGAGGAGTCCAAGTCGGTCCTCCCCCCTTGGCACGCCCCTAGGGCCGGCCTCCTCCCCTCTCCTCCTTTATATATGGGGGTAGGGAGCACCCCAAAGCACATCAATTGTTCTCTTAGCTGTGTGTGGTGACCCCCTCTATAGTTTACTCCTCTGGTCTTATTGTCGTTGTACTTAGGCGAAGCCCGGCGCGGATCACATCACCATCACCGTCACCACACCGTCGTGCTGACGAAACTCTCTGTTGACACTTTGTTGGATCAAGAGTTCGAGGGACGTCATCGAGCTGAACGTGTGCAGAACTCAGAGGTGCCATACGTTCGGTGCTTGATCGGTTGGATCGCGAAGACGTTCAACTACATCAACTGCGTTAAGCTAACGCTTCCACTTTCGGTCTATGAGGGTACGTGGAAAAAATCTCCCCCTCGTTGCTATGCATCTCCTAGATAGATCTTGCACGATCGTAGGATTTTTTTTTGAAATTGCATGCTACATTCACCAATAGTGGCATCACAGCCAGGTCTATGCGTAGATGATATGCATGAGTAGAACACAAAGAGTTGTGGGCGGTGATCGTCATACTGCTTACCACCAACATCTTATTTTGATTTGGCAGTATTGTTGGATGAAGTGGCCCGGACCAAACTTACATGACCACGTTCATGTGACCGGTTCCACCGACATACATGCAACTAGTTTTGCATAAAGGTGGCTGGCAGGTGTCTGTTTCTCCAACTTTAGTTGAATCGAATTTGACTACGGCCGGTCCTTGTTGAAGGTTAAAACAACAAACTTGGCGAAACACCGTTGTGGTTTTGATGCGTAGGTAAGAACGTTTCTTACTAGAAGCCCATAGCAGCCACGTAAAACTTGCAACAACAAAGTAGAGGACATCTAACTTGTTTTTGCAGGGCATGTTGTGATGTGATATGGCCAAGACATGATGTGATATACGTTGTTGTATGAGATGATCATGTTTTGTAGAAGTTATCGACAACTGGCAGGGGCCTTATGGTTGTCGCTTTATTGTATGAAATGCAAACGCCATGTAATTGCTTCACTTTATCACTATGTGTTAGCGATAGTTGTAGAAGCAATAGTTGGCAAGATGACCACAACGCTACGATGGAGATCAAGGTGTCAAGCTGGTGACGATGGAGATCATGACGGTGCTTGGAGATGGAGATCACAGGCACAAGATGGTGATGGCCATATCATGTCACATATTTGGATTGCATGTGATGTTTATCTTTTATGCATCTTATTTTTCTTAGTACGGCAGTAGCATTATAAGATGATCCCTCACTAAAATTTGAAGGTATAAGTGTTCTCCCTGAGTATGCACCGTTGCGACAGTTCGTCGTGTCGAGACACCACGTGATGATTGGGTGTGATAAGCTCTACGTTCACATACAATGGTGCAAGACAGTTTTGCACATGCGGAATACTCGGGTTAATTAACCTTGATGAGCCTAGCATGTACAGACATGGCCTCGAAACACTGGAGACCAAAAGGTCAAACATGAATCATATAGTAGATATGATCAACATAGAGATGTTCACCATTGAAAACTACTCCATCTCACGTGATGATCGGACATGGTTTAGTTGATATGGATTACGTGATCATTTAGATACCTCGAGGGATGTCTATCTAAGTGGCCGTTCTTAAGTAATACGATTAATTGAACTTAATTTATCATGAACTTAGTCCTGATAGTATTTGCATATCTATGTTGTAGATCAATAGCTCGCGATATAGCTCCTATTTTTTTGATATGTTCTTAGAGAAAAGTTGAAAGATGATAGTGGCAATGATGCGGATTGGGTACGTGATCTGAGGATTATCCTCGTTGCTGCACAGAAGAATTATGTCCTTGATGCACCGCAAGGTGACAGACCTATTGCAGGAGCTGATGCAGACGTTATGAATGTTTGAGAAGCTCGGTATGATGACTACTTGATAGTTTAGTGCACCATGCTTTACGGCATAGAACCGAGACTTCAAAAACGTTTTGGACACCATGGAGCATATGAGATGTTCCAAGAGTTGAAATTGGTATTTTAGACTCATGCCCATGTCAAGAGGTATGAGACCTCTGACAAGTACTTTGCCTACAAGATGGAGGAGAATGGCTCAGCCAGTGATCATGTACTCAGAATGTTTGGGTAGCACGATAACTTGAATCAAGTGGGAGTTAATCTTCCAGATAAGATAATGATTGACAGAGTTCTCTAGTCACTATCACCAAGCTACTAGAACTACGTGATGAACTATAATATGCAAGGGGATGACGAAAACGATTCCCGAGCTCTTCGCGATGTTGAAATCGGCGAAGGTTGAAATCAAGAAAGAGCATCAACTGTTGATGGTTGACAAGACCACTAGTTTCAAGAAAAGGGGCAAAGGAAAAGAAAGGGAACTTCAAGAAAGAATGGCAAGCAAGTTGCCACTCCCATGAAGAAACCCAAAGCTAGACCTAACCTGAAACTGAGTGCTTCTACTGCAAAGAGAATGGTCACTGGAAGCAGAACTACCCCAAATACTTGGCGGATAAGAAGGATGGCAAAGTGAACAAAGGTATATTTAATATACATGTTATTGATGTGTACTTTACTAGTGTTCATAGTAACCCCAGGGTATTTGATACCGGTTCAGTTGCTAAGATTAGTAACTCGAAACAGGAATTGCAAAATGAACAGAGACTAGTTAAGGGCGAGGTGACGATGTGTGTTGGAAGTGATTCCAAGGTTGATAAGATCACCATCGCACACTCCCTCTACCTTCGAGATTAGTGTTGGACCAAAATAAATGTTATTTGGTCTTTGCATTGAGCATGAATATGATTGGATCATGTTTATTGTGATACGATTATTCATTTAAGTCAGAGAATAATGGTTGTTCTATTTACATGAATAAAACCTTCTATGGTCATACACCCAATGTAAATGGTTTACTGAATCTCGATCATAGTGATACACATATTCATAACATTGATGCCAAAAGATGCAAAGTTGATAATGATAGTGCAACATATTTGTGGCACTGATGTTTAAGTCATATTGGTGTAAAGCGCATGAAGAAACTCCATACAGATGGATTTCTGGAATCACTTGATTATGAATCATTTGATACTTGCGAACCATGCCTCATGGGCAAGATGAATAAAACTCCGTTCTCCAGAACAATGGAGCAAGCTACTGACTTATTGGAAATAATACATACCGATGTATACGGTCTAATGAGTGTTGAGGCTCGCGGCGGGTATTGTTATTTTCTAACCTTCACAGATGATTTGAGCAGATATGGGTATAACTACTTAATGAAACACAAGTCTGAAACATTTGGAAAGTTCAAAGAATTTCAAAGTGAAGTGGAAAATCATTGTAACAAGAAAATAAAGTTTCTACGATCTCATCGCGGGGGCGAATATTTGAGTTACGAGTTTGGTCTTCATGTAAAACAATGTGGAATAGTTTCACAACTCACGCCACCTGGAACACCACAGCATAATGGTGTGTGCGAACATCGTAACCATAATTTATTAGATATGGTACGATCTATGATGTCTCTTACCAATTTACCACTATCGTTTTGGGGTTATGCATTAGAGACAACTGCATTCACATAACATAGGGCACCATCTAAATCCGTTGAGACGACACTGTATGAACTGTGGTTTAGCAAGAAACCTAAGCTGTCGTTTCTTAAAGTTTCGGGTTGTGATGCTTATGTGAAAAAGCTTCAGCCTGATAAGCTCAAACCCAAATCAGAGAAGTGCGTCTTCATAGGATACCCAAAAGAAACTGTTGGGTACACCTTCTATCACAGATCCGAAGGCAAGATCTTTGTTGCTAAGAATGGATCATTTCTAGAGAAGGAGTTTCTCTTGAAAGAAGTGAGTGGGAGGAAAGTAGAACTTGATGAGGTAATTGTACCTTCTATCGAATTGGAAAGTAGCTCATCACAGAAAACCGTTCCCGTGATGCCCGCACCAACTAGTGAGGAAGCTAATGATAACGATCATGAAACTTCGGATCAAGTTACTACTGAACCTCGTAGGTCAACCATAGCACGTTCCACACCAGAGTGGTACGGTAATCCTATTCTGGAAGTCATGTTACTTGACCATGACGAACCTACGAACTATGAGGAAGCGATGATGGGCCCAGATTCCAATAAATGGCTTGAGGCCATGAAATCTGAGATATGATCCATGTATGAGAAGAAAGTGTTGGAAATATGGCCAAGAGGCAATAATGAAATGGTTATTATTATATTTCCTTGTTCATGATAATTTTCTATTGTTCATGCTACAATTGTGTTATCCGAAAATCGTAATACATGTGTGAATACATAGACCACAACATGTCCCTAGTGAGCCTCTAGTTGACTAGCTCGTTGATCAATAGATGATTACGGTTTCCTGACCATGGGCATTGGATGTCATTCATAACGGGATCACATCATTAGGAGAATGATGTGATGGACAAGACCCAATCCTAAGCATAGCGCAAGATCGTGTAGTTCATCTGCTAAAGCTTTTCTAATGTCAAGTATCTTTTCCTTAGACCATGAGATTGTGCAACTCCCGGATACCGTAGGAATGCTTTGGGTGTGCCAAACGTCAAAATGTAACTGGGTGGCTATAAAGGTGCACTATGGGTATCTCCGAAAGTATCTGTTGGGTTGGCACGAATCGAGATTGGGATTTGTCACTATGTATGATGGAGAGGTATCTCTGGGCCCACTCGGTAAGACATCATCATAATGAGCTCAATGTGAGTAAGGGGTTGGTCATGGGATGATGTGTTATGGAACGAGTAAAGTGACTTGCCGGTAACGAGATTGAACGAGGTATTGGGATACCGACGATCGAATCTCGGGCAAGTAACATACCGATTGACAAAGGGAATTGTATACGGGGTTGATTGAATCCTCGACATCGTGGTTCATCCGATGAGATCATCGTGGAACATGTGGGAGCCAACATGGGTATCCAGATCCTGCTGTTGGTTATTGGCTGGATAGATGTCTCGGTCATGTCTACATGATTCCCAAACCCGTAGGGTCTACACACTTAAGGTTTGATGACGCTAGGGTTATAGGCAAAGTTTGTACGTGGTTACCGAATGTTGTTCGGAGTCACGGACATAACGAGGAGTTCCAGAATGGTCCGGAGACAAAGATTTATATATGGGAAGTCCTTATTCGGTCGCCGGAAGTGTTCGGGGGTTTAACGGTATTGTACCGGGACCACCGAAAGGGTTCTGGGGGTCCACCGGGAGGGTCCACCTGCCCCGGAGGGCCATATGGGCTGAATATGGAGGGGGAACCAGCCCCTAGGTGGGATGGGCGCCAAACCCCCGAGGGCCCATGCGCCTAGGGTTTGGGGGAACCCTAAAGGGGGCGCCCCCTTGGCTTGGGGGTAAGCATCCTCCCCTTGGCCGCCCCCCCGTCTAGATCCATCTGGAGGGGGCGGGCCCCCCTCTCCCTTTCCCCTATAAATAGAGGGGAGGTGGGAGGGCAGCCATACCACATCCAAGGCACAGCCCTCTCCCTCCCCAACACCTCCTCCTCCTCCCGCAACGCTTGGCGAAGCCTTGCCGAAGTACCATGCTGCTCCAACACCACCACACCGTCGAGCTGCTGCTGGAGTTGTCTTCCCCAACCTCTCCCTCTCTCCTTGCTGGATCAATCCGTGGGAGACGTCATCGGGCTGCACGTGTGTTGAACGCGGAGGCGCCGTTGTTCGGCGCTTGGATCGGAATCAACAGTGATCTGAATCGCCACGAGTACGACTCCCTCATCCGCGTTCTTGTAACGTTTCCGTGTCACGATCTTCAAGGGTATTAAGATGGACTCCTCTCTCTCTCGTTGCTAGTTTCTCCATAGATTGATCTTGGTGATGTGTAGAATTTTTTTTAATTTCGGCAACGATCCCCAACAGTGGCATCATGAGCTAGGTCTATGCGTAGTTTCTACGCACGAGTAGAATACAAGTTGTTATGGATGTTGATTTTGTCAATTTACTTGCCGTTACTAGTCTTATCTTGATTCGGCGGCATCGTGGGATGAAGCGGCCCGAACCGACCTGACACGTACGCTTACGTGAGACAGGTTCCACCGACTGACATGCACTAGTTGCATAAGGTGGCTAGCGGGTGTCCGTTTCTCCCACATTAGTCGGATCGGATTCGATGAAAAGGGTCCTTATGAAGAGTAAATAGAAATTGGCATATCACGTTGTGGTTTTGCGTAGGTAAGAAACGTTCTTGCTAGAAACCCATAGCAGCCACATAAAAACATGCAACAACAATTAGAGGACGTCTAACTTGTTTTTGCAGGGTATTCTATGTGATGTGATATCGCCAACAGAATGTGATGAATGGTATATGTGATGTATGGAATTGATCATGTTCTTGTAATAGGAATCATGACTTGCATGTCGATGAGTATGACAACCGGCAGGAGCCATAGGAGTTGTCTAAATTATTTATGACCTACGTGTCACTGAAACGCCTTGTAATTACTTTACTTTATTGCTAACCGTTAGCCATAGTAGTAGAAGTAATAGTTGGCGAGACAACTTCATAAAGACACGATGATGGAGATCATGGTGTCATGCCAGTGACGGTGATGATCATGGCGCCCCGAAGATGGAGATCAAAAGGAACAAAATGATATTGGCCATATCATGTCACTATTTGATTGCATGTGATGTTTATCATGTTTTACATCTTATTTGCTTAGAACGACGGTAGCATAAATAAGATGATCCCTCGCAATAATTTCAAGAAAGTGTTCCCCCTAACTGTGCACCGTTGCTAAGGTCCATTGTTCCGAAGCACCACGTGATGATCGGGTGTGATATGTTCTAACGTTCGCATACAACGGGTGTAAGCCAGATTTACACACGCAATACACTTAGGTTGACTTGCCGAGCCTAGCATGTACAGACATGGCCTCGGAACATGGAAGACCGAAAGGTCGAACATGAGTCGTATAAAAGATACGACCAACATGAAGATGTTCACCGATGATGACTGGTCCGTCTCATGTGATGATCGGACATGGCCTAGTTGACTCGGATCATGTATCACTTAGATGACTAGATGGATGTCAATCTGAGTGGCAGTTCATTAAATAATTTGATTAGATGAACTTAATTATCATGAACATAATCTAAAACTTTGCAATATGTCTTGTAGATCAAATGGCCCACACTAATGTTGCCCTAAACTTCAACGCGTTCCTAGAGAAAACCAAGCTGAAAGGCGATGGCGGCAACTACACAGACTGGGTCCGTAACCTGAGGATTATCCTCATAGCTGCCAAGAAAGCATATGTCCTTGAAGCACCGCTAGGTGACGCACCTGTTTTCCCAGCAACTCAAGATGTTATGAACGTCAGGCAGTCGCGTAGTGATGATTACTCCCTGGTTCAGTGCGGCATGCTCTACAGCTTAGAACTGGGGCTCCAAAAGCGTTTTGAGCAACACGGCGCATATGAGATGTTCCAAGAGATGAAAATGGTTTTCCAAGATCATGCTCGAGTCGAGAGATATGAAGTCTCCGACAAGTTCTACAGTTGTAAGATGGAGGAGAACAGTTCTGTCAGCGAGCACATACTCAAAATGTCTGGGTTGCACAACCGCTTGTCTCAGCTGGGAGTCAATCTCCCGGATGACGCAGTCGTTGACAGAATCCTTCAGTCGCTTCCACCGAGCTACAAGAGCTTTGTGATGAACTTCAATATGCAGGGGATGGAAAAGACCATTCCTGAGGTATATTCAATGCTGAAATCAGCAGAGGTGGAAATCAAAAAGGAACATCAAGTGTTGATGGTGAATAAAACCACTAAGTTCAAGAAAGGCAAGGGTAAAAAGAACTTCAAGAAGGACGGCAAGGGAGTTGCCGCGCCCGGTAAGCAAGCTGCCGGGAAGAAGTCAAAGAATGGACCCAAGCCTGAGACTGAGTGTTTTTATTGCAAGGGAAGTGGTCACTGGAAGCGGAACTGCCCCAAATACTTAGCGGACAAGAAGGCCGGCAACACTAAAGGTATATGTGATATACATGTAATTGATGTGTACCTTACCAGTACTTGTAGTAGCTCCTGGGTATTTGATACCGGTGCGGTTGCTCACATTTGTAACTCAAAGCAGGAGCTGCGGAATAAGCGGAGACTGGCGAAGGACGAGGTGACGATGCGCGTCGACAATGGTTCCAAGGTCGATGTGATCACCGTCGGCATGCTACCTCTACATTTACCTGCGGGATTGGTTTTAAACCTCAATAATTGTTATTTAGTGCCAGCTTTGAGCATGAACATTGTATCTGGATCTCGCTTAATGCGAGATGGCTACTCATTTAAATCTGAGAATAATGGTTGTTCTATTTATATGAGAGATATGTTTTATGGTCATGCCCCGCTGGCAATGGTTTATTCTTATTTAATCTCGAACGTGATGGTACACATATTCATAGTGTGAATGACAAAAGATGTAAGGTTGATAATGATAGTCCCACATACTTGTGGCACTGCCGCCTTGGTCACATTGGTGTCAAACGTATGAAGAAACGCCATGAAGATGGACTTTTGGAGTCTCTTGATTATGAATCATTTGACACGTGCGAACCATGCCTCATGGGAAAAATGACCAAGACTCCGTTCTCTGGAACAATGGAGCGAGAAACCAACTTATTGGAAATCATACATACTGATGTGTGCGGTCCAATGAGCGTTGAGGCTTGCGGTCGTTATCATTATTTTCGCACCCTCACTGATGACTTAAGTAGATATGGGTATGTCTATTTAATGAAACACAAGTCTGAGACCTTTGAAAAATTCAAGGAATTTCAGAGTGAGGTTGAGAATCAACGTGACCGGAAAATAAAGTTCTTACGATCAGATCGTGGGGGAGAATATTTGAGTCATGAATTTGGCACGCACTTAAGGAAATGTGGAATTGTTTCACAACTCACGCCGCTTGGAACACCTCAGCGTAATGGTCTGTCTGAACGTGGCAATCACACTCTATTGGACATGGTGCGATCTATGATGTCTCTTACCGACCTACCGCTATCATTTTGAGGCTATGCTTTAGAGACTGTCGCATTCACTTTAAATAGGGCTCCGTCGAAATCCGTTGAGACGACACCGTATGAATTATGGTTTGGATTAAATGAGGTATTGAATGAGGTATTGGGATACCGATGATCGAATCTTAGGCAAGTAACATACCGATTGACAAAGGGAATTGTATACGGGATTGATTAAATCCTCGACATCATGGTTCATCCGATGAGATCATCGTGGAACATGTGGGAGCCAACATGGGTATCCAGATCCCACTGTTGGTTATTGGCTGGATAGATGTCTTGATCATGTCTGCATGATTCCCGAACCCGTAGGGTCTACACACTTAAGGTTCGATGACCCTAGGGTTATAGGGAAAGTTTGTACATGGTTACCGAATGCTGTTTAGAGTCCCGGATGAGATCCCGGATGTAATGAGGAGTTCCGGAATGGTCCATAGACAAAGAATTATATATGGGAAGTCCTTATTCAATCGCCGGAAGTGTTCGGGGGTTTATCGGTATTGTACCGGGACCACCGAAAGGGTTCCGGGGGTCCACTGGGAGGGTCCACCTGCCTCAGAGGGCCATATGGGCAGAATATGGAGGGGGAACCAGCCCCTAGGTGAGCTGGGCGCCAAACCCCCTAGGGCCCATGCGCCTAGGGTTTCGGGGAACCCTAAAGGGGCGCCCCCTTGGCTTGGGGGGCAAGCATCCCCCCTTGGCCGCCGCCCCCCCTCTTGATCCATCTAGAGGGGCCAGCACCCCTCTCCCTTTCCCCTATAAATAGAGGGGAGGTGGGGGGGCAGCCGTACCACATCCAAGGCGCAGCCCTCCCCCTCCCCAACACCTCCTCCTCCTCCCGCAACGCTTGGCGAAGCCCTGCCGTAGTACCACGCTACTCCAACACCACCACACCGTCGCGCTGCTGCTGGAGTTGTCTTCCCCAACCTCTCCCTCTCTCCTTGCTGGATCATGGCGTGGGAGACATCATCGGGCTGCACGTGTGTTGAACGCGGAGGCGCCGTTGTTCAATTCTTGGATCGGAATCAACCGCGATCTGAATCGCCACGAGTACGACTCCCTCATCTGCGTTCTTGTAATGCTTAAGTGTCGCGATCTTCAAGGGTATGAAGATGCACTCCTCTCTCTCTCTCGTTGCTAGTTCCTCCATAGATTGATCTTGGTGTATGAAGATGCTTAAGTGTCGCGATCTTCAAGGGTATGAAGATGCTTAAGTGTCGCGATTTTTTTTAATTTCTGCAACGATCCCCAACAGAAAGTATGGACTTTGATTGACTTTCCCGATGATCGGCGAGCCATTGAGAATAAATTGATCTTCAAGAGGAAGACGGATGCTGATAGTACTATTACTATCTACAAGGCTCGAATTGTCGCAAAAGGTTTTAGACAAGTTCAAGGTGTTGACTACGATGAGATTTTCTCACTCGTATTGATGCTTAAAGTCTGTACGAATCATGTTAACAATTGCCGCATTTTATGAAATCTGGAAAATGGATGTCAAAATTGCATTCCTTAATGGATTTATTAAAGAAGAGTTGTATATGATGCAACCAGAAGGTCTTTTCAATCCTAAATGTGCTAACAAAGTGTGCAAGCTCCAGCGATCCATCTATGGACTGGTGCAAGCATCTCGGAGTTGGAATATACGCTTTGATGAGTTGATTAAAGCATATAGTTTTATACAAACTTGCGGTGAAGCCTATATTTACAAGAAAGTGAGTGGGAGCACTACAGCCTTTCTCGTAAGTATATGTGAATGACATATAGTTGATCGGAAATTATTTAGAATTTTCTGGGAAGCATAAAGGTGTGTTTGAAAGGAGTTTTTCAAAGAAAGACCTCGGTGAAGCTACTTACATATTGGGCATCAAGATCTAGAAAGATAGATCAAGACACTTGATAAGACTTTCGATGAGTACATACCTTGATAAGATTTCAAAGGAGTTCAAAATGGATCAGTCAAAGAAGGAGTTCTTGCCTTAGTTGTAAGGTTTGAAGTTGAGTTAGACTCAAAACCCGATCACGACAGAAGATAGAGAGAGAATGAAAGTCATTCCCTATGCCTCAACCGTAGGTTCTATAAAGTATGCCATGCTGTATACCAGACCTATTGTTTACCTTGCCATGAGTTTGGCAAAGGGGTACAATAGTGATCCAGGAGTAGATCACTGGACAACAGTCAAAATTATCCTTAGAGGACTAAGGAAATATTTCTCGGTTATGGAGGTGATAAAGTGTTCATCGTAAAGAGCCATGTTGATGCAAGCTTTAACACCGATCTGGATGACTCTAAGTCTCAATCTGGATACATATTGAAAGTGGGAGCAATTAACTAGAGTAGCTCCATGCAGAGCATTGCAGACATAGAAATTTACAAAATACATACGGATATGAATGTGGCAGACCCGTTGACTAAACTTCTCTCACAAGCAAAATATGACCACACCCTAGTACTCTTTGGGTGTTAATCACATGACGATGTGAACTAGATTATTGACTCTAGAAAACCCTTTGGGTGTTGGTCACATGGCGATGTGAACTATGTGTGTTACTGAAGGAAATGTGCCCTAGAGGCAATAATAAAGTTGTTATTTATATTTCCTTATATCATGATATTTTTTATTATTCATGCTAGAATTGTATTAACAGGAAACTTAGTACATGTGTGAATACATAGACAAATAGAGTGTCCCTAGTATGCCACTACATGACTAGCTCTTTAATCAAAGATGGTTATGTTTCCTAGCCATAGACATGTGTTGTCATTTGATTAACGGGATCACATCATTAGAGAATAATGTGATGGACAAGACCCATCCATTAGCTTAGCATAATGACTGTTTATTTTTATTGCTATTGCTTTCTTCAGGACTTATACATGTTCCTCTGACTATGAGATTATGCAACTCCCGAATATCGGAGGAACACCTTGTGTGATATCAAACGTCACATTGTAACTAGGTGATTATAAAGATGCTCTATAGGTGTCTCTGATGGTGTTTGTTGAGTTGGCATAGATCGAGATTAGGATTTGTCACTCCGTGTATCGAAGAGGTATCTCTGGGCCCTCTCGGTAATGCACATCACTATAAGCCTTGCAAGCAATGTGACTAATGAGTTAGTTACGGGATGATGCATTACGGAACGAGTAAAGAGACTTGCCGGTAACGAGATTGAACTAGGTATGATGATACCGACGATCGAATCTCGGGCAAGTAACATACCGATAAAGGGAAGAACGTATGTTGTTATGCGGTTCGACCGATAAAGATCTTCGTAGAATATGTAGGAGCCAATATGAGCATACAGGTTCCGCTATTGGTTATTGACCGGAGATGTGTCTCGGTCATGTCTACATAGTTCTCGAACCGATAGGGTCCGCACGCTTAACGTTCGATGACGATTTATATTATCAGTTATGTGATTTGATGACCGAAGTTTGTTCGGAGTCCCGGATGAGATCACGGAGATGACGAGGAGTCTTGATATGGTCAAGAGGTAAATATTGATATATTGGAAGGCTATATTCGGACATTGGAAAGGTTCCGAGTGATTTGGGTATGTTTCGGAGTACCAGAGAGTTACGGGAATTCGCCGGGGGAAGTTAATGGGCCTTATTGGGCTTTAGTGGAGAGAGGGAAGAAGGGCCACGAGGTTGCACGCGCCTCCCCCCTGCCCAAACCGAATTGGATAAGGGATGGGTGCGTGACACCCCTTTCCTTCTTTCCTACTCCGAAAAGGAAAGGGGATCCTACTAGGACCCGAGGGGCGGCCTCTCTCCCTCCCTCCTTTATATATGTGGGCAGGGGGCACCCGAAAGGCATACCAAGTCTTCTCTTAGCCGTGTGCGGTGCCCCCTCCACAGTTACACACCTCGGTCATATCGTCGTAGTGCTTAGGTGAAGCCCTGCGCCGGTAACTTCATCATCACCGTCAACACGCCGTCGTGCTAACGGAACTCTCCCTCGCCCTCAACTGGATCAAGAGCTCGAGGGATGTCATCGAGCTGAACATGTGCTGAACACGGAGGTGCCATATGTTCGGTACTTGGATCGGTTGGATCATGAAGACGTTCGACTACATCAATCGTGTTACTAAACGCTTCCGCTTTCGGTCTACGAGGGTACGTAGACACACTCTCCCCCCTCATTGCTATGCATCTCCTAGATAGATCTTGCGTGATCGTAGGTAAATTTTTTGAAATATTGCGTTCCCCAACAATTAATCACATGGTGATGTGAACTATTGGTGTTAAATCACATGGCGATGTGAACTAGATTATTGACTCTAGTGCAAGTGGGAGAGAGAAGGAAATATTCCCTAGAGGCAATAATAAAGTTGTTATTTTATATTTCCTTATATCATGATAATTGTTTATTATTCATGCTAGAATTGTATTAACTGGAAACTTGATACATGTGTGGATACATGGACAAAACACCGTGTCCGTAGTGAGTCTCTACTTGACTAGCTCATCAATCAAAGATGGTTAAGTTTCCTAACCATAGACATGTGTTGTATTTTGATGAACGGGATCACACCATTAGGAGAATGATGTGGTGGACAAGACCCATCTGTTAGCCTAGCATAATGATCGTTAAGTTTTATTGCTATTGCTTTCTTCATGACTTATACATATTCCTTTGACTATGAGATTATGCAACTCCTGAATACCAGAGGAAGACCTTGTGTGTTATCAAACGTCACAACATAACTGGGTGATTATAAAGATGCTCTACAGGTGTCTCCGGAGGTGTTTGTTGGGTTGGCATAGATCGAGATTAGGATTTGTCACTCCGAGTATCGGAGAGGTATCTCTGGGCCCTCCTTGTAGTGCACATCATGGTAAGCCTTGCAAGCAATGTGACTAATGAGTTAGTTGTGGGATGATGTATTATGGAACGAGTAAAGAGACTTGCCGGTAACGATATTGAACTAGGTATGAAGATACCAACGATCGAATCTTGGGGAAGTAACATACCGATGACAAAGGGAATAACGTATGTTGTCATTGCGGTTTGACCGATAAAGATCTTCGTAGAATATATAGGAACCACTATAAGCATCTAGGTTCTGCTATTGGTTATTGATTAGAGATGTGTCTCGATCATGTCTACATAGTTCTCGAACCCGTAGGGTTCGCACGCTTAACATTCGATGACGATTTGTATTATGAGTTATGTGTTGTGGTGACTGAAGATTTTTCGTAGTCCCGGATGAGATCACGGACATGACGAGGAGTCTCGAAATGGTGGAGAGGTAAATATTGATATATTGGACAATAGTACTCGGACACCATAATGGTTTTGGAATCTTTCGGATATTTATCAGAGAACCAAGGGGTTACCGGAACCCCCTGGGGAAAGTAATGGGCCAACATGGGCCATAGTGGAGAGAGAGCAGCTCACAAGGGGTGGCTCGTGCCCCCCCATGGGCAATCCGAATTGGACAAGGGGAGGGGGACGGCCCACCTTTCCTTCTCCCTCTCCCTCTCCTTCCCCCTTTCCCCCTCCGAAACAAGGAAGGGGGGCGACTAGGACTAGGAGTCCAAGTCGGTTTCCCCCTCTTGGCGCGCCCCTAGGGCCGGCCTCCTCCCCTCTCCTCCTTTATATACGCGGGCAGGGGGCACCCCAAAGCACATCAATTGTTCTCTTAACCGTGTGTGGTGACCCCCTCCACAGTTTACTCCTTTGGTCCTATTGTCGTAGTGCTTAGGCAAAACCCTGTGCGGATCACATCACCATCATCGTCACCACGCCGTCGTGGTGACGAAACTCTTCCTTGACACTTTGCTAGATTAGGAGTTCGAGGGACGTCACCGAGTTGAATGTGTGCAGAACTCAGAGGTGCCGTACGTTCGGTGCTTGATCGGTTGGATCGCGAAGATGTTCGACTACATCAACGGCATTAAGCTAATGCTTCCGCTTTCGATCTACGAGGGTACGTGGACACACTCTCCCCCTCTCGTTGCTATGCATCCACTGGTATGCGTCGGTGCTATACAAATAGTTTTTAACCCCTTTTCGCTACGGCCTTTGGAACCATTGCCAAGTGAGTGTGGGCGATAGGGGGGTCCTTCCCGCACGACCCAAAAACATAGGGGATAGGGACCCTACAGTACTCCTACTCGTTTGAGCTTGCATTGCCACCACAGTTGGTATTCTATGGTGCTACATTTATGATGCGCGGCCCATCACAAATGGTTCAATATTATAGAACGTGTATGATGTGTCGCCCATCACAAACGATTCACAGTTAAGAAAATTAGCTAATCATCGTATGAGTGTCGGACAGGATTACGAAACATCGGACCATCATAACATCGTCATACATGACAACTATCGCACACGCTATTCTGTGGTGCAACGTTTACGATGCATACTTCATCAGGAACAGTTCATGGTTGCGAATCGTGTACGATAAGGCAACTAACACAAACGTTTAGTTTGCCCGCACCGATCGTGATATTGTCTGACATCGCACACGCTTTGCAAACGGCAACTGTGTGCATGCTTGCACATGTTCCCTCTCTATGAACCATCTCGGATTATGGTGTATATCACAAACGTTTGTGTTTTAACAACCGTGTGTGCCGTAACAACCTGGAGAGCGTAATTTGACCGTAATATAATTGCTGATGTTTTGAAATTGTACCAGATTTGAATTTGAATGTATGCTACAGCTTTATTCATATCCGTCAGGTTCAAACAACCAATGCATTATTCGATTCATAGATACATATGTTCAAGAATTACATAAGAACCAAATAAAGAATGATGAACCATAGTTGTATACTTGTACTATTAAAGACGGTAAAGAAAGAGGCAAAAATACATTCTGGTTGCTGAACAAGGTGAAGCGGAATGCCCATATTGTGCCCTCCTCCATGCAGAAGGCACGCACGACTCTAGTCCAACCCCTTGTGATGGCCAACCGCCCAACCTTCACAGTCTTCATGAAAACATCTAGATAATCATCATGTTCTGGTAGAAATACTTTAACCTTTGCATGTCCACCAATCATGTAGTTTTATAGGTAATCTTGAGTAAACTGCTTTGTCAACCACTGCAAAGGAAAAAGATTCAGACATTGTCATCTAACACAACTCATTATGGGCAGTAAAAAGAAGGCTGCAGAGTTCTTACTTACCATCCTCCAGTTCGCTGCTGTCTTGGATAAAGTGTAAACAAAAAGTTTAATTGTCATCTTTGGACCCATTTTACTAAAAATCTTTATCAGCTTCCTCACTTGATGCTGGTTCATCGATATCTCATTGCCCCATATGCAGAAAGGGTCGAAGCGCGGATCTTTACCAATGACATATGTACCTAAAAGCACCAAGTTAATATTAGAAGCTAAACAGCAATTGCACAATGATGTAGTACAACACTCTTTTATAATATGTTTATATACATCCGTATGTGGTAGTCCATTTGAAATCTCTAAAAAGACAAATATTTGGGAACGGAGGGAGTATCTTATAACATCCAATATACTCACATATTAGATGAATTAACATATTATATTATGGGCCAGAAGGAGTTTAGTGTATTCTTACAAATTATCAGCTGATTAACTGTTGTTGTATCCATGGGTTATAGTTAGTTTGATCTAGTTCGGGCTCAAATAGCCCTAAAGTACATCTAAACATGAGGGCTAGTTTGAGCTAGTTACATCTATAACCCACCCCAAAAAACTATCCAACCCAAGAGGTGTTAATTGGAGCTAGTTCTCCTAGCGCCTTTATTGTCAATCTAACCCTGCCATCCAAACAATTATTTGGATGGAGTTAGTTCAGGGTTAGCATGAGCTAGAAACTAACTCTAACCTCTAGCTAAGTTGAATATGCAAACAAGGTTGTGTTGTTGTTGTTGCTGCTGCTGCTCTTCTACGTATATCTAAACATCATTAGAACATTAATGTAACACTCTTCCTTGTTGCTATGTAGCCTAGGATTACATTAATGTACAATGCATGTTGCTATGTAGCCTCAGATATATTACATATGGCCCTAGTTAACCTAACAATAAATGGGTTGCAGATATATTCAATCAAAAGTCTGATTCACCGATTAGTCCCTTATCAGCCGCCGGCCTATATGGTACCGGCTACCGATATCCTGAACAGTGCACAGATATAAGCCATGGATGAAACTAACCTCGATGGAAAACAACAGTCATTCCCAAAATTGTCCTACGTAGGTACATCGAGAAGCATGTTAAGCACAACAGGCTAAGCATCAACAAAAATTATCCATGGCAGACAAAATAATCTCCAAAACATAGCTTCAGTGTGCATGTTTAAGCACGCTAGTAAAGCAAAACAAGTGGAAAGGTGTGCTAACTGCAACAGGCCTAACATTTAACAACAAGAAAACATAGTCATTCAAACTGGTATTGTGCCGGTCTAAGTACATTGGTTATTGTTAAAAAAAATGGAAAGGTGTGTTAACTACAAGATGCAGCAACCAAATGTAGTCATTCATAGTGGTATTGTTGAAACTGGTACTGATGAAATTGAACTGCACAGTTCATACTTGCACATATAGAACATCACGTTGTGAATAACTGGAATAAACAAGGCATACTACGAACAACCAAAGATAGCATTTGAAACTGGACATATGCTAACTACAAACAACCGAACAATCAAAAAACTTTAAAAGAGGCATATGCTAGCTATAACAGGCTTAACAACAAGCAAATATATGCATTCATACCGGTATGTTTAAAACTGGATTGATGAAATGTACTGCACTGTAAATAATTGCACATATAGAGCATCACATTGTGAACAACTGAAATAAACAAGGCATACTGCAAACAACCAGATATAGCAATTAAAACTGGACATATTCTCACTAGACTACAAAAGGGACTCGACAAAACAAATCATGGGTTTGCTCCTGTGAAGAGGCACGACAAAACAAATCATGGGTTTCCTCACTTGTCACAGATGGGCTCGTTCCCTTGGGAAGATCACGGACCCTGGATGTGCTCCATATTGTCGCAGATGGGCTCCTTCCCCTTGGAAGAGCACGACTATAGGGTGCCCTCCCTGATGTCGTAGACAGGTGCTTTCCCCTTGGAAGAGTAGATGGGCTATTTCCCCTTGGAAGAGCCAGAGAGGGTGCCCTCCTCGTGGTCGCCGTCGATGAGGTCCGACTTGGAAGCTGAGGATCCCAAGCCACCGTCGTAGAACGTTTCCTTCAGAAATGACAAAAGGGGCTCGATGGCGATGTAGAATGGCAAATTGTTGACAGCGAGCCAGAGGAGATCAGCGGCGGGGCCATGGATGAGATCGATGGTGGTTGAACCCGAGGGGTTGGGGTGGGCCACTTAACCTTTGACATAGACCGCCTCAGGCGATCGTTGTTGATGACCTCGATGTCGTAGCCGGCAGCCGAGACATGCTCGCATACTCTAGCCCACTGCTTGAGTGCTTGCCGCCAGTCCTCGGCGACGTCGGGTGAAGAGACCGCTATACACCTCTTTTGGGCCAGTCGCTCCTCGAGCTCCACGGGAAGCGTAGCCGGGCTTAGGCTACGATGCTCTGGAGTGGGGGTGGGGGATGGGGATCTGTGGGAAAGGGGGTGTTTGGCAGGCATCTTCTAAGAAACTCAGGGCGGCCTGGGTATGGAGATCGGTGGGTAAGCTGCATGGGCATACCGGCAGATGGTGACAATGGAGGCCTTGTGGCGGCGGCAACGACGATGGGGACCTTGCTAGGGTATCGAGTGAGGGAGGGTGTGTGTGTGCGCGCGCATGACTAAGGAGGTTCTGATGTGTGTGTGTGTGTGTGTGTGGAGGGGGCGGGGAGTGTTTGAGGAAATGACACGGATACTGAAAATTTTACTACGCGGGAGTCAAACGCGGGAGTGAAATGTCGGGCTATTGAAATTTTTGATGATAGTGCATCGCACAGGGTCCGGAGATAACAACCGTGTGTTATGAAACAGAAAACCCTCGAGGCGGGCAGATATTTTCTAGGGATGCAGGAAGGATTGGGAACAAGAAACATCGCACACGGTCCAGAGATAACAACCGTGTGTTATGAAACAGAAAAACCCTCGAGGCGGGTAAATATTTTCTAGGGATGCAGGCAGGATTGGGAACAAGAAATATCACACATGGTCCAGAGATAACAACCATGTGTTATGAAACAGAAAAACCCTCGAGGCGGGGAGATATTTTTGAGAGGGGGAGCCTCGTGGAGCCCACTGTACTGTGCGGATATGTGCGTGACAGGGGCACCGACGTGGCACACGGTTAGTTTGAGTGAACCGTGTCTGTTGCGTCATCCGACTTGTCTATTGTTCATAAATTTGGCAAAAATGATGCGGGAGAGGGTCAGAACACGAACACACTTGCATGTGGACTAAATTTATGTATCAAAAGGGTGGTTTGATTTTCAAATACCAAATGCAACTTCTATGTGGCACCTCTCTCGCAAAGCGCACGATATTGCTTGCCCCCCTCGTATCGGCACGAAGGGAATCCTAAGCTATGAGTGCATGCCCCCTCCCCCCCAACCGAGGTTCACCTAGCAAAGTGCGAAGTAGCTAGCAGCCCCCCTCCCTCGTGTCGGCACGAAGGGAATCCTAAGCTATGAATGCATGCCCCCTAAACGAGGTTCACCTAGCAAAGTGCGAAGTAGCTAGTGATAACCCACAAGCATAGGGTATCGTTTGTAGCCTTCTTCGATAAATAAGAGTGTCAAACCCAACGAGGAGATAAAGGTAGAACAAATATTCACTCAAATTCTACCGACCACCTATACAACTCTACGCACACTTGACATTTGCTTTATCGGAAACAAGTATGAAACTATTTTGTAGGTGTGATGCTAGAACTACTTTGCCAGAATAAAATTAGAAGTACTTTGCAAGACAATAAAAGTTAGGTGTTCAGTAAAAGGGTTTGTGTCAACAAGAAAGTTATTCGTCCCTAGGCAATCGATAACAAGTACCGCTAATCGTTCTTGTAATTTTATATGAGGGAGAGGCATGAGCTAACATACTTTCTCTACTTGGATCATATGCCCTTATGATTGGACCCCTAGCAAGCATCTGCAACTACTAAAGATCATTAAGGTCGTGAAACCGAACCATAGCATTAAGTATCAAGTCCTCTTTACTCCCTTATGTCATACCCCACTTACTCGCGCTTAAGCTTCTGTCACTCTCGCAACCCACCATAAGTGAACCATGAACATATTGCAACACCCTACAGCGTGGGACCCTCACGTTTGCGCGAGAATGGAGGGCACCGTAGGAAAGCACCATAAATAAAATATACAATCGTACCAACCAAGATCACGACTAACCCACAGGACAAAACGGATCTACTCAAACATCATAGGATAACCATAGATCATTGGGTAATAATATATGGAGTTGAGCACCATGTTTAAATAGAGATTACAGCGGGGGAAGGAGGTGTTACACCACTTAATAGAGGGGGGAAGGTTGGTCTTGACGGTAGCAAGATTGTTGATGTAGATCCCCATCCCGGTCGTTGCCCCGGCGGCACTCCGGCGCCACCGGAAGCGATGGGGAGAGAGCCCCCTCCTTCTTCTTCTTCCTTGGCCTCTCCCCTAAATGGGAGGAGAGTTCCCCCTCTGGTCCATGGTCTCCTATGGCGTCGGAGGGGTGGGAGCCCCTCCGAGATTGGATCTCCCTCTCTGTTCTCTTCTCTTTCGCGTTCCCCAGATTTGTCCCTTCATGGTTTCTTAAATTCCCGAAGATCCGTAACTCCGATTGCGCTGAAATTTTTACACGATTTTTTCCATAAATTATCATTCTTGCACCAGAAGAAGGGCCCCAACCGACCTTCGAGGAGGGCACAAGACACCTGGGCGCGCCCTAGTGGGTTGTGGGCTCTGTGGGCCCCTGTTTGCGTTTATTCCACCTCCTAAAAATCACATATATTCCAAAATAATTCTCCGTAAATTTTTATCGCATTTGGACTTCGTTTGATATGGATTTTCTGCGATACAAAAACATGCAAAAAAACATGAACTAGGAGGCACTGGATCAATAGGTTAGTCCAATAAATCATATAAAAAGTTGCCAAAAGTGCATAAAAGTTGTATAATATTGGCATGAAACAATAAAAAATTGTAGATACGACGGAGACATATCAGCATCCCCAAGCTTAATTCTTGCTCGTCCTCGAGTAGGTAAATGATAAAAAGATAATTTTTGATGTGGAATGTTACATAACATAAACTTGATCATATATCTAATCATGGCATGAATATTAGGACATAAGTGATTCAAAGAAATAGTCTATAATTTGACATAAAGACATCAATACTCAGGCATCCCAACAAACAATTATGTCTTTCAAAATATCAACGCTAAAGAAAGTTATCCCTACAAAATCATATAGTCTTGTCATGCTTTGTCTTCTTAACACAAAGTATTTATCATGCATAACCCCGATGACATGCCGAGCAATTGGGTTCATACTTTTTAACGCGCTTCAGCTTTTTCAACCCTCTCACAATACGTGAGCGCGAGCCATGGATATAGCAATACGGGTGGAATAGAGCATGATGGTAGGGGTAAATATAGAGAAGACAAAAACTAAGAAAGTCTCACATCGACGCGGCTAACCAACGGGCTATGGAGATGCCCATCAATCGATATCAATGCGAAGAGTAGGGATTGCCATGCAACGAATGCACTAAGAGCTATAAGTGTATGAAAGCTCATTATGAAAACTAAGTGGGTGTGCATCTAATCCTATAATGAAAAATTCCCACTAGTATATGAAAGTGACAACATAGGAGACTCTCCATATGAAAAACATGGTGCTACTTTGAAGCACAAGTGTGGTAAAGGATACTAACAATGCCCCTTCTCGCTTTGTTTATTTATTTATTTTTTCTTTTTTTTCTTTCTCTTCATTTTTTATTTATTTTTTCTTTTTTTCTCTCATTGTCCGGAGTCTCATCCCGACTTGTGGGGGAATCATAGTCTCCATCATCCTTTCCTCACCGGGGCACTGCTCTAAAAATGATTAATGATGATCATCACACTTCTATTTACTTATAACTCAAAAGAAATAAAAATTACAACTCGATACCTATGACAAAATATGACTATATGAATGCCTCTGGCAATGTACCATGATGTGCAATGATCTATCTTAACATGTATGAAAAATGATGAACGGTGGGTGATCCACAACTATTATGTCAGCTATATGATCATGCAAAGCAATATGACAATGAATGCTCAAGTCATCAAACGGAAGTGGTGGAAGTTGCATGGCAATATATCTCGGAATGGCCATGGAAAAGCCATAGTAGGTAGGTTTGGTGGCTGTTTTGAGGAAGATATAACAAGGCTTATGTGTGATAGAGCGTATCATATCACGGGGTTTGGATGCACCTGCGAAGTTTGCACCATGTCTCGGTGTGAGAAAGGGCAATGCACGGTACCGTAAAGGCTAGCAAATTGCAGAAAGGTAAGAGTGTGTATAATCCATGGACTCACATTAGTCATAAAGAACTCATATACTTATTGCAAAAGTTTATGAGCCCTCGAAGCAAAGTACTACTACGCATGCCCCTAGGGGGATAGATTGGTAGGAAAATACCATCTCTCGTCCCCGACTGCCACTCATAAGGAAGACAATCAATAATAAATCATGCTCCAACTTCATAGCATAACGAGATACTATACGTGCATGCTTCGGGAATCACAAACCTTAGCACCAATATTCTTACTAACCACAACCGTTTACTAGTACCTCCCACATATTCCATCTCTATATCGCAAAACTATTGCAATGAATCAAACATATCATATTCAGTGATCCACAAGTTTTATGTAGGATTTTATGACTAACCATGCAATTGACCAATTCCATTTAACTCTCTAAATAGATATAAGTGAAGCATGAGAGTTTAATTCTTTCTACAAAAGGTCATGCTCTAATAAATATAAGTGAAGGAAAATAGCATTCTTCAAATAATGGTTTTCTATGTGAAGAGAAACAGGCAATCCAAACTTCAAATGATATAAGTGAAGCACATGAAGCATTCTATAAAGCCACACTCAAAAGATATAAGTGAAGTGCAATGAGCATTCTATAAATCAACCATGGACTATCTCATACCAGCATGGTGCATAGAAGAAAAATGAAAAATAAACACAAAAGACGCTCCAAGATTCACACATATCACATGAACGAAATGAGAACGAAAACATATCGATACTTGTTGAAGAAAGATGGGATGCCTTCCAGGGCATCCCCAATCTTAGACACTTTAGTATCCTTGAATATTTACTTGGGGTGCCTTGGGCATCCCCAAGCTTGAGCTCTTGCCTCTCCTTCTTCTCCTCACATCGAGACCTCCTCGATCTTCGAACACTTCATCCACACAAAACTTAACCAAACTTTTAGTGGCGGGGTTATTGAATATGGCAATGAAATCCCATCATGTACTGCTGTAACATTATTGTATAATTATAAACAAACATTATCCACTGTATCCTATCACAATTCTATTGCCCCAAGTCAAGGAGGCTTTAACAAGAATTCAAACATACGCAAATAATGAAGCTATAACAGCAATCGGTGAAAACAGGACAGTCTGTAAAGATTTGAACATACACCATACTTCTGTAACTCAAAAAATTCTGAAACATTAGGACAAAATAAAAAAATGTATAGAAAGATAGTATAAAAAAGATTCAGAACCTTTTGACATTCCAGTAAAAAATGTAAAATCGAGCACTACAACCAAAGTTTCTGTTTTGCACCGCACAAACCAACAAAACCATCCTAAAGGCAAACCTTGGCACATTATTTTTATAATACAATGGAATTGTATAAGGGGAAAATTATATTTGTGAGAATCTTCATGAAAAATTCTACATTGTTTCCATGAGCATGAACACAAGTGTTTAAGGTCGACCCTCATTTCTCCAATGCATAACTTCCAATCGCTTCTCTTTCGTGAAAAGGTTTTTAAGTTCCCCTCTATATTTTTTGTTTTTAAACTCAATAAAAGCACTCAACAGAAATAAATAACTCTCTAAAACTTCCAGGTTGTCTCTTTGGCAGTGCTTTCTTCAAAGCTATTAAGCTAGGCATAAAGTGCTCAAGTAATGGATCCACCCGGATCCCAAGGTATATCAAAGCCAATTTGAATCAACAATGATTTGTAATTTACTAGTGAGCACAAAGCAACATATATCAAGCAATGATGAAGTCTAAGTCTCTTCCTATGCATCGGCATGTCATAAAAGAACAATTCATGCACATTAAGTAAAGGCCAATACATAGCATAAACACTTTCTTGCAATTTTGTCGTGTCGGAAACATAGAGAGGTGGAGATATAGTTCCTCTCTCATAATAATTGCAAGTAGGAGCAGCAAGCACATGCATATTACATTCATCAAAATTATCAAGTGTAGTGGTAGAACGCAACCCATCAATGTAGGATGCTGCTAACGCGACACTACGATCATAGACCCTTCGACGAAACTGTGTTCGATGCCATAATCGCAAACGGTGGTGTAAAAACCATCAAAAAATGTGCAAAACATTTGCGATGGAGGATGCATCAAACATGGTTCAGATTTTAGTTGCGTGTGCGATGCAGGGCATATGGTTCAGCTCAGTTAACCGTTTGCGATGAGGAACAAAAGAAATGGGCAGCCAGATGAAGGTGTGTGCGATGTACATTATATGGTTCACTCAGATGAACTGTTTGTGATTAGGCAACACAAAAGAAACGGGCAGCCAGATCAATGTGTGTGCGATATACGGCATGTGGTTCACTCAGATGAACTGTTTGCGTTGAGGCAAGAGAACAGAAACGGTTCAACATAACAAGATGTTTGTGATACACCGCAAACAGGTCTGTAATCAGAAATGTGTGTAAATACCGATAATAATAGAAACGGTTCCCTAGTGTGGTTCGTGTTCATCTGATCATCATCTCCTTCTTGTGCAAGCTCGATATTCCTTCTATGCTAAGTTTCCATTAATTGATGGCGTTTTATGAACACGCCACCGTTTCCCGCCATTTCCTCACCTGTTTCCCGCCACCAAGCGATATGGCGCATAGGCGGTGCGCGACGCATGGAGGTGACAAGTGCAGCCTGTAGCACATCCACCTTTTCTAAGCATGCCAAACCACCAAAGCGCCGCCTCTGCCATCAACCTTGTTGACGAGGAAAACGAGCAGGCGCCACGGCCCGTCGAGGCTGAGGCGCTCCCCGGCAACGCGATGGACGATACTATGATGCGCGTCATCGCAAGGGTTGAGCAGACCTTTGGAGCATGGCGCTTGAGCGCCGTGGATCGAGATAGGCATGTCAGCGCCGACAGGCTGTAGCTCCCCGCACAACATGATCGATGGCGCGCCGCAGAGCAAGCTAGGCGCGTCTGCGTCGATAGGCTGGGGCTTGCCGCACGGCGATACCATTGGAGCATCGTAGAGCGAGAGGCGTGACGCTCTGCACAACAAGAGCAGATCCATCGGCACTTGCCAGCTGTCGACATAGTGTCGCAGCTGGGTACACGTTCGGTCAGTACCCCCATTCCTCGCCAGGAGTGGGCAGAGGCCCTCAGCGTCGTACTTGCACCAGAGGCCGGCCGCACAGTACTTGCACCGGACGCCCGCCGTGTCGTTCGCATGGGTGCCACCATTCGCCTTGTCCGCGGCCCGCTGGATGCCAATGCGCTGGTCTGTAGGCTCGACCGCCTCCTTGGCCCAGGTGTCCACCTGGGTGCAGTAGAGGAACATGGCCGTCGCGTCCTCGAGCTGGTGATCTCCGATGAAATAGTCAACTTGGAGCTCGAGATCGCGCTCCAGATGTACCGCAAGCGTGTCGACCACTTGGACGAACGTCTGCACGAGCTCAGGCAGAGCCAAGAGCTACCGTAGACAAGGGCTGCTGGTCATGGTCTCATGGACGCGTTTTATTTTGAAAAGTCGTTTCGACATGGATAGCTATGTATTCACAGCAATCATAGTATTGCTATGTTTATTGCTCTATTTCAATGTGTGTACTCTGTTTTCCATTCTTATATGTTCTGTTTCAATGTGTGTGTAGACGCTTTCCATTCTGTATATGTGGATGATAACAGCTAGATTCAATTTAGTATACAAAAACAGATAGAAAATGAAATTCATAATATATATATATATATTAAATGTTCATTAGTTCATCACAGAATATATATATATAATATCATCACATATACGTGATGAAAATTAAGTACTAGGTACAATGCATAAAATTGAAAATGAACAATAATAAAACTAATAATCCCTCCTGGGGCCAGTATTCCGGCAGCCCCTTGCCAGCAGCTCCCTGGTGCGCGGCGTCTTCCCAGTGCGGAGGCAGTAATCCGCCTCCTCCGCCTCGCAGCGCTTAACATACCGATCTGCCTCTTGTTGGCGGACACGCGCGGCTGATCTTGCCATTTCGTTAGGCGCCCACCGGAGCTCCTCGTCGGTGGCACGCTGGAGCTTATCGGCCCACCTCCACGCAGCAATGAGGCACCCAGTGCCCAGCACCTATGACCTTCCCCGCGAAGTACCCGTCTTCTTACACCTCCTTGGCATGATGACGCGCCCGACCCCAAAGCTCCGCCGCCTCGTTTTTCCAGGAGGTATCACGGGCTTCACAGGCCGCCTGGTACCTGGCTTCCTCCTCCACCATCTCCTTCTTGAACGCCACTTGCCTGGCTTTCTCAATCGGCGGCAGCGACTTCCACAGACAAAGATTGCATTGGCCCCAAAACCAATCCAAAGTTGGGGGGTAAGGCGCAACCTCGTCAGGCGGCGCGTAGGGGTCCTCATTGCTGCTAATCGAGTGAGCGTCCTTCGGGGGCAGCGACTCCTCGTCGACACATGGGCAGACTGGCGGTGCCATGGGAGAGATTCAAGAGAGAGAGAGAGAGAGAGAGAGAGAGAGAGAGAGGGCGAGCGAGGGGAGGATGTAGATGAGAATGCAGGTGGGATGACGTGAGCAAGGTAGTATTTATTGGCGGCTGAAATATAGATCGACGGGGACAGTACAAACGCCGATCGCCGGAATTTATGAGTACTGTAGTTTGAATTACACACGATTCCCGCAGCAAAATCCGTGTGTGAACATAATAGCCAAAATCCGTGTGTGAACATAATAGTTGACGGTTTCCTATGTAGGACCGTGTCTGATTAATGATCCCTGCCATTCACCTACCAAACCTCGAGCCGCAAGATAGACTGCCAATCGTGTGGGGGCATGTTGTCTTGCCCGATCTTTACATTTTCTTTTTTGAACACCAGATATTTACATCATCTGATGATATTTTTAACTCGCACAAAAGTACACAAAAATATGATTTTTCAAACTGTTATGGTTAGGTGTTGCATGTAGATGTAGTTCAAATTTGAATTACGGTCATTAAATGCGTAGAAAATCACTTAAATGTCTTTCAAAGGTCAAATTACCTCTAAAATTTTCCAAATTTTCACCAAACAGTTGTATTAGTGCATGTTAAAGGTAGAAAAAAAATTGAAGGCCGTAAGAGGAAGCTATCTCCCGTTCGTCATCAAACATGCATTTTCCCTCTTGGAACCACGAACCTTGTAGTGAGTTGCTCCAGTTTGTGAGGGGTGCGTGTCCAAACTTTCGTCAAACAGGCCAATTTTTTTACCACATCATCTTTGGTGGCATGACATTAAATCAAGCAAGGTTTCATGTTTTTCTGATCATTTTTTATTTTTTTGGAATTAAAATGCCAAGCTACTCCATGCATGTGTGCCCATGCCTTGAGACCAATATGTTTGAAAATTCCTTCTAATTTACTGCACATGAAATTAACTCGCATACAAGTACACAAAAATATGATTTTTCAAACCGTTATGGTTAGGCGTCGCATGTAGATGTAGTTCAAATTTGAATTACAGTCATTAAATGGTTAGAAAATCACTGAAATGTCTTTAAAAGGTCAAATGACCCCTGAAATTTTCAAACATTTCACATGACAGTTGTATTAGTGCACGTTAGACGTAGAAAACAATGAAGGCCGTAAGAGAAAGCTATCTCCCATTCGTCATCAAATATGCATTGTTCCCTCTTGGGACCACGAACCTTCTTGTGAGTTGCTCCGGTTACTGAGGGGTGTGTGTCCACACTTTCGTCAAACAGGACAATTTTTTACCACATCATCTTGGTGGCATGACATTAAATCAACCAAGGTTTCATGTTTTTTTGATCATTTTTTTATTTTTTTGGAATTAAAATGCCATGCCACTCCATGCATACGTATGCATGTGTCCATGTCGTGAGACCAATATGTTTGAAAATTTCTTCTAATTTACTGCACATGGAATTAACTTGCACACAAATACACATATGATTTTTTAAACCGTTTTGGTTAGGCATTGCATATAGATGTAGTTCAAATTTGAATTACGGTCATTAAATTTGTATAAAATCACTTAAATTTTTTAAAAAGGTCAAATGACCCCTATAATTTTCAAAAATTTCACATTACATTTGTAGTAATGCAAGTTAGACGTAGAAAAAAAATTCAAGGCCGTAAGATGAAGCTATCTCCCGTTCGTCATCAAACATGCATTGTTCCCTCTCGAAACCACGAACTATTCAGTTGCTTCGGTTTGTGAGGGGTGTGTGTCCAAACTTTTGTCGAACATGCCAATTTTTTACCACATCATCTTGGTGGCATGACATTACATCAACCAACGTTTCATGTGTTTCTGATATTTTTTAAATTTTTTGGAATTATAATGCCATGTCACTCCATGCATACATATGCATGTGTCCACGTCGTGAGATAAATATGTTTGAAAAATCCTACTAATTTACTGCACATGGAATTAACTCGCACACTAGTACACAAATATGATTTGTCAAACCGTTATGGTTAGGCGTTGCATGTAGATGTAGTTCAAATTTGAATTAAATTGCTATAAAAATCACTTAAATGTCTTTAAAATGCCAAATGACCCCAAGAATTTTCCAAAATTTCACATTACAGTTGTAGTAGTGCACGTTAAACATAGAAAAAATGGAAGGCCGTAAGAGGAAGCTTGATACGTCTCCAATGTATTTATAATTTATGAAGTATTCATGGTATTATATTATCCATCTTAGATGTTTTATATGCATTTATATGCTATTTTATATGATTTTTGGGACTAACCTATTAACCTAGAGCCCAGTGCCAGTTTCTATTTTTCCCTTGTTTTTGAGTATTGCAGAAAAGGAATACCAAACGGAGTCCAATTGACGAGCCAATTTTTGATGATTTTTGATGGTCCAAAAGAAGCCCCGGAGTAAAAGAGTTGGGCCAGAAGAGTCCCGAGCTGTTCACGAGGGTGGGGGCGCGCCCCACCCCCTGGGTGTGGGCCCCTATCTCGTGGATGACTCGGAGACCCCCCTGACGTGAAACCGACGCCAAAAATTCCTATAAATACAGAAACCCCCAGAAAATAACCTAGATCAGAAGTTCTGCCGCCACAAGCCTCTGTAGCCACGATCACTACAGAAAAAAGACACATCCGTGACATTTTGGGCCGAACGAATTTTTTTTCTATCATACATATGACACTTCTATGACGATAATTGTGACAAAACCCGGTATCATCATAGATGTGGTCGGCTCCTACTTCTATGACAAAAAATCATGACAGAAAATGGGCTTTTCTTCCTGGGCGGGCCGGAGACGTAGCTGCATGACATTCTTTGGGCCGTCCATGATGGAAAAAACCATGGTAGAAGCGAGGGCGAGGAAAATTTCGGGGAGTTCCCGGTTACGGTGGGAGGTTGGGGGCCGAGCGATGCGCGTTTCTCTCGTACACGTATGCGTGTGTGTGCGAGGCGTTGGCTCTAACTAAAACCGGGCGAGGTGTTGGGCTCTAACTGAACCCGAGCTATTGCACTGCAGGCTTCGCGTTACTGAACCTGAGCGATCGATCGATGGTTGTTAACTGAACCCGGTCGAGTGATTCCTTCGCTATTGCTGCTAACTGAAGCCGATCGATGCTGCCTCTGGATTAACAGTGACCGTTGCGGGGGGGTGGATGAACAGTTCCCGGTGGGGGAGGATGAACAGGACCCCGTGGTGTTGCCTCTGGATGAACATGACCCCGATCGATCGAGCCGGTTGGGGCTGGATGAACAGGAACACGTGGAGGGCTGGATGAATAGGACCACCCCGTGGAGGCCAGGATGAACAGTAGACGGTGGAGGGCAGGATGAACAGTAGCCCATGGAGGTGTGGTTGAACAGGAGCCCGTGGAGAGGGCTAGTTGAACAGTAGCCGGTGGAGTAGCGCGCGGAGGAGGCTGGATGAACAGGAGCCCGTGGATGAACAGTCGCAGGTGGAGGCTGGAGGAGGTCGACGGTGGATGAACAGTAGCTCGTGGAGGCTGGAGGGGGTCGACGGTGGAGATGAACAGTATCCCGTGGAGTCCCGTTTCGCGGTACGCCACACCCCTCCCGATGAACAGGACCCCCGTTTCGACCGTAGCGCTCCAACACAAGTCTGTTTCGTCCGTTTTGCGGTACGCCACACCCCTCCCGATGAACATGACCCCCATTTCGACCGTAGGAGGTCCGTTTCCTCCGTTTTTCGGTACGCCAGACCCCTCCCGATCAACAGGACCCCGTTCCAAACGTAGGAGGTCCGTTTCCTCCATTGTGCAGTACGCCAGGCCTCATTTCCATCGCCTGTTTCGTCCAAGCCCTCCCGATGAACATGACCACGCATTCTATTCCGACCCAGCCGGATGGCTCCCACGCGTTCTGTTGCCTCCCCATGAACACGACGCATTCCGTTGCCTCCCCATGAACACGACGCATTCTGTTGCCTCCCCATGAACACGACGACGATGTTGTTTCTCCGTTCCGACCCAGCCATGTACACGAGCCCTGGCCGTACATATGCGCAAGTAGGCGTTCGAGACCCCGCCCGTATGTACACATAGGAAGACCTCTACTACGACACGTGCGCGCCTCTACTACGACACGTGCGCGCCTCTACATCGACCAGTATGTCCGTACACGTTCGCGACCAGAATGACAATGCTACGTACGCTTCGACCAGGTGGGTCCCGACTATCAGGCACTTCCTTACATGCGAAGATGTAGCTGGTGGGTCCCATCAGTCAGGGGGTGAATCGTTTTTTTTGCCCAGACACACTTCCTTGCGTGCGAAGATGTAGCTGGTGGGTCCCAGCAGTCAGGGGGAAACATTTTTTTTCGCGAAATACAGTGGCCCGTCCGGTGGGTCCCAGCTGTCAGGTGGAGGAATCATTATTTTCCGTGTAATAAGGAGGCACTTCCTTGCTGTGGCCGTGGACCCAGCTGTCAGCCTCTCCACGTACAGTCCACGTCCAATGGAAGTCGTTCCTTGACCACGTTGACCACGCCGCGCCAAGAGCACCAGGGCGGTGGACGACGGCGAAGCCTAGGAAGGGGACAACACGGAGGCAGGGAAGACTCGGCAGTTGTTTCCCACGCGGCGGGGAGTACGACTGTACGAGGGTTTACTGGTTCGTCAGCTGTCGCCGGAGAATAACAGCAGGTGTGGGTAAGTAGAGGGATGGCTAGGCCAGCGATGGGAGTACGGTCGGTCGGTGAGGCCTGCGCGGCAGCACAGCCGGCCGCGAGGAGGAGGGAGCAGGCAGTCCCGCCGGCGCTTGTTTGAGCGGCTGGAGCAGGAAGAGCAGAGATTGAAGAAGCACGACGGTCGTTGGATGGACATCCAACAGTCAGTGCTTGTGCGTTAACCTTCTTTTAGGAAAGCCTCAAATCTGTGGAAAACAGCATACAGCCCATCTGCCATTATTTCTAATAATTTACAGCCCATTTGCTAATTCTTAAGGTTTTTTTTGGAGTCCATATTCTTTTTGTTAGCATTACAGCCCATATTGTGGCAACGGTTAAAAAATTATACGAAATTTTGCATATTTCTGTGCGGTCCGAACTGTTTTTAATCCGGAAATTTCGACTCACATTCAAACTGATTTTAAAAATAAATGTATGTCAATATGAAATCCAACAAATTCTCCATGCATAAAAATTAATGTAATTTAAAATCTTGAAATAAAAAAAACATATTTGAAACTAATTGCCGGTTTGATGTGTTTTAAAAATGTACAACCCATTTCTCATTACTGATGGGCCATTTTCTTGGCCAGCCGAATGAAAGCTCTCCTCGTCTTGAAAGATTTGCAGCCCAACAGGCCTGACAAAGCGACTTACTGTCAACCTCTCCACGTACAGTACTCTTCCGATGGAAGTCGTTCCTTGACCACGTTGACCACGCCGCGCGGAGAGCACCACGGCGGTGGACGACGGTGAGGCCTAGGAAGGTGACGACGCAGCAGTGGAAGCCCGCGCGGAGAGGACTATGAGGGTTCGCTGGTTCGGCTGCGGTGTGAGGCTGCCGTCGCCGCAGGGCCTGGCCAGCGGTGGGAATAGTAGGGGGCGGTGAGGCCTTTGCGGCAGCGCAGCCGGCCACGGGAGGCAGGAGCATGCGGCACGACCGGCGCTGCTTTGGGAGGCTGGAGCAAGAAGACCAGAGGTTGAAAAAGCACTACGGCCGTAGGATGGACATCGTACGGTCACTGGAGCTAGAATCGTTCATATTGACTAAGTTGACAAAGCCCTTCGTCCCCGTCAACTTAGTAGGCCCACAAGTCAGCCTCCCAGCAATGTGGGTCCCAGCTAGCCAGGGGAGTATTGATTTTTTGTGCGTAATAAGGAGGCACTTCCGGTGGGTCCGAGCTGACAGCGGGGGGAACACTTTTTCATGAAATACGGTGGCCCGTCCGGTGGGTACCAGCAGTCAGGGGGAAACGATTTTTTTCGCAAAATACTGGTGGCCCGTCCGATGGGTCCCTGCTGTCAAGTGGAGGAATCATTATTTTCCGCGTAATAAGGAGGCACTTCCTTGCTGCCGCCGTGGACCCAGCTGTCAGACTCTCCACGTACAGTCCACGTCCGATGGAAGTCGTTCCTTCCATGTTGACCACGCCGTGCCGAGAGCACCAAGGCGGTGGACGACAGCGAGGCCTAGGAAGGGGACGACGCGGAGCCGGTGAAGACGTGGTAGTGGATGCCCACGCGGAGAGGAGTATGAGGGTTCACTCGTTCGGCTGCGGTGTGAGGCTGCCGTCTCCGCAGGGCCTGGCTAGCGGTGGGAATAGTAGGGGGCGGTGAGGCCTCCACGGCAGCACAGCCGGCCACGGGAGGCAGGAGCAGGCGGCACGACCGGCGCTGCTTTGGGCGGCTGGAGCAAGAAGACCAGAGGTTGAAGAAGCACTACGGCTGTTGGATGGACATCGTACGGTCACTGCAGCTAGAATCGTTTATATTGACTAAGTTGACAAAGCCCTTGGTACGTCAACTTAGTAGGCCCACAGGTCAGCTTCCGAAACGGTGCACCCCAGATGTCAGGGGGAGGAATCCTTTTTTGGGCGGGTGAAGCTAGAATATCCGAGATTGAAGAAGAAGCACGACATCTGTTGGATGGACATCCAACGGCCACTGCTGCTAGAACCGTGTGTTGACTATAAGTTGATAAAGCCTTGCATACGCGTCAACTCTGTATTTTTAGGGGACGCGTCAACTTAGTAAGGCCAGAAGTGTGTGGCAGAGAACTTATAGCCCATTTGAGATTTGTAAGAATGTGTAGCCCATTTTTGAATTCTAATGGAATTTACTACAGCCCATTTACAGTTTGTTAAAAGTACAGCCCATTTCAACCAACCGTTCAAAACAGAATTCAATAAAATTTCCCACATTTTGATGGGATCCAAAATATTTTTATCCCAAAATTTCTAGTCAGATTAAATACAATTTCAATATAAATTTATATTATGTAAAAATCCAACGAAACATTGCGCTCGCAACAATTAATGAAATTAAAATTTTCAATATCCGAAAATAATATTTTATAAAGTAATCACGTGTTTGGTGCATTTTTTATTGTTACTGCCTAGTTTTTATAATTACATCCCATTTATTATTTCTTAAAGCCCATTTTCTTGTTAAGCCTAATGCATCCCTCCTAGGAAAGATTCGCAGCCCAGCGGGGCGGAGAATAACAACTTGACCTTGCCTAGGTATTCCTAAAAAAAAGTATAGCTGGGCTAGCCATTTTCAGCTTGAAAAAAATTAATATCTGGGCTGGATATCTGGCCTAGGCTAGACGGGCCACAGCCCGCCCAGTTAATACCTGCAGTGATGTTTTCGTTGTTGTTCAGAGGAGAAAAATTAATATCTGGGCTAAACATCGAAAAACTCTGCAGTGCTCACACCTCAAAAACACAAATACTGCTCGAGCTACTTGGTCCCAACTGTCGGCCGCTTCTTGTGCAATTCTCTCGTTTATTGACTAGTACTACATAGGTTGACAATGGTGTGGGACCGTGATGTCAGGAAACCAGGGGGAAGCAAAATAAATAACTCCAACGAGCGCTTCCACCTCTGCCTCGTTGTCTCCCGTGGAAACCCCTTTCCTCCCTTTTTTTGCTCGGGCAAGGACCAATGCATGTAGCACGTCCAAGCGGTTATTAGGCAAGAAATAAAAGCGCTTTGCATGCTATGAATTACGATGGCCTGCATGGGTAGCTAATAAGGCATCCTCTTAACTGCTGTGATTAAACGTTGTGTTTAGAAGAGAGAAATATTCTTCTTTTCCACGAATCTGCTTGCACCTAGGTCGTGATGCACCTTCTAATACGACATATTCACCTAGACGGAGGGAGTATAGTTTTATACATACATACATACATACATATATATATAATAAGGAGGCCCTTGCGTACGTGAGGCTATGGACCTGGTGGGTCCCCATTGTCATCCTCTCCAAGTAAAGTCATCTCCTCGCCCGCGCGCGCTTTCCGCCCGAAACAGTCAGCGCCGCCCGCCCCGCTTCCCGGTGCAGGCGATTGCTCTGCCTT
The DNA here is from genome assembly GCF_003073215.2 of Triticum urartu. NCBI lineage: Eukaryota > Viridiplantae > Streptophyta > Magnoliopsida > Poales > Poaceae > Triticum > Triticum urartu. Next base: position 441,429,697 of record NC_053026.1, read on the forward strand.
CAAATGACACAAGTGACGTCCGTCCGTCCATCTGCCGCCCACGTTAATGATACGCGGTTGCCGAGGCGGCTACTCCGGTTCCACATGTCCGTCCCTCCGCCCGCCCACCATTGCTAAATAAACTGCTGCGCCGGCCATAGCCGCAGTCATCCGCATCCGTTCCCTTCCTCCTGTCCACACCACTACTACCCACCATGGCTTCCTCGCGCTCCAGCGCTCTTCGGGACGGGCGGACAACGGACCACAAGGAGATGGCAGCCATTGCTGCCGACCGACTGGCCGGCAGGCGGCCGGAGGACGACGACGTCCCAATGGAGAACATGGTAGTCGACGATCCAGCGCCAACCCCCTCCTCCACGCCATCCTCGCCTGTGCATTGCACCATGACCATCGGTGAGGCCCGTGCCCAATATATGGACAGTGTGAGGTAGATGCGTCAGGAGAAGTTCCGGGAGGCGCAGGCCGACGCTGCCTACAACCACCATCTCCTCGAGGAGCACCTGCAGGCGGAGGAGCAGATCGCCGCGGAGCGGGCAGAGTAGGAGGCGCTGCTCGACTCGTACCGCTCCGTCCGGAAGGGCCGCCTCGAGCGCTGGCGGGACCACACGCGGGTGGCAGAGGCTGCGGCCGCCAACAAAGAGGCTAGCAAAGAGGGCGATGAAGTGGGCGAGGCGCTGTTTGGTGAGACCGAGGACGAGGCAGAGGACAATGCCAGCTCCGATGAGTCCCCGCTCCGCTGCCGTCGAGGAGGCCCTACTCCGCCGAGGCCCCGCAGCGCCAACAACGAGGCAGTGGACACCGCCGGCTCTGCCGAGGCCCCGCCCCGCCAACAACGAGGCAGAGGACATCGCCGGCTCAGCCGAGGCCCCACCTTGCCGGCAACGCGGGGGAGGATTTCCACCGCTCCGCTAAGGCGCCGCCCGCCGGCAACGAGACAGAGGTCATTGCCGTCTCCGCCGAGGCCCCGCCCCACTGCCAACGAGGACGCGCCACACAGAAAACGAGGAAGAGTACAACACGGTAGGTCGCCGCCGCTCGGGTCCAAGTAAGGCCACCGCTGCTACCCTCCTGTTGAAGCCAAGCTAGGCGGGTTGACCATTGACGGCCGGTTAGCTTCTTTGCGGCGATGTGGAGTCGGGGAGTTCTACTGGAGAATAACGCTGCTTCTACTTAACTGCTGGTGCAGTTGGCTGACTGACACGTGGGCCCAACAGGCCACATGTCAGTTATGCAACTGCACCTGCAGTTAAGTCACTGAAGCTTCTGTTCGGCTCAGCGGGACACAGGTGGGTAGCTTCGGTTAATTAATTATACCTCCAGCGCACCCCTTTTTAGTTGAAGAATGTATGAAATGTAATGAAATCTGGCATGTTTATATCAAATACAACCGTGTATGAATGAATTTATTTCGATTAGTTCGAATTCCTGTATCACTGGCATTGGATGAACATGCAAAACAATATGTACTAGCATTATTCCTAGGGTGATCACCTCATTTGCAGCAGTTTCACATGTACTCCCTCCGGTCCTTTCTAGTCTGCATACAAGTTTTGTCTGCAGTCAAAGTATCTCTACTTTGACCAATCTTATACAAAAAAGTATGCACTTTCACAATGTGTGAAGTAAAAAGGAACAGAAGGAGTACAAAGAGTTTGAGCGGGTTTTTAGTGTTTCAGTACATTGCAATCGAACACACAGGCCTGGCAATTCATAGAGAACATTCAAAACAATCGATGATTATGCATCTCAGCGGCTCACATGTCAGAGGCAATATTTACTTCACAACTAAAGAATAAATAAAAAAATTATCGACGTTGTTGACAGCAAGGGCGTCCCATTCAAAAATATCAAACGCATGTCTTGCTAAAATCAATGAGCAAAATTTGACAAGGTTGTCCCATTTCAAAATATCAAATGCCTACGATTGTGGAATGGGCAAGGTTTGCCATCAGTTTGGACATTGTCATGGCACCTCGTGCTAAATAAACCAGCTGTTCTTTTTGTGCAGTTCCACCAAAATCAACCAAATTCGCACGTAGCTTGTATGATTTCCCCTTATATGTTGCAACGCCTTGAACTTATCGGAACCTCCTTTGTTGTGGTGGAAATGAATGATTCGATGTATTCAGGAACATTTTGTGCAGTTCCCATTGAAATCAAGTTGAGCACCCCTGTTTGCACAAATACAAAAAAGTGATTAGTATAGAGCAAACTGTACTATGAATTGACAGTTTCAACAGGCACATACATGGTCCATGTAGAGCACACTTTTAGAAAAATGGAACTCACCTGAAAGAATCCTAGAACAACATTGTACTCGCGCATCACAGCAAAAAATGGAGATTTTGTCAGTCCTTTTGAGCTGAAGTTAGTTTGGTCTTGTGGGGAGTAATGTAACCATCCTTCAACTGCTCCTTCTGATGATAAGATAGACAGGGCTTCTTCATCCTGGCATAATCGGAACTAGTCACTTCGTGTACTCCATATTCTTCTTCAGAGGAAGATGATCCTGTTGTGCAAAGACAAGAGGACTACTAAATGCTAGCATCACTATTTGCTCGAAAAAAAGGAAAGGAAATATTTAAAACAGCACAAATGAAGCACTTCTCAAGGACAATACCATTTTTTCATGACAGTATCTAAACAGTAGCACAACACCAATAGAGATGACAAAGCTCAATCATATGGATGAAATTAGTGGGCGAGTACCAACCTTTGTCAGGAGGCTTATTGTGTAGAGCATACAGATGAAGCAATTATCCAGAACCATCTGTTGCAATCTACGGTGGTGGCCATGCTTACTATATACTCCTCGATTAGTTTAATGTTTCCAACATCTTCTTGTGCAGTTCCACTAAAATATATGGTATCTTCAAAGAAGATCCCTGTTTGCACAAGTAGAGATAATTACATATTACATTAAGAGTGGCATCAAATCAGTGGCAAAACAATTGCTCGTTCCAGCCATAGCAATAAATTAAGATGCAAAACTATATCATTACTTGTGTCATCACAGTTATAGTGCTTCATTACAGCACCGGGAGTTGATTTTTGTTTTTCTTCCCCTTGTTCTTCCCCTTCATCACTTGGTTCAATAACAAACAAGCTTCACCTTCAATGTAAGATTTGGCATGTCAATTAGGGAGCACAAGTATAGTACTAAACTTAATTTTCTGATGAAAGTGGCAAAATACAGGCCAACATTTGTGAAATATCCTTATCTTACCTCAATGGGATATTATGGTGCACATACAGATTGGAAGTCTTGTCTCCATTTGTGCAGTTCACTAAAATCAAGCAACATTATCATACAAGTAGCACAACATATGAATGCACAGTGCAGAATCATGTGAAAGAAGGCTAGTACTGACCTCTCATGATGCGGAATTCAAACAACTCACAAGAAGAAGATATGAACCAAATCCGCCTTAACGGATAGGAAGTAAGATCTCCTCTTGTGCAGTTCCACTAAGATGAAGCAATCAAGCAACGTTGTCGGTGTGACATTTTGGTTGAACTGCACAAAACACTCTTAAAACAGAAGTGTTTTGTGCAGTGCAACAAAAGGTCACAATGGCAACGAGGTGAAGCAGACAACCCTGTTTACACAGAGGTGCAAAGGAAACAATTAGTGGTCAATAACGGTGGATGACACAGAAGCCAACAAAAAGAAGCATCTACCTTATCTAAATGGGAAAGAAAGCAAGACAGTAGCATTTCTCAAACGGTGGCATTGATTAATATTAACATAGAGATTATATTAACAATAAAATTCTTAAACATGTAATTTGCTTTTAACTGTGGCATTGCATCAATTTTCCAGCGGCATTATTAGAGGGTGTTTGTTTACAGGGACATTTTGGTGTAGGGACTAAAAAAACTCCGTGTCAGTCCCATCTAAACCAAAGAGGAGGGACTTTTAGGGACTAAAAGTGGGCATTTGGGACTAAAGAAAGAAGACCCTGAGGGAGTCTTTTTGGGACTTTTTCCAACAGTTGCCCCTGCCACGCATCGCACCTTGTCTCTATTAGTTCATTACTAGGGGTAACATGGTCTTTTATCATGTCATTTAATAACCTCTAGTCCATGTTTAGTCCCTGGAACCCAGCAGGTAGGGACTAGGGAGTTTTTAACCAAACAGGGCCTTAGATTAACAACAGCTAATGAGTTGCACGGGACAGTGGACGCACCAGCACCATGTGCATCTACCGATGTACTGTGGTCATGCACAGTCTGTTGCAACAAAGAACAAGCAACCAAGGAGCATATTTGTGTTGGTCCCAGTTTTGTTATCTTTAGACGCCTTTCCCTATGTGAGCGCAACAAATCTAGTCCTACTCAAACTCTACAGCCTTGTCCCTTCCTTTCCTTTTTGAACTAGTACTTTCGCCACTTCCTTTCCTCTTTGAACCACGTCCTAGATTTATGTGATACAACTTTCCCCACTACTTTCCCCCATTCCTTTCCTCTTTGAACCACGTCCTAGATTAATGCTATACAACTTTCCCCCTTCATTTCCTCTTTGAACCACGTCCTAGATTCATGCTATATACAACTTTTCCCACTACTTTCCCCCACTCCTTTCCTCTTTGAACCACGTCCTAGATTCATGGTATACATGCAGCTAGAGAAATGCATGTGGAGTAAGTAAATTATACCTTAAGGTTCTTGGGGCGTGGTTCGGTGGGCGATGGGACGGTGGCGAAGAAGAAGGGGTCGGAGGCCCTCCCGCGCCGCCACTGGGTGGAAAGTGAACAACTTCTCCGGTAGTCCCTCGCCGACGGCGACAACGTTAAGCCTCCTTCCCTTCCCGGTGGACGGATCCTGCCGGTTCTTTGAGCAGCAGTGAGGGGAGAGAGAGGCCAACGAAATCTTGTTTAGATCTAGAGAGGGCGAGAGAGTGTGAAGAGAGCAACTACAAGCGCTGAGGCTCCAGCGGGAGAGGGCGAGAGAGTGAGCGAACAAGCTAACCAGCTACACAACCCTCCCGTTATGTTCAACGAGAGGGAAATAACCTTTTATACATTCCTGCATTTGTGTGACAAGCATGCCGTGTTTTTTGTGTGTGGGGGGGAGTCATTGGGATTTCAATCATAATCGTGTCATGTGGCTTTGGTGGTAAGACTATCCACAGTGGTGCAGAAATAATGCAGCCTTAGTCACCTTACCTCTCTCCACGTAGTACGTTGGGTCCCACCAGTCAGAGGGTGAAATAAACAATTAATAAGAAAAATTAAAAGCACCAGCGGTGTATCTTACCTCACACATCTCGCTACTGCTCGGGAACACTGTCCAATTGATCCCTCTGTTCGCTCACGTACTATTTTAAGTGAATCCTTATTATAACATGCACACAAATTTTGGGCACTTGTATTCGACTTAAGTTAGTGTGCCACCGTATCTCGTATACTTACTACTCCCTCCGTCTAGGTGTAATGAGTCACGTTAGAAGGTGCAACGGGACCAAGGTGCGTGTGTGTGTGTGTGTGTTTAACACCATGTGTGTGTTAGAGAGAGCGACAGATCGACCTACTCCTACAGAGAGATGTTGTGTAGTGTACGATTTTAGCCGCGAGAGTCGGTGCATCCTCTCATTTCCGGGCGTGTCCGGTAGGGACATGCGGACAGTTGCCACGCCCGCTCCTGACCAGCCTAGCCCACTCAAAGCCCCTCCATTGCCCGTGCGTGCTTCCCGCCTGAAATGGTCAGCGCCGCTCCAAAGAATCGGTGCTGCATTCATGCCCGGGCAGAGCGGACGCGACCTCTCACTGGCACAAGAGTGATGGTTGCTTCGTCCATCCAACTTACTGTCGGGTCTATGTGATTTGACGGCTCATTGGTCTTTATTACTGAGGTGGTAGGACTGCTGGATGTCCCACGCTTTCGGCGAAAGGAGGTATACTACTACTACTAGATTGCAATTTTCTCCATTCTTACAGCGGAGGCGTGCAAGAGCAGTGAAAACACGCAGGCTCAGTGATTACATGGCCCACCTCACACTATCACCGTGCGACACCTAACTCTTTACATAGTACTCCCTCCGTTCCTAAATATTACTAGATGAGTCCCCGCGCGTTGGCACGGAACAACGGTATATCTCTCTGCGCAAAATTATCGATTTCATAGAACAAAAAAACTCTATAACCGCATGACAAATGTGGTAGCCAAACTAAATAAACTCCCATCATCATTTAGATCATCCCACGTGAGGAAAAAAGATCAGCCAACTCCTACTACATAATGGGATTATATTTTTCTTTTTGACATGTTAATGGGACTTAAAAGCTCACTTACATGCATGCTACCGGTGCATGCTTGCATGCAGACATGTTGATGTGATTTAAAACCCACTCACATGCATGTGGCACGGTATTTCTGCATGCTTGTATGTGGCTTAGTGCGGAGCCTCTCAACGTCAAGATCAGACGGCTATTATGGACTGATTTACTTCATCTAACGGCTACATCAATTTTGATGACGTGGCTCAAGGAGAGGATAGAGAATTCCTAGTGGTGGGGGCTAGCTATTACTAGTAGATATAAGTATTTGTAGAGATTCCACTACATACAAAACAAAATGAATGAATCTACACTTAAAATGCAGCTATATACATCCGCATGTGGTTCATGGTGAAATCTCTACAAAGACTTATATTTAGGAATGGAGGAAGTACTAGTATAGTACATATTGTAATTTATCAGCGAGATAAATTTGTACAATGCTATGAAGCTTCCAGCTTCTATTACATGTATCTTGCATCCAAGGTTGCCCGTTGCAACATTTCATCAAATACAAAGGAGACTAACATGCATGCTATTGCATCTCAATGATTGGCAGATCATAGCAAATATGTACTCCCTCCGTTCCAAAATAAGTTTCTCAACTTTGTGCAAACTTTAGTACAAAGTTGTACTACTACTAAAGTTGACACTTATTTTGGAATAGAGGCAGCTAAAGAAAAAAATGATCCATGCAGTCCCTAGCCCTTGAACCGTGAACCCTGACCAGGCTTCAATTTGCTGGCAACGTTCGAGCGTCCTAATAAATGAAGTTTGCAACCTTTTGACCATCGGATCATTTTGTGCAGTTTCACCAAAATCGAGATGAGCATCCCCGTGGCAAAGAAATTGAACAAGCGTGATTAGAATAAGATTACTGGGACTAGTTGATGAGACATAAACTCATCACAAATACAGTATGTAGAAGCCAGTAGAGGTATGCGCGGGGAAAAGAAGTAGAGAAATATCCACAGGGAGTGATGTGGGCAGCTGGAGCAGTGGTGCAAGCCGGCTGTAAAGGGAGTTGTACCAGAGGGACGTAGCTCAACCTTGTGGAGGGCGGCGGGAGGCGGCAACTGCCCACATCGCGGCAGTGAGCAAGGGACGAAGGCAACCTCACCGGCTTTGTGAGAGAGAACGGCGGGGACCCCTGATCCGGACGTGCCGACAGTGGGTTTTCGCCGTCGGCGACGGCCACCGCTGTAACACCCCGGATGTGATTTTCCCAATTTGTACTCCAACTCTTGCTGTTTCCGGCGTTAAGTTATTTTATTTTCTCGGGTTCGGGTTTTTCTCTCCGTGTGTTGTTGTTGTTGTCATGCATCTCATATCATGTCATCATGTGCATTGCATTTGCATACGTGTTCATCTCATGCATTCGAGCATTTTCCCCGTTGTCCGTTTTGCATTCCGATGCTCCGTTCTCCTCCGGTGGTCTTTTCTAGCTTTCTTTCGTGTATGGGGATTAAACATTTCCGGACTGGATCAAGACTTGCCAAGCGGCCTTGGTTTACTACCGGTAGACCGCCTGTCAAGTTTCGTATCATTTGGACTTCGTTTGATACTCCAACGGTTAACCGAGGGACCGAAAAGGCCTCGTGTGTATTGCAGCCCAACACCCCTCCAATCTGGCCCAAAACCCACCAAAACCCTCTCCATCATCTAGAGCGTTCGATCACGATCGCGTGGCCGAAAACCGCACCTCATTTGGAGCTTCCTAGCTCCTCCACCTCTATAAATATCCCCTCCCCGAAATTCCGGATCCAAACCACCCTAAACCTAGCTCCGCTCCTCATCTGCGCGCCGGACATTGTCCACCGGCGCCGGACACGCCGCCGCCAGCCAGCCATCCACGCGCCGACACGTGGCATCGCCGCCGCCATTCCCGCCGAGGCCCGCTCGGGCCCAAGGCCGGCCCCCGCGGCCCGCCTCTCCGCCGCGCCCCGCGCTTCCTCCCCGCCTCCAGCGCCGCCCGCGCCCGCCCGGCGCTGCCCTTCGCCGCCCTGCCGCTGACCTTGGCGCCGGCGAGCTCCGCTGCTTCGGCCACCGGTGCGCGCCGCCCCGGCCCCCGCGGCCCGCCTTCCCACCGACGCTCGCGGCCACCACCACCCTCTCCGGCGCCCTCCTCCGACTACGGCGAGCTCCGGCCACCACCACCATCTCCGGCGACCTCCGGTGAACAGTAACTCCGGCGAACCTCGGGATCCGCGCCGGCTGGATCTAGATCTGGATCTAAGACGGTTGACTTTTTGCCCGAAACCCTAGCTCATATGCTCCTGTTCATCGCATCATAACTTTGCATCTGTAACTCCATTTTTGGCATATAGCATATCAAAATGTTCATCTCAGAGAGTACATCATTTCATTCCATTGCATCATTTTCATTTGAGTTCATCTTGATGCCCTAAATGCTGTTACAAGAGGGCTACTTGAGTTATTTGTCAGATCTGCTACTCCATTTAGATATTTGTCATTTTTGCCATGATTATTGTGTGCATGATATGCCCATGAGCTCTACATATGTTTTGTTAAGGGTTTTGCCATCTTTCTAGAGGTGTAACCCATGTATTTTTGTGATGTGTGTGGTGACTAGCACAAGCTTGCAAAGTGAGGCACTTGGTAATGCTGTTTTGAGGGACTTAGCTTTTTCACTAAGTCCTTGAGCTGTTTATCTCATATGGCCATATGTTCATGTTGTTTCCTAGTGATCCGTGCCTCTTTTGAGGATCATCAGTAAGGATGTTTTGTTTATCTTGTAGTGCTCTATCCATCCATGTATTTGTTTGAAATTATGGAGCACCCTAGCTTGAGTCAATCGAGCTCTATTTTTGCTACTTTGTGAATCTGGGAAGATTGTCTACTTGTTAGCGATTTTGCCGAGGATGTTATAGTTGATTCGTGCATGCTATGCTATTGTTCTTGCCATGTCTAGCTTGCTTTTTATGTATTCTTGATGGGTGTATTCTTAGTTTGCCATGACTTTCTCCTTAGTGAGTGCATCGAGCTCGTAAACATGCCTACTTGATATCTGTTTTCAACATGCTCCAGTTTTCACTAAGTCTGAGAACTAATTAATTTTTTGCCATGTTCACATGCTTGCAATTGTATTTTCTGATCCCTTTTGGCTCAAGGTCACTAAGGGACTTTTGTTAAGCTCTTTGAGTAGCTCCATGCCATGCTTTACCTTGCCATGTTCAGGTCTTGTAGCATGTAGTTTTGTTGCTCCGAAGAGTGCTACCTGATCTGAAATTCCAGACAAGTGTTAATTTCACTAAGTCTGAGATCTGTTTACCATATGCATTTTTGCCATGCTTGTTTGAACCTGTTAATGGATGAATTGGCCATAGCTCAGTGCTAGATTTTTGTTAAGAATCTTGAATGCATCCCTGCCATGTATTTTGTTGCCATGTTTGGGTGCTGTAGCTTGTTCATCTCATTGCGTTTAGATGACTACTTGTTGTAAATCGCAGACCGGTGTCATTTTTGAATCGCTTGCCATTTCCAAACCGTAACTCCGATTCCGGTGATCTTTATATAGTTTTCAAGAGATTTCATCTCATCTTTCCAGTAGCACACTTGGATTCCCAAGTTGAGGCCACGTTCATGCATTCCTTGTCACATCTTGCATATGCATCCCGCATCGCATCCCGCATAGCATATCATCTTTGCATCATATTGTTCAAGTTGTGCACGTGGTTGATTGTGTCCTTGTTGCTTGTTTGTCTTGTTTGGGTAGAGCCGGGAGACGAGTTCGCTAACGAGGAGCCCGTTGAGTTTGCTTTCGAGGATCCAGTCAACTCTGACAACTTTGCAGGCAAGATGATCATACCCTCTAAATCACTACTATCTTTGCTATGCTAGATTGCTCGCTCTTTTGCTATGCCAATGCTACGATGCCTACCACTTGCTTTCAAGCCTCCCAAATTGCCATGTCAAACCTCTAACCCACCATGTCTTAGCAAACCATTGATTGGCTATGTTACCGCTTTGCTCAGCCCCTCTTATAGCGTTGCTAGTTGCAGGTGAAGATTGGAGGCCGTTCCTTGTTGGAACATTTATTTTACTTGTTGGGATATCACTATATTATCTTGTTCTCTTAATGCATCTATATACTTGGTCAAGGGTGGAAGGCTCGGCCTCTCGCCTGGTGTTTTGTTCCACTCTTGCCGCCCTAGTTTCCGTCATATCGGTGTTATGTTCCCGGATTTTGCGTTCCTTACGCGGTTGGGTTATAATGGGAACCCCTTGATAGTTCACCTTGATTAAAGCTTTTCCAGCAATGCCCAACCTTGGTTTTACCATTTGACACCTAGCCTCTTTTTCCCTTGGGTTTCCGGAGCCTGAGGGTCATCTTATTTTAGCCCCCCCTGGGCCAGTGCTCCTCTGAGTGTTGGTCCAAAAGAGTCCTGTGCAGTGCCCCCTCGGGGAAACTCGAGGTTTGGTTGTAGTTGTATGGAGAGCTCATCTGAGTGTGCCCTAAGAACGAGATATGTGCAGCTCCTATCGGGATTTGTCGGCACATTCGGGCGGTGTTGCTGGTCTTGTTTTAACCTGTCGAAGTGTCTTGAAGAACCGAGGTACCGAGTCTGATCGGAACGTCTCGGGAGGAGGTCTATTCCTTCGTGACCGTGAGAGCTTGTCATGGGCTAAGTTGGGACTCCCCTGCAGGGATTTGAACTTTCGAAAGCCGTGCCCGCGGTTATGGGCAGATGGGAATTTGTTAATGTCCGGTTGTAGATAACTTGAACCTTAACTTAATTAAAATGAATCAACTGAGTATGTTACCGTGATGGCCTCTTCTCGGCGGAGTCCGGGAAGTGGACACGGTGTTGGAGTAATGCTCGCGCAGGTTGCTCTCTAGTTTCTCGCTCGCGCTTAGCCTCCTCTTCTCGCTCTCTTTTGCGAACAGTATAGCCACCATATATGCTAGTCGCTTGCTGCAGCTCCACTTATATTTACCTTGCCATACCTATAAGCTTAAATAGTCTTGATCGCGAGGGTGCGAGATTGCCGAGTCCTTGTGGCTCACAGATTACTATTACACCAGATGCAGGGCCTGATGATTCCGCTCCAGGTGACGCGCTCGAGCTCAAGTGGTAGTTCGACGAGGACTCTCAACGTTACTATGTTTCCTTTCCTGATGATCAGTAGTGGTGCCCAGTTGGGGGTGATCGGGACCGTGTCGCATGTTGGGTTATCTTTTATTTTGGCACCGTTGTCGGGCCATGAGTGTTTGGATGATGTAATGTTATTTATGTACCTTGATTGACGTGGCGAGTGTAAGCCAACTATGTTATCTCCCCTTTATTATTATATTACATGGGATGTTGTAAAGATTACCCTACTTGCGACATATGCCTTCAATGCGATTATGTCTCTAAGTCGTGCCTCGACACGTGGGAGCTATAGTCGCATCGAGGGTGTTACAACCGCATCTACACTAAGCATCCACCCCTTCCCCAAGCGGACGTAATCCGCCGGGATGTTAGAGATGTGGCCACAGTCATTTTGTGCGAGAGAGTGTGAAGAGAGCAACCCCAGCAAGCAACCGTGTAGGCTAGCCCGTCCTGACTATGTATATAGTGGAGCTGTTTCCTTTTCTCTCCATATGAACCTATCATATTGAGTACGTGCCACTAAATAAAAAAACTTTATTTATAATTGACGCGGCACCAACTACTCGTTCTCCTATAACCTTGCGCTTGGCATCTCCAAAATATTGACCTTGCGATTGGCTCTTCGCCTCTTCGGGAAGTCGAGCAATAATGGTAGTGCAGTATATATCGTTCTGGCTACATGAGACCGAATGAATTGTTGCACGTACACCATGTGGGCGAGGGTCGAGGGGCAAGGGAGAGTGCTACATACGGAGCAAAATGAGTGAATCTACACTCTAAAATACGTCTATATACATCAGTGTTTGGAGTATGTACTAGTAGTTCATATTGAAATCTACTAAAGGACATATATATTCCAAACAATATGATATAAACTCTATAACCAAGGTAGTAGGGACGAGGAGTAAACGGAGGGAGTACTAATTTTTTCTCCTCGTCCTGCGAGCCACCGCGCGCATGGGCGAGGGAGCGGGCGTAAGGCGTAGTAAGCAAGCTTCACCTCATCCTGCGAGCCACCGCACTCGTGGGCGGGGGAGACGGCGTGCTAAGCAAGCTTCTCCTCATTCTGCGAGTTGACGGGACACATCAAAAGTACTCCAGTGTATAGAGCATTGCCTCTAAGGTAGGCCCCACATGGTTTGCCTCTTTTTTTAACATTACACGTCAAGTCGCAATTTGTTTGTTCACCCATGGTAGACGATCCTCCCTCCACCAAGTGGACAACCAGTACACGTGCCAAATTACCACGTGGGCTGCCTTTTTCGTACAGAAATGAGCTCCACCGTGTACCCGCGCGGGTGTGGTTGGGAAAGAGACGGGAGTACGTGCGCCGTGCATGCACCTCTTCTCTTCGTGCACGTCCCCCACCTACGTGGGTGTGTGTGAGATACAAACCGCGTTCGTGAGTGTTTTTTGGTTTGGGGTGGGGGTGGGGTGGGGGGTTGATTTCGTGAATTATTTGTGGGAATATGTGTCGATGACATCTCAAAAAAAAATTTGCATGCAATGTGTGTGAAATGGAGGCCTATCCATATCATACATAGAGGGTCGGGCAATTCATGAGAAGAGAGGGAGGGGTCATAGCTATCGATAGAGTCGAAGAGAGGATCCAGTGGGTGGGTGCGAGATCGATGAAGAGAGCCATCGAAATTGTGTGTGTGTACAAGTCAAAGATATAGGGCAACTGGTCTACCGGAACGTTAGAGGGCACACGTCAAGTTTGTGTGTGGCAGGGAGACATGACTAGAGCACTCAATGTATCGGTGTGTGTGGGGGGGAGGGGGTGGTGGGAGGGGTAGGCAGAGGCCTAACTATAGAGGTAGAACGACTCATATATGTGTTGAGAAGGAGAGACCCAGCTATGTCTTGAGGGAGATTGGTCGACATCCATACATAACTGAAGGACGGTTAATATGATGGGAGAGAGAGAGAGAGGAGAGAGAGAGGGAGGGAGAGGGGTAGAGTGCTGGATGGGTGATGGAGTTGCTTCTCGAAGATGGTGGGGGAGGCCTACTAGACAAACTGAGGGTGGAACTGCAATGCTATCAATACTAGTCAAAGGCACGTGCTTTGCACGCATAGTTTTGTATGATAAAAACTTGTATCTTTTCTTTGAGTGAGAAATAAATACTTGTATATTGAGTAGATATCAGGGTATATGTGTTTTCAAAATCTTAGAGCTATGCTAAACTTACATAATATAGAAAGTAATTCACTTGCTCCGAGCAGGAATTTGTGGGATTTGACAGATACAAAATAGAGAAAAACTACATAATGATCATTTGGGTGGAAGACAGGAAAAACACAGGACAGTGCCTTGATCCTACGCGAATCAGTGTAAAAAAGATGCTAGAGTGGATGTTGAATATAGGATTGAGGTGAAGGAATGCAATCCATAGGAAATAAAATAGATTGGAATCCTCCAATATTCTTATGAAAATTCTTCAATCCAAAAAGGCCCTTATGGGTTATATTGTGCAACGAAATTCATCTAGGGCTAACAGATAATCATGTATTGTCTTAGCTTGAGGTAGAGCTTATGTTCGAATGAAATAAGATGTTATACTTCTCGATGATGCAGAATAAAATTTTAGCTAGCATCAGCGATGTAATGTTATGTTCCGTTAATAGTGTTAAGTTAGTAGTATAGTGGCATGTAAAAAACTCTTTTTTTGCGGGTGAAAAAATAATGTAGTACTATAGTGTCTATTTCCCAAGTAACACCTGAGTAATCACGTTCGAGTACAGTAAACGGCAAAAAAAATGTGCTAGCTATGTGCCAAGTTGTCGTACATGCATGTGAGGTTGCATCAGTTTCTAGAAATATCTTGACTTTAGCAGGTGCTATCCGGATTCAACCATGACTTCTTCATTTGTTTATTTGGGTGGCAGAGTCAGGCATGTGAAGCAAGAACCGGAGCGAATCCGGCAGCTCCTAGCCGTCAGATCATGTCAGTGTTTGTTTGATGTACGGTAGTGATATGCATGGGAGGAGAAATGAACGGTGGATTTCGAGCCAATGGTTGTTTGGGAGAGAAACCCTAAGATAGGGTGGTAAATCCAAATTCAAAACGGTTGCACTATAGTAGTAGAGAAGAGTGGGGATGTGTTTATGTGTGTGCCTGTGCGTCATAGATCTGTCGGGACGCATCCATGGATGATGAAGGGGAACCATGTGTTTGGTAAGCAAACCTAACTAGATTGGTAGATCAATTGTTGTTTGTCGGAGGAAGGGAGAGACACAACTAATGAGATAGATCGATTGACGTGTGGGTAAAAATGAGTTATAAGGACCAAGCTAGCTATATGTATAGCGAGAGATCGGTCGGTGTACGTCCATTTGTTAGAGGCAAATAAGGCCCAGTGAGACGGATAGACAGAGAGAATGGAGCTAGGAGGTGGTGCGAGAGGCCCAACTACTATCTAGATAGGGGGAGGAGTGTGTGGTCGTGAGAGCGATGAAAATAGGGGCGAGAGTTTACACGTGTATCTGACCGTATGAGAGACACGAGGCAAGGACACATAAAGGAGGAGATTGAAGGTGTGTTTGTATGTTGTAGGCAGACGTCGCTGGAGAGGTTTATCGATCGGTGTGTGTCAGAAAGGAGTTGTGGAGACTCTAGGAGAACGACCTAAAGAAAAAAATGAATGTGCCCGGTGGATAGAATGCCGAGGGTGGGGGAGGGCGAGGAGGGTGTGTGCATGCATGAGAGAAAGTTAGTGGTACCTACAAAGGTTAGAGGATTGTGTGGGTGTAAGAGACTAACAAAGATCATAATTTGATATGAAAGCGGATTCATATATTTGAATAGGAGATCATAGTGTTTTAAACATTGCATGCATGAATATAGCGGTGATACACGTGTTGTGCACATGTTATACCATAATGTGATAATGCATGGTGTTTGCAACTCACAGCTAAATGCCGAACAATCTAAACCATACTATACATCAAACAATCTCACATTTTATTTGAATTTGTGATAATGTGTGGCGTTTGCGGCTTACAACTAAATATCGAACAATCTAAACAATACTATATATCAAACATTCTCACATTTTATTTGAATTTGTGGTAATGTGTGTTGTTTGCAACTCACATCTAAATACTTGTAGGCGTAGGGGGAGGGGCACCATACATAATGTGATAAACACATTATACGTATGAGACATGGTTTAGATTATGAAGATCTAGCTAGAGCTAGAAATGTAATGTGATTTGAAATCAAAATAAAGTGGATTCAAAAAATCTAGTTCGAGTTCATATAGTACACATAGTTCATATGTAGCTCGAGACTAATCATGTGGTGTGCTGTGAAGATAATACACAAACGATGGTTTAACTTGACAATAATGATGATTGTAGATATTATTAAAACAGAGAAACAAATTCAAATGCTTTGACTTCACAACAACCATTACTGTAGATCTTATTCAAATAGAGAAAAGAATTCAAATTTAGTTCATATTGAAGCGGTAGTATATACGTTTGGAATGCACTAAAACGTTCATTTGAGTAGTAGGTTGCATGCATTATACACGTAGCGAAATATTTTAATTGAACATAACATGAATTCAAAGTTTTGAATAACATTTGTAGGGCGCATTGATTTGGTACAGTACATGTTAGGCTTGTCCGGAAATTTCAATGCGCGCCTTGTTAGCCCGAAATATTTAAGATATATCTTTGTCTCGTTGTGCTCCGACAACTCCCTCCATCTCAACCCGCGCCTTGCTATTCCGAAATTACAACGCGCGCGAAAACTCCCACCTCTTGTGAAATCCCGACACATGAAATGCCCGTGGTACCCCTGAACCGAAAGAACCGCCTCAAATCGGTGGGGGTACTTTCGGAACTTACCCCACATTTCGGACAAGCGCGTCTCTAAGCCATGGTTCCCCACTGCCATCCCATTCGCCCACCCATTCGTACACCGGGGCTGCGAAAACCCGCGACGAAACCCCACACCCTGCTCCGTCCGCCACCCAGCCGGAGCCTCTTCCCCGACGACGTCGTCCACAGCAACACCTCGACGTCCCTCATCCATCGTACGGGATGAGGATCCGACATCGATCTCATCGTCCCGCCGGTTCAGCCGTCCCGTCCTCCACCTCCAAGGAGCTGCCCCGACGTTCCCCTCGTCTTTCGCGCCACCTCCATTCCCACACCGCCGTCTTCACCTGCACCACCAGAAGAGCATCATCATCACCGTTTCCTCGGATGAAGCTGCGGCCTAATCGGCGCCACCAAAGAGGTTGTACACTAATCGCCGCATTTTCTTCTTGATTCAATCTCACGGTGCTGCCGGCGCTCGGTCCCAAGCCGACACGGCGCGGCTCCATCCACGGCGGCGTCGCTCCCTCGGCGGCGACGTCCACATCAGTAGGACCTACTGCTGCTTTAGCTCTCGCTCGTGCTGCTGCTCTGCTCTTGCTCTCGGTCCCCTGCCTGGTTTGCTCTTGCTATTGCTCTTGCTCGCACTGCTGCTCTCGCTCTTGCTCTTGCTTGCAATGCTGCTCCGATTTAGCTACACTTCACTCTAATGCCACCAGGGTGAAGGAAGAACCAGCCGCAGCGGGGAGGGGGGCTCGCCGGAGAGGTACCCCACTATCTATCTTAGGGTTCAGGATGGGGGCGGTGGTCTCCGGCGGTTGCGGGGCATTGGCGGGGCGGTGGCATGGGGATCGCCGAAGAAAAAGCTCGGCACGGGGGGGCCTAGAGGGATGGCCGGGGCGGCGGCGGACCGGTGGTGGGGAGTGTTTTCAGGGCAGGCGGGGCGGCGCTCCGCGGGGGGCTGTTGTTTGGCCGGCTCAGGGGGGTGGAGGTTGAAGATGAACTGCAAGCCCTTGATTTCGTATCCAACAGCTGCAAAATCGACTGACCAGAGATGAAAAAGTCAGTCGACCGACGTGTAGCCTCACCTTGCTAGTGCGTCCAGTTTCGACAGCAAAATTCATTTTCGACAGCAAAATTCAGTTTCGACAGTTAAGTTCAGTTTCGACAGTTAAGTTCAGTTTCGACAGTTAAGTTCAGTTTCGGCAGTTAAATTCAGTTTCGATAGTTAAGTTCAGAGATGAGCGGCTGGTGTATTTTACATCTAGCACTTTGTGGTTATGTATTTTACGTCATGTATTGGAGATGCTATTAGAATTCCATTCAGGTTAACGTTGTTCGTTGTCTCTCTTGTCCTGCTTCAGCCTTGGCGTCGTACAACTCACCGGAGCTGCTCCAACGATGAAACCCTCCATCACAGCGGAGCAGTACCTCGGGCTCCATCTCCAGACGCCTAAGATCTTCTTCCCCTCCTCCGACATCCAAGTCAGCCGGAGCATCCTCACCGGCCAACCCAATCACGCTGAGATCGACATGGCTTCGCCAAAGAGGTTGTACACTTGTTGCATCTCTTTTTTACTCTACATGTTATATATATTGTCCACTGAGCACACGGATTTGTTCCTTTAGTGTCTCCTTGAAAGAAAAAACGTAGGAATTTTAATTTTCACTTGTCCTCCTTTTCAAATTCCTATTCATGAAGCACAAGACTAAGAGATAGTAGCATAATAGCATTATAACCGTACATTTTCTTGTGGTTTGACTTAATCTCACCATGCTTCTTTGCATCCAGTGATCTTCCAATTGTTGTGAATCAAACACCCAGATTGGCAGAAATCCTGTGTTTTTAAATTCTCTGTTTTGCACGTGCATTCCTATCCTATTCATGTCTATTTCCCATCCCTGCATTGTTGGAATCCTCCAATTCAAACGAGCCCTTACAGAATTACTTCTCTTACAGATAGTTGTCAAAGAAAACCTTGCGTGGTTTGTCCCGCTCCTGCTGCGCCGTCGTCCACCCCAGCTCAGCTGCTCCAACGATAGAAGGGTCCAGCACAGTAGGGATCCGGCCTCCAGACTGTCTTTCGCCGCCTCAGATCTTCTTCCCTGCCGTTGGTAGCCATGAAAACTGCACTACCATCATCAACCGAGAAGATGACCTCGAGGACTACACGGGTCCGTAAGAGAGGTCGCACTCTTTTGTGTCTACTTATGTTATGCATCGCTTAACATTACATGCTACTTTATCGTCCTGTTCACCGATTAGACTCTGAGTCAGCTCCAAACTAATGGTCAAACTTGAGTTTTTTAATGGTTGTGGGGTACATATCGGGGCCGCTATCAATAGTATCTATCTACTATCTGGTTAATCTCCGGTGTCTACTATGAGTTTCATGTTGGGTGGGAAACAAACAGTAAAGAAGCCATTATCTGTATTTTTTAACTGAAGCCATTATCTGACTGCTATTATTGGTTTGGAACCCAAAAGTCCGGTCTTGGTGTAGTGTTCGAGTTACTGGCCACTACAGCTGGCACAAGCTCTTCGAACTCGCTGCCTGAATCAGTTCATCTTCTTGAGTCTCAACTTCAAGTTGAAAGACATCGATCAGATGTGCTACGACAGGAAGCTGAAGTACTGAGGAAGTCCCTGCAAAATTCAAATGCATATTTTCTGGTGCAACAGCAAGCGCTGGAGGATTTAAGTGCCAAACAAGAGAAAGTTAATAAGCTTGCTAAGCATCTTGCCAGCATTATGGGTACCCAGGATATTGTTTCTTGAGATCTTCTGAAGTGGTTTCAGTTCTGAATTTGTTTTGCTGTGGCGTTTATTTGCGCTGGTCGCCAACTTTGACAACCAGTGTATATGATATGCTGCTTTGTTCCCTATATTTGCACTGGTGGCGAACTTTGATGCCCAGTGGATGTAATATGTGTAATAGCCGTGATAGCCTAGCGTTAGTTGCTTGCTTATTTATTTCCTTGTTGTCTTGTTTATTTGTTTGCTTGTAGTCATTGCAGTTCTTTTTCCGCGGTTAGCTAGTGGCTGCAATAACCTATTTTTTAAAACTAGGCCACAATAACCATGGGCTAATATTTACTGTAGTGACACTGGGCCTCCTACTGGCCGTAGAAACAGTGGGCCTTCTATGGGCCATAGAAACAATGGGCCTTCTACGGGTCGTAGAAACAATGGGCCTTCTACGGGCCATATTATCAATGGGCCTTATACGGGCCGTATAATCGATTGGCCAAACATGGGCCAAACAGACCGCATTATGGCCGTAAACGGGCTAGAGTTGGAATCGTCCGTTCATGGGCCGACCATAACGGGCCATTGTTAATAGGCTGTATTTGATGATGCTATGAAATCGGCCCAATGTATTAACGGACCACAAACGGGCCGACTGTAACCACAGGCTGAATTTGGCCCACAAGCAGAAAATGACAGTAACAGCCCGTAAGTAAACGAATGCTGCAAATGAGCCGAAGAATAAATGGGCTCTGAGAAGGCTGAAAGATAACATGGGCTGGAAGGCCCAACGGAATAACGGGCCGTTAATGGGTATAAAGTGATACACTGTTCATTACGGGCCAATTTCACCACGGGCCGTTAATGGGTGTAAAGTGATACACTATTCATTACGGGCCAGTTTCACCACGGGCTGTTAGTAGGCCAAGAGTTACATAGGGCCTCATATGGGCTGAAAGACGTCATGGGCCATACATGGGCCAGAAGTGAAAACAGGCTAGAATCATATTGGATGGCCCAGATGACGCTACTGGGCCTAATTCGGATAGGGCATAACGGGCCTTGGGTTAGCGGGCTGTAAATAAGCTATATTCGAACAGGCCGTTAACAGGCTTTCCATGGGCCGGCCCGCCAGCTTTTGACCAAGTCAAACGGGCCGGCCTTTTCACAGGAATGGGCCTCTGTTGGACCGTGCCACGTGTCGACGTATCATAGGCGCCTTCCGTCCAATGAGTGGTTGACATCTGTCCCAACGATGAGCCGACATGTGTTTCCTCCAGCCATTGATGATTTTACATGTGGAAAATCCCCATTGGTCGGGGCTGTTAACGGGTTATCGGATCCAAAACCCGACCCGATAGCTTAACGGCATTCCGTTACGGTGGATGCCACGTGTCGGTCACCCTTGACGAAAGTACTTCTGTGACGCACGATTTATCATCATGGAAGTGGACACTTCCATGATGATAATTTTGGTAATGTCATGGAACACTTCTACGACAGCACAGGTATGACTATCTTGATTCTGTCATAAATTTGTCATGGATGTACATGCATGACAAAAAAGCGACCTACTGTGACAAACACGTATCATCATGGAAGTGTATTTTTTTGTAGTGGATAAATCAATCTAGGCCCTCTCTAGCACCCTGCCGGAGGGGGCCATCATCACCGGAGGCTATGGAGGAGGATCCCGGAGGGGCCATCATCACCATGAAGGCCAAGGACCAGAGGGAGAACCTCTCCCCATTTAGGGGGGAGGCCATGGAGGAGGAAGCACAAGGGGGAGAACCTCTCCTCTCTCTCTCTCTCTCTGGCACCGGAGTGCCATCGGGAGGGGAATCATCGCCACGGTGATCGTCTTCATCAACATCACCATCATCATCACCACCCTCATCTCTTTTACGCGGTCCACTCTCCCACACCCCGCTGTAATCCCGACTTGAACATGGTGCTTTATGCCACATATTATGATCCAATGATGTGTTGCCATCCTATGATGTTTTGAGTAGATATCCTTTGTCTTTGGGTTGATTGATGATCTAGATTGGTACGAGTTGTATGTTTTATTTTGGTGCTGTACTATTTGTGCCCTCCGTGTCGCGCAAGCGTGAGGGATTCCCGCTGTAGGGTGTTGCAATACGTTTATGATTCGCTTATAGTGGGTTGCTTCAGTGACAGAAGCATAAACCCGAGTAAGGGGTTGTTGCGTATGGGATAAAGGGGACTTGATGCTTTAATGCTATGGTTGGGTTTTACCTTAATGATCTTTAGTAGTTGTGGATGCTTGCTAGAGTTCCAATCATAAGTGCATATGATCCAAGAAGAGAAAGTATGTTAGCTTATGCCTCTCCCTCATATGAAATTGCAATGACAACTATCGGTCTTGTTAACAATTGCCTAAGACAATTCCGCACACCGACCCATCATTATTCCACATTCACTATTTATAATATTTAGTAATATATTCTAACTTTGTGATAACAGCACCTACTTTTATGTTTTAGCTCTCCGATATCATGCAAAGTTATCCTCTTCATACCCACAACGTAGTTTTATTTCTCGTTTCTAGTTGGAAGCAAACGTTCGGTGTACGTAGAGTCGTATCAGTGGCAGATAGGACTTGAGAGAATATTGATCTTACCTTTAGCTCCTTGTGGGTTCAACACTCCATACTTATCACTTCCACCATTGGAAATTGCTATGATGATTCCATGCACTCGGGGATTATCAAAGCTATCTCCCGTTCGTCATCAAACATGCATTGTTCCCTCTCGGAATCACGAGCCTTCTAGTGAGTTGCTCCGGTTTGTGAGGGGTGTGTGTCCAAACTTTCGTCAAATGGGCCAATTTTTTACCACATCATCTTGGTGACATGACATTAAATTAAGCAAGGTTTCATGTTTTTTTGATCATTTTTAATTTTTTGGAATTAAAATGCCATGCTACTCCATGCATGTGTGCCCATGCCTTGAGACCAATATGTTTGTGAAAATTCCTTCTAATTTACTGCACATGGAATTAACTCGCACACAAGTACAAAAAATATATGATTTTTCAAACCGTTATGGTTAGGCGTTGCATGTAGATGTAGTTCAAATTTGAATTACGGTCATTAAATGGTTAGAAAATCACTTAAATATCTTTAAAAGGTCAAATGACCCCTAAAATTTTCAAAAATTTCACATGACAATTGTATTAGTGCATGTTAGACATAGAAAAAAAATTGAAGGCCGTAAGAGGAAGCTATATCCCGTTCGTCATCAAATATGCATTGTTCCCTCTCAGAACCACGAACCTTCTAGTGAGTTGCTTCGGTTTGTGAGGGGTGTGTGTCCAGACTTTCGTCAAAGAGGCCAACTTTTTACCACATCATCTTGGTGGCATGACATTAAATCAACCAAGGTTTCATGTTTTTTGATCATTTTTTAATTTTTTGGAATTAAAATGCCATGTCACTCCATGCATACGTATGCATGTGTCCATGTCGTGAGACCAATATGTTTAAAAATTCCTTCTAATTTACTGCACATGGAATTAACTTGCACACAAGCACACAGATATGATTTTCAAACCGTTTTGGTTAGGTGTTGCATGCAGATGTAGTTCAAATTTGAATTATGGTCATTAAATGGCTAGAAAATCACTTAAATTTTTAAAAGGTCAAATGACCCCAAGAATTTTCAAAAATTTCACATTACAGTTGTAGTAGTGCATGTTAGACATAGAAAAAAATTGAAGGCCGTAAGAGGAAGTTATCTCCCGTTCGTCATCAAACATGCATTGTTTCCTCTCGGAACCACGAGCCTTCTAGTGAGTTGCTCCGGTTTGTGAGGGGTGTGTGTCCAAACTATCGTCAAACATGCCAATTTTTTTACCACATCATCTTGGTGGCATGACATTACAACCAAGGTTTCATGTGTTTCTAATTTTTTTTATTTTTTGGAATTAAAATGTCATGTCACTCCATGCTTAATTGTGGCATAGCCTTGAGACCTATATGCTTGAAAATTCCTTCCAATTTACTGCAAATGGAATTAAATCTCACATAAGTACACAAAATATGAGTTTTCAAACCGTTATGGTTAGATGTTGCATGTACATGTAGTTCAAATTTCACTTACAGTCATTAAATGGCTAGAAAATCACTTAAATGTCTTAAAAGGTCAAATGACCCCTGAAATTTTTGAAAATTTGACATGACAGCTATATTTGTACTACAAAATTTCTCGTACATTTAAAACACCATCCGTTGCCACTGTACTACAAATTTGTCTTTCACAGCTAATAAAAAATAACTACAACATCACACACAGTTCTTTTCGAGGAACCGTTTGCGATGAACATATCTGGGTCCATTTAAGTCTCCCTCCTTAAGCTTCGCCGGCTCGTCTGCTCTAGTGCCGGCAACCCCCGAATCCATGAATCTCGACCCCCATTCCTACACCCCCTTCTTGCAAAGATGACGCCGTGGAAACGCTTCGTGAAGGCCCGTACGATGGCCGCGTCCCCCCCTGAGCGCTGTCGCCTGCGCCGAGAGCGCGGCCGCCTATGCCGAGAGTGCCGCCGCATCCGCATTGAGCGCGGCCGCTTCCACCAAGAGGGCATCTGCGGTAGACGAGAGGGCAGCTGCAGCAGCCGAGATGGCTGTAGCTGCTGCTGCGACGGCGACTGCAAACTCCAAGAGTGCTCGAGCTGCCGTCCGTGCCGCTGATGTCGCCCTGGCCCGGGTCGAGGGCATCCACACCAAGATCGAGGATGCACACGCCAAGATATTCCAGGCCACCTCGGACTCCAGCATGCAACCCACGCCTGAAAAGGTGGTGGTGGACATGGAGCACCTGCTTCCTCATGAGGTCGCCAAGCGGGAGTTGGAGATGCAGGAGGCGGCGGAGATCGAGGAGCGCCGGGAGGAGGAGTTGCGCGTGGCCGAGGTCGAGGTAGCGAAATGTCTGTCCGTCGAGGAATTAGCGGTGGAGTACCAACGCGAGCTCTGGCGCAGCCACTACTATGAGTACTACAACCTTGAGGGCAGCGCCGAGGACGAGGACGCGGTAGGCTTCAGCAGGGGGGCGCGAAGTCCACCAACGGCGGCATGTCGCCTGGACAAGTCATCGATGTCTCATCTCACACCGGCGATGCATAGGCCGGCGTGGCGGCAGATTTGTTAAAATTATGCGTACTTAGGCTTTATTTTTAAGGCTGGTCTTTTGTTTAACAATGTTTAGGTCAACTGGCTCTGTTTAATTACTAAAATTGATTGATTCAGAAAGTGTGGTCTGACTGTTGTACATTTTTTGTGCCCAAATTAGCAAGCGATGTTAAATAATGCAATGACGTACCCGGGGAAATTTCCACCAAAATTTGAATTATCAAACTCATCCCGTGCACGTAAAGCAGAAGAATCATTTGCGATGCACACAATCATTTAAAGTGAATGGTTTGGCGGCACCGCGCACAAAGTTTCCCCCACATTTCCAAAATTTTGGCCTACCGCCAAAATATCTACCCCCGCCCCCCTTCCCACCCCCTTTTCTCCCCGACCACAAGTCACATTTCCCCTGTTTCCTCCTTCCTTGCTTGCTAAGCTATAGCCCCTTCCCCGCTCTCGCCGTCTCGCATCCTACCGCCGGGGTCGCCATGGTCTTCTTCAAAGACATCTCCAGCGGTTCCTCCTCCGGCGACTACTCCTTCACCACCGGGTATGCCTCTCTTCTCTCTCTCGGGTTATGACTTGGAATGAAGGATTTTTGCCCAGCGGACAATTTGAGTCACTTCTTCCTCTTTTAGCTCCCTAAGACCATCAGTGGCAATGAATGGAGCGGGGTGGCTGAAGATCTATCTGCTCGTTGTCACCATCAATCTCCATGCGTGAAGCTAGTTGTGTTTGATTCTGTGGCCAGTGGGAGGAAGTTTCTGGCATGTGTAGAGAAGGTTAGACCCTCTTTCATTGTTACAAATCATTTGTTAGATGTGATTCAGACATTGTCATGGTCCCAACCCATTCATACCACACCTTCAACCAAACGCATCCTAAGACAGTGTCACAATTTGTACCTAGTATCTTAAATTGTTGCCATCTCATCAGTAGTGCAATTAGAAAATTATTTGGCACCGCTTCAGCAGTTTGTGCAGCCAACTTTGGTCCACACATCCGAGAAACCAAGCAGTAAAATACTAAATCTTTATGGCACAAAGGAACTGGGCATCGAAGCAACTACATGCTCCGGAGTCCGGGTCCCTGATTTTTTTCCGCTGCATCGGCTTGCCAGTGTAGGGCACCAGTGCGAGATGTAGCAACAGTTGTCTTTACCCTAGTTTTGGCATACATAGTGGATGGCCTTAGTGCTATTAGTTCTATGTTACTAAATTTGTGCATGTACACACCTGTTAATATCAATTTGCTGTCATCCAAACATTGTCGCTGTGTTGTTGCAGTTATATTTACCTTCCTCATAAAGTGTTCAATTTGTTATTTATTGTACATGAGTAAAATGTTCAATTTGTTATTTATTGCACACAACAAATAGTTGTTCAATTTGTTATTTATTGTACACGCTTGCGATGGATATCCAAATGCCAGACAATTTTCTTCATCAAATCGTGCGTGATATAGTTGATAAAAGCAAACAGTTAACCATGGCAAACCGTGTGTGATAGTTACACCTTTCATGCACGAGCCTACACATAAAACTATGTGCGATGTACGTCTAAACAGAAACGTGTTCCTTGGATTGACTGTGTGGGATGTACATAAGAACGGAAACGTATTCCTTGGATTGACTGTGTGCGATATACATAAGAACGGAATTTTTTTTCTGGGATTCACCGTGTGGGATGTACATACCTACAAAAATGATTTTCTCGGATTACCGTGTGGGATGTACACACCTATGGAAATGATTTGGTTTCGATGCCTCGCCCGATCGCACATGACCCCAGCCTGGGTACCAGGAGGGCCTATCGCCGATGATTTCTGGGTCGTGTGCGAAGGACACGCTATCGCACACACTCACTTGGCGACGGTTCCGAATGCCGTCGGGGAAAGGGGTTTAAAACTGTTTGTTTAGGACCGACGTGCACCAGTGGTAATCCTTAATAAGTGCAAACTTCTCCAATATAGTGTAGTTTGGATAATTCAAAAAGATAATAGGACTATCATGTGTGGGTGCAATAGCAACAATTTCATTCTTAACATAAGGAACTATAGCAAGTTCGTCACCATAAACATAATTCATATTGGCATCTTGGCCACAAGCATAGCAAGCATTAAGTTCATCAAGAAGGGATATTTCAAACAAAACAACGAGATCATAGCAATTATCATAGCATTCATCCTTTGGTAAGAACAAAGGGAAATTGAACAATGTATGAATTGAAGAGTTACTCTCATTAGAAGGTGGGCACGGGTGATCAATCCGCTCTTCCTCCTTTTGTTCTTCGCTCTCCTCATCATCTTTTTTATCCAATGAGCTCACAATTTCATCATTTTTCTTCTTCCATAGACTCCTGCAAAATGTTAGTCTCTTCTTGCAAAGCGGAGGAGTCCTCAATATATGGTTTAACATAGGCATTAGAAGCATAATTATCATAACAATATTTAAGTATGGCAGGATTTTCAGATTTGTAAAGAGTAGCATCATACTTTTCAATCAAAGAAGCAATTTCATAAGCACCCTTAAAAGCAACAAATTCTTCAATTTGTTTAATATCAAAGTAATTATAAACACCTTTGGCATAAGAAGATACAATTCCATTATCAATAAACTCACATTGGTAGGGAAGGTGTTTCTTAGGGTCTTCAGAACAACAAATAAAATTATATAATTTACATAAATTCCAAGGATAGCATTGCATAGTATTAATTTGATGCTGTAAAAGTTTCCCTTTTTCCGATAAGCGGTGTCACACAAAACAAGCATGCTCATCTAATGATTTTCCCTCAACTAAGCTAGTTGGGTTTTCAGCACGAGCACATATGGATCTAAGATGATCCAAGTAGAAAGCTTCAGTAGTATGATAGATTTTGGCTGGTTCTTCAACCATTGGTTTAGCAGGTACAACTATTTTTTTTGATATTTTGCGTTTCCTACCCATAACTAAAGATAGAAAACAAGAGCACAAAATAAAAAATACTTAGTGATAAAGCAACCAAGCACACACGAGAATATTCACTAGTGTCATCAATTTAGTGTCATCAATTTAAATTGGTGAAGGATAAGCATAATATAATTCTTATTCCTGTTTCATCGAGTAAATTCAATTTCTTATTCCGGAGGCTCATCAAGCTCTCGGTTTTCAATTGTTTCATCTCCTCTTTTTCCCGGAGTTCCAACTTTTCAATTTTATCACCACGGAGATTCATCTAAATCATTACAAGGATTCACCTTGTGTTTTCAATTCCTCTTTCTTTTATTATTTTGTTACCGGAGTTTCTTCATGGAGGCTATACATGATGGTTCATCAAGGATTTAATCCCTTCTCAAAGTGTTCATCCAGATTCCTTTCTAAGGAGCTTAAGATTCTTCATCTTGCAATCCGGAGTGCATATTCTTTCTACCATATTATCGGAGGTGGTATTATGTCATTCTTGATAATTTGAGTTCATGTTTCATTAAGAATGAGGTATTTTAAATCCATCAATCTCGTCATTGGAATTATCTTGGGTTATATTTCACCTAAAGCTTTCCCTAAGGGGTAATGCTATTAATGGGGATAATATATGATCCAAGTTTTCATTTATCCTCCCGGGGAAATAGCTTCTCGTGAAATTGTTCGTATCAATCCAATCTTGTTTTCGTTAGTGGCAGAATTTCACCTCAAGTTCTTGAGATGTTTTTCCATAAGCCCACTACAAGCTTATTCTTTTCGTTGTTGATTTTCCAACAACACCGTGCAATCTTTCTTTGCAAAGATGCCCTTTCAAACTCTTTTGTGGCAGAAGTTGGCGTTTTCCTTCTCCATTCTTTTATCTTAATCATCTATCTTCTATTTCTTTCTCCCGGAGGCATTGTGATGTTGATATTTTCAGTCGTTATCTCGAGTTGTGAAGATCATGTTTCTTTCCATGCTTATCCTTTTAACTGGAGCGTTGTGCCCTTTGCTCAAGTTATTTTCATCTTATCTAATTTTTGCATCCCTTCTCAACCGGAGTGCTGTCCGACTTTCTTCTTCCTCGTTCCTCTTTCCTAACGGAGTGCTTTATACTTCGTTCATCTCTGTTGTATTCTTTTCTCTAAATGGCTTAACCTTTGCATGGTTCTTTGGTTTCACTCGTTTGTCAAAGAAGCAACTTAGTTTTACCTCTTCTCTTTCTCTTTCGTTGTCCCTCCGGTGCCATTTTAGATCTCGGGACGAGATCCTCTCGTAGTGGTGGAGTGTTGTAGCGCCCCGAGACCGTTGTGCTAGGTGTCCTCAAGTTATTCGCCGTTGTTGCCTTGTCATTGCTTGCGTGTCATGCATCGCATATCATGTCATCATGTGCATTTCATTTGCATACATGTTCGTCTCATGCATCCGAGCATTTTCCCCGTTGTCCGTTTTGCAATCCGGCGCTTCTATGTCACCCGGTGTCCCTTTCTACCTCTTTTCGTGTGCGGGTGTTAAACGTTTCCGGATTGGACCGAGACTTGCCAAGCGGCATTGGTTTACTACCGGTAGACCGCCTGTCAAGTTCCGTACCATTTGGACTTCGTTTGATGCTCCAACGGTTAACCGAGGGACCGAAAAGGCCTCGTGTGTGTTGCAGCCCAACACCCCTCCAATTTGGCCCAAAACCCACCAAAACCCTCTCCATCATCTCGGTCGTTCGATCACGATCGCGTGGCTGCAAACCGCACCTCATTTGGACTCTCCTAGCTCCCTCTACCTATATATATGTGCTCCCCTCCCGAAAATCGCAGATGAAACCCTAACTTCGTCCTCTCCGCATCGCCGGACACTTCTTCACCGCGCCGGACATGTCCCCGCCGCCGTCCCCGACGAATCCGCCGCCGCCACGTCGCCATCTCCCTCCTCCCACCGCGCCGGCCACCCGGGGCCCAGATCCGGCCCGCCCCGGGGCCGAACCGGGCTGCGCCGGGCCCGTCTCGTCGCGCGCCCGAGAGCACCTCGCGCCGCCGCCTCTCTCCACCGGCCCCGTGCCGCCCGCCGGCGACCGGCGCCTCGCCGGGACTCCACCGCGCCGCCTCGCTCGCCCCCGGCCGCCGCCGCTGCCTACGCGCGCCGTCGCGCACCTTGCCTCGCCGCCGCACCCGGCTGCCCGCACCGCACCTCGCCCGGGAGCTCCGGCGAGCGGCCCGGCCTCGCCGGCATCGACCTCGCCTCCCAACTCCGGCCGCCTCCACCGCCACGTCGTCTCCGGTCATCCCCTCCGGCGAGATCCGGTGGATCAGGACGAGATCCACCGGGATCTCATCCAAACGCGGCCCCCTCGATTCGGATCTCCTCGTCCCGGATATCCTCATCCGCCCGTTGACTTTTCCGGAGGTATAATTCCACTAAGTCGCCGAAATTCTCAGATTCATATGCCCATGTTCATCGTGCCGTAACTTTGCATCCGTAGATCCGTTTTGGGCGTTTAGCATATCAAAATGTTCGCTTCAGAGAGCACATCATTTCATCTCATTGCATCATTTTCATTTGAGTTCATCTGGATGCCCGAAATGCTATTGGAAGAGTGCTATTTGGGATAATTGTTAGATCTTCTGCTCCAATTAGCTATTTGTCATTTTTGCCATTATTATTGTGTGCATGATATGCCAATGAGCTCTACATGTGTTTTGTTATATGCTTTGCCATCTATCCAGAGGTGCCATCCATGTATTTTTGTGATGTGTGTGGTGACTAGCACAAGCTTGCAAAGGGGTGCGTTCATTAATGTTGATTTCAGGGACTTGGCAATTTCTCTAAGTCCTTGGTCTTTTTATATCAATATGCCATATGTTCATATTGTTTCCTAGTGATTCGTGCCTCTTTTGAGGATGATCAGTAAGGATGTTTTGCTAATCTTGTAGTGCTCTATCCATACATGTCTTTGTTTGCAATTATGGAGCACCCTAGATTGAGTCAATCGAGCTCTACTTTTGCTATTTCGTGAATCTGGGCAGATTGTCTACTTTTTTTTCGATTTTGCCGAGGATGTTGTATTTGATCCGTGCATGCTATGTTATTGTTCTTGCCATGTCTAGCCTGTATAATGTGTATTCTTGATGGGTGTATGCTTAGATTGTCATGACTTTCTCTGTAGTGAGTGCCTCGAGCCCGTAAACATGCCTACTTTATATCTGATTTTGCATGCTCCAGTTTTCACTAAGTCTGAGAACTGATTATGTTTTTGCCATGTTCACATGCTTGAAAATGTATTTTTCTGATCCCTTTTGGCTCAAGGTCACTAAGGGACTTTTGTTAAGCTCTTTGAGTAGCTCCATGCCATGCTTTACTTTGCCATGTTCAGGTCCTGTAGCATATAGTTTTCATGCTCCAAAGTGTGCAACCTGATCTAAAATTCCAGACAAGTGTTAATTTCACAAAGTCTGAAATCTGTTTACCAAATGCATGTTTGCCATGCTTATTTGAACTTGTTAATGGATGAATTGGCCGTAGCTCAGTGTTCATCTTTTGTTAAGCATCATGAATGGATCCCTGCCATGTATTTTGTTGTCATGTTTGAGTGCTGTAGCATGTTCATCTTGTTGCATTTAGATGGCTACTTGCTTTATATCGCAGACCGGTGCCATATTTGAATTGCTTGCCATTTCCAAACCGTGACTCCGATTCCGGCGATCTTTATATCGATTTCAACCGAAATCATCTCCTCTTTTCAGTGGCACTCTTGGATTTCCATGTTGAGGCCAGGTTCAATCATTCCTTGTCAAAACATGCATATGCATCGCATACCGCATCTCGCATATCATACCATGTTCATGTGTGGTTTGTTTACTATGTTGTGTGCTTCTTTCCGGTGTTCGCTTCTTTGGGTCGGTACCGGTAACGTCCCGTTTGTGAGGACCCGTCCGTCTACGTCCTTTTGTCTTCTTCATGGACTCGTTCTTCTTCCTTGCGGGATTTCAGGCAAGATGATCATACCCTCGAAATCACTTCTATCTTTGCTTTGCTAGATGCTCGCTCTTTTGCTATGCCTATGCCGCGATACCTACCACTTGCTTATCATGCCTCCTATATTGTTGAACCAAGCCTCTATGCCACCTTGTCCTAGCAAACTATTGATTGGCTATGTTACCGCTTTGCTCAGCCCCTCTTATAGCGTTGTTAGTTGCAGGTGAAGATTGAAGTTTGTTCCTTGTTGGAACATGGAGACCGTTCCCTGTTGGAACATTGTTTACCTGTTGGGATATCACAATATATCTTATTTAATTAATGCATCTATATACTTGGTAAAGGGTGGAAGGCTCGGCCTTATGCCTGGTGTATTGTTCCACTCTTGCCGCCCTAGTTTCCGTCATATCGGTGTTATGTTCCCGGATTTTGCGTTCCTTACGCGGTTGGGCTATAATGGGAACCCCTTGATAGTTCGCCTTGAATAAAACTCCTCCAGCAATGCCCAACCTTGGTTTTACCATTTGCACTAACAACCTACCACCTTCCCTAGGGTTCTGCAGACTCAAGGGTCATCTTTATTCTAACCCCCCCTCCGGACCAGTGCTCCTCTGAGTGTTGGTCCGACCGAGCAGACTGCGGGGCCACCTCGGGGCAACTTGAGGTTTGGTTTTACTCGTAGGATGTCTCATCTGAGTGTTCCCTGAGAACGAGATATGTGCAGCTCCTATCGGGATTTGTCGGCACATTCGGGCGGTGTTGCTGGATTTGTTTTAACTTGTCGAAGTGTCTTGTAGAACCGGGATACCGACTCTGATCGGAATGTCTCGGGAGAAGGTATATCCTTCATTGACCGTGAGAGCTTGTCATGGGCTAAGTTGGGACTCCCCTGCAAGGATTTGAACTTTCGAAAGCCATGCCCACGATTATGGGCTGATGGGAATTTGTTAACGTCCGGTTGTAGAAAACCTGAAGTTGACCTTAATTAAAATACATCAACCGCGTGTGTAACCGTGATGGTCTCTTTCCGGCGGAGTCCGGGAAGTGAACACGGTGTTGGAGTTATGCTTGACGTAAGTTGTTCTAGGATCACTTCTTGATCATAGTTTCTCGATCGTGCTTTGCCTTCTCTTCTCGCTCTCATTTGCGTATGTTAGCCACCATATATGCTAGTCGCTTGCTGCAGCTCCACCTCATACCTTTACCTTACCCATAAGCTTAAATAGTCTTGATCGCGAGGGTGTGAGATTGCTGAGTCCCCGTGGGCTCACAAATACTTCCAAAACCAGCTTGCAGGTGCCGATGATGCCATTCCAGGTGACGCAACCAAGCTCAAGGAGGAGCTCGATGAAGATCTTGTCCTTTGTGTTGTTTCGTTCTAGTTGATCAGTAGTGGAGCCCAGTTGGGGTCGATCGGGGACCTTGTCGCATTTGGGGTTCTTCTTTTATTTTGGTTCTGTAGTCGGACCTTGATTGTTCTGGATGATGTATTGCTTTATTCATGTATTTGTGTGAAGTGGCGATTGTAAGCCAACTATGTATCTTTTCCCTTATTGTATTACATGGGTTGTTTGCGAAGATTACCTCCCTTGCGACATTGCTTTCAATGCGGTTATGCCTCTAAGTCGTGCTTCAACACGTGGGAGATATAGCCGCATCGAGGGCGTTACAAGTTGGTAATCAGAGCCTTCCCCGACCTTAGGAGCCCCCGCTGCTTGATCGTTATTAGCGGCCGAGTTGAGTCTAGAAAAATGTTTTGAGTCATTTAGGAATTATATATCGGAGAGTTTAGGAATTCTTTTTACTCCCCACTCTCCTCATCGCTCTGGTAAGGCATCCTGACGTAGAGTTTCAACTCTTCTCTTCTCAAATTTCACTAAAAAAAATTTAGGGTCACGCGGGTATCTTGGAATCGTTCCGATGGTTTTGTGACGAGAACATTGTTCTTGGTGCCTCCTGACATTTAGGGGTTGTGGCAGTGTCCTGGGGAGTTGAGCTCCGAGGTGTTGTCGTCACAATTTTATCTTTGCAGTTGTGGAATACCTGAGTTTAGTTCGCCGACATCGAAAATCTCTTTTATGCAGTTGTTGGTGAGATAACCTCGACGCCACCCAGTACTGGGGCGGGAGTTCGGGAGTATTGCCATAACTTGTATAACGGATGCTTTTCGAAGGTTGAGGTAGACGATTTCCGAAGGTTTCTTGGTTATGTGTTGAAGGATGGATACATCTGGATGTAGGATTTGCTAGTTTTGCGTGAGATATTATGCTTCCCCTGTATCCCCAACACCTGATTGCATAACCGGAAAATTTCGGGAGTTTATAAGTGGGAATTCAAGTAGCTCTTAGGATATCTTTCTGACAGATGTATGATATGAAATTGGGGTTTGACGTCTAGTGGTCTGCCTATCCACGGTTGGTTTTACAGTGGTCTCGTTGTGTCTTAAAGAGTCCTTGGCTATGCCGACTCGGGGACGCTTCGTATGTCATGTGCACTGCCTTGTACATGATGGTGCTGTACGATCGAGCCCGTGTAGGCCCCACCACGAAAACTTCGGACAAAATCTCTATCATATGTTTGTTCCGGCTTATTTTGCAAGCCAATCCTTTGTTTTGTTTTGAGTTGTGGTATTCGAGTTGCTTCGAAGTCAAATGTTGATTCCATACCTTCCCCAAATGGTGTTCTCATACTCCGATGTGAATACTAATCCTTCTCGATAATCGAGATTGTCATATCACTCCTTTTTTTTAAACCGGCGTGTTTCTCTTCAAGTGGATCCGATCATTTGAACTGCCGCAAGATCAAGTATCAGTTCTTCTCAACGGTGTTTGCTTTATCCGTCCCCAAGTTGTCTTTGTTTTCCCGCCCACCCACCCTTTTTCTTCAAGGAATCCGATGTCTTAATCAAGTATCCTTTATTCTTCTGAAGCTTCTCCATTCCTATTCCGTCAATGTTCTTATCCGGTGATTCTCATGAAGATTCTAATGGAGCTCCAAGTTCATCATTCGTCATTCTTTTTCTTCTTTGGTGGATTCAATTCAAGCTTTCAGTGTTGATCATACCCTTTTTCCTCGTTTCAATGCCTTCTCATACCGGTGCAACCTCTCTTTTAAATCATTTCAACGGTGTTTCTTTTGAGTGGGCCCTAACCCACATGTCTTTTTCCAGGATCTTACCTGACTCTACTAATTTCCGGAGTTATTCTCATATTCATCTCAAAGTTTGACGTAAGAATGATTTATCATCAGTCAAATGCCTTTCTCCAAGATCGGTTAAATTCTTTTCATCGTTGGCTCAACCTTTTCCATTCTTCATTCTGGGGTGCCTCAATAGTTCTCGGTGGTGTTTCTCGTCGTCATTTGAAGACCGAAGAAGATTTTTCTCTCAATCTTGCTCCATTCTCTTCAAGATTCGTGATTCTAGCTTGTTGCCATCCTCTCATAATTATTTACGATTGTGAGATATTCTTTTCACCCATCCGGAGTAATTCAGAGTATTTTCAGTTTGATTCTCCGGAGCCCATCATCGCATAATTATTCATTCCCAGCTTTCAGTTATCGTTCTCCTAATCTTACCGGTGCTTCGTTCAAGTGATCTTTAATCGGCTCGTGATCTCTTCGTTCTCATGTATCTAAATTCTCTCAAGCATCTTCGTTCATTTGCTAAATTCTTCCCGGTGTCTTCCTTATCTTTTCTTTGTTCATTTTTAATTCTTACGGTGGTTCATTCAAGATTTCTCTTCCTTATCAACTCATTCGTGTTTTCAATTCTACCGGTGTTTCGTTGAAGGCATTCTCAAGTTGACGCTATATCTATCTAAATCCTTTCTACGAGAATAAGTCGTATGCGATCCGTTGCTTGTCATCAATTTAAATTGGTGAAGGATAAGCATAATATAATTCTTACTCCTGTTTCATCGAGTAAACTCAATTTATTATTCCCGAGGCTCATCAAGCTCTCGGTTTTCAATTGTTTCATCTCCTCTTTTTCCCGGAGTTCCAACTTTTCAATTTTATCACCACGGAGATTCATCTAAATCATTACAAGGATTCACCTTGTATTTTCAATTCCTCTTTCTTTTATTCTGTTGTTACCGGAGTTTCTTCATGGAGGCTATACATGATGGTTCATCAAGGATTTAATCCCTTCTCAAAGTGTTCATCCAGATTCTTTTCTAAGGAGCTTAAGATTCTTCATCTTGCAATCCGGAGTGCAAATTCTTTCTACCATATTATCGGAGGTGGTATTATGTCATTCTTGATAATTTGAGTTCATGTTTCATGATTCACATATTATTAAGAATGAGGTATTTTAAATCCATCAATCTCGTCATTGGAATTATCTTGGGTTATATTTCACCTAAAGCTTTCCCTAAGGGGTAATGCTATTAATGGGGATAATATATGATCCAAGTTTTCATTTATCCTCCCGGGGAAATAGTTTCTCGTGAAATTGTTCGTATCAATCCAATCTTGTTTTCGTCAGTGGCATAATTTCACCTCAAGTTCTTGAGATGTTTTTCCATAAGCCCACTACAAGCTTATTCTTTTCGTTGTTGATTTTCCAACAACACCGTGCAATCTTTCTTTGCAAAGATGCCCTTTCAAACTCTTTTGTGGCAGAAGTTGGCGTTTTCCTTCTCCATTCTTTTATCTTAATCATCTATCTTCTATTTCTTTCTCCCAGAGGCATTGTGATGTTGATATTTTCAGTCGTCATCTCGAGTTGTGAAGATCATGTTTCTTTTCGTGCTTATCCTTTTAACCGGAGTGTTGTACCCTTTGCTCAAGTTCTTTTCATCTTATCTAATTTTTGCATCCCTTCTCAACCGGAGTGCTGTCCGACTTTGTTCTTCCTCGTTCCTCTTTCCTAACGGAGTGCTTTATACTTCGTTCATCTCTATTGTATTCTTTTCTTGAAATGGCTTAACCTTTGCAAGGTTCTATGGTTTCACTCGTTTGTCAAAGAAGCAACTTAGTTTTACCTCTTCTCTTTCTCTTCCGTTGTCCCTCCGATGCCTTTCTAGATCTCGGGATGAGATCCTCTCATAGTGGTGGAGTGTTGTAGCGCCCCGAGACCGTTGTGCCAGGTGTCCTCCAGTTATTCGCCGTTGTTGCCTTGTCATTGCTTGCGTGTCATGCATCGCATATCATGTCATCATGTGCATTTCATTTGCATACATGTTCGTCTCATGCATCCGAGCATTTTCCCCGTTGTCCGTTTTGCAATCCGGCGCTTCTGTGTCACCCGGTGTCCCTTTCTACCTCTTTTCGTGTGCGGGTGTTAAACGTTTCCGGATTGGACCGATACTTGCCAGGTGGCCTTGTTTTACTACCGGTATACCGCCTGTCAAGTTTCGTACCATTTGGACTTCGTTTGATGCTCCAACGGTTAACCGAGGGACCGAAAAGGCCTCGTGTGTGTTGCAGCCCAACACCCCTCCAATTTGGCCCAAAACCACCAAACCCTCTCCGTCATCTCGGTCGTTCGATTACGATCGCGTGGCCGCAAACCGCACCACATTTGGACTCTCCTAGCTCCCTCTACCTATATATATGTGCTCCCCTCCCGAAAATCGCGGATGAAACCCTAACTTCGCCCTCTCCGCGTCGCCGGACACTTCTCCACCGCGCCGGACATGTCCCCGCCGCCGTCCCCGACGAATCCTCCGCCGCCACGTCGCCATCTCCCTCCTCCCACCGCGCCGGCCACCCGGGGCCCAGATCTGGCCCGCCCCGGGGCCGAACCGGGCTGCGTCGGGCCCGTCTCGTCACACGCCCGAGAGCACCTCGCGCTGCCGCCTCTCTCCACCGGCCCCGTGCTGCCCGCCGGCGACCGGCGCCTCGCCGGGACTCCACCGCGCCGCCCCGCTCGCCCCCGGCCGCCGCCGCTGCCTACGTGCACCGCCGCGCGCCTTGCCTCGCCGCCGCACCCGGCTGCCCGCACCGCACCTCGCCTGGGATCTCCAGCGAGCGGCCCGGCCTCGCCGGCGTCGACCTCGCCTCCCAACTCCGGCCGCCTCCGCCGCCACATCGTCTCCGGTCATCCCCTCCGGCGAGATCCGGTGGATCAGGACGAGATCCACTAGGATCTCATCCAAACGCGGCCCCCTCGATCCGGATCTCCTCGTCCCGGATATCCTCATCCGCCCGTTGACTTTTCCGGAGGTATAATTCCACTAAGTCCACGAAATTCCCAAATTCATATGCCCATGTTCATCGTGCCATAACTTTGCATCCGTAGATCCGTTTTGGGCGTCTAGCATATCAAAATGTTCGTCTCAGAGAGCACATCATTTCATCTCATTGCATCATTTTCATTTGAGTTCATCTGGATGCCCGAAATGCTGTTGGAAGAGTGTGATTTGGGATAATTGTCAGATCTGCTGCTCCAATTAGCTATTTGTCATTTTTGCCATGATTATTGTGTGCATGATATGCCCATGAGCTCTACATGTGTTTTGTTATATGCTTTGCCATCTATCCAGAGGTGCCATCCATGTATTTTTGTGATGTGTGTGGTGACTAGCACAAGCTTGCAAAGTGGTGCATTCGTTAATGCTGATTTCAGGGACTTAGCAATTTCTCTAAGTCCTTGGTCTGTTTATATCAATATGCCATATGTTCATGTTGTTTCCTAGTGATTCGTGCCTCTTTTGAGGATGATCAGTAAGGATGTTTTGCTAATCTTGTAGTGCTCTATCCATCCATGTCTTTGTTTGCAATTATGGAGCACCCTAGCTTGAGTCAATCGAGCTCTACTTTTGCTATTTCGTGAATCTGGGCAGATTGTCTACTTGTTAGCGATTTTGCCGAGGATGTTGTAGTTGATCCGTGCATGCTATGTTATTGTTCTTGCCATGTCTAGCCCGTAAACATGCCTACTTGATATCTGATTTTGCATGCTCCAGTTTTCACTAAGTCTGAGAACTGATTATGTTTTTGCCATGTTCACATTCTTGAAAATGTATTTTTTTTATCCCTTTTGGCTCAAGGTCACTAAGAGACTTTTGTTAAGCTCTTTGAGTAGCTCCATGCCATGCTTTACTTTGCCATGTTCAGGTCCTGTAGCATATAGTTTTCATGCTCCAAAGTGTGCTACCTGATGTGAAATTCCAGACAAGTGTTAATTTCACAAAGTGTGAAATCTGTTTACCAAATGCATTTTTGCCATGCTTGTTTGAACTTGTTAATGGATGAATTGGCCGTAGCTCATTATTCATCTTTTGTTAAGCATCATTAATGGATCCCTGCCATGTATTTTGTTGTCATGTTTGAGTGCTGTAGCATGTTCATCTTGTTGCATTTAGATGGCTACTTGCTTTATATCGCAGACCGGTGCCATATTTGAATTGCTTGCCATTTCCAAACCGTGACTCCGATTCCGGCGATCTTTATATCGATTTCAACCGAAATCATCTCCTATTTCCAGTGGCACTCTTGGATTTCCAAGTTGAGGCCAGTTTCGATCATTCCTTGTCAAAACATGCATATGCATCGCATACCGCATCTCGCATATCATATCATGTTCATGTGTGGTTTGTTTACTATGTTGTGTGCTTCTTTCCGGTGTTCGCTTCTTTGGGTCGGTACCGGTAACGTCGCCTTTGTGAGGACCCGTTCGTCTACGTCCTTTTGTCATCTTCATGGATTCGTTCTTCTTCCTTGCGGGATTTCAGGCAAGATGATCATACCCTCGAAATCACTTCTATCTTTGCTTTGCTAGATGCTCGCTCTTTTGCTATGCCTATGCTGCAATACCTACCACTTGCTTATCATGCCTCCTATGTTGTTGAACCAAGCCTCTAACCCACCTTGTCCTAGCAAACCGTTGATTGGCTATGTTACCGCTTTGCTCAGCCCCTCTTATGGCGTTGTTAGTTGCAGGTGAAGATTGAAGTTTGTTCCTTGTTGGAACATGGAGACCGTTCCCTGTTGGAACATTGTTTACCTGTTGGGATATCACAATATCTCTTATTTAATTAATGCATCTATATACTTGGTAAAGGGTGGAAGGCTCGGCCTTATGCCTGGTGTTTTGTTCCACTCTTGCCGCCCTAGTTTCCGTCATATCGGTGTTATGTTCCCGGATTTTGCGTTCCTTACGTGGTTGTGTTATAATGGGAACCCCTTGACAGCTCGCCTTGAATAAAACTCCTCCAGCAATGCCCAACCTTGGTTTTACCATTTGCACTAACAACCTACCACCTTCCCTTGGGTTCTGCAGACTCAAGGGTCATCTTTATTCTAACCCCCCCCCCCGGGCCAGTGCTCCTCTGAGTGTTGGTCCGACCGAGCAGACTGTGGGGCCACCTCGGGGCAACTTGAGGTTTGGTTTTACTCGTAGGATGTCTCATCTGAGTGTGCCCTGAGAACGAGATATGTGCAGCTCCTATCGGTATTTGTCGGCACATTCGGGCGGTGTTGCT
The DNA here is from genome assembly GCF_003073215.2 of Triticum urartu. Classification (NCBI taxonomy): domain Eukaryota; kingdom Viridiplantae; phylum Streptophyta; class Magnoliopsida; order Poales; family Poaceae; genus Triticum; species Triticum urartu. The sequence continues at coordinate 441,469,161 of NC_053026.1, forward strand.
GGATTTGTTTTAACTTGTCGAAGTGTCTTGTAGAACCGGGATACCGAGTCTGATTGGAATGTCTCGGGAGAAGGTATATCCTTCGTTGACCGTGAGAGCTTGTCATGGGCTAAGTTGGGACTCCCCTGCAGGGATTTGAACTTTCGAAAGCCGTGCCCGCGGTTATGGGCAGATGGGAATTTGTTAACTGTCCGGTTGTAGAAAACCTGAAGTTGACCTTAATTAAAATACATCAACCGCGTGTGTAACCGTGATGGTCTCTTTCCGGCGGAGTCCGGGAAGTGAACACGGTGTTGGATTATGCTTGACGTAGGTTGTTCTAGGATCACTTCTTGATCATAGTTTCTCGATCGTGCTTTGCCTTCTCTTCTCGCTCTCATTTGCATATGTTAGCCACCAATATATGCTAGTCGCTTGCTGCAGCTCCACCTCATACCTTTACCTTACCCATAAGCTTAAATAGTCTTGATCGCGAGGGTGCGAGATTGCTGAGTCCCCGTGGCTCACAGATACTTCCAAAACCAGCTTGCAGGTGCCGATGATGCCATTCCAGGTGACGCAACCAAGCTCAAGGAGGAGCTCGATGAAGATCTTGTCCTTTGTGTTGTTTCGTTCTAGTTGATCAGTAGTGGAGCCCAGTTGGGGTCGATCGGGGACCTTGTCGCATTTGGGGTTCTTCTTTTATTTTGGTTCTATAGTCGGACCTTGATTGTTCTGGATTATGTATTGCTTTATTCATGTATTTGTGTGAAGTGGCGATTGTAAGCCAACTATGTATCTTTTCCCTTATTGTATTACATGGGTTGTTTGCGAAGATTACCTCCCTTGCGACATTGCTTTCAATGCGGTTATGCCTCTAAGTCGTGCTTCGACATGTGGGAGATATAGCCGCATCGAGGGCGTTACAAAGTACTTTGCAAGATAATAGAAGTTAGGTGTTTAGTAAAAGGGTTTGTGTCAAAAAGAAAGTTATTTGTCCCTTGGCAATCGATAACAAGTACCGGTAATCATTCTTGTAATTTTATATGAGGCAGAGGCATGAGCTAACATAATTTCTCTACTTGGATCATATGAACTTATGATTGGACCCCTAGCAAGCATCCGCAACTACTAAACATCATTAAGGTCGTGAAACCCAACCATAGTATTAACTATCAAGTCCTCTTTACTCCCATACATCATACCCCACTTAATCGGGTTTAAGCTTCTGTCACTCTCGCAACCCACCATAAGCGAACAATGAACATATTGCAACATCCTACAGTGGGGGGCCCTCACGTTTGCGCGAGAACGGAGGGCACCATAGGACAGCACCATAATAATCATACCAACCAAGATCACGATTAACCCACAGGACAAAACAGATCTACTCAAACATCATAGGATAACCATAGATCATTGAGAAATAATATATGGAGTTGAGCACCATGTTTAAGTAGAGATTACAGGGGGGAGAGGTGTTACACTGTTGCATAGAGGGGGAGAAGGTTGGTCTTGACGGTAGCAAGATTGTCGATGTAGATCATCGTCCCGATCGTTGCCCCGGCGGCACTCCGGCGCCACGGGAAGCGAGGGGGAGAGAGCCCCCCTCCTTCTTCTTCTTCTTCCTTGGCCTCCCCCTAGAAGGGAGGAGAGTTCCCCTCAGGTCCATGATCTCCTATGGGGTCGGAGGGGCGGGAGCCCCTCCGAGATTGGATCTCCCTCTGTGTTCTCTTTTGTTCGCGTTCCCTAGATATGTCCCTTCACGGTTTCTTAAATTCCCGGAGATCCGTAACTCCGATTGCGCTGAAATTTTTACATGATTTTTTCCCACAAATTATCTTTCTTGCGCCAGAAGAAGGGCCCCAACCGACCTTCGAGAAGGGCACAAGAAACCTAGGCGCGCCAGGGGGTGCCTGGCACGCCCTGTTGGGTTGTGGGCTCTGTGGGCCCCGTTCGCATTTATTCCACCTCCTAAAAATCACATATATTCCAAAATAATTCTCCGTAAATTTTTATCATGTTTGGACGCATTTGATATTGATTTTCTGCGATACAAAAAACATGCAAAAAACAGAAACTGGCACTGGGCACTGGATCAATAGGTTAGTCCAATAAATTGTATAAAAAGTTGCCAAAGTGTATAAAAGTTGTATAATATTGGCATGAAACAATCAAAAATTATAGATACGGTGGAGACGTATCAGCTAGCAGCCCCCCTTCCCTCGTGTCAGCACGAAGGGAATCCTAAGCTATGAATGCATGCCCCCCAACCGAGGTTCACCTAGCAAAGTGTGAAGTAGCACCCCCCCCCACACACACACACACACTTTCAGTCGGCGGGCCAGAGAGGCATATGTCACCAAGATGGATCATAAAACGGACCAAGAATAATCCACCTTGGTCGTACAACCTCTCTCTTGTTGTTGGTCAAAGTGATGGCCGTCCATGCGAACCCGGAGATGGGTTAGCTCGCCAATAATCACGCAAGTAGCTAGTCCCCGAAGACAACCACTGCATGCGTGTGGCCCAAACATATGTATGGAGAGGTGTGTTCTTTGAGTAACAATGGAACAACTTTGATGTGGCGCCGTGATTTTGAACTAGAAATTCCCACACCGAGTGAGGGTTAGGTTGACGATGCATATGTATGTTACACCACACTTCAAGCCAATGACTGGGATTCATGCATGCATGCATAGTATGTGCGCTCAAACATAAGGTCTGAATCTCACCATGACCTATACTACGATAACACGAACCAAATGGAGAATCCGCCATGGTAACCTATCTTGTTGTTGGTCGAGGTGATCATGGATGTCCACGCGGGCCCACGAATATATAGGCTTGTCGCCGATAACCACGCGAGGGAGTGTACCATTCGAAGGCAACCACTACATGCATATGTATGGAGGTGATGCGTGCATGCATGTTTGAATACCATTTCACAACATTGATGTGGCGCGTGCGTCAAAAATCGTACACTAGCTCCCCACATAGAGCAAGATCGGTTCATGATGTGTCGTTGTACTAGCCACTTCGACTCGATGGGAGGGATTCATGCGTACACATGCATGTGTGTGTGCTCAAACTGTATCATGCATGTCATCCCAGACCAAAAATAATAATCCCCTCCTAAGTCAAATTAACCTCTCTTGTTGTCAGGCAAAAAGTAGTGCTAGACAAGCGGGCCCATAGATGGAAAGCATTGACAACCACCACCACTTTGCATGTGGGCCAAACATATATATGTTGAATACCCCAAAATGCACAACTATGATGTGCCACATGCCTCAAAAACCGTAAACCATGCACCCACACAGAGCGAGGTTCATGAAGCGTACTACATATGATGGTCCCCTTCCCCCCTCTTCACCGCATACTATATGCTCCTGCCGTAATATATGTACAACCCAAAAGAATCCTCATCGATGGTGAAATTAATTAACCTCTCCCGATGTAGGCTAAAGTGATGCATGCATGCATTGACGATGGCCTCGTGAGCCCATAGATGGAAGCGTCACACGTGAGTGTCCTAGCTAGGATACCACCGCATGCATATATATGGCCCAAAAAGGTGTTGTGTGATGTTTGAATAGTCAATTTAACAATTTTGATGTGGCATGTGCCTCGGAACCCAAAAAGTCCCAAAACTGAGTGAGGTGTACTTGTTCACGGACGCGTACGTACAGTATATTATGCTAATCCCCTCCCACCTCTTCGACGCGTATTATATACCACCATAACACAAACAAAAAAGATTCTACCTTGCTGGTCAAATTAACCTCACTGCCGGCTGTTCGTCAAAGTGATGGACGACGACCTCGCGAGCCCACAGAAAGCGTCACACGCGAGTATCGAGTGTCAGGTAGGACAACCATCGACTGCATGTGGCCAAAACATGTATGTATGAAAGGGTTGTGTAATGTTTTAAATAACGATTTGACGACTCTAATGTGGCACCGGCCTGCCTAACAAAACAGCCAACCCACATGGTGGCTCACAACTCGTAGTGTACTGCGAGCCACCCGCCACCCCCAGACGCACACACCAACACACACACCGCGAATCCACCACAACTATGATGCATGTTAAATTAATTATCCCGCGGTGACCATATGTTACCAAAGGAGGGACATTTTAATTTCAAAAAAATCACAGAGATCATTAAGACGTTTTAGTACATTAATTGATTGATTTTCTACGGGTATAATGTGCAAAAATCAAATTTGAGCTACATGCACACGTGACAGTGCACCTAAATGGATTGCAAAAAGACATGTGTCTCACTAGGTGCATGTTTACTCCCCGTGCAACAAATTTCAAACATTAAGAATCTTGATTTTTAAATTCTAGTACATCCAAAACTTATTTGAAGTTCATGAAACTTATCGTGTTGTCATATGGACACCAATACAAAGTGGCATTGTACTTTTTTGTCAAATTTGAGACCAGTTTTGATGTAATATTTATCTAATTACAAACGGAAGATTATTAATAATTGGGAACCAATATCCCAAACGGATTATTTATTCGAACCGTGAGCGTTAGACCAACAATGGATACGTGCCATGCTTCGGTTAAGTAATAAAGCGGCAGCCTTAATCATCCAAAAAGAAAAACAATATACGTGCCGCCGCGCGACCCGTGTGCCGTGCGAGCAGGCGTGAGTTGATGGGACGCATGCGAGCAGTCCGTCGTGCAGGAGACGGGCAGGCGTGCGTGCAGGTGTGTGAATTGACGGAGGCGTGCTCGCTGCGCAGTGTCATCAGGAGGCGTGTGAGTAGCTGTGTGAAACTTTGGTAGGCATGCCAGCAGTCCGGTGCACAGGCTCACCAGGAGACGAGCCATCGGATTGACCGTCGCCCGCCTGTCTCCCACAACTCCCACCACTCCATATTAATGGTGCACCCGAGCGGCCGCACCCCCCATCCTCGCCACACACACGCAATACTCTCTCTCCGCTTGCATCCTCGATGCCGCTCTTAGTCCTCAAAGAGGCCAGTGTATGAGGATGTCGCCGAAGCGCCCCATCGGAGGGAGTGGCGACGCCAGGGCTGCTAAAGCACTAGAGCACGGCGTGGAGGTGGAGACAGAGGTTGCCGTCACCGCCGACGAGTTATTGCTGCACCCTGATGTCGTTGACGGCGTCGAGCTTCCACAGCCAGAGGCGGAGTTCCACACCGACTCTGGTGACGACCCCGGCGACGACTTCGACGACCACTCCGGTGACGACTCTGACAACCACTCCGGCGACGACTCCAACGACCACTCCGGCAACGACTCCGACGACGACGGATAGCTGGTTAGTCATCTATACCCATTTATGTGTCAAATAGATCATAGGGTTTCTCTGGTTACTCCTGCCCCCCCGCTTTTTTGGAATAGAAATCCTATGGTTATGTTCTCCCAATCCATGAAATCTGAGTAAGTTTCATTAGATCCGTGTAGTGTATTGATTGTTTGAATGGTACAAGTGATAAGTGATTAGTTGTTTCATCTGTGCAAATGATTTCTGCTAGTAATCTGACTAGGGTTAGTGTTCGTGCTTATAATTTCTAACCAGGACTTGACAATTGATTTTGAATGACCTGCATATGTGTGTGCCATTATTTTCTTCAAGATTGGTCTGTACATAGACGACTGTGCTTAAAAACCAAAACATAATCTCTGGATATGTATAAATAAATAGCCATAAATTCCTAATCCTACTCATGTAATCATTGATTTGATGCCAAATTTGTTTTACTATTTGTATAGGTGTTGTCTGACGATGTGGACAGCGAGGATGAAGATTTCCAGAGGAGGTACAAGAGGCAAATACTGAAGGAGCTTTATGCGGGAATGCATAACAGGCGTATTAGGACCTAGAACGGCGGCTTTCGATGCCCATTTTGCAACCAGAAGCTTCATGACGCATATCTAAGTGTTCTAGCGCATGCAAGAGGACGGGCCATTGGCTCCTTCAAGCAGAAGTATTCTCGTAGGGTGGCGCACGGCGCGTACGCTGAGTACCTAGAGAAGCTTCAGGATCGTGTCGGCATGTGAGATGAGATGTGGGATGGATCGAACTATGAACGCTTGATTATGCTTAATGACAGTTGAACTATGTACTTATGGTTGAAGTATGCTTATGTACGTGTACGATTATTATCTATGTCTGAGGATGTTAAATATTTGGTAAAAATTACAAAGGGGGACCAATAAACCAGGACGGAGGTAGTACATCAATCACACACGGTTCCCAAAATTGGAACCATGTGCAATGACTTTCATTTTGCCTGTTGCGTCAATCACACATGATTCACTCTAGCAAACCGTCGCCCCCAATATTCTTTGTGGGACAGAAAACCCTCACTACCCAATTCAAAAAAGAAAAAAGAAAACCCTCACCATCCCACGTCACAAAAACCCTCACCCCGCCCACCACCCCCTCCGGTACGTTCCCCATTCACACCTGCACAAGCTCCTCCGTGTCTATGCCATGGCACCGCCGATCGCGGCGGTAAACACTTAGCTCGACATCTGCACCCACCGCATTTAGCCACTTTCGCTTGACGCCGCCTATCGCCATTGACTTTCTCGACACTTCTCGCGGTCGACCCAGCTCCGCTCGGTTGGGGAATCTGTCGTACTGAGGGTTCTTTCTCATGGACGACAAGGTAACTAATTTAATGAGATATTATCTAATCTCTTATCCCAGTTCATCTGCCTCCTTTAATCACCCAGCGAAAATCAATGTGAATTCATTTTTATTAGAGCTGATTTGAGGGATTTCTTTCATTCATAGAATCTACAGTGCGCCGACACTTCAGGACTTTGCGACCTCCGCCAGAGATTCCATCTCACTGTACCAGATAACTTGAGGACGCGCAGTATGTTCAATCTCACCCTAAATCGGTTGGCATGGCCTGATGTCTACTACACAACCTTCTTCTTCTAGACGTTGTTGGGCCTCCAAGTGCAGAGGTTTGTAGGACCGTAGCAAATTTCCCTCAAGTGGATGACCTAAGGTTTATCAATCCGTGGGAGGCGTAGGATGAAGATGGTCTCTCTCAGACAACCCTGCAGCCAAATAACAAAGAGTCTCTTGTGTCCCCTACACACCCAATACAATGGTAAATTGTATAAGTGCACTAGTTCGGCTAAGAGATGGTGATACAAGTGCAATATGGATGGTAGATATAGGTGTTTGTAATCTGAAAATATAAAAACAGCAAGGTAGCAAGTGGTAAAAGTGAGCGTAAACAGTATTGAAATGCTAGGAAACAAGGCCTAGGGTTCATACTTTCACTAGTGCAAGTTCTCTCAACAATAATAACATAATTGGATCATATAACTATCCCTCAACATGCAACAAAGAGTCACTCCAAAGTCACTAATAGCGGAGAACAAACGAAGAGATTATTGTAGGGTACGAAACCACCTCAAAGTTATTCGTTCTAATCGATCTATTCAAGAGTCCGTAGTAAAATAACACAAAGCTATTCTTTCTGTTCGATCTATCCTAGAGTTCGTACTAGAATAACACCTTAAGACACAAATCAACCAAAACCCTAATGTCACCTAGATACTCCAATGTCACCTCAAGTATTCGTGGGTATGATTATATGATATGCATCACACAATATCAGATTCATCTATTCAACCAACACAAAGAACTTCAAAGAGTGCCCCAAAGTTTCTAACGGAGAGTCAAGACAAAAACGTGTGCCAACCCCTATGCATAAGTTCACGAGGTCACGGAACCCGCAAGTTGATCACCAAAACATACATCAAGTAGATCACGTGAATATCCCATTTTCACCACAGATAAGCACATGCAAGACATACATCAAGTGTTCTCAAATCCTTAAAGACTCAATCCGATAAGATAACTGTCGGGTGGTAGGTGCGACATATGCCAACGGGTGGCTTATCATTGTGGGAGGCAGTAAAACATCGTCGGTGCCTGGAAACGGGATGAGGCGAAGACATGCACGCCGGCGAATCTTGCCCAGCTTCAGGGCTCTCCATGGAGATAACACCCCTACTGCTGCTCTGCGGGGTCTCCGCATGATCACTAGATGAACAAGTAGCTACACGATGCTCCTTGAGCTGTTTGGTGAGAGGAGGAAGAAGGGCTCTGCTTGCTCTCTTCTCCTCCCTACGTGGTGCCTAAAACTAGCAGGGATCAATCCTTTGCATGGGTGTCCCGGGGGGTTTATATAGGCCTACCCCTCGGGGTACAATGGTAATCCGGCTGGGCGTGGGGCCCAGCCGTCTGTGTCTTCGCTCTCTGGCTTCTGCGCCGGCTGCTGGGGCCCGCCGGCTGGTGGGTCCCGCCGGCTACCGGCTCCTTGGTCGACAGGCAGGCCCCACTGTCCAGGGCCTTGTCGGTGGCTGGTTACTGTTGCTCAATCTTGGTTACGAGGGCTTCGCCGAGGTAAGCGTGCCTACAGTGCTGCCGTCCGGTGGGTGACCACTGTAGCCTCACCGCGTCTTGTCTCCTTAATGGGGCGTCTCCTTCGAGGGGGTGGCAAGCCGGCTCCGTCTTGGGCCGACTGGGGGAGGCCAGGCCGCCTTCGGGTGTCTCTCTACCCGAAGGGGCCCACCGCCCGTGGGCTGTACTGGTAGCCCGTCGTGGATGACATCAGGGTCAACGTGGCAACAATGCTGCGCCGGAGGGGTCATGGACACCCATACGGCGCACTGTGCCAGGCGCGCTCCGGGATTCAGGGATGGCAGGCTTCACTGTAGCCACGCCCCGTCACATCACTGTTATGTGGATGCAGACTTCGAGGGTACGGTCTTGACCGCTTTATGGGAGCCGGCTCCTTGGAGTCAGCCTTCTCGCAGCCGGCTCCTCGGAGCCGGCCCTCCCGCGGCTTTCTTCATGAGGGCTGAAGTCGGGACGCCTTCCAATAGCCGGCCTGGGAGACAGCCGGCCAGGGGAAGGCGGCCCCATTTCTTGGATTCTAGAGAGCCGGATCGGCTCGTAATTTTTTCAGAAAGGCCAGGGGGGGCCGGCTAGGCTACCCGTGGTTACTTACTCCAACAGTAGTCCCCGAAGCTGAGCGAGCTTCGAGGCTGATAAAGGGACGAGAAGCTTGGTTAGCTTCCTATCCTGAGGGGCCGGCTTTGCTTGTGCGCGCCGTCTTCGGAAAAGCTCCGTTTCTCATAGGCGGGAACGCGAGCCATGTGGCGAGGAAATCCTGCCAACGCACGCGCGCGACGGGACGCCGCCGCAGGCCCTGGCCCGCCACTCACAGGCCTCGGTCCGAGCGCGGATCTTCCGCGGCCCACGTGGACCGCTCGCCTTCCCGCGGCGGTTTTATTCTGCCATCAAGGCACAATAATCGCAGGACGTGGGGGAGTGGGCGCAGTTGATCCCCACGTTCCCCCACGCCGCGCCTCCTTGGCTCCGCCCCGCGGTCTATAAGTAGGAGGAGGAGGGGGAGCGACAGAGGCTCGCGCGCTCTCCCTCACTCCGCCCCTTCTAGCCCTCCTTCTTCTTCTCTTCCCCGCAGCAGCTCTTTGCCGCGCCGTTCCGCCGTCGCTTCGTTCCGCCGCCGCATCGTCTTGCTTCTCGCCGCGCTGCCCCATGGCGCTGTCAAGCTCATGGGACGGCTCCAACGTCCATGAGGACCACGTCGAGTTCCTCCGCCAGACGCGATGCCTGCCCGGCGAGAACTTCGTTCGGGTTCGTCTAGCGCCGGAGAAGGAGATTTCGCCGGCACCGGAGGAGGGCGAGCGGGTGATCTTCCGCTCGCACTGCCTGCGCGGCTTCGGCCTTCCGGCGAGCGGGTTCCTCCGAGCCTTCCTCGAATTCTACAACCTCCAGCCGCATCACCTCACGCCCAACACGGTGATGCTGCTGCCGGCCTTCGTCACGCTGTGTGAAGGCTTCCTTGGGGTCCTCCCCACGCTCGAGCTCTGGGCGGAATTCTTCCAGAGCAAACTCGGCACCGTCGTCGCGGGCGTGCCCGCCCCCTGCGGAGCCTTCATTGCCATGAGGCGGGCGAGCGAGAACAATCCGTTCCCGTCCATTCCGCTGATCCAGTCGGTGAAGCTTTGGCAGAAGTCTTATTTCTACGTGAAGAACGTCGCCCAGCAAGGCGACTACGTCAACCTGCCGGATTACGTAGCCGGCCCGCCGGCTGGGAGGCAGCCTTCGTGGAGCTACCGGGCCAAGTCGCTGTCTCAGGCCAGGAACGCAGCCGTCTCCCGGCTTCGGGTGATGATCCAGTCGGAGGGCCTGACCGGAGCCGACTTGGTGGCCGCCTTCGTGGAGCGCCGGGTTCTTCCCCTCCAAAGCCGGCCTCACATGGTTTGTCAGATGAGCGGCCGCTTCGACCCAAGCCGGCTGAGCACCAGGGAGATGCCTCATGCGGAGGTCTCCTACATGGTGAACTATATCTCCAACTGCAAGCTCGCCGAGGATTGGCGATACGGCAAGGGGCCGTACTCTCGCGCCAACCCTCCGCCCGTCGTAAGTTTTTTTTTTGGCAGCCGGCCTCATGATAGCCAGCCTCTGATCAGTCGGTTTGCCCCTAGCAGAACCCTCTCCTTCCGCCGACGATTGGGGCCGCAGGGGTAGAGCGCCAGCTCGTCCCTGACCGCGCGGTGGACGATGCCGACGACCCGGACTTGGGAGCGGCCGCCATGGAAGACGCCATCGTGGGGGAAAGCGACGAGGTCGGAGGCGCGGGGCTCACGGCCGTCTTCGAGGACTGGCCGGATGATGCCGAGATCAAAGTCGCCCCGCGCCGCCAGCCAGCGCCTGATCATCAAGGCGCGAGCTCGTCCGCCGCGCCGGCTGCTGGCGGCGGCGCCCAGAAGCGCCGAGCCGTGCGATCCTCTTCGGCAGCCGGCCGAAGAAGTCCAAGGCTTCCACAGCGGCGACCAAGCGAGATGAGGCGGCCGCGAAGGCGGCCCGCTTCCGCAAGGCGGTGAAGCAGCCGCAGGCGATCTCAGCGTAAGTCGTCGAATGCTTGGATACATATTTTTTGTTGTTCTTCTTTTCAATTGAAAACTCTTCTAAACCTTTCTTTGCTCGCCGGACAGGGCGCCGCTTTCCCTTGAGCGGGGTCCGGGCGGCTCCGTAGTCGGGCCGACTGGAGGGTCTTCAGGCTCCCGCCGCGTGGATCCCCGCACCGTGCTCAGGGAGGCCACAGAGCGGAACGCACGAGAGACGCGGGAGGAGCGGGAGGCGGCGAAGCGAAGGGCCAGCCAGGCGACGAAGGAGCAGGCTGATGCAGCAGCCAAGGCCCGGGCGGAGGCGGCAGCTGCGGAGACGGAGGCGGAGGCTTCGCACAACCAGCCTCAGCTGCTAGCCATTCCCCTCCGCGCCGTGGCCCCCAACATTCCTGTGCCTCCGCTGGAGGAGGTCGACCAAGAACCGCCGGTGATGGAGCGGAGGGAGGACTCCGTGATCTTCGTGGAGAGGGCGCCGGCGGCAGCGCCAACCGGAGCGGGCCAAGGCGGTCAGTCGACTGCGGTGCCAGAGCAGCCGGCTGGGGGTGGGCCGGAAGCAGGAGCCGGCCTCGAGGTGCAGCCGGCAATGCGCCAGCGTGCAGGGGGAGGCACCACTGCGCCGGAGCCGCACCGAGCTACGGGTGCCAGCCATACGGCGGAGGCCTTGGAGGCGGCCAGCACCGGCACGCCCGAGTGGACTCCCAGCGGCGGGACGGGCGAGCTGAATGTGGCGGCCCAAGAGGTTCGGAACCGGCTTCAGGCCCAAGCCGCCTCGCTGCAGCAATACACTCAGGAGTTCCTTGCGATGCGGGCCGTCATCCGGGTGAGTCTTCTATCTTTGGTTGCTTTGTTCTCTTGATTTCTTCCGTGGGGGCGCGTCAGCGCACCCACTGGGTGTAGTCCCCGAGATTCAGGCCGACTGCTGAGCAGTCGGGTCAGATCTTTCCTGACGACTTCACCTTACTGGTTTTTCTTTTGTCTTTCGTGCTCGCAGAAGCCAATGCCGACTTAAGGGGGCAGCTCAGCGAGGCGCAGGCCGCCCTTCGTGCCAAGGAAACCGAGTACGACACCTTGGTCCTGGAGCGTGACCGCCTGGCCAAGAAGCTGGCTGGCCAGGAGGAGAGCCACAAGGCGGCTCTGAAGAAGGCGCAGGATAACGAAGCTGCCCTGAAGGCCGAGTTCGAGACTGAAGCGGCGGGCTGGGCTGAGACCAGGCAAGCACTGAATGAAGGCTTCGGCCGTATTGAGGATTTGATCGACGGTAAGCCGCCTTCCTCGCTCCTTGCCTGCCCCTTGCTGTCTGACTTGTGTTCTGACTTGAGATTCTTTTTATTCTCTATGCAAACTACTTTCCTGGCTACTCCGTCTTCGCCGCCCAAACCATCGAGGCCCTTCGCGAAGTGCGCCGGCAGGCGGGGGCTGAAGTCGCGCCGGACGCGAGTCGGTCGCTCGAAGAGCAACTCTTGGCGGTCCAAGCGCGGCTGCAGCCGGCTCATCATATGCTCCGCCGCCTCCAGCGCGCCGGAGCGCAGGTGTTGGCCGCCCTCTGGCCAAGCGAGACGATTCCCCGCACCCCGAGTTGGACTGCCGACTGGCTGGAGGTTGCGGTTGGCCGCTTCGAGGCCTGGAAGGCGTCGGCGGCCCGGCTTGGAGCTGGGCGGGCGCTGGAGTTTGTCCGAGCTTGGTATCCGGGGCTGAACCTGGACCAGCTGTGCACCTGGCGGCTGGAGGCCGACGAAGAGCTAGCGGAGGTGCGGCCGGCTATCGCTCAGCGCACATCGACAATCGCCGAGTGTACTGACATCAGCGTCTTCGCTCCCGAGATTAATGATGACGGCGTTGCCCAGCCGGAGGAGTGGTTCGGGCTGGACCCGGCGGCGGGTGAAGACTCGGCAGAAGAGATCGCCTCCAGCGACGAAGGCGAAGACGACGAAGGAGAGGAAAGTGAAGACATCAAGCCGGCCGGTGGAACAGCCAGCCAGCCTCAGCCTGACCGTGCCTCCAGCAACGAGGCGCGCGCAACCGCGCCTTCTGCGGGAGGCGGTGATCATGCCGAGGTTCGCCAGCCGGCCACTCCTCCAGCCGGCACTGCCGTCTCCACCGACCTGCCCGGCTCGTTAGTCGCTCCGCCGGCTTAATCTGCCGTCCTTGTTTTTTCCTGCTTGTTGCCTTCTGAACAATTTTATTAAGCTTCCGCAGTTCCACCCACTGGGGGTGTATCCAAACTATGTTGAATGCTGGCCTTTTGAAGGTCTTTTATGTAAATATTATCGTGTGTATGTTTGGTTTCCATTCACGTATGCTTTTTATCCTTAGGCTGTTTCCTTTGCCGCCTTCCCCTTCTGGGAAGGCAAGTACTCGAGCTTTCTTAGATTGGAGCGAGGTGAATGGAAGCCGGCCGGCCGGCTACTCTGGTAGCCGGTCGGCGGTGGGAGACCAACCGGCTTTTGTTATATTAGTCCGTTAGTCCCTAGCCGTTTTTCATGTGGGCACCCGTTCCTGCCCTTAACTCTTGCCAGCCGGACAGCCGGTTCTTCGAACTGCGACTTTTGGCAAGAGAAGGCTTGGGAGCCGACACACTACTTGTCTGACTGCGGGTAGGACTTCTAATATAACTCCAGGCGGCCAGTCCCCGGGCCGACTAGTCGAACCCAGTGCCGGACGGAAAAAAAGTGAATGCAATGACAAGGCCATAAGCATGATACTTTTCATTTATAGACAAAAGATGGTAGTCCCCGAGCTCTCCTCGGGGGCCCTATTGTCTCGTACTTAGTACAAAAGTTAGCATGGTACATACTGCATTTCAGCTGTAAAACCTTCGGAGGAGGTTGGCGTTCCATGGTCGTTCCGACTCCTTGCCGGAGTCGTCTCTCTTTCGTGCCTTCGGCTTCTGCGCATCGATCAGGTAGTAGGAGTCGTTGCCTAAGGCTCTGCTGATGATGAAGGGGGCCTCCCAAGGGGCCGAGAGCTTGTGCTGGCCGGCTGTTCGCTGGATCATCCGGAGCACAAGATCGCCCTCTTGGAAGGATCTTGGCTTGATCTTCCGGCTATGGTAGCGGCGCAGGCCCTGCTGATAGATGGCGGACCGGCTGAGGGCTAACAGCCGGCTTTCTTCCAGTAGGTCGATGCCGTCTTCTCGTGCTTCCTTGGCCTCTGCTTCCGTGTACATGGTTACTCGAGGCGAGTCGAACTCGATGTCAGTTGGGATGACCGCCTCGGCACCATACACGAGGAAGAAAGGGGTGAAGCCGGTTGACTTGTTTGGTGTAGTGCGCAGACTCCAGAGGACAGCCGGCAGCTGATCGAGCCAACAGCCGGCTGAACGCTCCAGTGGTACGATCAGTCGGGGCTTGATGCCGGAAAGGATGAGGCCGTTGGCTCGCTCGACCTGGCCGTTTGACTGCGGGTGGGCGACGGATGCTAGATCCAACCGGATGCCTTGCGTCGCGCAGAAACGTGCCAAGGCTCCCTTGGCGAAATTTGTGCCATTGTTGGTGATGATGCTGTGTGGCACGCCGTACCGAGTTGTTATATCTGCGATAAATGTGACGGCAGTCGGCCCATTCAGCTTCTTGATCGGCTTTGCTTCAATTTATTTGGTGAATTTGTCCACGGCAACAAGCAGATGTGTCATGCCGCCGCGCGCCGTCTTGAATGGGCCCACCATGTCCAGTCCCCAAACGGCAAAGGGCCAAGTGAGGGGAATGGTCTTGAGTGCTGAAGCAGGCATGTGTTGCTTGGAGCTGAAGAGTTGGCACCCTTTGCAATGTTTAACTAACTCCTTGGCGTCATCCAACGCAGTCGGCCAAAAGAAACCATGGTGGAAGGCTTTGGCGACGAGTGATCTTGAGGACGCATGGTGGCCGCATTCTCCTTGGTGGATGTCTCTGAGGATTGCAATGCCCTTCTCTTGCTCGACGCATCGCTGGAGGACTCCAGTGACACTGCGCTTGACGAGCTCTCTGTTGACGATTGTGTATGCTCCGGCTCGGCGTTGGACTTGTCTTGCCTCTACTTCGTCAGCCGGCAGATCTTGGTTTATTAGGAAGTTGAGGATGGATTGAGCCCATGACGGAGCTGCGACTTCTTCTATTGCCAAAACGGCTACTGCGACCAGGGCGGGCGGGCTGGGCGGTGAAATGTTGGAGTCGGCCGCCGCCTGTTGTGTTGGTGTAGTCTCCGGGCCGACTACCGCAGTCCCCGAGCCGGGTGAGGCAGTCCCCGGGTCGGGCGTAACTACGGAAGTCCCCGAGCCGCCTGCTGATACCCCCTGACCGACTATCGGAGTCCCCGGGCCACCTGCTGATACCCCCTGGCCGACTATCGAAGTCCCCGGGCCACCTGCTTGGTTCTTCAAGCCGGACCCGGCCGCGTCGGGGTCAGGCGGCACGAAGATGGAATCGGACTCTGGAGACAGCTTGATAGACGGCTTGAGGAGGCGTTGTAGAAAGACGCCAGTTGGTATTGCTTGCCGGGTGGAGCCTATTCGAGCCAGAGCATCAGCTGGCTCGTTGTCGGCTCGTGGTACGTGGAGGAACTCGCATCCTTCAAAATACCCATTGATCTGCTGAACGAGGAAGCGGTAGCTTGCCATATTTGCATCCTTGGCGTCCCAGTCGCCGGATGATTGCTGGACCACCAAGTCCGAGTCGCCATAACATAGGATCCGGCGAATGCCGAGCTCTTTGGCAAGTCGGAGCCCGTGTATGAGCGCCTCGTACTCGGCTACATTGTTGGAGGTGGCAAAGTGGATTTGCAGCATGTATCTGAGTTTGTCGCCTTTGGGAGAGGTGAGGACGATGCCGGCTCCCAAGCCGGTGCGCATCTTGGACCCATCGAAGTGCATGCGCCAATGAGTGGAGTCGGGAGCCGGCGGCAGGTACTGGGTCTCGGCCCAGTCGACGAGGAAGTCGGCCAATGCTTGGGATTTGATGGCGGTGCGAGGCTGGTAGAAGATCGCGTAAGGGGCCAGCTCGATGGCCCATTTCGCCACCCGGCCGGACGCATCCCGGCTGCCTATGATCTCGTCCAGCGGGGCGGTGCATACAACCGTGATGGGATGCTCTTGGAAGTAGGGCTTCAGCTTCTTGGCGGCAAAGTACACGCCGTAGCACATCTTCTGGTAGTGCGGGTAGTTCTGCTTCGAGGTAGACAGCACCTCGCTCAAATAGTACACCGGCCTCTCGACCGGCTGGGCTCGGCCTTCTTCTGGGCGTTGGACTATGATGACGGTGCTGACCACCCGGCTGGTTGCGGCAATGTAGAGGATCATGGGCTCTTTCTCAGTCGACGCCGCCAGGACTGGCGGTGTGGCCAGCATCTTCTTCAGCTCGAGGAAAGCTTGGTCAGCTTGGTCATCCCACTCGAAGTGAGTGGTCTTCTTCATGAGGCGGTAGAGGGGGAGAGCTTTCTCTCCGAGCCGGCTAATGAAGCGGTTTAGGGAGGCCAAGCACCCGGTGAACTTCTGGATGTCTCGAAGCTTGGTGGGAATCGCCATTCTCTCAATGGCCTTGATCTTTACTGGGTTGCATTCGATGCCGCGTTCGGAGACCAGGAAGCCTAGGAGCTGGCCGGCTGGTACTCCGAACACGCATTTATCGGGGTTAAGCTTGACTTGGAACTGGCGTAGGTTCTCAAATGTTTCCTTGAGGTCTTCTAGCAAGGTGCCGCGCTTCTCCGTCTTCACCACAATGTCGTCTACGTAGACATGGGCATTTCTGCCGAGTTGCTTGAGAAGGCACTTCTGCATGCAACGCTGAAAAGTGGCACCGGCATTTCTCAAGCCGAATGTCATAGTCAGGTAGCAGAAGGCTCTGAATGGCGTGATGAAGGCGGTCTTCAGGCGGTCTGCCGAATCTAACTTTATCTGGTGATACCCTGAGTAAGCATCCAAGAAACTCAACAGCTTGCATCCGGCCGTGGAGTCTATCACTTGGTCAATCCTTGGCAGGGTAAAGGGATCTTTGGGGCAGGCCTTGTTGAGGCTCGTGTAGTCTATACACATGCGCCACGTGTTGTTCTTCTTTAGCATGAGGACCGGGTTGGCGAGCCACTCTAGAAAGAAAACTTCCATAATGAAGCCGGCTGCCAGAAGCCGGGCTATCTCCTCTCCCACAATCCTGTGTTTCTCCTCCGACAGTCAGCGGAGGGGTTGTTTGACTGGCTTTGCGTCTTCTCGGACGTGTAGTTTGTGCTCGGCGAATTCCTTCGGAACGCCCGGCATGTCCTTGGGGGACCATGCAAAGATGTCCCGATTCTCACGGAGGAAATCGGCGAGCTCGCCTTCCTATTTGCTGTTTAGGTTTGCCCCGATCACGGCAAACCTCTCTGGGTGCTCGGGGTCAAGAGGTATCTTCTTCGTCTCCTTGGCCGGCTGGAAAGATCCTTGAGCATCATGCTCCTTGGGATCGGGGGACAAGGCCGACTGCTTGCCGGCTATGGCCACGACTCGGTCCAACATCTTCTTTTCTTCGGCAATCACAAGGGATTCGGCCAGCCGGCTACTGGCTGCTGCGCACTCAGAGGACTTCTTGTAATCGTCGGCTATGGTGATGACGCCTTTGGTGCTTGGTATCTTCATCTTGAGGTATGCATAGTGGGGAACCGCCATGAATTTGGCCAAGGCAGGTCGGCCAAGCAATGCATGGTAAGGGCTCTCCAGGTCCACCACTTCAAACCAGATCGCTTCCCGGCGGAAATGCTCCTTGTCCCCAAAAAGTACATCAATCTTGATCTTGCCAATGGGGGCGTAGGACAGGCTGGGTATGATGCCATGGAACACTGTCCGAGTAGGCATGAGTTGCTTTGTCTTGACATTCAGCTTCTCCAGGGTGTCGCGGTACAAGATGTTGATGCTGCTCCCGCCGTCTATCAACACACGGGAGAAGCGGGCGGCGCGTCTGTCCGTTGCAAGGGTGGCATCCAGAACCAACGCATAAGAGCCGGGAGATGGCATCACCTATGGGTGGCCGGCCCGGCTCCAGCTGATAGGTTTTTCTGACCAGTGCATGTGCTCGGCGGGGTTGGCAGCAACCATGCTGACTTCCTGGTTCTCTCGGCGTTTGCTGTGCCGGTTTTCTGGCTGGCTTGTAAAGATGATATAGGTGGCATGCTCGTCGGGGAACTCATCATGCACGGCTCCGACTGCGGGCCGAGCGGCCGCCGGCGGCGGAACCGGAGGCGGTGGGCCGGCAGGCGGAGGCGGCGCGAGCCCTTCGCCTTTGGACATTTGGGTGAGCCAATGGCACTTCTGGGTTGTGTGGTTGGACGGCTTCGCGCCGCTGTGGAACTTGCACGGGGCGCCGAGAGTTTGCTCGTAGGAGAAGGCCGGCTACCAAGCCGGCC
This sequence comes from Triticum urartu, assembly GCF_003073215.2. Taxonomy (NCBI): domain Eukaryota; kingdom Viridiplantae; phylum Streptophyta; class Magnoliopsida; order Poales; family Poaceae; genus Triticum; species Triticum urartu. Next base: position 441,487,440 of record NC_053026.1, read on the forward strand.
TGCCGCCCTTGGGTTTCTTGGGTGCGGGCCGCCCTTCGGGCGGCACGTCTTCGACTGTGGCCACCTGCCGACTGGCGAGAGGCGGCGCGGGACCCTTGCGCTTGTGGTCGTTCGAGTGTGGGCATTGGCCGGAATCCCCAGCCGGCGTCTTGGGCGCCGGGTTGAGTACTTTTCCGGACGCGTCTACCCGGAGCTCGGTCTTCATTGAGGAGTCGGCGGTGGCGTACTTGTCCGCTATGTCCAGAAGCTCGTCGAGGGTAGTCGGCTCGTCGCAGAGAAGCTTGTGCTTGAGGAGGGTGCCTTCTCGGCACCCGGCTGTGAAGTATTCTATGGCTTGCACCTTTTGCACCCCTTCGCAAGAGTTGCGGAGCTCGGCCCAACGCGTGAGGTAGTCGCGAGTTGACTCGGCGGGGCCTTGTACGCACAAGGAGAGCTGTCTGGGCTTGGGAGCCCGCTTGTAGGTGCTGGTAAAGTTGTAGACGAAAGCTTCTGTGAAATCTAGCCAGCTGTTGATGCTGTGTGGTTTGAGGCTGTTGAGCCAGGTCTGCGCCATGCCTTGCAGCATGAGGGGCACGTACTTCACGGCAACGCGCCGGTTGCCGTTGGCTATGCTAACCGTCGTGGAGTAGTCGATCAACCAATCTTCCGGCTTCACGGAGCCGTTGTACTTGGGCGTGTCTCTTGGGAGCGAGAACCCTTTGGGGAAGGGCTCGTCGCGGATGCGGGGGCCAAAGCAAGGCGGACCGACATCGTCTTCTTCTTCCAGCGCCAAGGATCGCGCCAGGCGATCGATCCGATGGCGGGCGTCGTTTTCGCCGACTCCTTCGCGGCGACCTAGTCGGCCGCTAAGAGTCGGATGCGCCACAGGCGGAGGGGTGGGATATCTCTCTCCACGGGGCCGAGGCGGAGGCGGGTTGCCCCGCCACTCCACGGCCCGAGGGTGGCCTTCTGCGTCTCGCTTGATGGAGATTCGGGTTTGGCTTCGGCTGGCAGCCGGCTCTTTCTCGCGCCGCGCGCGAACTCTACCCGCAGTCGGCGTCCGGGACGTTGCGCCATGATCTCAGTGCGGGGGAGGGCTTTCCGCGCGGGCGTCGGCTTCGTGCCGCTGCGCGGCTGCATCGATCAGCTGCTGGATGCGTTGGGTCATGTGGGGGAGTTCTTCGGCCCCCAGTCCGTCTAGCTCGTCTACGGCCGCCTGGGCAGCGCGCAGGTTCTCGAGTGGAGTGGCGTAGACTGGGCGGTCGACTCCTAACGTGTCGGCAATGACAGCGCCGCGCTGTCTGACTACGCCGACCCGGCTGGGCCCGCCTGGGGGCGGCGTGCCAAAGGCGGCGCGGTCGGCCTCGCGTCGGTGGACCTCAGCGAGGCGTCTCATGGAAACCAACTTCCGGCCCTCCGCGAGGAGGGCGAGGCGGCGAGCCTCCAGTGCTTCAGCGTCGGCGTCGGTCGGGAGGGGGATGGACAAGTCGTGGACCGCCGCGTGCGGGGCGTCGTGGGCACTCTCGTCAGCAGCGCCGTCGTGGCCGATGACCATCACCTCGGTGGTGACAGCGTCGCAGCCATCGGCTCGGGGAAGCGGGTCATTGTAGATCGTGACGTTGGTGGGGAAGGTGTCGAATGAGGCCGTGTTGGAGTCGACAGGCATCGGATCGGTGGAGCCAACCGACTCCAAGTCCACAGCAGGCTCGCCGGAGACATGGAGCCGGCCGATGAGGTTGACGAGGTGGTCGGTGCCCGCGTCGGGGGCGAGCTCATCGGAGATGAGGGTCTTGTCGAGGAGATAAGCGAGGCTGCTCGCCGCACAGGCGTTGGTTACGCCTTGCAGCGCGTCGTGGCAAGCGCCATCGGGCGTGCCGGGCTGGCTACGCTCGCGGGGAAGGAAGAGGGTTCCCGTCCAGAACAGGTCTCCGGACGACGGTGCACCTGGCCCCACGGTGGGCGCCAAATGTCAGGTGGTAGGTGCGACATATGCCAATGGGTGGCTTATCATTGTGGGAGCCAGTAAAACATCGTCGGTGCCTGGAAACGGGATGAGGCGAAGACATGCATGCCGGCGAATCTTACCCAGCTTCGGGGCTCTCCGTGGAGATAACACCCCTACTGCTGCTCTGCGGGGTCTCCGCATGATCACTAGATGAACAAGTAGCTACACGATGCTCCTTGAGCTGTTTGGCGAGAGGAGGAAGAAGGGCTCTGCTTGCTCTCTTCTCCTCCCTACGTGGTGCCTAAAACTAGCAGGGATCAATCCTTTGCATGGGTGTCCCGGGGGTTTATATAGGCCTACCCCCCGGGGGTACAATGGTAATCCGGCTGGGCATGGGGCCCAGCCGTCTGTGTCTTCGCTCTCTGGCTTCTGCGCCGACTGCTGGGGCCCGCCGGCTAGTGGGTCCCGCCAGCTACCGGCTCCTTGGTCGACAGGCAGGCCCCACTGTCCAGGGCCTTGTCGGTGGCTGGTTACTGTTGCTCAATCTTGGTGACAAGGGCTTCGCCGAGGTAAGCGTGGCTACAGTGCTGCCGTCCGACGGGTGACCACTGTAGCCTCACCGCGTCTTGTCTCCTTAATGGGGCGTCTCCTTCGAGGGGGTGGCAAGCCGGCTGGACAGAGCCGGCTCCGTCTTGGGCCGACCGGGGAGGCCAGGCCGCCTTCGGGTGTCTCTCTGCCCGAAGGGGCCCACCGCCCGTGGGCTGTACTGGTAGCCCGTCGTGGATGACATCAGGGTCAACGTGGCAACAGTGCTGCGCCGGAGGGGTCATGGCCACCCATACGGCGCACTGTGCCAGGCGCGCTCTGGGATTCGGGGGTGGCAGGCTTCACTGTAGCCACGCCCCGTCACATCGCCGTTATGTGGATGCAGACTTCGAGGGTACGGTCTTGACCGCTTTATGGGAGCCGGCTCCTTGGAGTCGTCCTTCTCGCAGCCGGCTCCTCGGAGCCGGCCCACCCGCGGCTTTCTTCATGAGGGCTGAAGTCGGGCCGCCTTCCAATAGCCGGCCTGGGAGACAGCCGGCCAGGGGAAGGTGGCCCCATGTCTTGGATTCTTGAGAGCCGGATCGGCTCGTAATTTTTTCAGAAAGGCCAGGGGGAGCCGGCTAGGCTACCCGTGGTTACTTACTCCGACAATAACTTCAAAGGGAAAACTCAATCCATTACAAGAGAGGAGAGGGGGAGAAACATCATAAGATCCAACTATAATAGCAAAGCTCGCGATACATCAAGATCATGCCGAATCAAGAACACGAGAGAGAGAGAGAGATCAAACACATAGGTACTGGTACATACCCTCAGCCCCGAGGGTGAACTACTCCCTCCTCGTCATGGAGAGTGCGGGGATGATGAAGATGGCCACCGGAGAGGGATTCCGCCCCTCCGGCAGGGTGCCGGAACGGGTCTAGATTGGTTTTCGGTGGCTATAGAGGCTTGCGGCGGCGGAACTCCTGATCTAGGTTATTTTCTAGAGGTTTCGGTATTTATAGGAATTTTTGGCGTCGGGGACAAGTCAGGGGGTCCCCGAGTCGTTCACAAGAAAGGGCGGCGCGCCCGGGGGGGTAGGGCGCGCCCCCACCCTCGTGGACGGCCCGAGACTCTTCTGGCCGAACTCTTTTACTCTGAGGGCTTCTTTTGGTCCATAAAAAATCATCAAAAATTGGCACGTCAATTGGACTCTGTTTGGTATTCCTTTTCTGTAAAACTCAAAAACAAGAAAAAAATAGAAACTGGCATTGGGCTCTAGGTTAATAGATTAGTCCCAAAAATCATATAGAATACCATATAAATGCATATAAAACATCCAAGATTGTTATTATAATAGCATGGAACAATAAAAAATTATAGAAATGTTGGAGACGTATCAAACATCCCCAAGCTTAATTCATGCTCGTCCTCGAGTAGGTAAATGATAAAAACAGAATTTTTGATGTGGAATGCTACCTAACATAATTATCAATGTAATTTTCTTTATTGTGGCATGAATATTCAGATCCATAAGATTCAAGACAAAAGTTTAATATTGACATAAAAACAATAATACTTCAAGCATATTAACCAAGCAGTTATGTGATACGTCTCCGCCGTATCTACTTTTCCAAACACTTTTGCCCTTATTTAGACTCTAACTTGCATGATTTGAATGGAACTAACCCGGACAGACGTTGTTTTCAGCAGAATTGCTATGGTGTTATTTATGTGCAGAAACAAAAGTTCTCGGAATGACCTGAAACTTCACGGAGATTATTTTTGGAAATAATAAAAAATACTGGCAAAATATCAAGACCAGGGGGCCCACACCCTAGCCACGAGGGTGGGGCGCGCTTGCCCCCCTAGGCGTGCCCCCTACCTCGTGGGCCCCCTGGAGCTCCTCCGACCTCAACTCCAACTCTATATATTCGTGTTCAGACAGAAAAAATCAGATAGAAGGATTCATCGCGTTTTACGATACGGAGCCGCCGCCAAGCCCTAAACTCTCTCGAGAGGGCTGATCTGGAGTCCGTTCGGGGCTCCGAAGAGGGGAATCTGTCGCCGTCATCATCATCAACCATCCTCCATCACCAATTTCATGATGCTCACCGCCGTGCGTGAGTAATTCCATTGTAGGCTTGCTGGACAGTGATGGGTTGGATGAGATTTATCATGTAATCGAGTTGGTTTTGTTAGGGTTTGATCCCTAGTATCCACTATGTTCTGAGATTGATGTTGCTATGACTTTGCTATGCTTAATGCTTGTCACTGGGGCCCGAGTGCCATGATTTCAGATCTGAACCTATTATCTTTTCATGAATATATGTGAGTTCTTGATCCTATCTTGCAAGTGTACAGTCACCTACTATGTATTATGATCCGGCAACCCCGAAGTGACAATAATTGGGACCACTCCCGGTGATGACCGTAGTTTGAGGAGTTCATGTATTCACTATGTGTTAATGCTCTGGTTCGGTACTCTATTAAAAGGAGGCCTTAATATCCCTTAGTTTCTGCTAGGACCCTGCTGCCACAGGGAGGGTAGGACAAAAGATGGCACGCAAGTTCTTTTCCATAAGCACGTATGAATATATTCGGAATACATGCCTACATTACATTGATGAATTGGAGCTAGTTCTGTGTCACCCTAGGTTATGACTGTTACATGATGAACCACATCCTCCATAATTCTCTACCAGCGATCCATTGCCTACGAGCTTTTCATATATTGTTCTTCGCTTATTTACTTTTCCGTTGCTATTGTTACAATCAGTACAAAATACCAAAAACATTACTTTTGCTATCGTTACCTTTTGCTACCATCACCACTACTATCATATTACTTTGATACTAAATACCTTGCTGCAGATATTAAGTTGAATTTCTTGAGAATATTCTTTGGCTCCCCTTGTGTCGAATCAATAAATTTGGGTTGAATACTCTACCCTCGAAAACTGTTGCGATCCCCTATACTTATGGGTTATCAAGACTATTTTCTGGTGCCGTTGTCGGGGAGCATAGCTTTATTCTTTGAGTCACTTGGGATTTATATCTTCTTATCATTATGAAGAACTTGAGAGATCCAAAAACCAAGATTTATCCCTCAACTACGAGGGGAGGTAAGGAACTGTCATCTAGCTCTGCACTTCATTCACCTTCTGTTCTGAGTAAGCTTGCGACACCTAAACCTGCTTTTGCTATTGATTATGATATGTCGCATATTATTGATGATGCCACTTCTGCTATGCATGATACTTGATGAAACTACTTCTATGCTTGATACAACTATGCCACATGGTGAATTTCTTGATGAACAACTTGCTAGGGCTAGAGAGAATGAAATTATTGAAACTGATAATACTGATGAAAGTTATTATGAAGGCTCTCCTAATAAATATGAATTATCTATTGTGCCTGAGGGCTATGTTATGGATGAAGAAACTAAAAGATACTTTCTTGATTGCAATGATAGGAGTGATATTAAGAAATTATTAGCTAAGCTTAAACAAAAAACTCTGAATGCTAGAATGAAATATGATCCTGCTTATGCTACTTCACCTATCTTTGTTACTGATAAGGATTATGAATTCTCTATTGATCCTGATATAATTACTTTGGTTGAATCTGATCCTTTTTATGGCAATGAATCTGAAACTATTGTGGCACATCTTACTAAATTAAATGATATAGCTACCCTGTTCACTAATGATGAGAGAACTCGCTACTTTTATATCCTTAAAATATTTCCATTCTCATTAAAGGGTGATGCTAAGATATGGTTTAATTCTCTTGATCCTGGTTGTGTGCGTAGTCCCCAGGATATGAATTATTACTTCTCTGCTAAATATTTCCCTACTCACAAGAAACAAGCTGCCTTAAGGGATATATATAATTTTGTGCAAATTGAAGAAGAGAGTCTCCCACAAGCTTGGGGGAGGATTCTCCAATTACTTAATGCTTTGCCTGAACATCCTCTTAAGAAAAATGAAATACTTGATATCTTTTATAATGGACTAACCGATGCTTCCAGAGATTACCTGGATAGTTGTGCCGGTTCTGTTTTCAGGGAAAGAACACCGGATGAAGATGAAATTCTATTGAATAATATGTTGACAAATGAAAATAATTGGACACTTCCTGAGCCTATTCCTAAACCAACTCCGAAGAAAAGGGGTGTTCTATTTCTCAGTCCTGAAGATATGCATGAGGCAAAGAAATCCATGAAAGAAAAGGGTATTAAAGCTGAAGATGTTAAGAATTTACCTCCTATTGAAGAAATACATGGTGTTAATTTACCGCATGTTGAAGAAATATATGGTTTTAATCCATCACCTATTGAAGAAACACATGGTCTTGATAACCCGACACAGGTAGTAAAGGTAAATTATCTCTATAGATATGATAAAGCTGAAATCCCATTCACCAAGTTTGCTAGCCCATGCTTAGATGAGTTTGATAGATTTATGGTTAAGCAAGAAGACTTCAATGCTTATCTTGGTAGAGAATTAAAACGTAGTGCTGATATGCTTGAACACTTGGGTGATTATATGGCTAATGTCAAAGGTGAACTTAAACTTATTAGTAAACATGCTTCTATGGTTACCACTCAAGTAGAACAAGTACTTAAAGCTCAAAATGATTTGCTCAATGAATTAAATAGTAAGAATAAGGACTATCTGTTAGAGTCGCTACTAGAACTGGTAAAATGACTCAGGAACCTTTGTATCCTGAAGGCCGCCCTAAGAGAATTGAGCAAGATTCTCATAGAAATAATATAGATGCACCTAGTCCTTCTAAAAGGAAGAAAAAGAAAAATGATAGGACTTTGCATGCTTCTAGTGAACCTATTGCTGAAACACCTGAGAATCCAAATGATATTTCTATTTCTGATGCTAAAACACAATCTGGTAATGAACATGAAACTAGTGATAAGGTAAATGATAATGTTCATGTTGATGCTCAACCTAGTAATGATAATGATATAGAAATTGAACCTCTGTTGATCTTGATAACCCACAATCAAAGAATCAACGTTATGATAAGAGAGACTTTGTTGCTAGGAAACATGGTAAAGAAAGAGAACCATGGGTTCAAAAACCCATGCCTTTTCCTCCCAAACCATCCAAGAAAAAGGATGATGAGGATTTTAAGCGCTTTGCTGAAATGATTAGACCTATCGTTTTGCGTATGCGATTAACTGATATGCTCAAAATGAATCCTTATGCTAAGTATATGAAAGAAATTGTTACTAACAAAAGAAAGATATCAGAAGCCGAAATTTCCACCATGCTTTCTAATTATACTTTTAAGGGTGGAATACCAAAGAAACTTGGAGGTCCAGGAGTACCCACTATACCATGCTCCATTAAAAGAAACTATGTTAAAACTGCTTTATGTGATCTTGCAGCCGGTGTTAGTGTTATGCCTCTCTCTTTATATCGTAGACTTGATTTGAATAAGTTGACACCTACTAAAATATCTTTGCAAATGGCTGATAAATCAACTGCTATACCTGCTGGTATTTGTGAGGATGTGCCTGTTGTGGTTGCAAATGTTACTATTTTAACAGACTTTGTTGTTCTTGATATTCCCGAGGACGATAGTATGTCTATTATTCTTGGGAGACCCTTTTTGAATACTGCAGGGGCTGTTATTGATTGTACCAAAGGCAATGTCACTTTTCATGTTAATGGTAATGAGCATACGGTACACTTTCCAAGGAAACAACCTCAAGTCCATAGTATCAATTCTATTGGAAAAATTCCATCGATTATTTTTGGAGGTTTTGAATTTCCTCTTCCTACTATCAAGAAGAAATATGATATTCTTATTGTTTGGGATGGGCATATCCCCATTGAGGTAACCTAGTGTTATTCGAAAATTCTCCGGTTCCATGTTATTCGGAATGAGTTTGTTAACAAGACTTGATCAACCTTGTTAATGGATTCCTTTTTGATGATCATGAGATGGATGAATTTAGAAAACACAACTCTCTGTACCCTCTTTTTACTTTCTATTATTTAGTTTAAATAAAGCAAAAATAGTAATTTCTGTCTGTTTTCTGATTATCCGTGCAATTTAAAAATACCTCGAAAATAAAAGTTCTCCAAATGCCCTGAAATTTAAATATGATTTTTTCTGGAATATTTGAGAATATTTGGCACTGAGAACACAACAAGGGGGCATCCACTTGGCCACGAGGGTGGAGGGCGCGCCCCCTGCCTCATGGGCCCACGGTGGCCCTCCTCCACTTATTCCTGCACCCACACACTCCTTCTTCCTCCCACAAACACCATTATCAAGCTCAAGCACGAGTTCTAGCTCATTTTGCTGCGATTTCCGATCTCCTTGCTCAAAGCACCTCTCACAAAACTGCTTTGGGGGATTGTTCCTTGGTATGTGACTCCTCCATTGGTCCAATTAGTTTTTGTTCTAGTGCTTTATTCATTGCAAATTTGTGCTGCCTAGGTGACCATGTTCTTGATCTTGTATGCGAAATTTATATGGTTCCAAGTAGTTCTAACGCATGATAGAGGCTCTAGGCACTTGTAGGAGTAGTTGCTATCAATTTTGTTGAGTTTGGTTTACTTCTATTTGAAGTTACTAAAAATTTCAGAAATTTTTAAGAGGAAGAAATATGTTTAGAAAAATGTACCAAGGTGGTTCTTCAAGGAAACAAGGACCTAGGCTTGCAATGCGTGATGCTGATGATGAGCCACCAAGGGACGCTCCAGTGCGGCCTTGTGAATGGCCTTCAGAGGACTTCATGGACCGAGCAGGAATTAAGGAAGAATTTAACGCATATTTGCGTAATGCTGATCTTGTGAGCTTCGAGGCAGAGAAGTGTCGTCAGTACCACTATCTCACTAGTTCCTTTGTGAGGAGGTTTGAATTTTCATCTTCACGCAATTCTCAAACTGTCTTGTTTGATCTTTATGAAAATTCTTATACTATGGACTTAGAGGATTTTACCACTGCTTGCAAACTTCCACAATGGGGTAGTACTAGGGAACCTCATAAATCTGAGTTTAGAGATTTTCTTGCTAGTATAACTGTGGGGGAATCTAGAGATATAACACAAGCTACCATAGGGAGCATTGATTTTCCTGCTATACATTAGTTTGCTCTCTTCATAGGTAGATGCATTAATGGTAAAGATGAAGCATGTCACATGTCTGTCCCTGACCTCAGTATTCTTAGGAGTGCCGTGTTAGGAGATAAATCTTATAATTTGGGAGCTATTGTTGCACGTAAGTTGCATCTTAATAGATTTAATGGAGATTTCTTTGGTGGAATTTATGCAACCCGCATAGCTAATTTTCTTGGTATAACCATACGTGAGGATGATATTGAGTTGCCCCCTGCTTATTTGGATTATGAGGCTATGGTTCGTCATTAGTTTGTTGAGAGGAACGATCAGTTCCTCCATTACCGACTAATCTTTGACAGACGACGCACCTATCACGTTGCTCTCCCTGCTTCTACTTTATTTGACTTTCAGGAAAAAGGGAGATATTTTATAACTAGAGAGGAGGCGGAAGAGTATAAGAGGAGGGCTGAGATAGCTCGCCTCCAAGCTGCAGCCCACGATGCAATGACTGATGCAACTCAGTATGACCCCAACTACAACTTTGGATATCCGCCAGGCCAACCATGGCATTAGACCAACTTAGCCCAAAAGCCTAAGCTTGGGGGAGTACGTATTTCCCACCGACATTACATTCATGTTCACACACTCATTGCTAGTTGTCGGTGCTCATACTTTTTCATTGTGATATCCATGCTAGTTTATTTATTTTTTATGATTTCTTCTTGTGTGTTTAATAAACCTTAAGAAAAATAAAAAAATTAGTTGTAGCTTTTAGCTAGCTTTAACTCCTATGCCTGTAGTAGTAATTAAAAACAAAACCCAAAAAGATTTCCTGTTCTTCTTTTGTTTGTTGGGAGCTTTCCCGTGTAAATAGTTTTATTTCTTTTCTTTTCTTTGGGGGTCAATAGGAGAAGACCATAATTAAATTGTTGAAGTGACTCCTATATGCAATATTGTTGATCTGACAAAAGAGCCCATATTACCTTGTCTTCTCTTGTTTATTGAATGCTTGCATATTCCAGCTTAGTCCAATGCACGTGCACTGTTATTATTATTCACATCATTCGGTCGTGCAAGTGAAAGGCAATTATGACGATATATGATGGATTGATTGAGATGGGAGAAACTAGTATGAACTTGACCTCACTTGTTTTTGTAAATATGATTAGTTCATCGTTCCTGATTCAGCCTATTATGAATAAACATGTTTGCAATGACAATTAGAGATTATAGTTGCTTATGCCATGCTTAATTAGCTAGGAGCTTATAATGGTTTACCTTGCGTGCCAACATGCTATTAAAATGGTTGTGATGTGGTATGATAGGGTGGTATCCTCTTTTGAACGATTCGAGTGGCTTGACTTGGCACATGTTCACGCATGTAGTTGAAACAAAATCAACATAGCCTTCACGATATTTATGTTCATGATGGATTATATCCTACTCATACTTGCACTCGATGTTCATTAACTTTAATGAATGTTCATGGCTATTGTCGCTCTCTAGTTGGTCGCTTCCCAGTCTTTTGCTAGCCTTCACTTGTACTAAGCGGGAATACTGCTTGTGCATCCAATTCTATAAACCCCAAAGTTATGCCATATGAGTCCACTATACCTTCATATACGGTATCTACATGCCGTTCCAAGTAAATTTGTATGTGCCAAACTCTAAACCTTCAAATAAATATCATGTTTTGTATGCTCGAATAGCTCATGTATAAACTAGGGTTGTCCGTATCTTCCATGTTAGGAGGGTTATTCTCAAGAGGAGTGGACTCCACACCTCACTCACGAGAAAATGGCTGGTCACCGGGATGCCAAGTCCCATGCTTTATGCAAATCAAAACAAAATAATTGCAAACAAAACTCCCCCTGGGACTCTTGTTAGTTAGAGGCACTCATTTTTTCGAGCAAGCCATGGATTGATGCTTGTTGGTGGAGGGGGAGTATAAACTTTACCATTCTGTTTGGGAACCGCCTATAATGTGTGTAGCATGGAAGATATCGCCATCTCTTGGTTGTTATGTTGACAATGAAAGTATACCTCTCAAGATATTATTCATCTCTCTTTCAAAACCGAGCTCTGGCACCTCTACAAAATCTCTGCTTCCCTCTGCGAAGGGCCTATCTATTTACTTTTATGTTGAGTCATCATCCTCTTATTAAAAAGCACCCGCTGGAGAGCACCTCTGTCATTTGCATTCATTATTGTTAGTTTACATTGAGTATGACTTGACTGGATCTCTTTTACCATGAATTACAATGTCTAGTCAGTCCTTGATCTTTAAAGGTGCTCTGCATTTATGTTATGCGGTTTCAGAAAGGGCTAACGAGATACCTTCTTGTTATATCATATTATGATTGTTTTGAGAAACTGTTGTCATCCGAGATTTATTATTATTGCTTACTAGTTGATTATGCCACTGATATGAGTAAAAATGAGACCTAAGCATTATTGTGAATATGGTTAGTTTATAATCTTTGTTGAAAACTTGAATGCTAGCTTTACATATTTACAACAACAAGAGCAAACAGAGTTTGTAAAAGTTTTTCTTTATCACTTTTAGTTTGTCAACTGAATTGCTTGAGGACAATCAAAGGTTTAAGCTCGGGGGAGTTGATACGTCTCCGTCATATCTACTTTTCCAAACACTTTTGCCCTTGTTTTGGACTCTAACTTGCATGATTTGAATGGAACTAACCCGGACTGACGCTGTTTTTAGCAGAATTGCCATGGTGTTATTTATGTGCAGAAACAAAAGTTCTCGGAATGACCTGAAACTTCACAGAGATTATTTTTGGAAATAATAAAAAATACTGGCAAAAGATCAAGACCAGGGGGCCCACACCCTAGCCACAAGGGTGGGGGGCGCGCCTGCCCCCCCTGGGCGCGCCCCCTACCTCGTGGCCCCCTGGAGCTCCTCCGACCTCAACTCCAACTCTATATATTCGTGTTCGGAGAGAAAAAAATTAAAGAGAAGGATTCATCGCGTTTTACGATACGGAGCCGCCGCCAAGCCCTAAACTCTCTCGGGAGGCCTGATCTGGAGTCCGTTCGGGGCTCCGGAGAGGGGAATCCGTCGCCGTCGTCATCATCAACCATCCTCCATCACCAATTTCATGATGCTCACCGCCGTGCGTGAGTAATTCCATCGCAGGCTTGCTGGACGGTGATGGGTTGGATGAGATTTATCATGTAATCAAGTTAGTTTTGTTAGGGTTTGATCCCTAGTATCCACTATGTTCTGAGATTGATGTTGCTATGAATTTGCTATGCTTAATGCTTGTCACTAGGGCCCGAGTGCCATGATTTCAGATCTGAACCTATTATGTTTTCATGAATATATGTGAGTTCTTGATCCTATCTTGCAAGTATATAGTCACCTACTATGTGTTATGATCCAGCAACCCCGAAGTGACAATAATCGGGACCACTCCCGGTGATGACCGTAGTTTGAGGAGTTCATGTATTCACTATGTGTTAATGCTTTGGTCCGGTACTCTATTAATAGGAGGCCTTAATATCCCTTAGTTTCCGCTAGGACCCCGCTGCCACGGGAGGGTAGGACAAAGATGTCATGCAAGTTCTTTTCCATAAGCATGTATGACTATATTCGGAATACATGCCTATATTACATTGATGAATTGGAGTTGGTTCTGTGTCACCCTAGGTTATGACTGTTACATGATGAACCACATCCGGCATAATTCTCTATCACCGATCCATTGCCTACGAGCTTTTCATATATTGTTCTTCGCTTATTTACTTTTCCGTTGCTATTGTTACAATCACTATAAAATACCAAAAACCTTACTTTTGCTATCGTTACCTTTTGCTACCATTACCACTAGTATCATATTACTTTGCTACTAAATACCTTGCTGTAGATATTAAGTTTCCAGGTGTGGTTGAATTGACAACTCAGCTGCTAATACTTGAGAATATTGTTTGGCTCCCCTTGTGTCGAATCAATAATTTTGGGTTGAATACTCTACCCTCGAAAACTGTTGCGATCCCCTATACTTGTGGGTTATCATTATGTCCTCTCAAAATAACATAGCCAAAGAAAGCTCATCCCTACAAAACCATATAGTTTGGCCATGCTTCATTTTCGTCACACAAAATGCTCCCATCATGCACAACCCCGATGACAAGCCAAGCAATTGTTTCATACTTTAGTATTCTCAAACTTTTTCAACTTTTCACGCAATACATGAGCGCGAGCCATGGACATAGCACTATGGGTGGAATAGAATATGATGATGGAGGTTGTGTGGGGAAGACAAAAAAGGAGAAAGTCTCACATTGACGCGGCTAATCAACGGGCTATGGAGATGCCCATCAATTGATGTCAATGCAAGGAGTAGGGATTGCCATGCAACGGATGCACTAGAGATATAAATGTATGAAAGCTCAACAAAAGAAACTAAGTAGGTGTGCATCCAACTTGCTTGCTCACGAATACCTAGGGCATTTTGAGGAAGCCCATTATTGGAATATACAAGCCAAGTTCTATAATGAAAATTCCCACTAGTATATGAAAGTGACAAAATAAGAGACTCTCTATCATGAAGACCATGGTGCTACTTTGAAGCACAAGTGCGGTAAAAGGATAGTAGCATTGCCCCTTCTCTCTTTTTCTCTCATTTTTTATTTCCTCACACGGGACAATGCTCTAATAATGATGATCATCACACTTCTATTTATTTACAACTCAAAAATTACAACTTGATACTAGAACAAAATATGACTCTATATGAATGCCTCGGGCGGTGTACCGGGATGTGCAATGATTCAAGAGTGACATGTATAAAAATTATGAGTGGTGGCTTTGCCACAAATACGATGTCAGCTACATGATCATGCAAGGCAATATGACAATGATGGAGCATCTCATAGAAACGGAACGGTGGAAAGTTGCATGGCAATATATCTCGGAATGGCTATGGAAATGCCATAATAGGTAGGTATGGTGGCTGTTTTGAGGAAGATATAAGGAGGCTTATGTGTGATAGAGCGTATCATATCACGGGGTTTGGATGCACCGGCGAAGTTTGCACCAACTCTCGAGATGAGAAAGGGCAATGCATGGTACCGAAGAGGCTAGCAATGATGGAAGGGTGAGAGTGCGTATAATCCATGGACTCAACATTAGTCATAAAGAACTCACATACTTATTGCAAAAATCTACAAGTCATCAAAACCAAGCACTACACACATGCTCCTAGGGGGATAGATTTGTAGGAAAAGACCATCACTCGTCCCCGACCGCCACTCATAAGGAAAGCAATCAAAGAACACCTCATGCTTCAAATTTTTCACACAACGTTTACCATACGTGCATGCCACGGGACTTGCAAACTTCAACACAAGTATTTCTCAATTCCAAAATTACTCAACTAGCACGACTCTAGTATTAACATCTTTATATCTCGAAACAACTATCAAGTATCAAACTTCTCATAGTATTCAATGCACTCTATATGGAAGTTTTTATTATATCCCTCTTGGATGCCTATAATATTGGGACTAAATTCATAACCAAAGAAAATTACCATGTTGTTCTAAAGAGTCTCAAAATAATATAAGTTAAGCATGAGAGTTCATCTATTTCTTCAAAATAAAACCACCGTCGTGCTCTAAAAAGATATAAGTGAAGCACTAGAGCAAACGACAAACTACTCCAAAAGATGTAAGCGAAGATCAATGAGTAGTCGAATAATTATGCAACTATGTGAAGAATCTCTAACATTTAAGAATTTCAGATATTGGTATTTTATTCAAACAGCAAGCAAAACAAAATAAAATAAAATGACGCTCCAAGCAAAACACATATCATGTGGTGAATAAAAATATAGCCTCAAGTAAAGTTACCGATGAACGAAGACAAAAGGGGGGATGCCTTCTGGGGCATCCCCAAGCTTAGGCTCTCGCCACTCCTTATTCCGTAGTCCATCGAATCTTTACCCAAAACTTGTAAACTTCACAACACAAAACTTAACAGAAAACTTGTAAGCTCTGTTAGTATAAGAAAATAAATCACCACTTTTCGTACTGTTGGGAACTCATTCTAAATTCATATTGGTGTAGTATCTACTGTATTCCAACTTATCTATGGTTCATACCATCCGATACTACTCATAGATTCTTCAAAATAAGCAAATAACACATAGAAGACAGAATCTGTCAAAAATAGAACATTCTATAGTAATCTGGAGGTTTCGAATACTTCTATAACTCCACAAATTCTGAAAAATTAGGAAGACCAGGAAAAATTGTATATTGATCTACTGCAGTTGGAATTGGTATTTTATCGCTCTCTGGTAAAAAATGATAATTATTTTTGTGAGCGCATACTTTCTGTTTTTTACAGCAAGATCAAACAACAATCACCTAAGAAGATCCTAATGGCTTTACTTGGCACAAACACTAATTAAAACATAAAACCACATCTAAACAGAGGCTATATGAATTATTTATTAATAAATGGGAGCAAAAGGCAAAGAACAAAAATAAAATTGGGTTGCCTCCCAACAAGCGATATCGTTTAACGCCCCTAGCTAGGCATGATGATTTCAATGATGCTCACATAAAAGATAAGAATTGAAACATAAAGAGAGCATCATGAAGAATATGACTAACACATTTAAGCCTAACCCACTTCCTATGCATAGGGATTTTGTGAGCAAACAACTTATGGGAACAATAATCAACTAGCATAGGAAGGCAAAACAAGCATAACTTTAAAACTTTAAGCACATAGAGAGGAAACTTGATATTATTTCAATTCCCACAAGCATATATTCCTCCCTCATAATAAATTTCAGTAGCATCATGAATGAATTCAACAATATAACCATCACATAAAACATTATTTTCATGATCTACAAGCATAGAAAATTTACTATTCTCCACATAAGCAAAATTCTTCTCATTTGGAATAGTGGGAGTATCATAAGAAACTCGAATACTATAAATTGTTTCCACATTAAAAGAGTAATGTTCAGAAGAAGGGTAATCATGACAAGTTTTATAAATATAATCATCACTACTTTTTATAGCATAAGTGTCATTACAATAATCATCATAAGTAACAACTTTGTTCTCATCATAATCAATTGAAACCTCTTCCAAGATAGTGGAATCATTACTAAATAAAGTCATGACCTCTCCAAATCCCTTTCATAATTACACAATAAGATTCAACACCCTTCAAAATAGTGGGATCATTACTTCCTAAAGTTTACACCCTTCAAAACCCACTTTCATCAATACAACCATCATAAATAGGAGGCATGCTATCATCATAATAAATTAGCATATCAAAACTTGGGAGGTTAAATATATCATTTTCATGAAACATAGCATCCCCAATCTTGGGACAAACATTAATTGCAGCAAATAAATTCTCAAACATGTCATTCTCATCATACATAGCATCGCCAAGCTTGGGCCTTTTCATATCATAAGCATAATCACTCTCATCATTAATAGTATGGATAGTAACAATAGTATAGCAATTATCATCATCACAATGAGTAATAGGAGCAACATCATTTGGGAGGGATACGTTTTTACCTTTGCTTCTCCGTATTTTCTTTTTCTTCTTCACATTATGTGTGGGTTTAATCCTCTTTTTGGAGCTCCTTATTAATGAGATTGGTTGAATAGAAGGCTCCTCCTTGTTACCTGATTCATCATAAGAAATAATAGGAGGATATTGGGAAGTCTCTTACCTTTCATTAGTATTCTCTTGATCTTCTATTTGTTTTCTTGTCTTTATGTAATTGGCAATATAAGGATTTTCAATGCAATTCACCGCACAATACATATAAATTTCCTCTAGGTCAAAATCAAGAACTTTATCAAGGAAAAATTCTGGAAGATCCTTAGTTATACGTTTCATTTCTTCATAACCCAGAAGCAAACTAAATTCATTATGATGTGCAAGGGAAATCAAGTCATCACAATTTTTGGACACGATTCGATCATGAAACAATTTGCATTGGATATTTAAATGACCACGTTCATTGCAAAGTTCACAAGGATGGCTAAGAAAAATTAATTTTTCAGCACAAACATCTAGCCTTTCTTGCAACCATTTAGTTTCTAAATACTTAAGCCTCTTGCAAAATCTATCTTTCCTATTTGGTGTGTACTTGCAAACTCTATGCACTCCACAAAAATTGACATGCTTATAAGAGAAATTTTCAGCATGACTAGTGCAACCATCATTAGTACTATGGATATTCAAAGAGTTCGTACTAACAACATTGCAATCATGCTCATCATTCAAAGATTTAGTGCCAAACATTTTAATGCATTCTTCTTCTAACACTTTGGCACAATTATTGGAATCCTTATTTTCATGAAAGACATTAATAAGATGAAGCATATGAAGCAACCTCAATTCCTTTTTTGTAGTTTTCTTTTATTGTAACGCCCCAAGACTGGAGCTTCAGATGCCTTCCTTGGTTTTCCGAGTTTCGTCGGGTAATTTGTTTTGTCTGTTGCATTCATCTTTGCATTTGTGCATTGCATCATGTCATCATGCCATCATGTCATTTATTTTTTAACTCAACTAAATAAATGGCATGGATCTTTGATCCATTTAAACCGAGGGAATTCACATGGTGATTCTCTTTATAAAATATCCTCCCGATATTAGGGAGCTATTTTTAAATATTTCATTTTTTCAGAATCACCCATAAACACACTTGGAAAAAATAAAATCCCAATGCCTTTGTTATCACAACTCTTGGCCTCTAACTTTGCATTATATCTTTCTTCATTTTCCCGAGAAACTCCTAAATCCGAAACATTTTTGAACCTTCCCAACACTCACTTCCTATTCAAACCATTTGATTTTAAATCAAATGAGTTTGAATTTAAACTTTCAAAAATGCCCACTCCATTTTTCTTGGAACATGCACATTTTTGCAAGTCCGGGAAATTTATCCCCATGTCCAAATCATGTCTCCACCCTTCTTTTCTTTTTCTTTCCTTTGTTATTTTTTTTTTCTTTTCTGGGCAATAGAAGAGATATTAAGAGGGAGAGGGATCCCAGGCCCAGCCGTGGTCGGCAGCCCAGCCAAGCCGACCGGCCTCCCAGGCCCATATGCCCCTCCTAGGCCCGCACCCCTCCTAACCCTAGTCGCTCCCTTGCCCGATCCACTCCCTCATCCCACGATCCCCTCGTCCTCTCCCTCGCGATCCACTTGCGCCGCCACTCCCTCCTCTCGATCTCTCCCTCTCCATCGCTCGTGTAGCCACCCGCAGGAAAGGAGAGGAGTGAGACCCCTCAAACCTACCCCCCGCGGTCCCCTGAGCTCGCCTGCCCGCACGGCCATGGCATCGCCGCCCTCGACGCGGCTCGCCCTCGACGTCCCCTCGCCGGAGCCCTTCCTCCGCCTCTGCACCGGTCTTCCACGATAGCCTCGCCGCGCCCTCAAGCGCCTCGCCTCCCGCAGCGGGTCCAGGACCTCCCTCGCCGCCTCCTCGTCTACCCGGCGCCACCGCATCGTCAGCTTCGTCGCCAGGGGAGGAGCCCCTCGACCCGTTCGTCCTCGGCCCTGCCTCTGCTTAGCGCAGCCGCCTCTCCGCCGTCGTCGAGCGCGCCATGGACCATGTTTCCACTACCTCGAGCTCCGCCCGCCGTCCTTATCTGCTGCCTTGGCCGCCGGTGACCAGAGCAACCGTGTGTGTCCTTCCCGTCCCTGCCGTCCCTGACGCTGGATCGGGCCTGCTCCGCCCGGCTCCTCTCGCCTCAACTGTCCACAGTCACTTCCTGCCGCAGGGTCTCGTCTCTGCTTCGATCCAACGCACGAAGCTGTCGCCGCCCGCTTCATCAGTTTCAGTACGTGAGCGCTGCTCGCGTGACCGCACCGTCAACCGCCTGAGTTCGACCACCCTGCAACCTGCTGTTGCTGTTTGTGTACCTCCACTTGCTGTTGCGGTTGACGCCAAGGTCGACCACAGAACAGGAAATAACACCAAGTACCCGGTCAACAAGGACCGCCAAGCATCTTCTTTGTGATTTTTCTGCCAAGTACCACAACACATCAAGTGTACCTCTACCGCCGTCTTGGGAATCGCTAGGAACGTCAAATACCATTTTGCGTTGACGAGACCGGCAAGTTTGGAAACCCTAAATACCATGACGATCTAATGCATCATACTACTACCTTTGTTGTGTACATCTACCGTCGCCGAAGACCCATGAATGCCTATCGTCGCCTCGAGGTCGTTGGATTCGACAAGTACCTCTTCGAGACGATCGAGTACTACTACCTTGACCCTCGAAGACCCCGTGGACGTCAAGTTCCTCGCCATGTACCACTGCCGTCGATGTGTACGACTACTATGTGAACGTGTACCCGACGACCCCGTAGACCTATGTTGCGCCAAGTACCCCCTCGTTGGCCCGAACATCTACGGAAACTCATCCAAGATAAACATGTACCACTACCGTCGCCGAGATCGCGAGAACCTCTACCTTCGACCCTGGAGCATGCGAGTACAACTATCGTCGAGGACCGATAGTACCACTACTTCTACTACCATCGTGGAACGACTACTTCCTCTACTTCCATCGACGAACCCGAACCAACCCGATTACATGCTTCGAAGGTATAACCACCGAGACGACATCCATGAACGAATGTTGAGTGATATATGAGATGCTCGTGGTTGCACTGTGTCCGAGTTGTTCTTTGCGAGTTCCTCGTTGCCTTGCCATCGACATGTGGGAATCTGGTATCCGGTAGCACCCCATCATCTTGCATGACACACTCACACCCACTTCCTTTTGCATCGGTATCCCTGTGAGCTACCGGATCGTCGGAATGTTGCCGTGGCATCATTTTCGGTTTCGTTGCCATGGCACCCCTTTCGTTTTCGCCACGATGACAAATGTCTCATATCTTATCATGTCCACATTTTCATAAACTTGCATAAACTTGCAATGTCATCCGCATCATTATAACAACATTTAAAATGGTTAAAATTGTTGTTTGCATTAAATTGCTATATGCATATGGGGATTCACCGGAATTGTTGTGTGTTAATTTCCGGCCTCATTTAAACTTGCTTAAATAGATAATTTCTTTATGCTTCTCCTCTTGCCATGTTCAACAACATTTAATATTGTTGAGTACCTAAACGAGAAAGAACTAAATAATTGATGTGGTGTTCCGTCAATATGCAACTCGTTGCATATTAAGCTCCACTTAACTTGTAGTTTTTGTTTGTGCACTTTGCCATGCAATGCATATTTAAATCGGACATGCATCATACTTGGTTGTGCATCATGCCATGTTATGCTTGGTTGTTTACTATGTTGTTTGCTTCTTTCCGGTGTTGCTTCTTTGGGTTAGTTTCGATAACGTCGCGTTTGTGAGGATCCGTTTGACTTCGTCCATTTGTCTTCTTCATGGACTTGTTCTTCTTCCTTGCGAGATCTCAGGCAAGATGACCATACCCTCAAAATCACTTTTATCTTTGCTTGCTAGTTGCTCGCTCTATTGCTATGCCGCGATACCTACCACTTGCTATATCATGCCTCCCATATTGTGTTGTCAAACCTCTAACCCACCTTGTCCTAGCAAACCGTTGTTTGGCTATGTTACCGCTTTGCTCAGCCCCTCTTATAGCGTTGCTAGTTGCAGGTGAAGATGAAAATTGTTCCATGTTGGAATATGGTTTTGTTGGGATATCACAATATCTCTTATTTAATTAACGCATCTATATACTTGGTAAAGGATGGAAGGATCGGCCTTATGCCTGGTGTTTTGTTCCACTCTTGCCGCCCTAGTTTCCGTCATACCGGTGTTATGTTCCTTGATTTTGCGTTCCTTACGCGGTTGGTGGAATGGGACCCCCTTGACAGTTCGCTTTGAATAAAACTCCTCCAGCAGGCCCAACCTTGGTTTTACCATTTGCCACCTAAGCCTTTTTCCCTCGGGTTTCCGGAGCCCGAGGGTCATCTTTATTTTAAACCCCCGGGCCAGTGCTCCTCTGGGTGTTGGTCCAACCTGCCAGCAGCCGGTGGCCACCAGGGGCAACTCTCGGTTGGTCTACCGGAATCTTGGACAATCCGGTGTGCCCTGAGAACGAGATATGTGCAGCTCCTATCGGGATTTGTCGGCACATTCGGGTGGCTTTGCTGGTCTTGTTTTACCATTATCGAAATGTCTTGTAACCGGGATTCCGAGTCTGATTGGGTCGTCCTGGGAGAAGGAATATCCTTCGTTGACCATGAGAGCTTGTGATGGGCTAAGTTGGGACACCCCTGCAGGGTTTTGAACTTTCGAAAGCCGTGCCCGCGGTTATGGGCAGATGGGAATTTGTTAATGTCTGGTTATAGATAACTTGACACTTAGTTAAAATGCATCAACTGCATGTGTAGCCGTGATGGTCTCTTTCCGGCGGAGTCCGGGAAATGAACACGGTTCTTGTGTTATGCTTGAATGTAAGTAGTTTCAGGATCACTTCTTGATCACTTCTAGTTCACGACCATTGCCTTGCTTCTCTTCTCGCACTTATTTGCGTGAGTTAGCCACCATATATGCTAGTACTTGCTACAACTCCACCTCACTACCTTTTCCTACCCATAAGCTTAAATAGTCTTGATCGCGAGGGTGTGAGCTTGCTGATTCCCCGTGACTCACAGATTACTTCCAAAACCAGTTGCAGGTGCCGATGATGTCAGTGCAGGTGACGCAACTGAGCTCAAGGAGGAGCTCGATGAAGATCATGTTCGCTCTGTTGTTTCATTTCCGGTTGATCAGTAGTGGAGCCCAGTCAGGGCGATCGGGGATCTTTTGCATTAGGGGTTGCCTTTCTTTATTTGGTTCCGTAGTCGGACCTTGATTGTATTCTGGATGATGTAATGCTATATTTATGTATTGTGTGAAGTGGCGATTGTAAGCCAACTCTTTATCCCTTTCTTATTCAGTACATGGGATGTGTAAAGATTACCCCTCTTGCCACATGCCTACAATGCGGTTATGCCTCTAAGTCGTGCTCTGACACGTGGGAGATATAGCCGCATCGTGGGTGTTACAAGTTGGTATCAGAGCCTTCCCCGACTTAGGAGCCCCCTGCTTGATCAAATCGCTGACGTTGTTGAGTCTAGCAAAATGTTTTGAGTCTTATAGGACTATATATATCGGAGAGTAGGATTATTTTTACTTCTCAGTCCCTTCGTCGCTCTGGTGAGGCCTCCTGACGTAGAAGTTTTGACTCTTCTCTTCTAAAATTTCACGATTTTTTAGGATCACGCAGGTATCTTAGAATCGTTCCGATGGTTTTGTGACGGGAACATTGTTCTTGGTGCCTCCTGACATTTAGAGGTTGTGGCAGTGTCCCGGGGATTTGAGCTCCGAGGTGTTGTCGTCACAATTTTATCATTGCAGCTCTGGAATACCTGAGTTTCGCCGACATCGAAAATCTCTTTTATGCAGTTGTTGGCGAGATAACCTCGACGCCACCCAGTATTGGGGCGGGAGTTCGGGAGTATTGCCATAACTTGTATAACGGATGCTTTTCGAAGGTTGAGGTAAATGATTTCCGAAGGTTTCTTGGTTATGTGTTGAAGGATGGATACAACTGGATGTAGGATTTGCTAGTTTTGGGTGAGATATTATGCTTCCCCTGTATCCCCAACACCTGATTGCATAACCAGAAAGTTTCGGGAGTTTATAAGTGGGAATTGAAGTAGCCCTTAGGATATCTTTCCGACAGATGCATGATATGAGATTGGGGTTCGACGTCTAGTGGTTCGCCTATCCACGGTTGGTTTTATAGTGGTCTCGTTGTGTCTTAAAGAGTCCTTGGCTATGCTGACTCGGGGACACTTCGTATGTCATGTGCACTGCCTTGTACATGATGGTGTTGTACGATCGAGCCCGTGTGGGCCCCACCACGAAAACTTCGGACGAAATCTCTATCATATGTTCGTTTCCGGCTTATTTTGCAAGCCAATCCTTTGTTTTGTTGTGTTTGTGGTATTCGGGTTGCTTCAATGTCAAGTGTTGATTCCATGCCTTTCCTAAGCGGTCTTCTCATATTCCTATGTGAATATTAATCCTTCATGATAATCGAGATTGTCATGTCAATCCTTTTCAACCGGCGTGTTTCTCGTCAAGTGGATCCGATCATTTTCAACATCCGCAAGATCAACTCAGTTTTCGTCAACGGTGTTTGTTTCTTTCGTCCCAAGTTGTCTTTGTTTTCCCGCCCTCCCTCCCTTTGTTTTCTTCAAGGACTCAGATTTCTCAATCAAGTATCCATCTTATGCTTGTGAAGTCTCTTCATTCTTTTCTTTCAATGTTCTTATCCGGTGATTCTCAAGAAGATACTAACGGAGCTTCTAGTTCATCTTTCTTCGTTTCTTTTATCTTCTCCGGTGGATTCAAATCAAGCTTTTGGTGTTGATCATATCCTTTTTTCCTCGTTTCAAATGCTTTCTCATGCCGGTGCACATCTTAATCATCCACTCCTCGCTATTCATTTGTTCTGGAGTGCTGAAGATATCTCGAAGATTCGTGCTTCCACTTTGTATTTGTTCAAGCCTTTTTGAGATTGTTATCTCATTCAAGTCATTTAATTCAACCGGTGCAATCTCTCTTTCAAATCTTTCAACGATGTTTCTTTTGAGTGGGCCCTAACCCACAGGTCTTTTCCCAGGATCTTACCTGACCCTTCTAATTTTCCCGGAGCTTCTCAAATTCTTTTCAAAGTTTGACGTAAGAATGAATTGTCATCAGTCAAATGTATTTCTCCAAGACCTTTCAAATTCTTTCATCGTTGGTTCAACCTTTCTAATTTTCATTCCGGAGTGCCTCAACAAATCATGGTGGTGTTTCTCGTCGTCATTCTCAGATTTTGAAGACCGAAGAAGAGTTTCTCCTCAATCTTATCCGTCTCTCAAGATTCATAGTTCTAGCTTGATGCCATCCTCTCATAATCGTTTGTGATTGTGAGAATTCTTTTCACAATCCGGAGCAAATTCAAGATTCTTTTCAGTTTGATTCTCCAAAGGCCATCATTTCGGGTTTATTCATCCTTAGCTTTCAGCTACTGTTCTCCAAAAATCTTACCGGTGCATCATTCAAATATTCGCTAATCAGCTCGGGATCTCTTCGTTCTCTTGTATCTATTTTCCCTCAAGTATCTTCATCCGTTTTCAAATTCTCCCCGATGAATTGTGCCTTTCCTACCTTCATTTTTAATTCTTATGGTGGATCATTCAAGAATTCTCTTCCGTTGTTATTGTATCAATTCTTTCTTTCTTTCTTCTCAATCCTACCGGTGGTTCGTTGAAGACCTTCCCAAGTTTGCGCTATATCTCTTGTCGGATTTTGGGTTCCGGCAGACCCTTGAGGTTTGAACACTGGGGTCTGTCGCCTTCTACCTACCTGCACCCCTCCGCCTCGCTAAGATCTAAGCTATGGAAAGAACAACACAAGAGACACAGGGTTTATACTGGTTTGGGCCACCGTTGTGGTGTAATACCCTACTCCAGTGTGTGGTGTGGTGGATTGCCTCTTGGGCTGATGATGATGAGCAATACAAGGAAGAACAGCCTCGCGAGGGTCTGTTCTTGGCTGTGGGGATGAACTGCTAGGAGGAGTTCAATCACCCTTCTCTCTCTCTCTCTCTCTGTGTGTGTGTGTGTGTGTGATGCTACTCGATCCGATCCCAGCTTGTTTCTGGGTTGGCCGATTCTCTATCTCCCCTACCCTGGGGGTGGCTAGTACTATTTATAGGCAAAGGCCCTAGGCCTCTTCCCAAATATTGAGCGGGAAGGGCGCCAACAATTGGCCATTTTGAAGGGGAACATCTGGTACACTTATCCTGACTAAAGTTGGTCCTCGCCTGCCAAAGGCTCTGGTGGTGACGCTGGCTTGGGCTCCACAATGACTTCCTCCCTGCCATTGGACTGGTCTTGGTCTCGTTGCACCGAAACAGGTGCCTTTGCTTGATGCTCTCGCCTGCGCTTGCTCCCTTTGCACCAAAGAGGAAAGGAGGACACTGCACGAGAGGTACCCCGCCTTGATCTCTCCGCCTCTTTGCGAGCCAGCCTAATGAGGCCGTGCCTGAGGAAGCTCCGTATCGTCCGCCCCGCGAGGCTTGGCCCCTCGCGAGGGTCTTGGGTCTGTGTTGATGAAGATGGGCCGCGCTGGGCCCCCTTTTGAGCCACGCCGCAGGCCGCAGGAATTCAACTCTGGGGACCCCCGTTCCCAGAACGCCGACAGTAGCCCCCGGGCCCAAGGCGCGCCCGGACTTGGCTGTGCAGGGAGGCGAAAGGGCAAGAGCGAAGCGCCGCGGGCCCTAACATCCTGCGGCCTTGGGCGCCGCGTGGCGGTTGATTGGACATGAGCGCCTCCACTTCCCCACGGCACCTCGGCAACTACACGGATTGGACAAGTCCCTGCATGTAAAGCGGATCATGATTACCTGTGATCGTGGAGGTCGGCGGTTAGCCTTCGCCGGCCATAAGTACGGAACGTCGCGCGCCCTTCTAGTCCATCCCTTCTTGCTTCTCCTTCTTCTCGGTCCTTGCACCGTCTTGCTGCAATGGCTCCGATCCGCCGGTTCTTGACGGCAGAGAAGGGAAAGGCTCCCCGAGAGGAACCAGACCCGCTCCCGCCGAAGAAACGGCTCGCCCTCTGCGGCCGGGGCGAGGGGGGCCATCAGGTGGTGTCGAGGCCCTGGTGCGAGCGGCCACCACCGGGGTTCCTGCTTCCCTTGTACGCCCACATCGAGGGCTCTGAAGGAGTCGATGCCGATCGCCACGGGCGGCGCCGCTGTCGGCGCCGACGGGTCATGAAGGTGTGGGTCGTCCCCCCTGGGTCCACACTGAGGGCTCCTCCCGAGAGTTCGTGCTCCACGCCGCCATGCCTCCTCAGTCTTGGATTCGCCTTCCTCCCTTCTTCGCCTCCATCATCCCGCAGGGAGAACTCCTGGAGCTTTGGCTGCAGCACGCCAGCTGTAGCACCCTCGCGACCAAGGCAGAGGTCGCGGTCGTTGCCCCGGGCGAGGTCTTCATGACTCGAGGCTGGAGCGAAATCGCCCGGGTCTACAGGACAAGAGGCGCCTTCGCGATCCACTTGGAGTACGACGGTGCTTCGGTGATGTTCTTCAATGTCTTTGATGCGAACGGGGCGCCGGCTGGAGTGCTGCCCCGGGAGAGGTGGTCGGGACCCTGCTACGGCGAGGACTGGGCCCGCCGACCGCTCCCTTGGAGGCTCCTCAGGCGGCGGAGGTGTCGGAGGTTCCAGCGACTCCGGCGAGCTCTTTGCCACTCCAGAGACGAGCGACGACAGCTACGAGCCCCCGAGCCGGCGCCGCTCCTGGAGCGGGGCGGGCTCGTCAGGCCGTCGCCGACTCTGATCTGGATGGGGTTGGCGCCGGTGCTCGACGGCCCACTGTTGATGATGGCGTCTTTTGCAGGGGCGCGTGTAGTTAGCGTCCTTTTAGGATCTGTTCCCTACGAGAAATCAAAGATGCGTCCCGTGGGGGCTTGTAAGGTGCCTGTGATCCTGTTTTGTTAATATAACCCTTGTCGTAGAATTGTGCGAGTTGCTCATTTCGTCTTAGCTCAGTTCTCCCTTTCGAACCTCACGAGGGCTTGGTGCTCTGCGCCGACAGGTCCCAATCCCAAGGCGGCTTCAGCCGTCGCTGGTATGCCAGGTCGCGATGCCGTGGTCAAGGCCAGGAGGTGAGCGACATGGGGTCCGGTAAGAGCCCCTGAGTCGCGATGCTCAGGAGGTCCCCTTTGGCGCTCAAGCAGCCGTCGTTCGGTGAGAAAGGAGAGCAGCATCGCTAACAGGGGATTGCATTAGGTGTGGGGATGGTGCCACGGTAGCTGGTGCTTCCGGGTGGTGACTTATCTCGAGAATCAGGGGCCGCTCTCTGGTGTGTCGCCGGGTCCGTGCATCGGCAGGCGTGAGGTTGCTCGGCGAGGTCTTCACGTGTCCCTCCCCTCTCGCCTTTGCTCCCCTTTCTGCTCTACGTCCTCGGGTCCCGGCCCTCGAGCGAGTCTCAGCCGTCGCTGGTATGCCAGGTCGCGATGCCGTGGACAAGGCCAGAGGGTGAGGGCTGGAGAGCTAGTAGGAGCCCTGAGTCGCGATGCTCAGGCACCCCCCTTTAACGTGCAAGAGGTTCGCGCGGATGAGAGTGAAGGAGACACCGCAAGGGCCTCACCTGATGCAGCTCCTTTAGGAGATCCTGTAGACCCATCATAGAAAGAACGAGGGGTTGCCATGAAAATTGACAGTCAGCTGTTGGTTGCTTCCGAGGGGCGATGAGGCACTGAAGGCTTGACGAGGTGGCACCATGCGGGGCTGCCGCGGCCAGAGCTCAGCCATTCAGGTTTGTCGGCGTTGCAGGGACGGACCCATGCGCAAGCGTCGTGCCGTTTGGGAGCAGCTCCGTCAGTTGGCGTCAGTTGAGCGGGCAACTAGGTCAAACACATTAGCCGCGAAGGAGTGGATTCATTCAAATAGATGCTGGGAAGGCGGACATCACTGGGTCAGGCCCGAGCGACTTGGGGATGATGCAGCCCATGGGGCGCCCCCAACAAAGTAAGCTAACAACATGAAATAAAAGGGATACATGCCGCAGGGACGGACCCACGTGGCCTAGGAATAATGCAGCCCTGGGGGGCGCTCCCAGCTGGAATGAAACTTGAAAGATGTCACCTGATGATGTCGAGGACGAAGGAGTGTTGGTATAGCAGACTCGGTGGGCTGCGGAAGCCGATCCTCACGAGCCCCCAGGCCCAGGGGCCTCGGGAGGCTCCGGAGGCGCTGGTGGCTCCTCGCGAACCATCTCCATCTCCGCCAGGGCTGCGGAATGCCTGGCCTCTTGAGCCTCCATGATACCCCTCATGAGGCGTTGATACGTGGCAGCCGCGTTCGGCAAGCCGTAAGGCATGCGAACGTAGCTGTGGGGTGGACCTTCGCAGCGCCCCACTCGCGAGGGCCAGAGGCCCTCCAGAGAGGCGACTCGATTGAGCCCTGGTATGTCGATGCAGACGCGTAGCCCACCATCCTCGCCTGGATGGGGAGCCACAGCTGGTAGGCGGCGGCCGCCTTTCATGACTCTTGACTCCTGTAGCTCCTGAATGGCCTTGCTGACGAACTCCTGAGGGTCTGGCTCTCTTTGCCTTACTCCTTCTTGAGGGAAACGTGCTTCGAAACACGCCTCCATGTGGTGCCCAAGCGCCTCCCTCGTGACCTTAGCCAGGTCGGTGGCCCTCCAGGGGAGAGCCCCTGAGCCCTGCCTGAGGAGGGCGCCGGGCGCGCTTTCCTATGCGATGGAAGGAGGTTCCCCCTGGGAAGGTGCGGGCCCTGAGGGGCCGGGCCGGACGATGTCTTCTTCTTCTTGGGGGCGGTCTCAGGAAGCCTCTTGCTTCCGCGACCCGGGTCTTCCAGTGATGCGGCCTGAAAGGCTCGTTCCAGGGAACACAGCGCGTCCTTCTCTTCACAGGGCACCGTGATGACTCCGCCACTTCCTGGCATCTTGAGGACGTTGTAGTCGTGGTGAGTTACGGCCATGAACTTGGCCAGCGCTGGGTACCCAAGGATGGTGTTGTACGGCAGGCGAATGTGGGCGACGTCGAAGTTGATGAGTTCGGTGAGGTAGTTGTCGCGTGCCCCAAAGGTGACAGGGCGGCGGACCTGCCCAATCGGGACCGTGGAGCCGTCGGTGACTTCGGAGAAAGGCTTGGTTGGCTGAAGCTGGTTGTAGGGCACTTGGAGATTATTGAATGTTTCCACGGATAGGACGTTGAGCCCTGCCCCGCCATCGATGAGGGTCCTGGTGACCACCACGTTGCTGATGATTGGGGAACAAAGCATCGGGAGGAATCCGGCTGTGGCCGCACACTTGAGCTGATCTGCTGAGCTGAACGTGATGGCGCACGCCGACCACCTGAGAGGGCGCGTGGCTTCGAGCTTGGGGAGGACTGCATTCACTTCGCGGGAGAACTGCTTGAAGATGCGTTGAGAGGCTGGGGCATGAGCCCCGCCCAGGATGCAGGCGACCGCGCGCGGCTCCTGGAAGCCCCCAGCCCCCTCGTCCTGATGGTGGTCCCCGTTTCTCCTTGGCTGCGATGGCAGCGGAGGGAGGCCTGCGTTGCCTTGCGGGCGATCCTCGCGAGGCTGATCCCTCCAGTCTCCCTCGCGAGGCGGGTCTTGCCAGCGATCCTCGCGAGGTCGATCGCGCCACCCTTGGCGCGGGCAGCGGTCTTCCCAGCATCCTGCGTTCCTTCCTCCTCCTCGACCGTAGCCCCGGTCACCGCGGTCGGGGCGACGGCCGATCCTTCCTTCTCGCACGGCTCGGAGCTCTTGACATTCGTTGGTGTTGTGGGTGTGGAGGTTGTGGTACACACAGTACCGACTGCCCTTGGAAGGTTCGGGCTGATCTCTGCCCCGCTTGGTGTCTGGTTCTACCGCGAGAACGATAGCTCCCTTGCGCTTCACATCCTTGGCCTTGGGCTTCTTCTCTTCTGGGTTTGTGGCAGGCAGCTCGAGGAGGGAGAGACACCCTTCTTCAGCCCTGGCGCACTTGGTTGCCAAGTTGAACAACTCCAAGGAAGTGCACAAGTCTTCATGCATCGCCAGCTCCTCCTTCATCTTGACATCGCGCACGCCGTCGGAGAAGGTTGAGATGATGGCCTCCTCGGTCACCTTGGGAATCTTGAGGCGTGCGTTGTTGAAGCGCTGGGTCTCTCCGGGTTGTTGCTTGATGCGGCGCATGTCGCTCACGGCAGGTGGCCGGTCGCGAGTACCTTGGAAGTTGGCGATGAAGCGGGTGCGCATCTCGTCCCAGGAGGAGATCGTGCCTGGAGCCAGGTTCAGGAGCCAGGTGCGGGCCCCGTCCTTGAGCGCCATGGGAAACCAGTTCGCCATGACCTTCTCGTCTCCGTTGGCAGCTTCGATGCCCAGCTCATAGAGCTGGAGGAACTCTGCAGGGTCGGCCGTGCCGTCGTAACGAGGAGGCAGGTCTGGCTTGAACTTGCCGGGCCACGCGACGCTGCGTAGCTCGGTGGTGAAGGCACGGCAGCCTGCTGTGGCCACGGGAGACCTTGGGTGATGGAGAGCTTGGTCTTGCATGTCCCCACGCACTGCAGCTGGGAGCAGCGCGGGGTCTTGACGTGCGGGAGCAGGAGCATGGTCGCGACGTGCTGGAGCAGGGAGCGCCCGGGCAGCTTCTTGCGGGCGAGGGACTTCTTGGCAGCTCTGCTCTTGCCGCGCTGGCACCTGACGGAGTGGGTTCCGCCCAGGGGCCACGCGCCTTGCAGCCATGGCGCCTTCTTGAGGAGGAGGCGGCCGGGGCGCCCCCGAAGCTTCGTCGCCTGCGCGGGGCGGGGTGCGGTGCAGCGGAACGGACGGCACAGGAGAGCCCCCTGCGGCGCGGACGAGCTCGGCGACGCGGTCGAGCCATTCTTCGTAGACGTCGTCGACGGGACGGTAGCGCAGGAGTTCGTTTGCCGCGATGAGCGCAGCTCGAGCCTCCGTGGGTGCGCAGAGCGCGCGGAACGAAGAACCAGTTGGGGTGAGCGGGGGAGTAGCGGTGCGGCCATCTTGCCGCACGGACGGATGCTGAGACGACGCTTGCTGCTCGTCCCCCGCCGGGCCGGTGGCGGCGTTGATGGCAGGTGACGGGGAACAGCGAGGACGCCCGCCGACAGGAGCCGTCTGGGCGACGCGGGAAGCGAGAGCGGCCCGGCACTCGGCGCGGGCCCGACGAGCGTCAAACATGGACGCGATGGTCGGAGGAGAACGGGGTGGTGGAAGACGAATTCCGGCGCACCCCTACCTGGCGCGCCAAATGTCGGATTTCGGGTTCCGGCAGACCCTTGAGGTTCGAACACTGGGGTGCGCGCGGAGATTTCTCCTTCTACCTACCTGCACCCCTCCGCCTCGCTAAGATCTAAGCTATGGAAAGAACAACACAAGAGACACAGGGTTTATACTGGTTCGGGCCACCGTTGTGGTGTAATACCCTACTCCAGTGTGTGGTGTGGTGGATTGCCTCTTGGGCTGATGATGATGAGCAATACAAGGAAGAACAGCCTCGCGAGGGTCTGTTCTTGGCTGTGGGGATGAACTGCTAGGAGGAGTTCAATCACCCTTCTCTCTCTCTCTCTGTGTGTGTGTGTGTGTGATGCTACTCGATCCGATCCCAGCTTGTTTCTGGGTTGGCCGATTCTCCATCTCCCCTACCCTGGGGGTGGCTAGTCCTATTTATAGGCAAAGGCCCTGGGCCTCTTCCCAAATATTGAGCGGGAAGGGCGCCAACAATTGGCCATTTTGAAGGGGAACATCTGGTACACTTATCCTGACTAAAGTTGGTCATCGCCTGCCAAAGGCTCTGGTGGTGACGCTGGCTTGGGCTCCACAATGACTTCCTCCCTGCCGTTGGACTGGTCTTGGTCTCGTTGCACCGAAACGGGTGCCTTTACTTGATGCTCTCGCCTGTGCTTGCTCCCTTTGCACCAAAGAGGAAAGGAGGACACTGCGCAGCTGGCGCCCGCCTGGCGCCTTTGGTCGTCATGGCTTGCGTCACGGGCACCTCGTGAGGTACCCCGCCTTGATCTCTCCGCCTCCTTGCGAGCCAGCCTGATGAGGCCGTGCCTGAGGAAGCTCCGTGTCGTCCGCCCCGTGAGGCTTGGCCCCTAGCGAGGGTCTTGGGTTTGTGTTGATGAAGATGGGCCGCGCTGGGCCCCCTTTTGAGCCATGCCGCAGGCCGCAGGCAGGCAAGTCTGGGGACCCCCGTTCCCAGAACGCCGACATCTCTCTTAATCCTTTCTACGAGAATAAGTAGTATGCCAAATCCATTGTGGGTCATCAATTTAATTGGTGAAATATAAGCATAAGGTAATTCTTATTCTTGTTTCATCAAGTGAAGTCAATTCCTTATTCCGGAGGCTCATCAAATTCTCGGTTTCAATTGTTTCATCTTTCCTTTTCCCGGAGTTCCAAGCTCTCTCAAGTATGTCACCACGAAGCTCCATCCAATCATTGCAAGGCTTCAAATCTTATTCTTTTCATCCTTCACTTCCTTTTGATCATTCTTTGATTACCGGAGTTCTTCACGAAGGCTCAACATGATGGTTTGCAAGGATACTTTTCATTCTTCAATTGTTCTTCAAGATTTCTCTCGGAGCTAAGATCCGCCAAGATATACTCTAAAATAAACATGGTGCCCAACACATGTTTTGTTTGAGGAGTTCAAGCCTTCTTCTTCTTGCATTCCAAAGTGCAATTCTTTCTACCGTATCATTTGAGGTGGTGCTATGTCATTCTTCATAATTTGAGTTCATGTTTCATGATTCACATGTTATCAAGAATGAGGTATCTTAACTCCATCAATCTCTTCATTGGAGTTATCTTGGGTTATATTTCAACTAAAACCTTCCCTAAGGAATGTTGCTATTGGGGTGCTTATCAATAATCAAAGTTTCCTCCTATTCTCGCGATGAAACATGTTTTCATCTCTCCGTCGCTCTCAAGCAAGCAATTGTTTCCGTTAGTGGCAGAATTTCACCTCAAGTTTTCGAGATGTTTTCTATAAGCCCACAACAAGCCTACTCTTTTCGTTGTTGGTTTTCCAACAACTCCGTTCAACCTTTTCGTCATAAGCATGCTCTTTCAATTTTATTTGCGAGAGTTGTCATTCGTCTTCTCCGTTCTTTTTCTTTCCAACCATCTAGTTTTCCATTCATTTGTTTCAGAGGCATTGTGATGTTGCTCTCTTCACTCATCATCTCGTCTTGCCAAGATCATGTTCTTTCCTTTTGCTAATCCATTCAACCGGAGTGTCGTGTCCAACATTCTAGTTATTCCCATTTTATCAACTTTTGCCTTCCTTCTCAACCGGAGTGCCGTCTGAAATCGTTCTTACCCATTGTGCCATTCTTTCCATAGTTCCAGAGGCAGTGTGTTGTTGATTTCATCAAGTATCCTCTCATCTTGCCAAATTCATGTTCATTTCCTTCCATTTACAGTCAGAGTGCTGACCAAATTATATCATTCTTTTCCCTTCTCTATATGTTTTAACCGGAGTGTTATGTCTATCATTCCTCTTCAAACCGGAGTCTCATCCAAGTGCTTTCATTTTGCCTAGCTCATATTCTTTACCTTCCATTTCCAACCGGAGTGTTCTCGTAATTGATCCTTATCGTTCCTTGTGTATCTCGTTCTACCGGAGTGTTTGCATGTACTTCTTGTCCATTGCAATCCTTTTCTTTTGTTTTTCAACCTACAAGGTTCTAGTAAGGTTCCTTGTTCCCCTTTTCTAATGGAGTGTTTTCAACTTCGTTCATCTCCGTTTATTCTTATCTTGCAATGGTTTAACCTTTTCAAGGTTCTTTGGTTTCACTCGTTTGTCAAAGAAGCAACTTAGTTTTACCTTTTATCTTCCTCTTCCTTTTTCCCTCCGGTGCCATCCTAGATCTCGGGACGAGATCCTCTCGTAGTGGTGGAGTGTTGTAACGCCCCAAGACCGGAGCTTCATATGCCTTCCTTGGTTTTCCGAGTTTCGTTGGGTAATTTGTTTTGTCTGTTGCATTCATCTTTGCATTTGTGCATTGCATCATGTCATCATGCCATCATGTCATTTATTTTTTAACTCAACTAAATAAATGGCATGGATCTTTGATCCATTTAAACCGAGGGAATTCACATGGTGATTCTCTTTATAACATATCCTCCCGATATTAGGGAGCTATTTTTAAATATTCCATTTTTTCGGAATCACCCATAAACACACTTGGGAAAAATAAAATCCCAATGCCTTTGTTATCACAACTCTTGGCCTCTAACTTTGCCTTATATCTTTTCTTCATTTTCCCAAGCAACTCCTAAATCCGGAACATTTTTGAACCTTCCCAACACTCACTTCCTACTCAAACCATTTGATTTTAAATCAAATGAGTTTGAATTTAAACTTTAAAAAATGCACACTCCATTTTTCTTGGGACATGCACATTTTTGCAAGTCCGGGAAATTTATCCCCATGTCCAAATCCTGTCTCCACCCTTCTTTTCTTTTTCTTTCCTTTGTTGTTTTTTTTCTTCTTTTCTGGGCAATAGAAGAGATATTAAGAGGGAGAGGGATCCCAGGCCCAGCCGTGGTCGGCAGCCCAGCCAAGCCGACCAGCCTCCCAGGCCCATATGCCCCTCCTAGGCCCGCACCCCTCATAACCCTAGTCGCTCCCTTGCCCGATCCACCCCCTCATCCCATGATCCCCTCGTCCTCTCCCTCGCGATCCCCTTGCGCCGCCACTCCCTCCTCTCGATCTAATCCCTCTCCATCGCTCGTGTAGCCACCCGCAGGAAAGGAGAGGAGTGAGACCCCTCAAACCTACCCCCCGCGGTCCCATGAGCTCGCCTACCCGCACGGCCATGGCATCGCCGCCCTCGACCCGGCTAGCCCTCGACGTCCCCTCTCCAGAGCCCGTCCTCCACCTCTGCACCGGTCTTCCACGACAGCCTCACTGCGCCCTCAAGCGCCTCGCCTCCCGCAGCGGGTCCAGGACCTCCCTCGCCGCCTCCTCGTCTACCCGGCGCCATCGCATGTCAGCTTCATCACCAGGGGAGGAGCCCTGTCGGTGTCAAAACCGGCGGATCTCGGGTAGTGGGTCCCGGACTGTGCGTCTAAGGCGGATGGTAATAGGAGGCAGGGGACACGATGTTTTACCCAGGTTCGGGCCCTCTTGATGGAGGTAAAACCCTACGTCCTGCTTGATTTATTCTTGATGATATGAGTATTACAAGAGTTGATCTACCACGAGATCGGAGAGGCTAAACCCTAGAAGCTAGCCCATGGTAGGATTGTATGTTGTCCTACGGACTAAAACCCTCCGGTTTATATAGACACAGAAGGGGTCTAGGGTTACACAAGGTCGGTTACAAAGGAGGAGATATACATATCCGTATTGCCTAGCTTGCCTTCCACGCCAAGTAGAGTCCTATCCGGACACGGGACGAAGCCTTCAATCTTGTATCTTCATGGTCCAACAGTCCGGCAAAAGGATATAATCCGTCTGTCCGGATACCCCCTAATCCAGGACTCCCTCAGTAGCCCCTGAACCAGGCTTCAATGACGATGAGTCCGGCGCGTAGTGTTGTCTTCGGCATTGCAAGGCGGGTTCCTCCTCCGAATACACCACGGAAAAATTTGAATACAAGGATAGTGTCCGACCCTGCAAGTTCCACATACCACCGTAGAGAGAATAATATTTCCACAAATCTAATCTGCTATCACGTTTTGGCAACATGACATCATGCCATGGCCTGGTGATTATTCGAACTGTTTCCTTTAACTAGCCCCGCACATAACGCGAGGCAGTTTCTTGACACGTCTTGTCAAAGCAGAGATCGTGTCCCCCTTATTACGGGATTCTCATCAATACGGGTGTGGGTAACCCAACCGCGCCATCAATTACGGCGCTTGGGGGATAAGCGAGTTTTACCAGGCTAGTGGGGGCGCATAGTTTCGGCCGCCCTTATAAGGGGATAAGGTTTAACCTTTTTGTACCCATGCCTTCTTCCTCCTTGCTCATCCATTCTTGCGCACTCGAGCTCTAACGCCCTAGTCCACATCCTTCTCCTCAACCTTCTCCAAACATGTCTGGAGCGGGAGGCAAGTGGATGGCTTCCTCCGTCACGGAGGGTCACATCAAAAAGCTGCACGGAGTCGGATACTTAGCCGTGAATATCGCGCATCGGCTGCCCGCTGCGGGGCAGATCGTTCCTACCCCGAAACCTCACGAGAGGGTAGTTTTCCTCCACCACTTCCTCCGCGGACTGGGGTTTCCCCTACATCCATTCATTCGCGGTCTCATGTTCTACTACGGGCTGGACTTCCATGATCTGGCCCCGAACTTCATCCTCAACATTTCGGCGTTCATCGTCGTGTGTGAGGCTTTCCTCCGCATCCGGCCCCACTTCGGCTTGTGGTTAAAGACCTTCAATATCAAGATGAAGGTGGTGGGAGGCCAACTAGCGGAATGCGGCGGAGCCATGGTGGGCAAGATGCCCAACATTACATGTCTTGAAGGCTCCTTCGTGGAGACCATAAAGGGGTGGCAATCGGTGTGGTTCTACATCATCGAGCCGCGCGACACCAATTGGGTGGTGGCCCTCGAGTTTCGATCCGGAATCCCCACGCGGCTCACCTCCTGGAAAGAGAAGGGCATATCCTGAGGTTCATCGGTGGAGCTGGACGGACTCCAGAAATGTATTCGGGATATGGCAAGCAAGAAGCTCAAGCTTGTCAACATAGTCCAGGTCATGCTCTTCTGCCGGATCCTCCCGTGTCAACAACGGGATTTCAACTAGTGGGAGTTCGACCCGGCCCAGCACCAGACTCTGAGCGAGCTCTTCGACACAACGCACAAGGACGTCTGGAGGGTGCTGTTCAAGGGCGCCGAGGTCCCTCCCTCTCTCACCGAGGACCGCGGGCTAAGCGCGAAGCGCCCTGCGAATCCGGTAAGTTTTGTACATCTGGTAGGATTTTTACTTCCCATAGCTTAACCACGTGTGGGGTCTGAGCTCCCATGCCTTTGACAGGACTGGGTGGGGGCATCAGAGAAGATCAACTGTCAGGCCCCTCTGCCCAAAGACACTGCGGACGCTCTCCTGACGGAGATGCTGACTCCGGCTCCTTACGAGGTGCCGGAGAAGACCAACAAGGCCAAGGGAACCCGAAAGAGTTCCCGATGCCAGGTAGTACCGGACTCATCGTCCGATGACTCTGCGATGCACTCCTCCCCCGAAGGCGAGGAGGAAGATGAAGACTCTCCCCCTCCAGTCGGGGGAGACAAGAAAAGGAAGGCCGCCCCAACCGGGGGGCCGAAGGGTCCAAGAAGGGAAGGACTCTCCTTCCGGACTGCTCCACCACCGCCACCGAAGACGAAGATGAGTGGCTGCTCAGGGTCGTAAGTATTCGGATACCAGAGTAACTCATGGCATACCTTTGTCGCACAACTTCTCCTAACGTCGAATATGATTATGCAGACCGCCCCAAGCCCGTATCGACATATCTTTGTCGGGCGGCTCCTTGGACTCGTCGGATATGGATAGCGATCCACTTCTGACCGCCACGTCCCCTTGCCCTACGGATAATGCCGAGGTGCTATCTCAAGAGGCACCGGGTCGAGGGGAGACAGTCCCGGAGGTGCCTCAAGGCGACCTTCCGGACTCCGGGAGCAGAGGGGGTAAGGCTCCCGAGGGCT
This sequence comes from Triticum urartu, assembly GCF_003073215.2. NCBI lineage: Eukaryota > Viridiplantae > Streptophyta > Magnoliopsida > Poales > Poaceae > Triticum > Triticum urartu. Next base: position 441,525,239 of record NC_053026.1, read on the forward strand.
CCAAGTTCGGCCTTCAACCGAACACCGTGCCGGAACCTCCAATGGTTCCGGACTCGGGCAGGCGGCCTCCTTCCAAAAGGGGCAAGACGCCTTATGCAGACCGCCCCAAGCCCGTATCGACGTATCTTCGTCGGGCGGCTCCTTGGACTCGTCGGATATGGATAGCGATCCACTTCTGACCGCCACCTCCCCTTGCCCTACGGATAATGCCGAGGTGCTATCTCAAGAGGCACCGGGTCGAGGGGAGACAGTCCCGGAGGCGCCTCAAGGCGACCTTCCGGACTCCGGGAGCAGAGGGGGTAAGGCTCCCGAGGGCTCCAAGTTCGGCCTTCAACCGAACACCGTGCCGGAACCTCCAGTGGTTCCGGACTCGGGCAGGCGGCCTCCTTCCAAAAGGGGCAAGACGCCCGTGCCGGTGACCTATGTCCATCCAGAGGCACCGGACAATCTGTTGGGAGCGCTTCGCAGCGCTTCCATCGACGAAGAGCACCACACCATTATGAGTGCGGTGATCCAGAAGGTTCAGTCCGCCAAGAGTGGACTGACTGGAGCCTGTGCCAGCCTTCTAACAGGCTTTGAGGTAAGTATTTGAAATATAGGAAAAATATGACCGCATAGACAGTAGCCCCTGATGCTCTGTTTGGTGTTCAAAAAGAAAAGCCGAATAGAGGATCAACTAGTATCTGCAGGAGTCTAATATAAGTATGTCTATATGCGTATGCAGGCTTCGCTGTTGAACTCTGCCGCACTGACTGCGGAGGTCGCCGTATTGAAGCAGGACCTCAAAGGGTCCAAGAAAGAGCTCGGCCTTGCCAAGAGGCAGCTCGAGGAGAACAAAGGTAAGTAATACCTAGTCTGTAGATGTGTGTGTGTGTATAAGGGATGCGATTGCAAAATGACAGGATCATCTTTAATTTGCCAGGGGCCACGACCGAAGTGGCAACCCTGAAGCGAGCGCTATCCGAGGCCGAAAACAAAGCGGCCCAAGAGCGCACCGAGCGGGAAAAACAATAGGCACGGGTGGGCGAGGTGCAGCAAGAGCTCAACGCTCTCATAACGAAGCACGAGGCGTTGGAGCTTGACTTGAAGACGCGAGAGTCCGAGCTTGCCGCGGCCCTTGAGAGTGCAAAGAGTGCCAAGGCTGAAGCCCAAAAGGCCCTCCAAGAGATTGATGCGATGAAGAAGATAGCGGCGGTTAAGGCATTCTATATGCAAAGCAAGCATGTGAAAGTAAATTACTTGTTACTTACCCGAATCCGGAGCTCTCCAGGAGCATTCGCAGATTTGCCCTGCAGCATGTCGGATGCCGCATAGTTTTACCAGGCCGAGGAGGGAAGCTCAACGGAGAAGCTGTTCTGGTCTCAGTATACTGGGACCGAACACCTGATGCCTCTGAGCGACCAGCTGAAGCAACTGGTCGAGCTGCATAAGGCGGCCGAACAGGCCATGAAGGGCTTTATAGTCCGGATGTGGCCTGGCGACTCCCTTCCCAACAGCTAATTCGGCCTGGTGAGGCGGCTTGTGGATGCCTGCCCACGGCTAGAAGTCATCAAGCGGTCCGTCTGCATTGAAGGTGCACGCCGGGCTTTCGCCCGTGCGAAGGTTCACTGGGCCAAGATGGACGCCGTGAAGCTGGTGAAGGAAGGGCCGCCGCAGGGCAAGGAGCATCGCCACCCTGAGATGTACTACGAGGGTGTCCTGAAGGGGGCCTGTCTTGTAGCGGACGTGTGTGCGAAAGATGTAATATTTGAATAAACTTGCTCGTGTAATCCTGTATCATGAAAACTTGTTCATATGCGCTATGCAACGCTTGTTTGAATTTAAAATATTGCCTTCTGTTCGTCTGTTTATCAAATCTGAGAGATGGCTAGTCGTCGGCTTCTGCCCCCACGCCACGAGTGCTGGGGTGTTCGGGATAAACCTGAGCACTCTTGTTCCCATTTTTGGGTCCTTCGAGGGAGGTGCTTAGCACAACGAACAAGGCAATCGGACTATAATGCGTTATCACTCTCACTTAGCCGTAGAATTCTATAATTTTAAATTTCGGCGAAGCCCCTAGTATTCGGAAGGCCGATTTCGGGGCGCTATACACGGCTTAAGTCGGACAGGGCCGACTCCTCGCTCGAAGCGGCATAAGTCTTTAGGGACTTGAAACCTCTCGAACAGCGACCAGTCTCTCGCCTTATCATGACAGTTAGTTTTAGCTTTCTCTACTGAGGTGCTTAGCCCAGCAGAACCGGGGCACAATCGCAGTAGTTCTCCCAATGCTACCTTAGCCGATATAGCGGAACGTAAGGTACCAAAACATGGGAGCCGGGCAAACCCAACTATTGACCCAAGACATGATTCAGAGCTGATGCATATATTTCTATAAGTTCAGGGTGCCGCACTGTTGAAAGTGTTCGGACTTCTCACGCCGCATTATGGGGTATGCCTAAGCCCCTAGCGTATTGGCCGTACCAGAATGTGCGGGTGCTAGATGTCATGAATGAGCATATATATATAAAGGAAGAATGCAATAATAGTCTTAATGCTATGCCTTGTTTATTCAAAAAGGTGCGTTAAAGCAGAATGATACAAGTAGTGCGATAAGCAAAAAGTAGGACTGTTTGACATGTCCATTCCAAGGGCAAGCTGAGGAATAGTATTAAAGCAAATAGTTCACTCGTTATCGTAATCCTCCTGGGAGTTCCGTGGTGTGACGTAGCTTTCTGCCTCCTTGGTTGATGTATCATGTGTTCGGCAATCATGCTGCCGGACAGGGTTTCCAGAGATTAAAGTCCTAAAAGAGAAAAATAACGAAGCGGGAAGCCCCTAGTGCGGTTTAAGCCGCGTCTTGGGGCGTGTCGTAGTCGTGCCCCCCTCCCCGCCTGTGCCCATGGTATTTTTGATGCATAACTATGTATGCGTGGCACGGATTTCGCCGTTTGGCTGGGGTCGGGGTGGGGGCCGCATTGCTATGCGAGCTCGGTACGCGCCAGGCGGTCCGGTTGCCGATTACTCCGGGCGTGCTTGAAGGTGTCCGGGTCCTTAATAGCCGAACTAGTGGATTGCCTTAAGAGGCTGCTTTGCGCTTCTGCTACGAGGGCCGCAGTGTGATCCTCCATGTGGAGAGAGCGCTCTGTGTTTCCATTGACTGTGATGACCCCCCGAGGTCCTCGCATCTTGAGCTTGAGATGTGCATAATGTGGTACCGCATTGAATCTCGCAAATGCGGTTTGCCCGAGCAGTGCATGGTAGCCACTGTGGAACGGGACTATGTCAAAGATTAACTCTTCGCTTCGGAAGTTATCCGGGGATCCGAAGACCACTTCCAGTGTGACTGAGCCTGTGCAATGGGCCTCTACACATAGTATGACGCCTTTAAAGGCCGTTTTTGTGGGTTTGATCCTTGAGGGGTCTATACCCATTTTGCTCATTGTGTCCTGATAAAGCAGGTTCAGGCTACTGCCGCCATCCATGAGGACTCGAGTGAGGTGAAATCCGTCAATGATTGGGTCTAGGACCAGTGCGGCAAATCCGCCATGACGGATACTAGTGGGGTGGTCCCTGTGATCGAAGGTGATAGGACAGGAGGACCATGGGTTGAACTTTGGGGCGACTGGCTCCAACGCATATACGTCCCTGAGCGCACGCTTCCGCTCCCTCTTGGGGATGTGGGTTGCGTATATCATGTTCACCGTCCGCACTTGTGGGGGGAACCTCTTCTTTCCTCCGGTGTTTGGCTGCCGGGGCTCCTCCTCGTCATCGCTATGCGACCCCTTATCTTTGTTTTCGGCATTTAACTTGCGGGGCTTCTTGAACACCCAACAATCCCTGTTGGTGTGGTTGGCTGGCTTGTCGGGGGTGCCGTGTATTTGACACGAGCGATCGAGTATACGGTCCAAACTAGACGGGCTCGGAGTACTTCTTTTGAATGCCTTTTTCCGCTGACCGGGTTTAGAGCCTTTGAATCCGGCATTGACTGCCGTGTCCTCGGTATTGTCGCTGTTAATGCGGCGCTTATGTTTGTTGCGACGTGAACTGCCGTTGCCATCCTTGGTATCCGAAGTACCATGGTTCTTTGATATGTTATTGCTGCGAGCCAACCAGCTGTCCTCTCCCGCATAGAAGCGGGTCATGAGTGTCGTGAGGGCTGCCATAGATTTCAGCTTTTCTTGGCCAAGGTGCCGGGCGAGCCATTCATCACAGATGTTGTGCTTCAAAGCTGCTAGAGCCTCTGCATCCGGACAGTCGACGATTTGATTTTTCTTTGTTAGGAACCGTGTCTAGAATTGCCTGGCCGATTCCTCTGGCTGCTGAATTATGTGGCTCAAGTCATCGGCATCTGGTGGTTACACATAAGTGCCCTGAAAGTTGTCGAGGAATGCGGCTTCCAGATCTTCCCAAAAGCCAATGGACTCTGCTGGCAAGCTGTTGAGCCAATGTCGAGCTGGTCCTTTTAGTTTGAGTGGGAGGTATTTGATGGCGTGTAGGTCATCACCGCAGGCCATGTGGATGTGCAAGAGGAAATCCTCGATCCATACCGCAGGATCTGTTGTGCCGTCGTATGATTCTATATTCACGGGTTTGAAACCCTCTGGGATTTGATGATCCATTACTTCGTCTATGAAGCATAAGGGGTGTGCGGCGCCTCTGTACTGGGCTATATCGTGACGCAGCTCAAATGAGTCTTGCCCGCTGTGTTCGGCCCGGCCGGACTTACTTTTACTGTATCCGGCGTGACGATTATCGTCTCGCATAGTGGCGCGCCCTCGTGATCCGTAGATCGATCTTGCATGTTTTTCTTTGTCCTCCAATACGTCTCGCAGGTCTGGCGTATTTCCCCATGCCTTTTTATTTGAATGGCGTCGGGGTGCAGGCTGAGCTTTTGGCTGGAATGCCTCTCTGTCGCGGCCACGAGGTGGCCGGTCAGCCGCGTCATACGCCGGGGATGTAGGTTTCAGTGCTTCCTCTTCCAGTCGGGGTAGCAACCTGCACTTTGGGTAATTCTTGGAGGGGCGTTCGAGTTTATATTCCTCGGCTGCTAGGAATTCAGTCCATCTGTCAGCTAGCAAATCTTGATCAGCTTGAAGCTGCTGCTGCTTTTTCTTAAGGCTATTTGCCGTGGCTATAAGCCGGCGCTTGAAGCGCTCTTGTTCACGGGATCCTCTGGCACGATGAACTCGTCATCGTCGAGGCTTGCCTCGTCTTCGGAGGGAGGCATGTAATTATCATCCTCCGCCTCTCCATCTGCCACTCTCTCAGGAGGGCTGGCTTCTCCATCCTCCTGCTCTAAATCTTACTGGAGGGGATTGTTGTTGCCTTCGGCACTGTCCGGAGTGCTATTATCTCCGGTGTCGGTATCACCGCTTTTGCCTTGGCGGGACTTAGAGCGGCGCCGCTGACGCCGGCGCTTGGGTTGCTTCTTGGAGGGGTCATCCTCCGTTGTCCCGTTGCCATTGCATCCTTTGGGTGTGTCCACCATGTATATGTCATATGATGAGGTGGCTGTCTAGTGCCATGTGGGCAGTGGTTCCTCTTCGCCTCCCGCATCGTCGTCCATACCGTCGATGTCATCGAAGTCGAAGTCGAGCATGTCGGTTAAGTCATCGACAGTGGCTACTAAGTGGGTGGTGGGTGGGCGGCAAATTTCTTCGTCATCCGCATCCTGATCCTGACGGACGTAGTTCGGCCAGGACTCTCCTGACAGAGAGAGAGACCTTAATGAGTTCAGTATGTCGCCAAAGCGCGAGTGCTGAAAAATATCCGCGGAGGTAAACTCCATGATCGGCGCCCAATCGGATTCGATAGGAACGGGCGTAGGCGGTTCGGAGTCCATGGCCGGAGAAGGATCCGGCAGTTTGGCAACACGGCTCTCGTGAAGGGTAAGGTCAATATTCGGCTCGATCGCCGCAGAGGATACGGCCTCCATGGCGGGGTCTATCCACCCGTCCATGGATGGCGCAACTGGCTCCGAATTGAGGGTCAGAGCGGTTGCCGATGCAATTTCTTGAACACTGTCCAATGGTAGAGCTAGATCGTACTCATCGGGACCGCGTGGCGCACAAGGCAGGGGCTCGAATCCGTCGAAGATCAAGTCTCCGCGGATATCGGCCGTGTAGTTTAAGCTTCCAAACCTGACCTGGTGGCCAGGGGAGTAACTTTCGATCTACTCCAGATGGCCAAGCGAGTTGGCCCGCAGTGCAAAGCTGCCGAACATAAAGATCTGTCCGGGGAGAAAAGTCTCACCCTGGACTGCATCGCTATCGATGATCGTAGGAGCCATCGAGCCTAACGCTGACGACATAGAGGAACTCTTAATGAAAGCACCAATGTCGGTTTCTAAACCGGCAGATCTCGGGTAGGGGGTCCTGAACTGTGCGTCTAAGGCGGATGGTAACAGGAGGCAGGGGACAGGATTTTCTACCCAGGTTCGGGCCCTCTTGATGGAGGTAAAACCCTATGTCCTGCTTGATTTATTCTTGATGATATGAGTATTACAAGAGTTGATCTACCACGAGATCGGAGAGGCTAAACCCTAGAAGCTAGCCTATGGTATGATTGTATGTTGTCCTACAGACTAAAACCCTCTGGTTTATATAGACACCGGAGGGGGCTAGGGTTACACAAGGTCGGTTACAAAGGAGGAGATATACCTATCCGTATTGCCTAGCTTGCCTTCCACGCCAAGTAGAGTCCTATCTGGACACGGGACGAAGCCTTCAATCTTGTATCTTCATGGTCCAACAGTCCGGCAAAAGGATATAATCCGGCTGTCCAGATACCCCCTAATCCAGGACTCCCTTAAGCCCCTCGACCCGTCCGTCCTCGGCCCTACCTCTGCTTAGCGCAGCCGCCTCTCCGCCATCGTCGAGCGCGCCATGGACCCTGTTTCCACTACCTCGAGCTCCGCCCGCCATCCTTCTCTGTTGCCTTGGCCGCCGGTGACCAGAGTAACCGTGTGTGTCCTTCCCGTCCCTTCCAGTGGATCGGGCCTGCTCTGCCCGGCTCCTCTCACCTCGACTGTCTGCACTCACTTCCTGCCGCAGGGTCTCGTCTCTGCTTCGATCAAACGCACGAAGTTGTCGCCGCCCGCTTCGTCAATTTCAGTACGCGAGCGCTGCTCGTGTGACCGCACCGTGAACCGCCTGAGTTCGACCACCTCTGCAACCTCCTGTTGCTGTTTGTGTACCTCCACTTGCTGTTGCGGTTGACGCCAAGGTCGACCACAGAACAGGAAATAACACCAAGTACCCGGTCAACAAGGACCGCCAAGCATCTTCTATGTGATTTTTCTGCCAAGTACCACAACGACGCATCAAGTGTACCTCTACCGTCGTCTTCGGAATCGCTAAGAACGTCAAATACCCCTTCGAGTTGACGAGACCGGCAAGTTCGGAGACCCCAAGTACCACGACGATCGATGCATCATACCACTACCTTTGTCGTGTACATCTACCATCGCCGAAGACCCATGTACGCCTATCATCGCCCCGAGGTCATTGGATTCGACAAGTACCTCTTCAAGACGACCGAGTACCACTACCTCGACCCTCGAAGACCCCGTGGACGTCAAGTTCCTCACCATGTACCACTACCGTCGACGTATATGACTACTATGTGAACGTGTACCCGACGACCTCGTAGACCTATGTTGTGCCAAGTACCCCCTCGTTGGCCTGAACATCTACGGAAACTCGTCCAAGATAAACATGTACCACTACCGTCGCCGAGATCGCGAGAACCTCTACCGTCGACCCTGGAGCATGGGAGTACAACTACCGTCGAGGACCGATAGTACCACTACTTCTACTACCATCGTGGAACGACTACTTCCTCTACTTCCCTCGACGAACCCGAACCAACCCGATTACACGCTTCGAAGGTATAACCACTGAGACGACGCCCATGAACGAATGTTGAGTGATGTATGAGATGCTCGTGGTTGCACCGTGTCCGAGTTGTTCTTTGCGAGTTCCTCGTTGCCTTGCCATCGACATGTGGGAACCTGGTATCTGGGAGCACCCCATCATCTTGCATGACACACTCACACCCACTTCCTTTTGCATCGGTATCCCTGTGAGCTACCGGATCATCGGAATGTTGCGTTGGCATCATTTTCGGTTTCGTTGCCATGGCACCCCTTTTGTTTCCACCATGATGACAAATGCCTCATATCTTATCATGTCCACATTTTCATAAACTTGCATAAACTTGCAATGTCTTCCGCATCATGATAACAACATTTAAAATGGTTAAAAAATTTGTTTGCATTAAATTGATATATGCATATGGGGATTCACCGGAATTGTTGTGTGTTAATTTCGGGCCTCATTTAAACTTGCCTAAATAGATAGTTTCTTTATGCTTCTCCTCTTGCCATCTTTAACAACATTTAATATTGTTGAGTACCTAAACGAGAGAGAACTAAATAATTGATGTGGTGTTCTGTCAATATGCAACTTGTTGCATATTGAGCTCCACTTAACTTGTAGTTTTTGTTTGTGCACTTTGCCATGCAATGCATATTTAAATCGGACATGCATCATACTTGGTTGTGCATCATGCCATGTTATGCTTGGTTGTTTACTATGTTGTTTGCTTCTTTCTGGTGTTGCTTCTTCGGGTTAGTTCCGATAACGTTGCGTTTGGGAGGATCCATTCGACTTCGTCTGTTTGTCTTCTTCATGGACTCGTTCTTCTTCCTTGTGGGATCTCAGGCAAGATGACCGTACCCTCGAAATCATTTCTATATTTGCTTGCTAGTTGCTCGCTTTATTGCTATGCCGCTATACCTACCACTTGCTATATCATGCCTCCCATATTGCCATGTCAAACCTCTAACCCACCTTGTCCTAGCAAACCGTTGTTTGGCTATGTTACCGCTTTGCTCAGCCCCTCTTATAGCGTTGCTAGTTGCAAGTGAAGATGAAGATTGTTCCTTGTTGGAATATGGTTTTGTTGGGATATCACAATATCTCTTATTTAATTAACGCATCTATATACTTGGTAAAGGGTGGAAGGCTTGGCCTTATGCCTAGTGTTTTGTTCCACTCTTGCCGCCCTAGTTTCTGTCATACCGGCGTTATGTTCCTTGATTTTGCATTCCTTACGCGGTTGGGGGAATGGGACCCCCTTGACAGTTCGCTTTGAATAAAACTCCTCCAGCAAGGCCCAACCTTGGTTTTACCATTTGCCACCTAAGCCTTTTTCCCTCGGGTTTCCGGAGCCCGAGGGTCATCTTTATTTTAATCCCCCGGGCCAGTGCTCCTCTGAGTGTTGGTCCAACCTGTCAGCAGCCGGTGGCCACCAGGGGCAACTCTGGGTTGGTCTACCGGAATCTTGGACAATCCGGTGTGCCCTGAGAACGAGATATGTGCAGCTCCTATCGGGATTTGTCGGCACATTCGGGTGGCTTTGCTGGTCTTGTTTTACCATTGTCGAAATGTCTTGTAACCGGGATTTCGAGTCTGATCGGGTCGTCCTGGGAGAAGGAATATCCTTCGTTGACCGTGAGAGCTTGTGATGGGCTAAGTTGGGACACCCCTGCAGGGTTTTGAACTTTCGAAAGCCATGCTCGCGGTTATGGGCAGATGGGAATTTGTTAATTTCCGGTTGTAGAGAACTTGACACTTAACTTAATTAAAATGCATCAACTGCGTGTGTAGCCGTGATGGTCTCTTTCCGACAGAGTCCGGGAAGTGAACACGGTTCTTGTGTTATGCTTGAACGTAAGTAGTTTCAGGATCACTTCCTGATCACTTCTAGTTCACGACCATTGCCTTGCTTCTCTTCTCGCTCTTATTTGCATAAGTTAGCCACCATATATGCTAGTGCTTGCTACAGCTCCACCTCACTACCTTTTCCTACCCATAAGCTTAAATAGTCTTGATCGCGAGGGTGTGAGCTTGCTGGGTCCCCGTGACTCACAGATTACTTCCAAAACCTGTTGCAGGTGCCGGTGATGTCAGTGCAGGTGACGCAACTGAGCTCAAGTAGGAGCTCGATGAAGATCGTGTTCGTTCTATTGTTTCGTTTCCGGTTTATCAGTAGTGGAGCCCAGTCAGGGCGATCGGGGATCTTTTGCATCACTACAAAAAAAAATACACTTCCGTGATGATACGTGTTTGTCACAGTAGGTCGCTTTTTTGTCATGCATGTACATCCATGACAAATTTGTGACAGAATCAAGATAGTCATACCTGTGCTATCGTAGAAGTGTTCCATGACATTACCAAAATTATCATCACGGAAGTGTCCACTTCCATGACGATAAATCGCGCGTCACAGAAGTGCTTTCGTCAAGGGTGACCGACACGTGGCATCCACCGTAACGGAATGCCGTTAAGCTATCGGGTCGGGTTTTGGATCCGATAACCCGTTAACAGCCCCGACCAATGGGGATTTTCCACGTGTAAAATCATCATTGGCTGGAGGAAACACGTGTCGGTTCATCGTTGGGACAGATGTCAACCACTCATTGGACGGAAGGCGCCTATGATACGTCGACACGTGACACGGCCCAATAGAGGCCCATTCCTGTGAAAAGGCCGGCCCGTTTGACTTGGTCAAAAGCTGGTGAGCCGGCCCATGGAAAGCCTGTTAACGGCCTGTTCGAATATAGCCCATTTACAGCCCGCTAACCCAAGGCCCATTACACCCTATCCGAATTAGGCCCAGTAGCGTCATCTGGGCCATCCAATATGATTCCAGCCCGTTTTCACTTCTGGCCCATGTATGGCCCATGACGTCTTTCGGCCCATATGAGGTCCTATGTAACTCTTGGCCTACTAACGGCCCGTGGAGAAACTGGGCCATAATGAATAGTGTATCACTTTACACCCATTAACGACCCGTGGTGAAACTGTCCCGTAATGAACAGTGTATCACTTTATACCCATTAACGGACCGTTATTCCGTTGGGCCGTTTCCAGCCAATGTTATCTTTCGGCCTTCTCAGAGCCCATTTATTCTTGGGCTCATTTCCAGCATTCGTTTACTTACGGCCCGTTACTGTCATTTTCTGCTTGTGGGCCAAATTCAGCCCGTGGTTACAGTCGGCCCGTTTGTGGTCCGTTAATACGTTGGGCCGATTTCATAGCGTCATCAAATACGACCTGTTAACGATGGCCCATTATGGTCAGCCCATGAACGGACGATTCCAACTCTAGCCCGTTTACGGCCATAATGCGGTCTGTTTGGTGTTTGGCCAATCGATTATACAGCCCGTATAAGGGCCATTGATAATATGGCCCACAAAAGGCCCATTGTTTCTACGGCCCGTAGAAGGCCCATTGTTTCTATGGCCCGTAGAAGGCCCACTGTTTCTACGGCCAGTAGGAGGCCGAGTGTCACTACAGTAAATATTAGCCCATGGTTATTGTGGCCTAGTTTTAAAAAATAGGTTATTGCAGTCACTAGCTAACCATGGAAAAAGAACTACAATGACTACAAGCAAACAAATAAACAAGACAACAAGGGAATAAATAAGCAAGCAACTAACGCTAGGCTATCACGGCTATTACACATATTACATCCACTGGGCATCAAAGTCCGCCATCAGTGCAGATATAGGGAACAAAGCAGCATATCATATACACTGGTTGTCAAAGTTGGCAACTAGCGCAAATAAACGCCGCAGCAAAACAAATCCAGAAATGAAACCACTTCATAAGATCTCAAGAAACAATATCCTGGGTACCCATAATGCTGGCAAGATGCTTAGCAAGCTTATTAACTTTCTCTTGTTTGGCGCTTAAGTCCTCCAGCGCTTGTTGTTGCACCAGAAAATATGCATCTGAATTCTGCAGGGACTTCCTCAGTCCTTCAGCTTCCTGTCGCAGCACATCTGATCGATGCCTTTCAACTTGAAGTTGAGACTCAAGAATACGAACTGATTCAGGCAGCGAGTTCGAAGAGCTTGTGCTAGCAGTAGTGGCCAGTAATTCGAACACTACATCAAGACAGGACTTTTGGGTTCCCTCACTATCGTCAAGATAGTTTTTATCAGCTTTCTTGGAGACCAACAGGGATGTCTCACTATCTTGAACCTTATCTGCATTACTTCCTTTACCATTGGATAACGTGGTACTATTCTCCAATATTTTGTCCGCATTCTAAAAGAGAAACAAGCAGACACATCACATGTTTACCATGTTGTATATGAAACTCATTTTGGTAAATGAGTTCAGTAGTAAAGTGGACAGGATAACAGCATGAAACAAACATATATCTATGTAGCATGGTCACTTTATGGTCTATACCATTCTAGTTTTTGTTGCCAAATCAAGATAGAGACACAGTTCAAATAATATTTGTTCAAGACAAAGCAGAATAGACAGAATATAAGTGTGGGTAACTATAGAGCAATAACAACACTTGTAATGTGCATGACATGAGAACATAACTGTTTATTCAATTGAAACTGAAATCAACATAGAGCAGGTTACAACAGCAAACCAGTTAAAGAAATAGGTTTAAAACATACCTGTTGCGCCATTGGAGTTTCAATTCCATCCTTCAAATTTGAAAATAGTTGGTATGAGTAAATACAGTCATGCAAGAGAAAAGGAGTATGAACCATAGCTACAGAACCTAACCTGAGAACAAATCTTCTTCTCCTTTAAGCGTTGAGTTGGGATTCGGAGTGGTGGTCCTCGTGCTTTGGGCACTGCAGTTCCCTTACTAACTGCTCGTGTTTGGGTGCTCTGTGGTGGAGACGGTGCTGTGTCAACTGGAACTGGGTTACTATCTGCCGGGGTTGGCGTTAGAAGGGGTGTAGCTGGTTCTCTATCCAACTGGGTAGGGGTACAATCTGCGAGAGTCTGGGTTATGTGTGGTGGATCTGGTCCTTGGGCAAGTACAACCGTGGTTCTATCTGCATCAACTGATAGCACTATCTTTTCTGAAGACCGTGTTGTTACTCCCTTAAATACTGCCATCACGCTCTCCAATTCAAATGGCTGATAAACAAGAAAAGTAATTGAAATTATAGACATTGTATGATAGACAGGTACAATGGATAGTGGGGAATAAAAGAGGGCATGAAATAATTCATATTTATGTTGTCTAACCAAATAGGATAGCATGACACAATTTCACATATACGATGGCTAACTAAACAGGATAGCATGACACAATTTCACATTATGATGGCTAACTAAAAAAGATGGAAAGACATAGTTCAAAATATGAGACTATGTAAACAGGATGACATGACATAACTATATAATGTGTTTATTAAATAGGTTGGCATGCCATAATTCACATACATTCACGGATAGAATGCCATAATTCAAAATATGATGACTGTAAACACTAAACAGGATGAGATGATATAACTATATGATGCCTTTATTAAATGGGTTGCCATGCCATAATTCAGATAGATGATGTGTATGTACTATGTAAACATGATGGCATGATATAATTCAAATATATGATTTATATAGTAAGCAAGTAAGCAGATGGCAATCCATATATGATGTAAAAACTAAGCAATGCAAGACAACATGCATGACATGGGTAATATAACCTTGCCAAGTTTGAGCATAGACCTCAGGGGGAAAATAGGACTGGTCATCAGTCTTTGAATCCTCCTATGAGGAGCTCTCTGTAACCAGCAAGATGTCTGCTTCAGCAGGTAGCATTGTCTGCTCTGAATACCTTGTTTTCACTCCAGATACTTCCATCATCGCTTCAAATGGCTGATGCACAGGAAGAGTAGTTGAATATACAAACGTTGTCGCTAAATGGAACACATAATACAAAAAAATTATAGCATGATATAATTCACATACATGATGATTGGCTAAACAGCATGGCATTGCATAATTCACATATATAATGCCTTTGCAACAAGATAGCATTGTATAATTCACATATATAATGTCTTGCAACAAGATGGCAATGCATAATTCACATATATGGTAATTAGATACTGAACAGGTGGCATTCACACAAAGCATGTCTAAACTAATCAAATGACATAGCAATGCGAGACACCATACGCACGATATGAGCAACATAACCCTGCCAAGTTAGAGCATACACCTTGGGGGGGAATAGGACTGGTCATCTGTCTCTGAATCCTCCTCTGAGGAGCTATCCGTAACCAACGAGATATGCGCTTCGTCAGATAGCACAGTCTGCTCTGAAGACCTTGTTTTCACTCCAGAATTTGCCATCACCGTGTCAAATGGCTGATGCACACGAAGAGCAGTTGAATGTAATAACATTGTTGACAAATGTAATATGTAATGAAAAAAAAGGATGGCCTGATATAATTTACATATAAGATGACTGGATAAGCAGGATGGCATTGCAAAATTCACATATATGATGCCTGGCTAAACAAGATGGCGTTGCATAATTCACATAAATGATGAATAAACTAAACAGATGGCATTCGCACAAAGGATGTCTAAACTAACCAGATGACATATTTGATGTATAAAGTAAGCAATGCAAGACACCATATGCATGATATAACCAACATCAGCATGCCAAGTTAGAGCGAAGACCTCAAGGGGTAAATAGGAGTTGTCTTATCCTTCTGAATCCCCCTCAGAACAGATATCTTCCTCTCGATTACAATCCGAAATGCGTGGAGGGGGCTGCCTTTGCGCCTACCATGGAGCGACGTCTGCATGAAATTTTATTGCCACACAAGGCTCGTCTCTTTTGCTCTACATGTTCAGTTCCATTGTTTACAATAACTGTCATGCATAGGAATAAAACATAGTGAGATTGTGTAAGGAGTGCATGCAGAAATCCAGAGTGATGGTAGCAACCTGTGGACAGACCCAAAACCAATAATAGCAGGCAGATAATGGCTTCAGTGAAAAAATACAGTTAATGGCTTCTTTACTGTTTGTTTCCCACCCAACATGAAACTCATAGTAGACACCGGAGATTAACCAGATAGTAGCTAGATACTATTGATAGCGGCCCCGATATGTACCCCACAACCATTTAAAAACTCAAGTTTGACCATTAGTTTGGAGCTGACTCAGAATCTAATCGGTGAACAGGACGATAAAGTAGCATGTAATATTAAGCGATGCATAACGTAAGCAGACACGAAAGAGTGTGACCTCTCTTGCAGACCCGTGTAGTCCTCGAGGTCATCTGGTCGGTTGATGATGGTAGTGCAGTTTTCATGGCTGCCAGCGGCGGGGAAGAAGATCTGAGGCGGCGAAAGACAGTCTGGAGGCCGGATCCCTCCTGTGCTGGACCCTTCTGTCATTGGAGCAGCTGAGCTGGGGTGGACGACGGCGCAACAGGAGCGGGACAAACCACGCAAGGTTTTCTTTGACAACTATCTGTAAGAGAAGTAATTCTGTAAGGGCTCGTTTGAATTGGAGGATTACAACAATGCAGGGATAGGAAATAGACAGGAATAGGATAGGAATGCACGTGCAAAACAGAGAATTTAAAAACACAGGATTTCTGCCAATCTGGGTGTTTGATTCACAACAATTGGAAGATCACAGGATGCAAAGAAGCATGGTGAGATTAAGTCGAACCACAAGAAAATGTACGGTTATAATGCTATTATGCTACTATCTCTTAGTCTTGTGCTTCATGAATAGGAATTTGAAAAGGGGGACAAGTGAAAATTAAAATTCCTACGTTTTTTCTTTCAAGGAGACACTAAAGGAACAAATCCATGTGCTCAGTGGACAATATATATAACATGTAGAGTAAAAAAGAGATGAACAAGTGTACAACCTCTTTGGCGAAGCCATGTCGATCTCAGCGTGATTGGGTTGGCCGGTGAGGATGCTCCAGCTGACTTGGCTGTCGGAGGAGGGGAAGAAGATCTTAGGCGTATGGAGATGGAGCCCGAGGTACTGCTCCGCTGTGATGGAGGGTTTCGTCGTTGGAGCAGCTCCGGTGAGTTGTACGACGCCGAGGCTGAAGAAAGACAAGAGAGACAACGAACAACGTTAACCTGAGTGGAATTCTAATATCATCTCCAATACATGACGTAAAATACATAACCACAAAGTGCTAGATGTAAAATACATCAGCCGCTCATCTCTGAACTTAACTGTCGAAACTGAATTTAACTGTCGAAACTGAACTTAACTGTCGAAACTGAACTTAACTGTCAAAACTGAATTTTGCTGTCGAAACTGAATTTTGCTGTCGAAACTGGACGCACTAGCAAGGTGAGGCTACACATTGGTCGACTGACTTTTTCATCTCTGGTCAGTCGATTTTCCAGCTGTTGGATACGAAATCAAGGGCCTGTGATTCATCTTCAACCTCCACCCCCTGAGCCGGCCAAACAGCAGCCCCCGCTGCCCGCGAAGCGCCGCCCCGAAAACACTCCCCACCGCCGGTCCACCGCTGCCCCGGCCATCCCTCTAGGCCCCCCTGTGCCGAGCTTTTTCTCCGGCGATCCCCATGCCACCGCCCCGCCAACGCCCAGCCATCGCCGGCGACCACCGCCCCCATCCTGAACCCTAAGATAGATAGTGGGGTACCTCTCCGGCGAGCCCCCCTCCCCGCCGCAGCTGGTTCTTCCTTCACCCCGGCGGCATCGGAGTGAAGTGTAGCTAAATCGGAGCAGCATCGCAAGCAAGAGCAAGAGCGAGAGCAGCAGCGCAAGAAAGAGCAATAACAAGAGTGGACCAGGCAGGGGACCGAGAGCAAGAGCATAGCAGCAGCGCGAGAGAGAGCTAAAGCAGCAGAAGGTCGTACTGATGCGGACGTCGCCGCTGAGGGAGCGACGCCGTGGAGGAAGTGGCCGGTGACGCCGCCGTGGATGGAGTCGTGCCGTGTCGGCTCGGGACCGAGCGCCGGCAGCACCATGAGATCGAATCAAGAAGAAAATGCGGCGATTAGTGTACAACCTCTTTGGTGGCACCGATTAGGCCGCAACTTCATCCGAGGAAGCGGTGATGATGATGCTCTTCCGGTGGTGCAGGTGAAGACGGCGGTGTGGGAATGGAGGTGGCGCGAAAGACGAGGGGAACGTCGGGGCAGCTCCTTGGAGGTGGAGGACGGGGTGGCTGAACCGGCGGGACGATGAGATCGACGACGGATCCTCATCCAGTACAGTGGATGAGGGACGTCGAGGTGTTGCTGTGGACGACGTCGTCGGGGAAGAGGCTCCGGCTGGGTGGCGGACGGAGCAGGGTGTGGAGTTTCGTCGCGGGTTTTCGCGGCCTCGGTGTACGAATGGGTGGGCGGATGGGATGGCAGTGGGGAACCATGGCTTAGAGACACGCTTGTCCGAAATGTGGGGTAAGTTATGAAAGTACCCCCACCGATTTGAGGCGGTTCTTTTGGTTCAGGGGTACCGCGGGCATTTCGTGTGTCGGGATTTCACAGGAGGTGGGAGTTTTCGCGTGCGTTGTAATTTCGGAATAGCAAGGCACGGGTTGAGATGGAGGGAGTTGTCGGAGCACAATGAGACAAAGATATATCTTAAATATTTCGGGCTAACAAGGCGCGGGTTGAAATTTCCGGACAAGCCTAACGTGTACTATACCAAATCAATGCGCCCTACAAATGTCATTCAAAACTTTGAATTCATGTTATGTTCAATTAAAATATTTCGCTACGTGTATCATGCATGCAACCTACTACTCAAATGAACGTTTTAGTGCATTCCAAACGCATATACTACCGCTTCAATATGAACTAAATTTGAATTCGTTTCACTATTTGAATAAGATCTACAGTAATGATTGTTGTGAAGTCAAAGCATTTGAATTCGTTTCTCTGTTTTAATAAGATCTACAATCATCATTATTGTCAAGTTAAACCATCGTTTGTGTATTATCTTCACAGCACACCACATGATTAGTCTCGAGTTACATATGAACTATGTGTACTATATGAACTCGAACTAGATTTTTTGAATCCACTTTATTTTGATTTCAAATCACATTACATTTCTAGCTCTAGCTAGATCTTCATAATCTAAACCATGTCTCATATGTATAATGTGTTTATCACATTATGTATGGTGCCCCGCCCCCTACGCCTACAAGTATTTAGATGTGAGTTGCAAACACCACACATTACCACAAATTCAAATAAAATGTGAGAATGTTCGATATATAGTATTGTTTAGATTGTTCGATATTTAGTTGTAAGCTGCAAACGCCACACATTATCACAAATTCAAATAAAATGTGAGATTGTTTGATGTATAGTATGGTTTAGATTGTTCGGCATTTAGCTGTGAGTTGCAAACACCATGCATTATCACATTATGGTATAACATGTGCACAGCACGTGTATCACCGCTATATTCATGCATGCAATGTTTAAAACACTATGATCTCCTATTCAAATATATGAATCCACTTTCATATCAAATTATGATCTTTGTTAGTCTCTTACACCCACACAATCCTCTAACCTTTGTAGCTACCACTAACTTTCTCTCGTGCATGCACACACCCTCCTCGCCCTCCCCCTCCCTCGGCATCCTATCCACCGGGCACATTCATTTTTTTCTTTAGGTCGTTCTCCCAGAGTCTCCACAACTCCTTTCCGACACACACCGATCGATAAACCTCTCCAGCGATGCCTGCCTACAACATACAAACACACCTTCAATCTCCTCCTTTATGTGTCCTTGCCTCGTGTCTCTCATACGGTCAGACACACATGTAAACTCTCGCCCCTCTTTTCATCGCTCTCTCACAACCGCACACTCCTCCCCCTATCTAGCTAGTAGTTGGGCCTCTCGCACCACCTCCTAGCTCCATTCTCTCTGTCTATCCGTCTCGCTGGGCCTTATTAGCCTCTAACAAATGGACGTACACCGACCGATCTCTCGCTATACATATAGCTAGCTAGGTCCTTATAACTCATTTTTACCCACACGTCAATCGATCTACCTCATTAGTTGTGTCTCTCCCTTCCTCCGACAAACTACAATTGATCTACCGATCTAGTTAGGGTTGCTTACCAAACACATGGTTCCCCTTCATCATCCATGGATGCATCCCGACAGATCTATCATGCACAGGCACACACAGAAACACATCCCCACTCTTATTGATAACATTGCAGTTCCACCCTCAGTTTGTCTAGTAGGCCTCTCCCACCATCTTCGAGAAGCAACTCCATCACCCATCCAACACTCTACCCCTCTCCCTCCCTCTCCCTCCCTCTCTCTCCTCTATCTCTCTCCCATCATACTTCCCGTCCTTCAGTTATGTATGGATGTCGACCGATCTCCCTCAAGACATAGCTGGGTCTCTCCTTCTCAACACATATACGAGTCGTTCTACCTCTATAGTTAGGCCTCTGCCTACCCCTCCCACCACCCCCTCCCCCCACACACATCGATACATCGAGCGCTCTAGTCATGTCTCCCTGCCACACACAAACTTGACGTGTGCCCTCTAACGTTCCGGTAGGCCAGTCGCCCTATATCTTTGACTTGTACACACACACAATTTCGATGGCTCTCTTCATCGATCTCGAACCCACCCACTTGATCCTCTGTTCGACTCTATCGATAGCTATGACCCCTCCCTCTCTTCTCATGGATTGCCCGACCCTCTATGTATGATATGTATAGGCCTCCATTTCACACACATTGCATGCAAACTTTTGTTTGAGATGTCATCGACACATATTCCCACAAATAATTCACGAAATCAACCCCCACCCCAAAACAAAAAACACTCACGAACGCGGTTTGTATCTCTCACACACACCCACGTAGGTGGGGAACATGCACGAAGAGAAGAGGTGCATGCACGGCGCACGTACTCTCTTCTCTTTCCCAACCACACCCGCGCGGTGGAGCTCATTTCTGTATGAAAAAGGCAGCCCACGTGGTAATTTGGCACGTGGACTAGTTGTCCACTTGGTGGAGGGAGGATCGTCTACCACGGGTGAACAAACAAATTGCGACTTGACGTGTTATGTTAAAAAAGAGGCGAACCATGTGGGGCCTACCTTAGAGGCAAGGCTCTATACACTGGAGTACTTTTGATGTGTCCCGTCAACTAGCAGAACGAGGAGAAGCTTGCTTAGTACGCCGTCTCCCCCGCCCACAGGCGCGGTGGCTCGCAGGATGAGGTGAAGCTTGCTTACTACGCCTTACGCCCGCTCCCTCGCCCATGCGCACGGTGGCTCGCAAGACGAGGAGAAAAATTTACTACTCCCTCCGTTTACTCCTCGTCCCTACTACCTTGGTTATAGAGATTATATCATATTGTTTGCAATATATATGTCCTTTAGTAGATTTCAATATGAACTACTAGTACATACTCCAAACGCTGATGTATATAGACGTATTTTAGAGTGTAGATTCACTCATTTTGCTCCGTATGTAGCACTCTCCCTCGCCCCTCGACCCTTGCCCACGTGGTGGACGTGCAGCAATTCATTCGGTCTCATATAGCCAAAATGATATATACCGCACTACCATTATTGCTCGACTTCCCGAAGAGGCAAAGAGCCAATCGCAAGGTCAATATTTTGGAGATACCAAGCGCAAGGTTATAGGAGAACGAGTAGTAGGTGTCGCGTCATTTATTTCTTCAGTGGCACGTACGCAATATGATAGGTTCATATGGAGAGAAAAGGAGTACATAGTCAAGACGGGCCAGCCTACACAGTTGCTTGCTGGGGTTGCTCTCTTCACACTCTCTCGCACAAAACGACTGTGGCCACATCTCTAACATCCCGGCGGATCACGTCCGCTTGGGGAAGGGGTGGATGCTTAGTGTAGATGCGGTGGCTGTCGCCGACGGCGAAAACCCACTGTCGGCACGTCTCGATCAGGGGTCCCCGCCATTCTCTCTCACAAAGCCGGTGAGGTTGCCTTTGTCCCTTGCTCACTGCCGCGACGTGGGCAGTTGCCGCCTCCCGCCGCCCTCCTCGAGGTTGAGCTACGTCCCTCAGGTACAACTCCCTTTACAGCCGGCTTGCACCACTGCTCTAGCTGCCCACATCACTCCCTGTGGATATTTCTCTACTTCTTTGCCCCGCACATACCTCTACTGGCTTCTACATACTGTATTTGTGATGAGTTTATGTCTCATCAACTAGTCCCAGTAATCTTATTCTAATCATGCTTGTTCAATTTCTTTGCCACAGGGATGCTCATCTCGATTTTGGTGAAACTGCACAAAATGATCCGATGGTTAAAAGGTTGCAAACTTCATTTATTAGGAAGCTCGAACGTTGCCAGCAAATTGAAGCCTAGTCAGGGTTCACGGTTCAAGGGCTAGGGACTGCATGGATCGTTTTTTTCTTTAGCTGCCTCTGTTCCAAAATAAGTGTCAACTTTAGTAGTAGTACAACTTTGTACTAAAGTTTACACAAAGTTGAGAAACTTATTTTGGAATGGAGGGAGTACATATTTTCTATGATCTGTCAATCATTGAGATGCAATAGCATGCATGTTAGTCTCCTTTGTATTTGATGAAATGTTGCAACGGGCATCCTTGGACGCAAGATACATGTAACAGAAGCTGGAAGCTTCATAGCATTGTACAAATTTATCTCGCTGATAAATTACAGTACATACTATACTAGTACTTCCTCCATTCCTAAATATAAGTTTTTGTAGAGATTTCACCATGAACCACATGCGGATGTATATAGATGCATTTTAAGTGTAGATTCATTCATTTTGTTCCGTATGTAGTGGAATCTCTACAAAGACTTATATCTACTAGTAATAGCTAGCCCTCACTACTAGGAATTCTCTATCCTCTCCTTGAGCCACATCATCAAAATTGATGTAGCCGTTAGATGAAGTAAATCAGTCCATAATAGCCGTCTGATCTTGACGTTGAGAGGCTCCGCACTAAGCCACATGCAAGCATGCAGAAATACTGTGCCAAATGTATGTGAGTGGGTTTTAAATCACATCAACATGTCTGCATGCAAGCATGCACCGGTAGCATGCATGTAAGTGAGCTTTTAAGTCCCATTAACATGTCAAAAAGAAAAATGTAATCCCGTTATGCAGTAGGAGTTCAGGAGTTGGCTGATCTTTTTTCCTTACGTGGGATGATCTAAATGATGATGGGAGTTTATTTAGTTTCGCTACCACATTTTTCATGCGGTTATAGAGTTGTTTTTTTTCTATGAAATCGATAATTTTGCGCAGAGAGATATACCGCTGTTCCGCGCCAACGCGCGGGGACTCATCTAGTAATATTTAGGAACGGAGGGAGTACTGTGTAAAGAGTTAGGTGTCGCACGGTGATAGTAGTGTGAGGTGGGCCATGTAATCACTGAGCTTGCGTGTTTTCACTGCTCTTGCACGCCTCCGCTGTAAGAATGGAGAAAATTGTAATCTAGTAGTAGTAGTATACCTCCTTTCGCCGAAAGCGTGGGACATCCAGCAGTCCTACTACCTCAGTAATAAAGACCAATGAGCCGTCAAATCACATAGACCCAGCAGTAAGTTGGACGGACGAAGCAACCATCACTCCTGCGCCAGTGAAAGGTCGCGTCCGCTTTGCCCGGGCATGAATGCGGCACCGATTCTTTGGAGCGGCGCTGACCGTTTCGGGCGGGAAGCGCGCGCGAGCGATGGAGGGGCTTTGGGTGGGCCAGGCTGGTCAGGAGCGGGCGTGGCAGCTATCCGCATGTCCCTACCGGACACGCCCGGAAACGAGAGGATGCACCGACTCTCGCGGCTAAAATCGTACACTACACAACATCTCTCTGTAGGAGTAGGTCGATCTGTTGCTCTCTCTAACACACACATGGTGTTAAACACACACACACACACACGCACCTTGGTCCCGTTGCACCTTCTAACGTGACTTATTACACCTAGATGAAGGGAGTAGTAAGTATACGAGATACGGTGGCACACTGACTTAAGTTGAATACAAGTGGCCAAAATTTGTGTGCATGTTATAATAAGGATTCACTTAAAATAGTACGTGAGCGAACAGAGGGATCAATTGGACAGTGTTCCCGAGCAGTAGAGAGATGTGTGAGGTAAGATACACCGCTGGCAGTTTTAATTTTTCTTATTAATTTGTTTGTTTCACCCTCTGACTGGTGGGACCCAACGTACTACGTGGAGAGAGGTAAGGTGACTAAGGCTGCATTATTTCTGCACCACTGTGGATAGTCTTACCACCAACGCCACATGACACGATTATGATTGAAATCCCAATGACTCCCACACACACAAAAAAACACGGCATGCTTGTCACACGAATGCAGGAATGTATAAAAGGTTATTTCCCTCTCGTTGAACATAACGGGAGGGTTGTGTAGCTGGTTAGCCTGTTCGCTCACTCTCTCGCCCTCTCCCGCTGGAGCCTCAGCGCTTGTAGTTGCTCTCTTCACACTCTCTCGCCCTCTCCAGATCTAAACAAGACTTCGTTAGCCTCTCTCTCCCCTCACAGCTGCTCAAAGAGCCGGCAGGATCCGTCCGCCAGGAAGGGAAGGAAGCTTAACGCTGTCACCATCGGCGAGGGACTACCGGCGCAGCTGTTCACTTTCCACCCAGCGGCGGCGCGGGAGGGCCTCCGACCCCTTCTTCTTCGCCGCCGTCCCGTTGCCCACCGAACCACGCCCCAAGAACCTTAAGGTATAATTTACTTACTCCACATGCATTGCTCTAGCTGCATGTATACCATGAATCTAGGACGTGGTTGAAAGAGGAAAGGAGTGGGGGAAAGTAGTGGGAAAAGTTGTATATAGCATGAATCTAGGACGTGGTTCAAAGAGGAAATGAAGGGGGAAAGTTGTATAGCATTAATCTAGGACGTGGTTCAAAGAGGAAAGGAATGGGGGAAAGTAGTGGGGAAAAGTTGTATCGCATAAATCTAGGACGTGGTTCAAAGAGGAAAGGAAGGGGCGAAAGTACTAGTTCAAAAAGGAAAGGAAGGGACAAGGCTGTAGAGTTTGAGCAGGACTAGATTTGCTGCGCTCACATAGGGAAAGGCGTCTAAAGATAACAAAACTAGGACCAACGCAAATATGCTCCTTGGTTGCTTGTTCTTTGTTACAACAGACTATGCATGACCACAGTACATCGGTAGATGCACATGGTGCTGGTGCGTCCACTGTCCCGTGTAACTCATTAGCTGTTGTTAATCTAAGGCCCTGTTTGGTTAAAAAATCCCTAGTCCCTACCTGCTAGGTTCCAGGGACTAAACATGGACTAGAGGTTATTAAATGACATGCTAAAAGACCATGTTACCCCTAGTAATGAACTAATAGAGACAAGGTGTGATGCATGGCAGGGGCAACTGTTGGAAAAAGTCCCAAAAAGACTCCCTCGGGGTCTTCTTTCTTTAGTCCCAAATGCCCACTTTTAGTCCCTAAAAGTCCCTCCTCTTTGGTCTAGATGGGACTGACACGGAGTTTTTTTAGTCCCTACACCAAAATGTCCCTGTAAACAAACACCCTCTAATAATGCCGCTGGAAAATTTATGCAATGCCATAGTTAAAAGCAAATTACATGTTTAACGAATTTTATTCACTTGGGGGCTTGGTCGAACCCGAACCATGACCATGCCATTTGGTCGGCATAAATGCCACGGTTTCATTTGGGGACCTGGCTGACTAGAACCATAGTTACACCTAACGGGAGCTTGGTCGTGTTTGGCCATGGTAACGCCATTTGATCAGCTTAAATAAACCTTGTTTGGCAAACGATTTTGTCGTTGCTTTTGCTTCACACTTTTCTTTGAAGGGGGTTTTTTGTTTTTCATTGTGTTTTTTAAACCGACAAAGTTTTTTAACCAATCAATTGACGGAACACAGTTCACGTCAATCCGGAGACTATTTGTCTGGTTTGATCCTTGTTGTTAACATCCTCTTATGGAGTAACACGGTGTTCATTATAACCCGGCACGGTTTACATGGTAAACCAGCGTCATATATATATACAGGAGCTGTTATCTCCTCCAACAGTGTGGGTTTGCAAAACTCCGCTTCAAGATTGGCCAAGCCAACTTCACGCTCAATGATGGCAGGTATTATGTATCTCAAAAATTTGATCATATACTTCAAATTTTGTTTTGATTTCATATATGCAGACATCATATTCCGCCTGACGGTACAACCACGGTGGCACTTGATGAATTTTTCATTTCAGAAAGTGTTTTGGAAAGTTCATTACCACAGGAAGAACAAATTATGCACGAAGGCATATCAACATCAAAGGTATCAGCTAGCCTATTACAAGGCAACATGGTGCCCATAATAATATAATTGTTTTTCGCAAAGGAGAGGTAGTTTAAAACCGGCTTCCGGTTCAAGTTTGGTCACCAGCCTGGCCTGATGGTTGTGGGTCATCCTGCGCCGCTTCAGCCTCCGTTTCTCTACCCAGTGGCTGGAAATCCACAGTTGTCCAGTCGATTCCCATTAATGCTTGAAAAACAGCTTCATCATGGATCAGCAATGACGGGTCAATATCGGGAGCGTAAGTATGCTTACGGATTGGAGGGATCAGATTTTCCGATTCATGGATTGGTGCAACTATTCGCTTGTTCTGACTGTCATATTGGGCTTGATAATGAGACAAGTCTGCTTCCTTAGCCAGTTGACAAGCTAGCGGACGTACCTCCCGGTTTATTGCTCACAGATCCGCTTCGCCAAATTCTAACCCATCTTCCTTCAAGTTGGGATAGCCCTGAGCCTCTTCAATAGGATCAAAATCCGGCACCCAGGCTTTTGCCCGGATTAAGGCATTGATTGCACCGGTTCAAGCAGCAGATTTCTTCAGCTCTTCAACCCGGGCAGGAAGCACCGACAGTTTCATCAGAGTATCTTGAATCAAAGTGGGCGCCGGTTTGTTATGAGATGCGGTACAGATGATCCGCTGAGCACCAGTATACAATTGTTTAACCAATGTATAGGCGGCTTTTAGTTTCTTCCGCACATCTGACCCCAAGTGACCAATGCGTGTCCCTGAAAGACCATAAAGGGTTAATAAACCGGTGACTCTGTTAGAAGGCAGAGCCAATTCAGAAGGCAAACTGGCTTACCAAAGATAGCAGTAGTCATGGCATGCACGTGCCGCTTTATGCTGGTCACTTCATCCGCCACTGGTTTTAGTGCAGCCTCGGCATCCTCTGCTCGTTTGATCAAAGCGGACTTTTCAGTGGCCCAATCCGCCCGCTTCTTCTTGAAGCTCTCCTTAAGCTGTTCCATGGCGCTTAAAGCGCTGGCCAATTCCTCTTTTGCTTTGAAGGTTTCAGCCTGTTGGGTTTTTAGGTTTTCTTGGAGATCGGTGACTTGGTTTTCTTTCGTCTTCAGCTCCGCCTGCATGCATACAGATATATGCTTCAACAAATCGGTATAAGGATTCAAGTACCAATCACATAACAAGTTATGCACTTAGCACTTGGGGGCTAATGCATATTCAGTCTTCATCTTTCAATTGCTTACAAAGTCCCAAGATCAATACAAGTATTCAACTTGGCACTTGGGGGCTAATGGCTATTTGCTCGTATATATTCTGATGCGGCAATTTCAATTACTTAAAGTACCGGTTTAACTATGTTAAGTTGAACCGGCCCTTGGGGGCTACATCAGCGAATTTCAAAGCATCAAAATTTATATTGGTAAGTCCCGGTTTGAAAGAATATTACAAACCGGCCCTTGGGGGCTAGGAGAGTCAGCAAGAATGGAAGCATACAAGCAGGAAGGAGCATATGGAAGTTACCTCATATTTCTCTTTCATCATATTAACCAGACCGGCTTCATAGTCGTGACTGGTATACAACCGGTTCAGATAGCCGGAATGGATATCTTGGGCGTTCAGAGCAGCATAAGTCGTCAGATCAGCATTCCACTTGCTTTTGCCAAAGGCAGCAAATTCTTCCTTGGCAGAATGTTCGGATAAAGCGACAGGATTGCTTGGCTCAGTATGGCCAGTGCCAGTAATGACAACCTCATCATCCTGGGTACCGCCGGTTTGCACTGGGGTTGTTGGCTTGTTAGTAGGTTTTGCTGGACCGGTGGAACTTTCAATCCGGATGGAACCTGTGGGCTGATTGACAGGACCTGAGGCGTCAGTAGGTCTCTCTTCAGCAATAAGATCATCGTCCTGCTGCGGTGGATCATTGGGTATATCCTCAGGAATAGCCGCTTCAAGATTGGGTGTCTTGCCTGGTTCAAGAATAACATCTTCTTCGGCCGCTTTGTCCAGGCGGGCCTTCTTGCTTGGCCTAGGTTTGGCCCTGAGAAGAATAACAAAATCAAATACAACATATGTTCTAAGGCAATGTACTGCAAACATCACAATAAGTATAGCTTACTCAAGCACCATTTTGAGCGGTGGGAGCTGAGTAGCCGATGACTCGCCAGAAGATGAGTGGGAAGTAACCTGGTAATCGGAGTCAGACGGATTAAGAGGTTGACGAAAGCAGCCCGCTTTAGGACAAGCACTGACAAGCAAATTAGAGACCTCTGAATGGCGTTTCCGAACCGGACTGTTCGGTAAACCGGCAGAGGTAACTACCTGTCCATTGTGCCGGGTGGTGCGACGAGCTTCGTGTTGTTGGGTCTTCATAAGAAGTTTAGGATCCAAATAAGCAAGAGGATGAGAAAATTTAACTTCCCGGTTTGCCTGACGGATTTTTTGTGAAGGCAAAGTTTCTGAATCGGAAGAGAGAATAATTACCTCTGCAACATCCGCGTGGCTGGCTTCGGCATCATCCTGACAAATATCATCATCAATAAGACGCATGAAAAATAAACCAAGTGAGTCAAGCTCTACCTCAAAGTCCGGATTATCCACCTCATCATCAGGGGCCGGATTAGAAGATGCAGTGGTTCTTTTCCTGTGGGCAGTCTTCTTCACAGCTTTAGTCTTTTGCCGGGTTGCTCTTTCCGGTTTGTCTGGTTTTTCTGGTTTCTCCTGCGGCAGTTTTTTGCTCCAAAACGGATCATTGCCTTGATTATGCAGACACTGATATTAAAAACAATGACCAGACATATCAATAACAGATTCAGCAAAGAGAAAAATCAAAGTCTTACAGCTGGCGGTTTGTTGGTGGCACAGAAGGGAAGCAGGCCGGTTCTAGCACAGACGTGTTCCGGTTCATTCAGTATCTTATGCACAGCCTCTGTGATTTCTTCATCGGAGAGCTGGAGTTTTGAATGTCGCAGTGGGTCATCAACACTGTCAGTATACTCGCACATCAAACCGGAGCGCTGACTAAGGGGCAGTATGCTCCATGATATCCAACAACGAGCGAGATCAACCCCTGTTAAACCGTTGGCCATAAAGGCTCTGAGCTTTGACAGCTGGGGAGCATATTTGCTTCTCTCCTGGGCAGTCAATCTTTGAGGAAAAGGGTGTGTATTGCTGAGCCGCTCCGGACGAAAGCCAGGCAAGGGATTCTCACCAGCAGGGGAGGTGTCTTTGCAGTAGAACCATGTCTGATTCCACTCCTTGGGGTGACTGTGCAGCATGGCGTGAGGGTATGTGACCTCTTTCCTTTTCTGAATCGCCATGTCACCCAACTCCGTATTAGAGCCATCAGTAAACTCAGTACGGCGGTTTAGATGGAAAAGGTCTCTGAACAATTCCACTGTGGGCTCCTCTTGAAAGAACACCTCACAGAGCACTTGGAAGTGGCACATATTTGTAACAGAGTTGGGGCCAGTGTCTTGCGGATGGAGTTGGAAATCGGCTAAAACATCCCGGTAAAATTTAGAACCGGGCGGCTTAAAGCCCCGGGCTAAGTGATCTACGAAAACAACAACCTCTCCTTCTCGAGGTGTGGGAGGGCATTCTTTGCCAGGAGCCCTCCAATGGATGGTATCTTTGCTACCTAAAGCGCCAATCAGGACTAAATCGTCCAGTTGATCCTCTGTGACGCGAGAAGGAACCCAATTGCACTCATATACTTGCTTGGCCATGATGGAATCTACAAGGTAGAAGATCCCGGTTCAAAAATGCATTTGATCAAGGTACGTTGGTATGGGCACTGTTAAACCGGAGACAGAACTATCTGAACCGGAGTTTCATGAAGCAACCAACATCTGGCGGTTCAACAAGGGGACTAATGGCATATACCGGTTTGGAAAATTTTCTATAAGGTTAAACTGCCTGATCTAAGCATTGAAAAGCTAAGATTGCGGATGGACAAGTACGCACAAACAGGTTTCACAAGATTTCTTTACAGCATTGGATCTGAAGTAAGTTCAGAGAAGAGATAAATACTTAGAGGTTCAAAGGAGCAGTACCGAACCAATGAGCAAAACGTTCATATAGACCCAAGGTTTGAGATGCATAAGTAAAGGCGAAGGTCAAACAACTATCATTGCACAGAATAAAGATTTGCGGATTCATCTAAAGATCTATTGTATGAGCAAGAGGCAGACGATGAACACTGAAGAACTGCAAACCCTAGGCCAGATCTGCGGGGGAAAAGATAGAAGATTTACCGAAGCTGAGGAAGATGCGGAAGGTTGCCGCGATGTTCTGGTGCGCTCAGGTTGATGCAGCGGTCAAGGATGAGGCAGAGGTTGACGGCGGCGGCGGAGCTCCGAGGCTGGCGACGCGAGGAAGATGAAAAGGCATGGAAGGAGAAAAGAAATGACCCTTCGGTCCTATTTATAAGGCGAAAGAACATGAGTCAGGCGCGACAATCAAGGGGCCACAAAATGGAGCTGTCGCCTCGATTTCCGCCGATCTATTAAACAAAGAAGCATAATGGATAGCTTCGTTATGACAGGTGACGTCACTCCGGTTTACAGCAATCAGAGAAGATGACATCATGGCAGTTTACCAAGTTATAAGAAGATGTTGAAGATGAAGCTTTTATTAAAGGATTGACATGAACCCGTTCAAATCAATCTGGGGCCTAATGTTGGGGATATTACTACTGGGCGTAAACCGCCTATCTGGGCCGGGTTAACTTCGTTAGTAGTTAAGTAAGATAAAGCCCAAGAAAACAGAGGAGGGCTCAAGGCCCATGGTCGGCTCAAGGCCTGCAGCCGTAAACCGGCGTTAGTAGTTAACCTGTATTGTAAGTTAGGAATAAGAAGAGACCAAACCGGACACATCTATGAGCCGGTATCGGGACTCCGTAAGCCGACGAGAGTCACCCGTGTATATAAGGGGACGACCCGGCGGCGGTTCAAGGACAACAGACAACAACGCGAGAGATAGGCGAAGCTTGTTTGCTCCCTAGTCATCGAAACCCCATCAATTCCATCACAACTAGACGTAGGCTTTTACCTTGATCGAAGGGGCCGAACTAGTATAAACTCTCTTGTGTCCTTGTGTCCGCTTTAACCCCTTCAAGCTAACCCGTCGCGATGGCTCCACGACTAAGTCATTTCTCTAGGACATCTGCCGTGACAAAACCACGACAGGCGGCGTCCGGGTCGCCGGCGACGAGTGCGGCAAGGCGACAGGGTCGATGGCGCTACGCAGGAATGGCGGCCTCGGCACGGGACGAGGAGGGGGACCGAGGCACGCTGGGCGATGACGGCATCGGCGGAGACTTCAGGCAGCGGTGGTCGGCGACGGGGTCTCCGGGCGGCGGCGGAATCGAGGCGGTGAGCGCTGGGGGCGGGGACGGCCGTGCGCGGTTGCCCCGATCCAGAATCGGGATTGGGTGAGGGGGAAGTGGGGAGTGGGGCGACAGGGGGGAGTGGGGATCGTGTGGAGGTGGGTTAGGGTTTCAGTGCCCCTGGAGGGGGTTATTGGCCTGGGGTGGGTCGGCCTGGTGGGTGGCCGGTCGGGCCGTGGCCCATGGGAGAGAGGGGGGTTTTATTTTGTTCTATCTTTTGTTTATTTTTTCTTTCTGTTTTATTTATTTTAGTTAGCAAATCCTTATACAAAAATATAACGCCCACTCCTAAATTAGCATTTTAACATAGGCCACTTCCTCAACAAACTTGGTGATCCAATGAACTAGTTTAGTATTTGTTAAGTATTTAAAATCATTTAAATAATTTTTTGCCGTTGTTTTACCAACTATAGTGCATTTAAATATTTTACTTAATTATGGGTTCTTCACTGTAATTACCTATGCAATATTTGTCACAACCCGAACATTTTGGTTTTAACATTTGAAAACTTTTGTTCTATCCTTTAATGAAATTTTGAATTTGTTTCGGTTTTGAACTATCGCTAGTTTATTATCAGTAACCAAGGTGACGTGGCAGCATTAGCGGGGGATCACTGTAGCTTGATTACCCGGGCGCCACAATTCTCCTCCACTACAAGAAATCTCGTCCCGAGATTTAAGAGGTAGTGAAAGGGGGAAAGGTTTTGGTTATGAATCTAGCGGGTCTTCTCATCCTGGCTTGCTCTTCACGAAGAAGTTGATCTCTGTCGTTGATGTCTTCATTTCTCTACTTCAGGTCATCTTGACGAAGTCGCATCCTTTCTTCGGGGTCTGTCTCGTACTTACGAATAGGTAAGGGGCAGTTCGACAATGATAGAATGCTATAAGGGTTAACCATCGGGGGTTATCCCATGAATGAACACAGGGGTACCTCTCGAGTTGGTCAAATGAAACACAACGAGAGCCAAGCAAGAAGGTATAGTAAGAAGTATCAAGCGGATAGGCAATCGTTCGATGCCCAATTAGAAGGTGAAAGGGTTTCAGGGCACGAGAATAAGTATTGCTCCTGATACCAGAGTAGATCACTAGGAAGGTGGCTCGCGAATTACACATCAAGTCAAGCGCGAGGAATATCTTTGGCAACAGGATGTACAGGAGAGTCGGGTTTTAGATCCTGTGGAACTTGTGGGTTACGGGCCCAGTGGGTTAAGACAGAAAGAGTGGTGTCATCTTGCACGGTAATGATAACCATGCAGGTCAGACCATAACCTATCGGTTATGTCGGCAACAGCGTCGGTACCAAGGGCAGGGGACGAAGAGAACCATTTTCATGCTCGTTGAACGAGGAGGATCAATAGGCAAGGTTCTCGTCCATCGGTGGTTACCAGAATGTCATCAACAAAGGCAACATGGTCTTACTGACAGAATTGTACATGGGGGTGTTAACATAAGCAGGGAATTAATACTGCTTAGATCATAATGTTCACCAGAAAGGTCGAATAAACCAATGGAAAGGAAAATGTGATCATCAGGTTAAACAGAACAATGGAAAGGAAAAAATGTGTTTAAACACATTCAGTGGTATATCCTTCCCAAGGACAAGCAGAGCATGATATCTATGACAGGATACAACGTAGAAAACTCTATAGGTAAGGGGAGAGAAACTTCTTGACATTACCCATACAACGGTGTTTGGATAATTGATGGATAAAATTTAGTATTGTGCTTCAAATGTTCTTATCGAAAATCGGAGTACCACAAACATGCTTCGAGATAGCATTGGCATGGTCACTGGGTAGAGATCAGACTTTGGATACACAAAGGATCCATCAGGAACAACTCACAGAATAAGTCTTCCAGTTTCCTCACGGAAGAATGGATAGCCTTGCTGAAAAGGAAACTATAACAATAGGGCCTCCGGCCAGGTGTGCTAGGCATGACATCATCTTACCGGGTCATATAAAGACCCATTGTTATAACTATTGGAAATATGTCCCAATCATCATATCTGACCGAGATTCAGATCTGATTGGTGCCAGGATGCCTCAGACTTAGGATGCCTGAGAAGAAAAGGTGCAACACAATTGACGAGACGACATTGTAAGATTCTCGGGGGATGTACTATGGAAGCGAGTTCCGAAATAAGAGTTCATCATTAAGACCAAGCGGAGGATGAAGAGGTGGCTGATGAACTCAGCGACAACTCAATGAGATTTTCAAAAAAATGGATTTCCATAATTATGTGAACAAGGAGATAGCTTTTTGTCAGATCAAATGATATAATGATGTATACTCGAGGAAAACATACACGATTAAACATTGGTTGATGGTGCACCCGAAATACGGACTTAGGTAGCATAAACAATGTCAGAATGGCGATTCGATAACCAATGGTCTAAGAATGAAATGTTGACCATTAACTTCAAAGTAGTAAGGCTGCTAAAAGTTTTTTAAATTACTAGTCCATCTGTCGGTATTCCTGTTAGGAACAACACGGGGACCAAGAAAAGAATGGTGATGGTGAAGTATCACTGATACAAGAATTCTCAAGAGGTGGTGAAATTCTCACAACATCCTTGACAAAAAGGCAGTAATACTTCAAGGTAGAATATAATACGAGCTGGATAGCAAGTTGCATCCATAACATGAACAAGTTAGTAATGAAAGGAAGGTAAAGATGTTGTCGATGGTAACTCAAATTACCATGGGACGAGGATGGCACTTATCATCATGAATTCAATTGATATCCTGGAAGGGGTCAAAATGTTGATGGTGATCACGACACACTTGTCGAGGGGTTTCATGAGGATATAATCGATCATCGATGACATCAAGCAAAAGGAAGGGTGAAGCGAAAGTTATCAGAACCATTGGTATGAAACAAACTCGAAATCAAGTTTGCTATTTAAGGAGAAATGATATGACAATGAAGATCGACGTAAGATTAGCTCACTGTCGAAATTTGTCCTTCGTGAAGAAGGACCAGGTAGCACAGTTAAAAATTAGCCCAATAATGGTATAGCCCATCAGGCTAGGAATGACTTGAAGCATTATTGAACTCATAAGCAACGAAATTAATAGGGTTATCAAACTGGAATGCGGAATCGGTTCACATATCGGTGTTCTCGGTTGACGACAACCCAGAACCCAGAAAAATTGGAATCGGTGAGATATAACAGTTAATGAAGAACCCATAAGAAGTTATGCAATTCCATGACATTATCAAGATATCATAGTGTAATACTCGACAGTAGATCAAAGTAAAGGTTGGACAGGTGCAATGATCTGCATAGGACAAGTACTTCAACTTGTCCGAGAAATGGTATTAAGGAGAAAATATGGTCAGAACCATGATTGCAAGGGACCAAACATAGATACAGGACGAACTTATAACAAGGGGATTATTATCATTTACAAGAAGCTTTGATGAAAAGTTCCACAACGGGTCCATGGGCATGAATGCAAAGGCTCAAGGTCGACTCCCACTTCTTCAATGCATAACCTTTCATTTTACTTCTAGCTTTTGATGAGGCTGTAGTGTAGAAATTATATCTGGCGAAACAACAGAAGAGTATGACTCGCGAAAACTTTCGGGTTCATACCGTTTGGGGAAGGCATAGGTTCAACCCATCGGGGCATCTTAGGAGTATATACCACAAATTTCAAGAATAATAACACAAGCTCGATAGTAGAGCATGCTTGATAAAGCAGAGGATACAATTTGCCAAAGGCATTATGTATCCGAGGAAAAGCTCACAGGCTTCTTGAATATGAAGGACGCTGTCAGATAATAATCCAACAAAGGACTTGACGGTCCACAAAGGATCTGATGTGAGTATCGGTACCCAACCAGAAAAGGAAAGAATGCAAATGCATCAGGTTATAGAATCATCTGAATAATTCGAAGCATAAATGCAAAGGAATTATGAATCCAAATCGAAGGGTCAGAAGTAGACGCTCTGATCAAGGATGGATAGGTTGAATAGTCTTAGGGTCACAATTTGACGACAATATGATTGGCGAGAACCAGCTCAGACCTAGAAATGACGTCTGATCCAAAAGGGAGAATTCTAGTATTCTACTGATGATCGTGAGCATTCGCAACATATTGAATCAAGGAACTCAAAATGATAATAACAAAGGAAGCCAATAAGATTACCAGACTTAAAATTAATCATAATGCAAGTAAACAAGAATTTCAGGAGCAAAAAGGCTCCTGAGGATTTTCGGAAGATCGAATGGTATTTTGAACACTTTTGTGAAATACTTGAATCAACTGGGGATGAGCGGATGCTCGGTAAGTGCGAGAATTATCCGTAGGGGTATTCAGGTGACAAAGAACAACAAGGCAGTAAGCTCCAAGAATTCTCGGAACAACAAAGAGAATTTCGGGGTATCTTGTAATAACAAGATCAACTGGGAAACATTGTATGAATGGCGAGTATACGTGGTTATCCATAGGGGTTTATCGATGGAAGGGAATTGCAAAAGCGACGCCTTAAAGTCTCAAGAGAACATCGGAGAGTATCTTCGAATTCTTCTGGTGCAGCAGACGGTCATCTGAAGTGAGGGGGTCTCCGGGAGGAAGTCCTTCGAGAACCTAAAGTTAGTCCTTTTAGCAAAATCATTTAACCCAAATAGGGGAGAGATTAGAGTCCCAGAGTAAAGATCGAGGAGTAAAAGATTCTAATACCACCCAATGGCGACGTGGGGCCGTAAGCCACACAGCCATGTTAGTAAAAGTTTTGCAATGACTAGACTCAACTTCGGCCAAGGAGTTTGGAAAGGGGATTCCTACAGGCAGTCGGCTTTGATACCAACTTGTGACGCCCCTAATTCAATCATACACTAATCATACACGCAAATGTGTACGATCAAGATCATGGACTCACGGGAAGATATCACAACACAACTCTACAAATAAAATAAGTCATACAAGCATCATATTACAAGCCAGGGGCCTCGAGGGCTCTAATACAAGAGCTCGATCATAGACGAGTCAGCGGAAGCAACAATATCTGAGTACAGACATAAGTTAAACAAGTTTGCCTTAAGAAGGCTAGCACAAACTGGGATACAGATCGAAAGAGGCGCAGGCCTCCTGCCTGGGATCCTCCTAAACTACTCTTGGTCGTCGTCAGCGGGCTGCACGTAGTAGTAGGCACCTCCCGAGTAGTAGTAGTCGTCGTTAACGGTGGCGTCTGGCTCCTGGGTTCCAACATCTGGTTGCGACAACCAGGTAGAAGGGAAAGGGGGAAAAGCAGGAGAAAGCAACCGTGAGTACTCATCCAAAGTACTCGCAAGCAAGGAGCTACACTACATATGCATGGGTATATGTGTAAAGGGCCATATCGGTGGACTGAACTACAGAATGCCAGAATAAGAGGGGGATAGCTAATCATGTCGAAGACTACGCTTCTGGCAACCTCCGTCTTGCAGCATGTAGAAGAGAGTAGACTGAAGTCCTCCAAGTAGCATCGCATAGCATAACCCTACCCGGCGATCCTCTCCTCGTCGCCCTGTTAGAGAGCGACCACCGGGTTGTATCTGGCACTTGGAAGGGTGTGTTTTATTAAGTATCTGGTTCTAGTTGTCATAAGGTCAAGGTACAACTTCAAGTCGTCCTGTTACCAAAGATCATGGCTATTTGAATAGATTAACTTCCCTGCAGGGGTGCACCACATAACCCAACACGCTCGATCCCATTTGGCCGGACACACTTTCCTGGGTCATGCCCGGCCTCGGAAGATCAACACGTTGCAGCCCTACCTAGGCACAACAGAGAGGTCAGCACGCCGGTCTAAATCCTATGGCGTAGGGGTCTGGGCCCATCGCCCTTTGCACACCTGCACGTTGCGAACGCGGCCGGAGAGCAGACCTAGCAACCTCCATTACAAAGGAAGTTGCGTTACGCGGTCCAACCCGGCGCGCGCCACTCAGTCGCTGACGTCACGAAGGCTTCGGCTGATACCACGACGTCGAGTGCCCATAACTGTCCCCGCGTAGATGGTTAGTGCGTATAGGCCAGTAGCCAGACTCAGATCAAATACCAAGATCTCGTTAAGCGTGTTATTTTGAAATAACCACGGACGCCGACCAGGGCCAGGCCCACCTCTCTTCTAGGTTGTCTCAACCTGCCCTGTCGCTTCGCCACAGTGTAACCATCGGGGGCCTTCGAGAACTCAGGCCCACCTCTACCGGGATGGAGCCACCTGCCCCTTCAGCCCCCAACATCGGAATCACTCGCGGGTACTCCTACGAGCCGACCCATCTTTAGCCACCAACTGTATAGCATGTATTTATGTATAAGTATATACCCGTGATCACCTCCCGAGTGATCACGGCCCGATAGTATAGCATGGCAGACGGACAAGAAAGTATGGCCACTGATGATAAACTAGCATCCTATACTAAGCATTAGGATTGCAGGTAAAGGTAACAACAGTAGTAGCAAGGACGGGCTATGCATCAAAATAGGATTAACGGGAAGCAGTAACATGCTACACTACTCTAACGCAAGCAGTATAGAGGAGAGTAGGCGATATCTGGTGATCAAGGGGGGCTTGCCTGGTTGCTCTGGCAAGAGAGAGGGGTCGTCAACACCGTAGTCGTACTGGGTAGCAGCGGCGTCGGTCTCGGTGTCTAGCGAGAGAAGAGGGGGAGAAACAATAAATATAATGCAAACAAATGCATGATGATGCATGACATGGCAAAGCGTGATGCTAAGTGTGCCCTAACGCGGTACGAGGTGGTACCGGTGAAGGGGGGAAACATCCGGGAAAGTATCCCCGGTGTTTCGCGTTTTTCGGGCAGAGGAGCCAGAGGGGGGAAAGTTGCGTGTTCGCTACGCTAGGGATGCGTGGCAGACGAAAGGGTTGCGTATCCGGATTCGTCTCATCGTTCTGAGCAACTTTCATGTACAAAGTTTTTTCATCCGAGATACGGTTTATTTTATATTAATTTTAAAAGATTTAAATCATTTTTCGGATTTATTTAATTATTTAAAGCAACATTATCCAGAATAGTATTTGCTGACGTCAGCATGATGTCAGCATTGACCTGGTCAACCTGACAGGTGGGTCCCGCTCATCATTGACTGTTTAGTCTAAGTAGGGTTTAATTAACTTAACTAATTGATTAGATTAATTAAACATGATTTTTTTTAACTTAATTAATTAATTAATTAATTATCATTTATTTTATTAATTCATTTTTTATTTTATTTTAAAATCATTCTGGGGTGGGCCCCCATGTCAGTGGCCCAGAGGGGCCTTGCGGGCGCTGGGTTAACGGGCGCTGGAGCGTGCAGGCGCTAGC
Organism: Triticum urartu; assembly: GCF_003073215.2. NCBI lineage: Eukaryota > Viridiplantae > Streptophyta > Magnoliopsida > Poales > Poaceae > Triticum > Triticum urartu. The sequence goes on from NC_053026.1 coordinate 441,563,041, forward strand.
CCGAACGGGGCAAGCCCGTTCTGGCGCGGTTGCGAGCAACGGCCGCCGGAGCACGGCAGGGCCCCGGGCGGCAGTGGACTTGGCACGACTAGAGTGCGGCGGGGCGAGCGGGCACATGACCCAGGCGCGGCATGAGGGAGGAGATCGCGGCCCCGAGGCGGAAACAAGCGCGGGGCGTGTGAAGGCGCCCGCGCTTCAGCGCGGGCTGGCGCGGCCAGGGAGCATCGAGGGGCTCCAGGGGGTGTACGCGTGCGCGGCGAGCAGTCGACGCAAGCGGGGCACGTCGGGGCGGGGCGACGGGCGCGGCCAGGCGGAGCGGCGCGCGGCCCGTCCGCGGTGAGCGTGCGCGAGGGGGTTGCGGCGAGCGCACGGGAGCGGAGTGTCCGCGGCGACCGCTACCAGCGTGGTGCGGGGAAGAGGAGAAGATGGGGGCCTCACTGGAGGTTCGTAGGGACAGGGCAGTGGGCTCGGGGAGGAGGACGACAAAGGGGCGGCGTCCGGGTCACCGGCGATGAGTGCGGCAAGGCGACAAGGTCGATGGCGCTGTGCAGGAATGGCGGCCTCGGCACGGGACGAGGAGGGGGGCCGAGGCACGCTGGGCGATGACGGCGTCGGCGGAGACTTCAGGCAGCGGTGGTCGACGACGGGGTCTCCGGGCGGCGGCGGAATTGAGGCGGTGAGCGCTGGGGGCGGGGACGGCCGTGCGCGGTTGCCCCGATCCAGAATTGGGATCGGGTGAGGGGGAAGTGGGGAGTGGGGCGACAGGGAGGAGTAGGGATCGTGTGGAGGTGGGTTAGGGTTTCGGTGCCCCTGGAGGGGGTTATTGGCCTGGGGTGGGTCGGCCTGGTGGGTGGCCGGTCGGGCCGTGGCCCATGGGAGAGAGGGGGGTTTTATTTTGTTCCATCTTTTGTTTATTTTTTCTTTCTGTTTTATTTATTTTAGTTAGCAAATCCTTATACAAAAATATAACGCCCACTCCTAAATTAGCATTTTAACTTAGGCCACTTCCTCAACAAACTTGGTGATCCAATGAACTAGTTTAATATTTGTTAAGTATTTAAAAGCATTTAAATAAGTTTTTTGCCGTTGTTTTACCAACTATAGTGCATTTAAATATTTTACTTAATTACGGGTTCTTCACTGTAATTACCTATGCAATATTTGTCACAACCCGAACATTTTGGTTTTAACATTTGAAAACTTTTGTTCTATCCTTTAATTAAATTTTGAATTTGTTTCGGTTTTGAATTATCGCTAGTTTATTATCAGTAACCGAGGTGACGTGACAGCATTAACGGGGAATTACTGTAACTTGATTACCCGGGCGTCACACTGCGGGCACCTGAGCGGCGCGTCGCAGGAGCGTGGGCGGATGCATAGAGACACACTTACCACCAGATTATCATACCAGCCCTTGCTACACCCTGGCTGGGAATATCATCAGGCCAACACATCAAACGTTTGAAGCTGACGCTAGGCGCGACCGTATTACTGCATCACCCCGGGCATCTCGGATGTCTCTGAGTAGTGACTGAGAGTGATCGAGTACCTAATTTTTCTACAGGAACGCATAAGTGTTAGTAGTAATTGTGATGAATTCAAGCTATTTTGAAGATCTGTGTAAATGGCTTCACAAATTCCGGTTTGGACCATACATGCCCCTGAGATTTTGTGCGGCATTGCCTACCTTCTGGAGGAATTAAAAGCACCCAAAGTCCTAAAACTTGTACAAAATGTGATGATTTTCTTCAAAAGTTGCAAAACTTTACCCCGCCGCCCTTAAACTTGTCTCAGATATGAGAGCATCTACAGCCGGACTTTACAAATCCGGCTTCTCAAACGCCTGCGGACGCGCTCGGACGCGCCCGCAGACACTAACCGGTCACGCCTCAAATAATACAATCCACATTCGGACACCTCAATTATCATATCTCAAATCCATGCAAACTCATGCAACTACGTTGATGCACACACATCGTTCGGCTACTCCATCACACTACACTAAACATGTCATCGGACTACCAGAATTTGGCATGTTCGCCTATGGTGGAGATCATCCACGGCTGCCCTTGCCTTTCCCGGGGCTCTTGCCATCCTTCTCGCGAAAGTACCGGTCGAAGACGTAATAGGGATCAAGCCGGATCTGTTCGTCGCCGGAGTTGTCCTCCTTCTCCTCCTTCGATGGCAGTCCAGCCATGGCACAGACCGCACGATTCCGCTCTCAGGCAAGGGCGTGCGTGTTCCTCCGCTGCTATTTCTTCACAATGCGGGCGCGGATCGCTTCCTCCTCCGCGACCTCCCGCACCGCCGCATCAACCGCCTCCACCGCTGCCATTTCCGCCATGTTACGGGCCTCGGTGGCCATTATCTTCTCCTTCCCATGACGGGCCGCCCGTTCCCGGTAGGACTCATAGTCTTCCCGCTCGGTGATGTGGAAGGAAAGATTTTCCGGTTGCCAGGACCGCCATGATCCAGCCCCAGAGGACCCGAGAGCCCGTTGAGCCGACGCAATGGAGTCGCACCGGACAAATCCGTCCGTCGGCCGGGCGCTGTCTTCTCGGGAGCGGCGAAGTGCAATGCGGACTGTCATAGCCTCCTCCAACCCGCACGGGATGACACTCCAATCGACGGATCCGGACTGGTCGAAGTCAGATCCGCTGCCCGCCATGCTGGAGACGGCCGAAAATCACCGGAGGTGAGCTCGGGTGGCGGAGGGAGTGAAGGGGAGAGGAGTGTGAAGTGGCTAGGGTTTGGTCTGGCAAGCGGATGGGGACGAATATATGCGGGGTCGGGTGGGCCAACGTGGGCTAAGTCCGACGTGACGGACGCGCTCTTGTATCCACCCCATATTTGGGCTAGATATGAGGGGTGCCGATCAGTCCGGGCGTTTGAGACCAGTTTGAGGCGTCCATCTGAATCGAAAAATCGTGACTGAGCAGCCCGCCCGGGTGTATAAGGCGGGTTTGAAGTGCCCGACTGTACATGCTTTGACAATTTAGTCCTAAGCCTATCACAACGCGACAGGTGACGGCCAAGTGGCCAGACCCCGGTCGTCGCATGCACCTTTGCACAAACCCCCTTACCGTTTTCCCTATTTAACCCACAGGACAGCTCACCAATATTAAGTTTGTCTCCTCGCACACATTTCATTTTGTTGCCACCCACGTTCTATCCCCTCGGGGCCGACAGGAGCTCAGCGGAGATCGCCTGCTGATGACATCAGCCACCACGACATTGTTGCCGGAGTTAACTAGCGGTGTGGAGGCGCCTCCTCCACTCATCTCGTCTGCCCATTCAGCGTCTTCCCTTCGGAGTACTATGAGTCGTCTTCCTCACTCTCTTCTCCTCTGCTCCGTTCATCGCCTTCCGGTTCCGCCATCGACAACGCCGCTAATCGATGTGATTCGAGCTCGATTCAATGCCGTCTAGTAGTGTTGCTTGCTTAGGGTTCTTGGAGAGCTGTAGAGCTAGGGTCTTGCACGCATATCGGGCTGGCCCATTAGCATAGGTTGCTTGCTCGCTTCGCTAGCTTCAGCCTGCTCACTCGGTGACGTACTGGTTCATCTGATTTTTCTTTCGTTTTTCAATTTTTTTGGTTTCTTTCTTTGACTTTTCGTTTCTTTAGTGGTTTTCTTCGGGGGATTTTTACTGTTTTTCTTGGGTTTTCCATGGATTTAATTGATTTTCTCCTCTTTTTTCCTTTTTCATTTTGTTCTTTTTTGGTTTTCACTCGTCTTTTATTTGTTGTCTTTCTTTCTTTGTTTTTCCTCATTGTTCTGTTTCTTTTCTTGGTTTTCTTCATTTTTCTTTGTTCCTTCTCATGTTCATTCTTTCGCACTGTTGTTTTTAAAATTTTATTTTCTTTTTGATTTTAATTGGGTTTCTTCTTTTTCCTGTGCTTTTTGTCAATTTTCATATGTTTCCTTTTTGTTCAACATATCTTTCTTTTCTGTACAGATTCATCATTTCCACTATACAACAGGCACATTTGTCATATACACTTTTAACATTTTCTCAATACATGGTTACATTTTGTTTGTTTCTTTCAGGGTTTTCCTCGATTTTCCTTTTCATACACATTCTTTTTTTTCTTCGGGTTTTGTTTCTTTCCTGATTTTTCAATGGTTTCTTTTGTTTTTCTTTCTTTTTTTTGGTATTCATTTTCTCCATTCTTTTGCACTTGTTTTTTCTGTTTTGTTTTTCATGTTCTTTTTTGTTTTTTTTATTTTTTCACTTTTTTTATTTCTTTTGGTTTTTATTCTAGATTTTTCATATACATCAAGAGCATTTCTATAATACATGTTTAAAATTTTTCTAAACAAGTTTAACATTTTTTGAATACATTGTCAATTTTTTCTATATACACTTTTAACATTTTTTGAATACATTGTCTATTTTTTCTCGTACACCTTGTACATTTTTTGTATTCATATGAAACATCATTTTTATACATGTTCAGCATTTTAAAAATACCTGATTAATATTTCTTAAATGATTGTTTTGATGTTTACAATTTCTATATACATCAAGCACATTTTTATACATGTTTAATTTTTTTTAAACAATGATTAACATTTTCTAAAACAATGATTAACATTTTTTTAAAACAATGATTAACATTTTTTTAAAACAATGATTAACATTTTTTTAAATACATGTTTCGATGTCTGCTTTGTGCCATACACATTTGTACATTTTTCATATACAACTGAAACATTTACCTTGTATACGTTTTACATTTTCCATATATATGGTTAAATTTTTTCAAAACACATGTTTTTGAACAGTGTTGCTCCAATATTAGTTAAACATTTTTTTTCAAATAAGTGTTGAAACATTTTTTTCAAAAGCTATCAACATTTTTTTAACATTGCACAATTTTTTTTCATACTTCAGTATTTTTTAAAATATGCCATTTTAAAAGTAAGAAAAAAAACGGAATCGAGTGAACAAATGAAAAACGATCGAGCGAATAGCGCCACTGGGCCGGTTATGTCTTGTTTCAGGCAAGGAGATGGTTTGTCTTGTCAGAAGCGAGACATAGCCGTGCCTGTGCCTTCCCCGCAAAAAGAAAAATGCTCATGTAGAAGTCCAGTAGCCTGAATTCGGTTATGCATGATACCATACTCTTTGACAGCATAGCCTTTTGTTGTTGTTGTTGCGAAAGACTGGTAATAAAGATACAAAGATTTAGAGGATGTGTCCAACATTTACCACACTAAATCACATTTGAAAAGAGAACTATGCAAAATTGACGAAATAATAACTCAAATATATCTGCATTTTTTCCGAAGATACATAACCATATAAACGCCAAAATTTGCACATGTATAATTGGCAAAATGAACAATAACAGACAGTTAGCTATAACAATTGACTGTTTATTCTATTGTTGATGCCACTGATTTCTTGCTTTCGAATACAAATTAAACAAAGCAAAGCGACGGTGTGATTACTTAACGACCTGACTGCAGACCATTAACAACTTTTTTCTCGATGCTGAAATATTCAGCACTGGTTATTGTCGAACTTGCCATAGATGAGGGCTCCCCAAGTAGGCATTCCATCTCTTCAGGGTTCCGCTGCATCCATGGATGTTGCATCACCTTCCTCAGACTATCAAGCTTCTCCGCAACTTCCTTCATCGATGGCCTATTGTCACCACACATCTCTAAGCATCGCATCGCTAGCTCCGCAATCTCTTCAATAATCTCGGTGTTATCCCCATCCTTGATCTCAACATCCAAGATCTGGTTGAGCTTATTCTCCTTCATGGCATACATAAACATCATCGATAGGCTCTTCTCGTGGGCAGGGACATCCGGATCGAAATTAAATGGCAATTTGGCCGTAAGTAGCTCCAACAAAACAACCCCAAAGCTGTACACGTCGCTCTTGTCCGTCAACAGGTTGGTTTGCATGTACTCCGGGTCGAGGTATCCGCATGTACCATGTACAAGTGTGATGAATTGTGACTTATCAATTGGCGCCAGGATGGAGGCGCCAAAGTCAGATACTTTTGCTTTGTGGTTGTCGTCAAGAAGAATGTTGGAGGACTTGACATCACCGTGGAGGATCGGCGTTGAAGCCGATGAGTGGAGGTAGGCAAGCGCGTCAGCGGACTCGTGGGCGATCCCCAAGCGAGTAGCCAAGGAGATACACATGCCATGGTTACCATGTATGAGCTGGAAGAGGGTGCCGTTTGGGACGAACTCGTATACCAGCATGGGGACTTCCACTTCGAGGCAACACCCGAGGAGCTTCACAATATTTCTATGGTTGACCTCGGACAAGATTAGCATCTCTTTACCGAATTCTTTCTTTTGTTGCTCATCGACGATCTTGCATCTCTTCACCGCTACTTCCACGTCACCCTGAAGAATCCCCTTGTACACGGTCCCATAGCCCCCTTGACCTAGTACTTGTTGCTCACTAAACCTGTTTGTGGCTTGCTGCAGTTCTTCCTCTGTGAAGATTTTGAATGTAATACCTTGCTTTGACCTCATCTCATCAAATAATATTAGACCACCGTGTTGCCGAAAGTAGTCCCGTTTCATCTTCTGTAGCTTCCTTCTCTCTTGGATCATGCATGCACAGGCTAAAGCAATCACTAAGATGACTAGTCCAACAGTTGTACCTGCATTATCCATGCACATAGAGCTATAATACACCTGTTCAATACTACTCCGTAATGTAATTTTGTTGAGCAGTGACAAGTTAAAGTACTCTGTTTGAGGAAAGAAAATACTGGTTGATGAGTTTGGTAGGCCAAGATAAAGTTTGCCAAACAGGGGGCATTGTTCAACAATATAATACCAGTGGACTATAATGGTATAAAAACTGTAAGTTTCCTACAGATGTCCAATTATTCGTTCATAGGCAGTATGTATGTATATTATATAGTTCTCATAAAGAGAAAAAACTCACCTACAACAGGCATCACCGGAAAACGGGATTGACAAATGCCATTCGTCAAATCTTTCCCTCGGCGACATGAGCAGGTGTAATGCCCTGGCGTGTTCTCGCAGATTCCAGAGCCGCAGAGAGTAGCATTTTTAAGGCACTCGTCAATATCTAAAAGCAAACAATTGTTTTCAGTTCAACTTGTCAAGCTGTTTATGAGCGTTCATATCAAATGTACAAGGCAACAAAGGGGAAAGAACCTTGGCACCCGTTATTGATGTAAGGGTTTCCTTCGTATCCATCAGAGCACGTGCATCGATAACCAGGCTCGTCGGTGGTGGAATTTACATTTATACACACACTTTGTTTGCTGACGCATGCGTAGGAGCTCATGTTCTTCTGAGCTGCGTCGCAAGTCCACGGTCCTGCCCGCCAATTCAGCACAAGTGGAACTTTCCCATTGTATGTATCGTAAAACACCGTGGAATTCACATAGTTGGCGCGGAAGTTGAAAGCTGCATTTTCCATCACTGCCAAGTAGCTACAAGGACTGGACTGCCATGTTTGCGTGGTGTTGTAGTCTTCGTTGAAATAGCCATAATAATCACGTACATTTTTCGGGACATCAGCCTGGCAGCAGCCGTTTCCAGAGCATGTGTCATTCATAAGGGTGGTGTTACATGTGGACGAGCAACCTATCACATACTGCACGAGGAAAATGTATATGTGATGTCTTGAACCAAACTTATACAGTAGTAAAGGAATTTTGTTTTTAACGCTATATCTGTACAGCAAGTGTTTCATACCAATTCACACTATTTAATACAAAGTGTCTTTACCAAATCAAATTTCTCAAAATAAGATTTCTACAAAAATATAGTTTAGAAAAAAGTGTTCTCTCTATGATGTAATTAACTTCAGATATATTCAATGAGTATTATTTGGAAACACAAAACACCGCATAGCATTATGCCTTTCTATACATCACAATTCAAAATAAAATCATAACATAGGATTTTTTATTAATACATCCTACTATCGGGTATATATATGCAGCCATTTTGAATTTCTAGTACTAAACGAGCAAATTGCCGAGAAAGAATCCATGAACTGTAGGACAATGTGTGTAACCTCCTCTGACTGAAAAACAAACTTCCGGTTGAAAAAGTGAACTTTTCCCACAGAAAATGTGAACTATATCAAAAAGGTGAACTAGCCGATAATAAAAGTGAGCTTCTCACGTGAAACAAAGCTAACCTTTAGGTAAAATGATATGATTTTTCTGACAAAAAAGGTGAACTTGCCAAAAAAAGTGAGCATGTCGCTCAGAAGAAGTGAACAACCCAAACTTGGCTTCCTGCATAAATGGAGTGAACTTCCGAGCAAAATATGAATGAACTTCCCGACAAAAAAGACGACGTGTGGAGAAATGATGTTCCTGATAAAAAACAAAAGCAAATTTGCCATATGGATGCACGATACCCCGGCGGAAATTAACTCTTCTCAAACAAGTGACTTCAGATCCCGTTAGGACGAAGTGAACATCTTTCTTGTGATTTATATAGTTTCTTTCTTAATTGCAATTTTTATGGGTGAATTGCATTTTATTTAACGTCGATGATGGTGATATCAAAGTTGTCGGCATGAGGGAAATGCGAAATGTGGTGGACGAGCTCGAGTGGTTGATGATGATGGTGTGGGAGGTTTGGTATGGAGTGGGATAGTAGCTCGATGGTCGCTCATGAGGTGTTGAGACATCAGTAGCGGAGCGAAGTTGGCACCAAAGGGAGTGGTGGACTGTGTGGGACCATCCGATGAAGCGGGAGAAGGACGGAGTGCCGCAGGATCCAACCGTTCATGCACGGGAAGAGCAGGGTGGCCCGTGGGAAGGGGTCTTGGACGGTGAATCTCGCAGTGGTACGCGGGACTATGGGAGGTCATCTAGCGGTTGCGGGAGCAGCTTGGACGATGTCGGAGCTCAGAACGTAGTGCAGGGTCGCATGTGGTAGGGCAACATACATCCGATGCTAAGGGCATCTCCAACGCCGGCCCGCAAATTCCTTCGGCATATGTCTGTTTTTATGTCCGAACATGGTCCGCGAACATGATACGGGAGGGAGCCATCTAACAATAATTAGGACATCTCCAAGGCGGGCCCGCAAACCGCCCGCATCCGTCGTGACCGTGGAAGCCATCCAACACGGTCAGTATTGGTCCACGGCACGGTTCAGACACGTTTTCCCCCGCAAAGTGGAGACAAACGTGGGGGAGGTTTGCGAGAGTCCGGATCCCAGACACGTAGGACTCCGACACCCCTGCCCCACCCAAAACCCTTTCCGGACCCTGCGCCTTCATCCTCCCTATTTTCTCTCCTTCATTCTTTCTCTCTTGTCTTCATCGTTGCTCCACCACCCTATTTGCCACGCCACATCCCTGCCGAAACTCAATGTAATATTTGAAATTTTTAAATTTTGAATTAGTGTTGCATGCGTCTATTTGAACGTCTGCAATCTATGTATGCATCTATTTGAACGTCTACAACCTATGTACGGGTTACTTGATCGTGCGGACTTAAAAAAAGTGGGAGGCCAGATGTATGCGGCTAGCATTGGATGGCGGCCTCCCCCATCCTTATCGTGTACTGCCCCTCTGTCTACGGACGGATGCAGGAGAAAATTTATGGGTTGACGTTGAAGATGCCCTTCCAAAGTATCCGGTTGGGAGGAGAAAAAGTAGGTGGGGCCTATGCATGTGGTGGGATATTTGTGGTTTAGTGTTCGGTTGGGAGAAGAGAGAGAAGAGGGGACCATGTATGTGTGGTTGGGAGGAGAGAGAGAGAGAAGAGAGGGACATGCATGTGATTGGTCAAGTGCATGTCCGGACTCCGACAAAACTCCCCCACACTTGTGTCCAAAATACCGGAATTTGGACCAGACAGATTTGCGGACTGATATAGGTCCCATTGGATTGCAAAAGTGAATAAATCTGTTCGATCGGACATATACCAGTGTTTTACGGGTTTTCGTTGGAGATGCCCTAAGAAATGAGTTGTTTCCCGAGGATTCGGTTTCACGGGAAAGAAAATATATCCATCACGAAACTATGAAACCAAATAAGTGTAAGTATATATTTTGCCAAAAAATAGAGCATTTAATAAATTATAATTTGGGACCGAAGTAGTGTTATAACTAGCGGACCTTCTTGGTATCAATCATTTTTTTAAATGATCCAGATTTATTATCAAAGTTCACCAGAAGTATAAAATATCTAAAAATCACTTCGAGATTCCAAGACCACCGAATGTCAAGTATCACCGCCAGAGCCGCTGACAGACAGAGCCAGGATTCTAATATAGAAGGGGTGGGGGGGGGGGGGAGATTTTGCCTCTAGTGTGCAAACGGGAAAAAAAATATCATGCAGTAACGGAAGCTTAGGTTGATCAACTAAATCATATGAACCGAAGAAAATTAATGTTAGCTATGAACAATTCAATTTTGATCAAAATTTTCCGCAAATTAATTGTGAAAGCAATTCCCATGTATGAACTAAATATTTCTGCTATAGAAGGGATAACAATGTAACAAACTGATCCTAATGCTACAGGCATAAATTAGTCTAATTTTGCAACATAAGCCATGTACAGATGAACTAAAAGAATGACAGAAGAGAGACGGCTCACAAAAATGACAGAATAGAGTAATCAGAGGATCTCCCTCGCTGATTTGAGCTATTCTGAGTTAGATTGATGCAGCAGGTCGATGGATTAGGCGGCAGGCGGGGATCCGTAGCGGGCTAGCGACCGTGAAAAGTAGCCAGCTAGACCTTTTGTGCGCTTTTTTGTCTTCCTTTATTTTTGTTTGATTTTCTTATTTCTTCCCGTTTTCTTTTTTTTATTTTGATGTTCTTTGTTTCTTCTGGGTTCATTCTACATTTTCTGTATATTTCAACAACATTTTCTAATACATGTCTAACATTTTCCTAATACAAATTAAATATTTGTTAATACATGGTCAACAATTTTTCTATACACATTTAAAACAATTTTCAAAAGCTTGCTTAACATTTTTCAAACACAATATTAACCTTTGGTCAACATTTTTCCTATACACACTTTTAAACTTTTTCAAATGCTTCATCGACATTTTTCAAATACAAGGTTAACATTTTCTAATACGTGGTCAACATTTTTTTCTATGCACATTTAACATTTTGAAAATGCATGATTAACATTTTTTCAATGCAATATTAACATTTTTAACACATGGTCCACATTTTGCTGTACAGATTTAACATTTTTGAAATGCTTGATTAATATTTTTCCAATACTTGTTCAACATTTTTTCAACTGGTTGATTAACATTTTTATATACATGATAAAAATCATCATTTTTTAACACATGTTCAACATTTTTTCTCAACACATTTAAATTTTCTAAATGCTTGATTAACATTTTTGAAATACTTTTTAAATATTTTTTCAAATGCTTGATTAGCATTTTTATATACATGATCAAAAAATTCCATCCTTTTTTGATACATTGTCAAAAAAAATCTATACACATTTAACATTTTTCAAATACTTGTTCAATATTTTTTTTTCAAATGCTTGATTACATTTTTATATACATGATAAAATTTATTCATCATTTTTTAATACATGGCCAACATTTTTTCTATACATTTACCCGTTTCCAAATGCTTGATTAACATTTTTTAAACACTTGTTCAACATTTTTTTGAATGCTTGATTAATATTTTTAAATACATGATCAAATTGTTTCATAGACATGGTATTTTAATGTATATATTTTTCATATACGTGATAAACATTTTATCTATACACATTTAATATTTTTAAAATACCTGATCAGCATTTTTGAAATGTTTTATGTAGAGTGATTTTTATAATATATTTATTTAGAATATTCTAAAGTAAAAACAAAAGTAAATTGCAAAAATGCAAAAAGCAAAACATAAAACTTAAAAAACAAAACAAAACAAAACATGAGGTTGTTTTCCCCGAGCGGCTAAGCTGGCCCAAGTGGCGTGACCCTTCAGCGAAAGTTCCCACGGTGTCGCTTAATGAGAAACATAGGGGCGCTCGTTACACAGAGTGGCAGGCCCACAGGGGCGAATCACGTCACGAGTACGTGTGATTAGCGAAGACGTACGCTAAACCTGATCGCTACTAAGCAGAAAATGCATCCTTTGCAGGACTGCAAATCCGGAATAATGCTTTCTTGCTCATGAGGCGGAGACGAACCATCTCAGAGGAAATCTAGCAAAGTCATCATATATGTGCAGCCGCCATTCGCCATATAAAGCGCGTTTTATATGGATTTGAAGGGTGTCGGATCCGGACGCAAACACAAAACTGACAAAATATCTGCTTTCATAATTTTCTATTTCTATTTTTTTCTTTAATTTTATAAGTTTAATCTAATGAAAAATATGTATCAGCACGATAACTTAGTAGAACCTATATAGTGGCCAAAATGCGGTGTATTACATACGCGACTTGAACTGTCATTCAACGATATTTTTTTAATATGCAATGTCGCTATTTAACATTTGCTACATAGTAGTACCTACATAGTCGGTGCCCGACGTTCTCTAGTCGAGTAGTCCTCCTCCTTCACCTCTTCGGCCTCCTCATCCTCCTCCAAGAGATTGTCGAGGAAGGCGTAGGGGTCAGACTCACAAGCGGCTATGAGCTGCCGCAACTCGTTGTCGGTGGTTGCCGGGCAGAACTGCCGACGAATGTGCTACTCATTGCAAGCTTCGAGGCCAGAGAGTCGACGCACGACTTCAACAGAGTCCTCATGCTCCGGCTCCGATCAGGGCGGGTCAGCGATGTCGATGTGGACGACCTTGTTTGACAGGTAAGATGGCGCCCGAGGTGCCAGATCGGTGCTGCCCTCTGTCATGGGAGCCGGTAGATCAGAAGTCGGAGGAGTAATCTCCATACGCGTAGCCGCCGCTGCAGGAATCACCGGTTGTCGTGGCTAGTGCGCTGAGGGGGGAGTTTGAATTGCCGGTGCGCCACTATTGAGACATGCGGTTCAACCAATAGGTTGTTCCCTTCTGGCATGGCGATATTACGGCGGAGAGGGTAGGAGATGATGACGAAGGGAAGGCGGCTAGGATTTTGATGACGGTGATGCGTCACCACCTGGTATTTATAGTCAGTGATGATGCCACATGGCCGCCTCAAGAATCCAAGGGGGGCAAGCGGATACAGTACGGAGCTTGAGTCTAAATCAAGGGGGGCATGGGCTAGAGAGGGGCAAACATAACTGCTTTCAGTTTATTTTTAGTGAAAATAGGCCTAATACGAAGGAATATATACATGTTTTCTCGTGAGCTGGGGGCATGGCCTAGGTTGGCCCCCATGAAGCTCTGCCACTGCATGGTGATCCAGACCCATCGGTGATTATTTGTGCATGGTGGTGCACGCGTTGCGTAAAATCCCGACGCTGGCGCGAGAGGAAGAAGCTAAAAGTTTCCTCACGCGTTGGTACAAATATTGATCGAGCACCAAACAGGGCGTTCATGACATTCATATATTAAGGTTGGGAGCATGTTTTTGGAGAGAGCTCCATAAATTATGGTGATCTAGAGACATGTAGCAATTATGCTAAAGTGTCATTTTAATGAAAACAGTATGTTGATAATTAGTATTGTGATTGAATCGATACGACAACTCTATGAACTTTCATCATAGCCTTGAACAGAAGAGAGCATTGCGAACAGTTCAGGAGGTCGTAAATCAAAAACTTAGTTAAGTGTCGGGTCTCATAAGTACTATCGGTCAATCATACTCCTTCCGTAAACTAATATAAGGGCGTTTAGAATATTAAAATAGTGATATAAACATTCTTATATTAGTTTATAGAGAGAGTATCATTTTCTGGACATAATGGGGTTTAGGCATGTTTATTGGAGCAGTTGGGAAGAACACCGGCCAATTTCTACAGTAGTTAGAAAAAAGAGCTTGTTAGAATTGCTATAACAACGACCATGGTAGGCTATGAATCCGGTTCGCTTCTGTATCCGCGTCCTCTCGGCAGGCTGCATCTGACGACAAGGACCATCAGCTCATTGAATTTAGCCCATCTAATTTCTCCCAAAACCTCTCAGCCGCGAGAGGGTGAAAGGGCTCACGGTAGGCAAATCTGACCCCTCGAACACCCGAGTCCGTGGGCAGCGACCGAGCAGTCCTTAGATTTTCTTCTCTACATTCGAACACCTCATAGTTGACATCTTAAAACCATACAAAGTATGCAAAAGAGACATCTACATAGTACGTAGATGAACAACCTACACTACACTACTCGCTGTCATCGGACATGTCCACGATCTCCGTGTCGGGCTCCGGTTACATGGGCGGCTGATGCAACTCCGGCTCTTGCGGCCCCCCCGGGTCCTCCTTCTCCCCCCCCCCCCCCCTCCTTCTCCGGTTCCGGCGAGTTCGTAGGCAGGTTGGCTGCGATGCGGGTGACACGCTTCGCACGGATCTTCTCCAGCATCTGAAAGCGCCGCTTCGGCGTTGGCATAACATAAGTGGTCTTCTTCTGTTGGGCCATGGTGGAGGCAGACGGCGAGGGAAGAGAGAGGCATGGAGGGAGAGAAGTGGATAGGCTCGGGCTAGCGGCATGGAGGGGGAGGGAGCAGATGTGCTAGTGATGGGGGACCCCATCCGGCTTAAATAGCCAGACTTTGGCCCTCGGGTGGCAAACCGGAGTGGCGCCATGCGACGTTCGCACCTCACCGGAGGAGACACCTGTCGGATCGTCAGGTTTTCGGGTGTTTCTTTGTGGGACCCCAACGCCAGTCCGATGTGGCAAACGCTCCCGGTCGTGTCCGGGCCACCCCATATTCGCTCCAGATTTGGGTTGGATATGAGGGGTGCTGGTCAGCCCAGACGTTTGAGCCCATTTGAGGCGGCCATCTGAGTCCTTTTTTAAACCGGTTAGTGATCGGACCATCCGCCCGGATATTTGAGAGTTGTTTGAGGCGCCCGCCTATAGATGCTCTTAAGGTTCTGTGAGTGAGCGGGGTGCAGGAGGTAACGTGTCGTGCAAGGAAGCGACTGACGAGAGGTTGGAATGGCCGTCTAATTCCATTTTCATGATTTTTTTTGCGAAAATAACAGATCTATTATAAAGATTCACCGGAAGTATAAAACACCTCAAATAGTCGGAAAGTCTTCGTGCATGTGCCCCTAAAGACCAGCGTAGGGAGCCGTAGCCGTCGCCATTGAATCGTTAATCGATCTGAAGAACCAAACACCAAATCTCGCTGTTGCGTACGCACGACGAGAAACCCTAACCTTGCCGCTCCGAGGAGCTAACCGGAATCTACGCAGGAGCTCCGTCTATCCGTCCTGACGAAGGAACTTGAGAAAGATCGGAGCCCGGAAGACTAACTCGAAGAAGAAGCGCTGTCATCCCTCCGAGTGCCGCCCTTGCGAGAACCAAAACCCTATCTATCTAAGCCGAGGCACGAGGAATACCCTCCCCGTCACCGGCCGTCGGAGTGGCAGGCAGAGGAGAGGCGAATCCACAGACTCACTGGTGAAGATCAAAAGGAAAATGGCTTTCCCTAGTCGTCTTGCGAGAGGGGAAAGAAAAAGCTCCGTTCCACATAGTAGTACAAGACTTGTTCGTGTCTGCTTGAAGATTCCATTTGTCATATTAACGTGTTATTTGCCTGGTTGTCTGTGACAATGGATATGTACTTGAACTAAAAATAGTTGATCATAATTTAGTACTACCTCCGTTTCATAATATAAGAATGTTTTTGACACTAACGTAGTGTTAAAAACGTTCTTATATTTTGAAACAGAGAGAATAGTATAATATAAAATATTCCCACCATGCAGATTTTAAGGTGCATCACTTTTCGTTCAAGTCAAACTTATGTGCTATCTCGATTTTGCATACAAGACCAATTCAGTTTTGGTGTCATATTTTGACTTATAGTTTTAATTAACAAAATATGAGTTATATGTCATGAAAAATATATCATCGGAATGTTCATTTAAATGTGCATCTAACGACATGCTCTTTTTTGGCATATAACTCACCTTTTGCTGATAAATTCAATGGTCAAAGTCAAACATAAAAATATGACGTTGTATACTGAAATGAGGGAGTATGTTTAACCAAGGTTACAAATAAAATAACAATATTTACAATACAAAATAAGTAAAATATAAAAATATTTTTCATCATAGATCTAATGGTACAAATTTGTAAACTTTGATATTTTTGTTAAAAACATAATAAAAATGCCCATATTTGACTTTTGGAATAAGTAATACACCTTATATTTTAGAAAAAGGGAGTAGAAGCTAAAGAACTTACAGGAAAGCTCCTCATATAAGCGAGAGTATTACACCCGATGACGATAATTTTGTTATCCACCTCCGATACCCAGAAAGGTGTATCGGTGAGGTCCAGGCCTCCATTGTACTCCGTGTCCATACTGGGAGTGGCCGGATTATAGCACCGCCACGACATGGTCCTGGCGTTTATCCAGACCTTGCCGTCTGGCATGGAGATTTTGGTCACCTCGGCATCTCCCGCAAGAGTCTTGTTGACGCCCTCAACGGTCGTGCAGTTGAGCTTAAAGCCGTTGTGCAACGCGCACTTCTCACCGATGCCGAACGGAAATGGGATGTCGACGTCGCCGCAATTTGCCAGGCAGCCCGGACGCTGGCCTGCCGGTACGTCGGCCGTGGCCAGCATCCAAGTCACCGAAAGGCAGAGGAGAACATGGCAAGAAAGAAGCAACCGAGAACGCCCCAGCTTCATCTTTGCTGGTTAACGGGTAGGTGTGGATGTGTAGTGCTGAGTTCCTAGCCCACGATGGTGCTACTTCAGGACTATAAATATAAATGAATTGGCTAGCCACTAAGTTCTCCTCAATGGCCAGCTGGAAGTTGACTAGTTGAGTCATGTATTTTGAAACGGAGGGTGTATTCTTTTTAACACAATAGAGATGCAAGCGCTTATATATACATGCATACATTCACCTTTATGAAGCATACACGCACACCCTATGAGCATCTTTTTAGGAAGTCATCATAGGCGCCTCGTAACCGATGGGAACGTCTCCTCCATCTAAATGCGCATCGTTGAAAATATTAAAATAAATCAAGGTTAAATGCGAGCACGAGTACTTGAATCCTGGTAAGCTGGAGATATCACTGTCCTCTTAGCCATCTAACAACAGGTTGATTCGCAACTACTATGTACTTGACCTGTGGTTATAGACAAGTGAAGTCTGTTTTAAACTTTGAGGATGTAGAGGGCGACGCAAATGAACCCCCACGTCCAAATCCCTGAAGTTCATACCCTGACCTTGCTAATCCCGGTTGTAATCGCCCTTACACCTGTTTCAGGACTGGATTTGCTGACGTGGCATTATGGGAGGGTGGGACTGCAAATTTAAGACGCCAGGTGGGATGGGGGTGCATGCCTCTCAGCCCACGCCGCCGCCGCTGCTCCAGCTACAACTGAAACCAAATTCAGATATACTGGGCTCCTCGATTTGGAAACACAGCGCCTGAGGAAGTGCAGCCGCGCGGTATCGCTCCATTTGACGTGCGGCGTCCGCGGCGTTTTGAGGTGGTGGCTTGCAACTGAAACCAAATTCAGAGATACCGGGCTCCTCGATTTCTTGTCAAATTCAGAGATTCTGATTTCTGAAGGCGCATCATCTGAATCTCACTTAATGGCTGCATTGCGTCCCATGCCGTCCATGATTTTTCTACCACTCAAACTCAGTTCCATCCAACTACACTTGTTATACAGAGTATATAATAGTAGTAATCACGGGCAATGGCGATGAAGGAATCCAGTCCATGCAAGAAGACGATGATTCATGGGGGCACCGCCATGAGCTCTTCCAAGGCACGGCCGTGCACGTAGGCCTGTAGGTTATTGAGCGCGTCGTGGAGCAGGTCGGCGGGCAGTGATTGAACCACGCGCAACACGTCTGGTTGACCCCGGCGGCGTCCTCAACCTTCTCCAGGTTGCTAGTCCTTGCCTCTGTGCTGGTGTCGTCGTCGACGGCGATCCTCGTGGCGAGCACTGCCAGGCCGTGGATCCTGGGGGCCTCGGCGCTGCGCCGGTCCGCGTCAAGAGAGCGCACGCAATGGCCTTAGTCCAGGCCGTGGTGCGTGTCGAACGCGGCCAGAAACGCCGCCTCCACGCTCACCGGCGAAGCCAGGCGACCATGCTACCCACCTGGCCACCTGCAGGCAACTGGCTCATCCTGATCCCGCTCTTCCCCAAGCCATGTAGGAATCCCACTGTTTGGATACGACCTAAAGGTCAAAAAAGACCGGAATGAGAAAGGTCAGGATATGGACTTCAGGAATTTGAACGTGGGGGTTCGTTTGGGTCGCTCTCTATATCCTTATGGTTTAAAATAAACTTCACTCGTTATAGACATATAACATTCGTTATAGACATATAACATGATAACTGACTCCGACAACGGCTCCAGCAACAATGACGGAGGAGCCGCCTGCTAGGCCGGCATGGCCTACAAGGTCACCGTCAAGTATAGGGTAGTGTATGGTTAGGTTTTTAGTTTACTGGACAAAATTTGTCCTGTTGTATGTAAAAATCATCCTAGTTTAAATGAATATCATTTGGTTTGTTCGAGTTTGAATCAAATTTATTCATTTTCATTAATGTTCATTTAAAATGTAATCGGACATATGTGGATAGCTTTAGATGGTCGGCTCTCGCATCCGTGACAACGAACTGATCCCCTTGTCCGCAGACGGATGCAAAAACAAATATACGGGTCAGCATTGAAGATGTCGTTAGCCTTCATATTCATATGAAGCGCACTTCATATGTAATATAAAGGCTGTCAATTGCTCTTAGAATAATTAGATTAGTTACCAGGGGCATTTTGTTATATCTCAGTATGTAGCTGTACATCACGATCGTGAAGTCGTGAAGACCTGGTGCGTTGTTTCGGTCAGTACTTGGAGATCCCTTGTCGCTTTTCTCGATACATGGAGAAGATTATTCCTCACAAAGTTCCAACCTCAGTATGCAGCTGTACATCACGATCGTGAAGTCGTGAAGACCTGATGCGTTGTTTCGGTCAGTACGAAAAGACCGCCCCGACATGCATGTCCAATCCAGTGAACTGGGGCGACCTTGACTCAACGCGTCCGTCCATGGTCGCAACGAAAATACGTTTTTTTGTTAGAAAAATGCAGAGAATATCTAACGACAATACGTGCGGCGGTGCTTCCGGCTCGCATGATACATCATCCCAGGTCTCTGCGAGTACTGAACACAGGTGTACTGTGTGGACATGACGTGTTACGGAGAACCCACGGCACTGCGAATCGGTTCGTCCCGCCGGTTTTCTCCCGGCGAGCTGCAATCACGGCGGACCAGACGAGTAGAAACCTCGTTCTCAGTCGTAGTAGTACAGCGAGAGCTTCTCAGAAGACGTACGTACTGCCTGTCTCACAGCGACACTCCCTTCATGAGTGGCTCCGCGCATCTTGGAACAGAGTAGCTGATTCAGAGAGCACCAGGATTCCAGATGTCTCTGGACTGGCTAGGGATATCATCAGGCCAACACATCAAACGTTTGAACCTGACGCTAGGCCGTGTCGACTTTTCGACACGGTGCGGCCGTACTACTGCATCGCCCCGGCCATCTCGGGCGTCGCTGAGTGAGAGACCGAGAGTGATCGAGTACCTAATTTTTCTAGAGGATTGGGCCCTTGCCATCCTTCCCGCAGAAGTATCGATGGAAGACGCAGTAGGGATTGAGTCGGATCTGCTTGTCCCCGAAGCTGTCCTCCTTCTCCTCCAGTGGCAATCCGGCCATGTCACGGACCGCCCGATTATGCTCTCGGATTAGGGCGCGTGTGTTCCTCCACTACCGTTTCTTCACAATGTGGGCGCAAATCGCTTCCTCCTCTGCGGCCGCCCACGCCGCCGCATCAGCCGCCTCCACCGCCGCCATTTCCACCGTGATACGGGCCTCGGCGGCCCTTATCTTCTCCTTCCCACGGCGGGCCACCCGTTCTCGGTGGGACTCAGTCTGCCCGGCCGGTGATGTGGACGGAGAGATTTTCCGGCTGCCGGGACCGCGATGATCCAGCCCAAGAGGACTCGAGTGCCCATTGAGCCAACGCCATGGAGTCGCGCCGGACAGATCCGTCCGTCGGCCGACCACTGTCCTCCCAGGAGCGGCGGAGTGCAATGTGGACCGCCATTGCCTCCTCCAACCTGCATGGGATGACACCTCAGTCGACGTTTCCGAACTGGTCGAGTCAGATCCGATGCCCGCCATGCCGAAGACGGTTTGAAATCGCTGGAGGTCAGCTCGGGTGGCGGAGGGAGGGGAGGGGAGACGGTTGTGAAGTGGCTAGGGTTTGGTCCGGCGAGCGGATAAGAACGAATATACGTGGGATCGGATGGGCCAGCGTGGGCCGGGTTCGACGTGACGGACATGCCCAGGCGCCCTCGTATCTGCCCCATATTTGGGCTGGATATGAGAGGTGCCGGTTAGCCCGGGCGTTTAAGGCTCGTTTGAGGAGTTTGTCTGAATCAAAAAATCATGATCGGGTGGCCCGCCCGGGCGTATAAGGCGGGTTTGAGACGCCTGCTTTGATAATTTAGTCCTAAGCAAAACACAATGCGACAGGTGGCGGCCAAGTGGCGAGACCGATCGTCGCATGCACTTTTGCGCAAGCTCCCCTACCATTTTCCCTATTCGACCCATAGGAGAACTCAACTATATTAAATTTGTCTCCTCGCACACATTCCACTTCGTTGCCATCCACGTTCTGTCCCGTCGGGGCCGACAGGAGCTCAGCGGTGATCGCCTACTGATGACATCAACCACCACGACATCGTCGCCGGAGTTAATCGGTGGTGTGAAGGCGCCTCCTCCGCTCATCTCGTCTGCCCATTCGGCATCTTCCCTTCGGAGTACTCTGAGTCGTCTTCCTCACTCTTCTCACCTATGCTCCGTTCGTCACGTGCCGGTTCCGCCGTCGACAACGCCGCTAATCGGTGTGATTCGAGCTTGATTCAATGCCGTCTAGTGTTGTTGCTTGCTTAGGGTTCTTGCAAAGCTGTAGAGGTAGGGTCTTGCACGTATATTGGGCGGGCTCATTAGCTTAGGTCGCTTGCTCGCTTCACTAGCTTCAGCTTGCTCGCTCGGTGTCGTACTGGTTTGCCTGATTTTTCTTTCATTTTTCAAAAAAGAATATATTTCTTTTTCTTTCCGCTTCTTCTATTTCTTTAGTGGTTTCTTTGGTTTTTTGTTTTTTTGTTTTTGCTGGTTTTGTTGGTTTCTTTCATGGTTTTTACTGATTTTCTCCTTTTATTTTTTTATTTCGTTCCTTTTTGGTTTTCACTGGTCTTTTATTTGTTGTCTTTCTTTCTTTGTTTTTCCTCATTGTTCTATTTGTTTTCTTGATTTTCTTTTTTCTTTGTTCCTTCTCATATTCATTCTTTCGCATTGTTATCTTTTGAATTTTATTTCCTTTTTGGTTTTAATTGGTTTTCTTCTCTTTCCTGTGCTTTTTGTCAATTTTCATCTGTTTCTTTTTTGTTCAACACATGTTTCTTTTCTGTACAGATTCAGAATTTTTGCTATATAATAGGCACATTTTTCATATACACTTTTAACAGCTTCTCACTGCATGGTTACATTTTCTTTGTTTCTTTCAGGGTTTTCCTCGATTTCCTTTTCGTACACATTCCCCTTTTTCTTCGGGTTTTGTTTCTTTCATGATTTTTCAATGGTTTCTTTTGCTTTCTTTGTTTCTTTTTGCGGTATTCATTTTTCTCCATTCTTTTGCACTTATTTTTTCTGTTTTGTTTTTCATGTTCCTTTTTTATTTGGTTTCCTTTGTTTCGTTTTTGGCTCTTTTGTTTATTTTGGTTTTTATTCTACATTTTTCATATATATCAAGAGGATTTCTCTAATACTCCCTCCGTCTCAAAATAAGTGTCTCAATTTTGTACTAGCTCTAGTACAAATTTGTACTAAGCTCAAGACACTTATTTTGGTATGGAGGGAGTACATGTTTAATATTTTTCCAAATAAGTTTAACATTTCTTGAATACATGGTCAATTTTTTTCTATATACACTTTTAACATTTTTCAAATGGTTGATTAACATTTTTCAAATATAAGATTGACATTTTTTAATATATGGTCAATTTTTTCTATAGACATTATCATTTTCAAATGCTTGAGTAAAAGATTTCAAATAAAAGATTAATATTTTTCTGATATATGGTCAACATTTTTTCTATACACATTTAACATTTTTGCATTGGTTTTCTTTGGGTTATATTTTATTTTTGGTTTTATTTGTTTTTCTCTTTTGGTTTTTACTGGTTTTCTTCGTATTCATGTGCTTTTTGTCAATTTTCATCGGTTTCTTTTTTTGTTCAATGCATGTTTTTTCGGTACACATTAAACATTTTTTGATACATCAGGAACATTTTCTATATAGAAATTTAACATTTTCCCTATTCATGGTTAAAATATTTGAAAACTTATATTTTTTTACGTCTATTCTTTTATTATATACGTTCTGATGTCTACTTTCTTCTCATACACCTTGTACATTTTTTGTATTCATATGAAACATTATTTTTATACATGTTCAACATTTTTAAAATACCTGATTAACATTTTTTAAATGTGTGTTTTGATGTTTACAATTTCTATATACATCAAGTACATTTTTATACATGTTTGACATTTTTTTTAAACAATGATTAATTTTTTTAAATACATGCTTCGATGTCTGCTTTGTGCCATACACATTTGTACATTTTTCATATACAACTGAAACATTTACCTTGTATATGTTTTACATTTTCCATATATATGCTTAACTTTTTTCAAAACACATGTTTTTGAACAGTGTTGCTTTTTTTCGCGAAAGACTGGTAATATAATACAAAGATTTAGACAACGTATCAAGCATTTACCACACTAAATCAAATTTGAAAAGCGAACTGTGCAAAATTGATGAAATAATAACTCACATATATATGCATTTTTCCAGAAGATACATAACCATATAAACACCGAAATTTGTATATGTATAATTGGCAAAATGAACAGTAACATAAAGGTACCTATAACAATTGACTGTTTATTCTATTTTTGATGCTACTGATTTCTTGCTTTCGAATACAAAATAAACAAAGCAAAGCGATGGCGTGATTACTTAACGACCTGACTACAGACTATTAACAGCTCCCTTCTCGATGCTGAAATATTCAGCACTGGTTATTGTCGAGCTGACCACCGATGAGGGCTCCGCAAGTAGGCATTCCATCTCTTGAGGGTTCCGCTGCACCCATGGATGTTGCATCACCTTCTTCAGACTATCAAGCTTTTCAGCAACTTCCTTCATCGATGGCCTATTGTCACCACACATCTCTAAGCAACGCATCGCTAGCTCCGCAATCTCTTCAAGAATCTCTGTGTTATCCCCGTCCTTGAGCTCAACATCCAAGATTTTCTCGAGCTTATTCTCCTTCATGGCATACATAAACATCATCGCTAGGCTCTTTTCATGGACTAGGACATCCGGATTGAAATTAAAAGGTAACTTGCCCGTGAGTAGCTCCAAAAGAACAACCCCAAAGCTGTATACGTCACTCTTGTCTGTCAGCAGGTTGGTTTGCATGTACTCCGGGTCGAGGTACCCGCAAGTACCATGTACAAGTGTGATGAATTGTGACTTATCAATCGGTGCCAGGATGGAGGCACCAAAGTCAGCTACTTTGGCTTTGTTGTCCCTATCAAGAAGAATATTGGAGGACTTGACATCACCATGGAGGATCGGTGTCGAAGCCGATGAGTGAAGATAGGAGAGCGCATCGGCCGACTCGTGGGCGATCCCCAAGCGAGTAGCCAAGGAGATACGTAGGGCATGGTTACCGTGTATGAGCTGGAAGAGGGTGCCATTTGGGATGAACTCATATACTAGCATGGGGACTTCCACTTCGAGGCAACACCCAAGGAGCTTCACAATGTTTCTATGGTTGACTTCAGATAAGATTAGCATCTCTTTACCAAATTCTTTCTTTTGTTGCTCGTCGGCGGTCTTGCATCTCTTCACCGCTACTTCCACGTTGCCCTCAAGAATCCCCTTGTACACAGTCCCATAGCCCCCTTGACCAGTACTTGTTGCTCACTAAACCTGTTCGTGGCTTCCTGTAGTTCTTCTTCCGTGAAAATTTTGAATGAAATACCTTGCTTTGACCTCATCTCATCAAATAATATCAGACCACCGTGCTGCCGAAAGTAGTCTCGTTTCATCTTCTGTAGCTTTCTTCTCTCTTGGATCATGCATGCAGATGCTAAAGCAGTCACTAAGGCGACTAGAGTTATATTTATAATACATCTGTTCAATACCAGGGCCGTACCACCAAAATTAGGGCCCCGGTGCGAAATTAAAATTTAGGCCCCATTTTTAAGCCACTTAAAATAGGACATGAATATCCAGCGAATATCAGATTTTAGGCATGTCAAATCGAACATTTTTCATGACAAATTTTGTTCATCTAGGATGACAAGTTTAGTTCGTGAGAAAAAAATTGGCAGGAAATTTCTGTGGTTGCAAACTAAATTATGGCAAGTTTAGGCGGATGCAAACCATGAAGCGGCAAAGCATGGGGCTCCCAACTGCTCTGTGCCACAATCATGGACCAAGCAATGAAACAGAACTCCAATGGTTCAGATTTTATGAAGAGGCTGATTTAATTGAAAATGAGTAGAAAGACACGTAAGAATGCCTCGGTCAGTGGTTTGGTTCCATGGTTGGCTACTATTTTTCTTGTTGGTAAATCACTTAACGAATGCCTAACCAAACTGTGGTGGTGATGCTAGTACACTACGTGAAAAAAGGGGGCCCCAGAATTTTGGGGGCCCTGTGCAGGTGCTCCGGTTGCTCCCGTGGAGATACGGGCCTGTTCAATACTAATGTAATTTTGTTGAGCAGTGACAACTTAAAGTACTCTGTCGAGGAGAAAGAAAAATACTGGTTGATGAGTTTGGTAGGCCAAGATAAAGTTTGCCGAACACGGGTCGTTGTTACTTGTTCAACAACATAATAATAGTGGACTGGACTATAATAATAGTATAAAGTCTGTAAGTTTCCTACAGATGTCCGATTAATCATTCATAAGTAGTATGTATGTTATATATAGTGCTCACAAAGAGAATAACTCACCTACAACAGGCATCACTAGAAAACGGGATTGACAATTGCCATTAGTCTTCGGTTCAAAAAATTGCCATTAGTCCAATTTTTTCCACGTCGACATGAGCAGGTGTAATGCCCTGCCGTGTTCTCACACATTCCAGAGCCGCAGATAGTAGCATTTTGAAGGCACTCGTCAATATCTGCAACAAAACATTTTTTTCCGGATCAACTTCCAAGGTGTGCATACACATGTGACTCATGAATCAAGGTACACGAGCGTTCATGTCAAATGTACAAGACATCAAAAGGGAAAGAACCTTGGCATCCGTTCTGGATATAAGGGTTGCCTTCGTATCCATCGGAGCACCTGCAGCGGTAACCTGGCTTGTCGCCGGTGGTGTTTACACACGCGCTGTGGTCGCTGACGCATGCATAGGAGCTCATGTTCTTCTGAGCTTCGTCGCAACTCAGCGGTCCTGCCCGCCAGTTCAGCACGAGTGGAACTGTCCCATTGTATGCATCATAAAACACCGTGGATTCGACATAGCTAGTGCGGAAGTTGAAAGCCTCCTTTTCCATCAATACCATGTAGCTGCAACGGCTGTAATGCCATATTTCCGTGGTGTTGTAGCTTTGGTCGAAATTACCATTATAAAACCGTACGCCTGTCGGGACATCAAATTGGCAGCAGCCGGCGCCGGAGCATGTGCCATCCATCAAGGTGTCGTCGCACGTTGACTTGCAACCTATTAAATACTGCACCCAAAAAGTGTAGTAGTACATGAGAATATGTGACGTCTTGAACCAAACTATGTATGTTGGTAGAATCTAGGGGCATTTTCAAAAGCAACCCGCAAATTTTCTCTTGCATCCATTCGCGAATAGGAAGGTCCGGTCCGCTGACACAGATGCGGGAGGCCGCCATCCAACCGTAGCCGCATATATTCTCACAACAACTCGAACCAACCGGACGAAATTCATTCAAATAAGTCCAGATTTCATATAAACATGATGAATTTCACGTAAACCAGACGAAAACGTTTACAATTTGGATATATTTTAATTAAAAAGGTAAAACTATGTGTACGTACGGTCGCGTGGAGCTCCACCACAACACATATACACTACGCTAGTAGACGGCCGGCCGCGACTTGTCTTCCCATGTCCGTCAGCCTGCTCACCGGACTGCCAGGATCCCTGGAGGTATATGTTTCAGCGCAAAGAGCGCCTTGCTTCCCTATCGCTCATCAGAGTGGAAGGGGGCGTCTCCGCTTCCGTGGAGCCCAGGCGGTGGGTCGAAGATGGTCTGCGCTGAAGAACCGGGCAAGACACCTGCTGTGTACGCAGGCTTCACCTTGGCGGTGGCTTTCCTGGGACCAACCGGCGATGGCTTCCCGTGTTCTACTCCCCCTCGATGTTGGCGGCGGACGCGGACGCGCCGGCGGCCGACTCATCGATCTCCCCGCAGCCGGCTTCTTTCTCTGCCTGCATTTGCACAGGTACGCGTGCATCGATAGCGGACGACGTGGTCGAAGGAACTGGAGGCGCGGTACGACATGGCGTCGTCAACGACAGTGACGATGGCCATGCCGCTGTGCTCCCCGTCGTGCCGACCTGGAGCAACCCGCCAGTCCTCCGTGAGCTGGCTTGGAGCGACGAGTTGTTGAACCACGCGCCGGCTTGGGGCGGTGACATGCTTCGTCGGGCTAGGTGAGGGGGGTGGAGTAGCAGCGAGCTGCCTCGCTCGTATCCGGCGGGCCACCCACCCGGCTTTTATACCGGAGAATTGGTCTTCCTGCTCGTCGGATACCATCGAAAGGGTGGAGAAAGTGGTGGAATGAGGAGATGGGGAGCGGCGGACTTGGTGGTGCGATTCTTGCCCGGCGTTTGGCCTCATTTAAATAGAGGGCGGACGAAAGGAGCTTGCCCAGTGTTGCATTTAATGTCGGCCCGCTCGTGAACGAACGTGTGGCTTGAGTAGGTTCCTCGGCTTCCACACGGGTTTAATAGAGGCGTTTGAATGCGGCGAGGAGGCGTGTTCAGCCGGGTGTGCAGCAGGCGGCGCCCTTGGTTGGCACACCGCTTCAATGGCGGAGGCAGCGAGAGGCTGCGTCCGCCCTGAGACACCTTCATTGTGGAGCTGCGCGCTCTACAACGGCATGAAAGCGGGCAACTGGTGCCGGGCGGGAAGCGAGCGCGGAAGGGGGGGGTTGGTGTGCCAGGACGGTCAGAAGCGGGCTCGCGATCTGTCCGGACCCCCGCAGAGCACCCCCCACCCCCACCCCCACCCCCCACCCCCCCATTTGTCTCTGGCTTGCGAAAGAAATCGCGTCCGGACCAAGCCGCGGACCGATACAGGTCCGTGTTGGATGGCTTCTATTGTCCTGACAATGTGGTTCGGACGTATGCGGGAGGTTTACAGGTCTGCGTTGGAGATGCCCTAATGACGTTATTTTCATCTTACAAGTCAAATAAGCTTTTGTATTTTTGTAGCCAACCTGTGACTTATGATTGGATGGTTAGAACTCAACAACTCTCATAAACCTCAAATAACTACCATTTTATGAGAAGTCGAGGCAAAAAAAGCTCTCCAACACCTCTCGTAAATCTTTTGTTTACAGGATCTTGGAAAAGCACCCCCCCTTCCCGCAATTGTACAAAAGATAGCCCTTTCAATATAATTTGGTGCGTAAAAAACTTCCTAAAAGTCCATGATGCACACTTGCACCGCCCCCACTAGGTGGATGAGACGCTCATGTTAAGATTAACAAGTCATCAAAGACGTCTCGTAGTTGACGGAAACGTCTCCTTCAACTGAACGCGCATCGCCAAAAATTCTGAAATAAATCTAGAAATAAATGCGAGCATCAGAACTTAAACCCCGATGGACTGAGGATACTACTATCCACCTAATCATCGAACCACACGAAAAGATTATTCCAACTTAGAGCACAAACCGACGAAGAGATTGGCTCAACTTGCACGTCCAAGTTGACAGCTCGACACGGTTGTGCGTAGCTGCAACGATAATAAGTGTTCTTTTCCTTTTCAAAATATAGGGAAAAAATATTTACGTCTTATTTTACGTGTGGTGCTTACGGCCCGCCTCACTGCATCCAAAGTCTCTACGAGTAACAGGCGCAGTCCGAGGACAAAACGTGTTACGGACTGTGAATTGGTCCACATGCTAGGGCTTTCTTTTTCTGGCGAGCCGCGATCACGGCGGACCAACGAGTGGAACCTCGTTCGTTCGTGCAGCGAGAGCTTCTCAGAAAACGTACTGCCTCCTGGGCCCCGGCCATCTTGGAGCAGAGCGACTGTTTCGAAGAACGCGAAAATCCCACATGTCTCTAGCTGGAATATCAAGGCAACACATCAAAGAGTAATTGTTTGATCGTGATGCTGGGCCGTAGCAACGTTTTGACACCGGCGCCTAGATACCGAAGATGTGATGGATGAGATGGAGCTTGAACAGCGAAAGTGCCTTTCTACACCTGGGAGTACTTTTTTTTTGAAATAAGGCAAAAGATTTGCCATTTTCATTGATTAAGAAGAAGAAATAGAGGTTTTGGCCCAAGGCTGAATTACAAAGCATTACTCTCGCGGCATTACATTACTCAAAAATTTTGCCCCTGCCAGGCACCACATGGAAGCCTCCTCTTTGATTTTAGCAACAATAACCCCCACCGGCACCGCGGTGTTGCGGAAGACACGAGCATTTCTCTCCTTCCAGATTTCCCACGAGATAAGCATCATTAAAGAGATGAGCGCCCTCCAAGATTGCGAGATGCTACAGGCATTGAGTTGCCACCAATCCTTGACGGAACCTACAGCCACCCAATCTGCAGGCTGCACATCAACAAGGCCAAGCCAAGTCTTAATCATCCCCCAAACTCTGACGGTGTAGCGGCATTGGAATAGGAGGTGTGCAGCCGACTCTTGAACTTGCTTACATAGGGGGCAAAGGTGGCAGTTTGGCCATCCCCGGCGATGTAGCCTATCCGCCGTCCAAATCCTGTTATTGATAACGAGCCAGGCGAAGAACTTGCATTTGGGGAGAGCCCAGTTTTTCCACACCATCAAAGGCATTGCTGTGTCGACCAAACCAAGGAACTGAGCTTTGTAGGCCGTCGCCGCCGAATAAAGTACATCCTTAGTGAGCTTCCAGGTAATAGAATCTGGCACATCCGGACGGAGATGAACATGTGAAATCATTCCCCAAAGGTTGACGAACTCAGTAAGATGACTGACGTTGGTGATTTCAGCGGTATTCACCTTGGAGACCCAAAAGTTGTCCTGCAAAGCCTTGTGGACCGAACAGCCCCTTTTCTTCGATATTTCGAAAATATGTGGTGCAATGTCTTTGGGCCTGATCCCATCTAGCCATGCAGATTCCCAGAAAGAGGCACGAAGGCCATCCCCAACGAACACCTTGGTGGCCGCCGCGAAGATATCTTTATCATTTTCATCACATGGGTTTCCCAGATGAACCCAAGGCTTAACCGGATCCACCCACTCTGCCCAAAGCCAGCGGATTCTAAGGGCTGTAGCAAATTTGTCCAGATTCAAAATACTTAGGCCACCATGAGCCTTGGACTTGCACACCTGCTCCCAATTGATCTTGCAATTGCCACCAGTGACGTTATCACATCCAGCCCATAGGAAAGCTCGTCGAAGGGAATCAATCTTTTTCATGACCTGAACTGGAAGATTTAGTGCCGTCATGTAATAAATGGCAATGGCCGTGATGACCGACTTGACCAGTACTGCTCTGCCCGGAGCAGCCATTAGTTTGCCAAGCCAAGGGGTGAGCTGGGTAGCGATCTTATCTTCGAGCGGCTGGAAGTGGATGCGCTTCAGACCTTTAACCGATAGAGGCAAACCAAGGTATTTCATGGGGAATGATGAGCGGCTGGCCGGAAAGGAATGCAGGATATCATCAAGGTCTAAGTTTCCACACCGAATCGGAGCAACCAAACTTTTAGAGCAGTTCGTGGTCAAACCGGTGACCTCTCCAAACCGCGCAAGGGAGTCCGTGAAAAAATCAACGTTAGCTTTAATGGGCGCAAGGAACACGGCAGCATCATCCGCATAAAGCGAGGCACGGATCATCATGGCATTACCGCCAAGCGGGTGTAGGTTGCCTTGCTCAGTGGCCTTTCGAAGTATATGGTGAAGAGGGTCGATGGCGAGCACGAAGAGAAGAGGGGACATTGGATCTCCCTGTCTTAGCCCCTGGCCAAGCGGGATGGGGCAGCCAGGAACACCGTTGAGCAGAACTCGTGACGACGCGGAGGACAGAAGGGCTGAGACCCAACCCCAAAAACGCGGAGGGAATCCCAGGTGGCTTAGCAGCTCAAGGAGGTAGTCTCATCTAACTGAGTCGAAGGCCTTTTTAATGTCAAGCTTGAATAGCAGAGCGGGCGTTCTGTTGCGGTGGAAACGCCTTGCCAGATTGCGCACATACATGAAATTGTCATGAATGCATCTCCTTTTGATGAAGGCACTTTGGGCTTGAGAGACAAGATTATTCATGTGGGGGGCTAATCGGTTGGACATGACTTTAGCTATAATCTTCGCAATGGCATGTATAAGGCTAATGGGGCGAAAGTCTAAAATATCCTCAGCACCATCTTTCTTTGGGATGAGGGCGACATCCGCAGAGTTTAGCCAGTGGAAGTGGGAGGCATGAAGATCAGAGAAGTGTCTAATGGCCATCATAATGTCCCCCTTTATTGTGCTCCAACATGACTTGAAAAAGGCGCCAGTGAAACCATCAGGACCCGGGGCCTTGTCCGCAGGCATGGCAAAGATAGCCTCCTTCACCTCCTCTTCAGAGACATCCACGCCACCAACTGGAAGCTGGACTCCCACTCCGACGTGATCCAAGCCAACTACCATGTCCATCTCTGCATCGAGAGCATCCCTCTGAACTCCTGGTCTGATTCCGTCGCGGCTCAAGTGCTGGGGCTAAACACCTTCGTCCATTACTTCGACGTCGCCACGCTTCGACAGGAAGACGCCTCCTGCCTCAGGCTGTGGGCGTGGTCGGCTGATCCCTCGGCCATCCCCAAGGTGCAGAATGTTACCATCGCCCCGAGGGTTGCCACTGGAGTTGGAGGTGCTCCGTCCTCGGCCATTGGACACAGAGGCTCTCGCCTGGTACTCACATATTTATTGAGGACTAGGTTCGGTGCGTAACCAAGATTAAAAATCCTAGTACTCATACTTAAAAAGACCGTATGCATCCCTAATTCATGCAGAGGCCGGGATGTGAAATTCTTCCCTTTTAAAGGGCAATGAAGACATCAACTACCATCTTCAGCCCACCCCCGCATCGCCCTCCTCTGGCGACACGGGGGGCGACTCATGTACATCGCCAGGGGCTTTCTTCCTTTGATCCTCGACGTCTCGCCGCCGCCGGCAAAGCCCGGGCATATCCAATGATGGCGGCGGCGGGGCGGTTTCCCTGGGCAACCTCCGCTTTCGTTCTCTCGGCCTCGATGGCATGTGGCCGCGGCTCTGCAGCGCACTCCCGATCTGTATGGGTCGGCTGCGGGGTGGAGCGGAGGTCTTCGGCGGGCGTCTGGCAAGGGTCGACGATGACGAGGATGCTCAGGAGCTTGGCGGGGATGGAGCGTTCTTGACGGCCGGGGCTGGTGGTCCAGATCTTGGCGCCGCCGGCCTTCAGATTGCCTTCGTGGCCATCCTCGTCTCGGTGGTGCAGCACTTGCCCCTTGCGGCGGGTGTGGCGGTGGTGGATGGTGCCTCCGGCGGTCTTCCGGTGGTGGTGTCGATCCGGGTGAGGTCTGCACCATCTCGTGGCGGCAATCTCGTGTGGCTTGGATGGGCTTGTGCGGATCGATGCCTCTAGGACGTGGTTGTAGGCTGGCGCGATGGTGCCTGGCGGCGCCGGCTGCTAGGTACTGTGGTGGTGCTGGCCCGACCTAGCGGCGACAGGATGGATCGGGGTGGCGTGGGGCCTGTTGTCGTGATGATTAATGTGGCGGTCCTCGTACTCTTCTCGCATCTGGGCAATGGACTGCGTGATCGCTCCTCCTCGATCTGGCCATCGACGTGTTCCGGGACGGCCGCCGGAATCTTGCTCATGATATTTGGATCGGTTAGATTCCGGTCGTGCACGCCCATATCAGCCTACGAGGTCCTAAGGGTGTGGCACGAAGCTCTATTGATTGATGACACCTTGGGACATGTCGGCTTCGCGATTTCCACGGTGAAGACAGCGGTGAAGAAGGTCATGGTGGCCGAGACCGGAGGATCAGTTAGACGGGCGGAGCCTTGGAGGCAATGGAGTCAGCCAGGTGTCAGATAACTCTCAGGAGAAGCAATGATAAGTGGAGGCGGCAACACTGGCGGATGTCATTTTTGGTGGTACTCCTCGAGTGTCGGGTCGTGACTTTCAGGGTGAAAACCTAAGATCTGACCTTCATTGGTTGTGCCTGCCGATTGCCTTGCTGAAGGAATTGTTTTGAGAGCGCGGACTTTCTTCAGGGTGAAAACCTAAGATCTTCGATCGGGCAATGATGGCATTTGTGCACTATTCCCTTCTTGAAGGCGTTGTTTTTAGAGACCTTTTATGTTTTTCAGGTGTTGTATTAGGTGGTGGTAAATGTGCTGCTGTTGAGAGGAGTCTATTGCTGTGGCAGGATCTTTCTTTTTTTTCCTTTCTTTTTATCTTCTCCTTTGGCTGTGTGCACCTTGGATGTCTTTGTGATATATTGTAGGTGCAGAGGCTGAGTGTAATTGGTATATGCGCGATATTAATATATTCTCCTTTTCGAGGAACAAATGTTTCTAGTGTGAACAGTAGAATAAAAAAAATAAAAAAGTCTGAATTTTTTTGTGACATGCTTTCACAAATGTTTGTCGTGCATGCAAAATTTCATCATGAAATCATATTGGTGGGAGTCATGCAAAAAAAAATCAGAGCTCTAAAATGCTTTTGTAAGTAATATTTTCAAAGCATCGATTTTGTTTTTTTACCACGCCTTCCATTAATGTGATTTTGCGATGAAATTTTGCATGCACAACAAACATTTAAGAAAGTATGTCACAATTTTTTTTCAGATTTTTTTGAATTTGTGTTTTTTTATTTGCATGCTCCTGGGTGTAGAAACTCCACGCCACTTGAACAATCCCTTGGTGATGTAGAACAAACTATGGCTAGAACATCGAAGCAAACACACCGGTGGGCAGGCCATATAAGAAAATCAAAACAAAAAAAACTAAAGGAGGTTCACGATGTACAAACATGTACCGAACTACTAGTACAGATCTTGCGTTGGCTTACACTAAGATACATTTATAGAAGAGGTTCAGAGCACTGTCTCGAATTCGGGTTTATTTTGAAAGTCAGCAAAGTTGGCTTCAGAAATTCCGATTTGGACCATATATGCGCCCCAGATTTTGTACTGTCATCTTACTGGTCATGCATGCATACGACAAGCAGTAGATGAGATCAAGGATTGACATCACCAAACAATGATGGAAACTCCTATCCTTCCAAAGAAAGAATTTTCAGGCTGTGACCAAATATTTCCAGCAGTAAGATCCTGCCTATTTCAGTATAGCAGATGTGCACTATTCAACACGAACACGGTTATCACTGAGAATCTTAATTTATGCCATCTCGAGCTCAATAACTTTACTAGATCATTTGTGTTCTAGTGGATTTTTTTTAGCAACCGGGATGAGCTCTGCCTTCTCATAGAGAAGAAGAGAATTGACCAAAACGATGTACTTGCAACACATTACAAAGTTCATGGTATACACCGTTGTACAACTCAGTTATTGAACCAAAGAAACTACGGAAACAAAATTCAGATGGTAGCAACAGCTCATGCTCCCTGGCTTTGGGTTACTTGAAGTTATTAGATGTCACCGAGGAAAGCTGCTAGAAGATAGTAAAGCTAGTTGTTCAACACTGTTGTGCTTACTGCAATTGATGCCCTCGTCTTGACTAATCTGAAATGAGGCATAATTTTGCTCGTCATTAACCTCGTGTCTTGTGTTATTCTCCGTCCCTAACAACCTTCCAAGTGTCATCTCCACTTGTCTCATGGTCGGCCTCCTCTCGCCATTCAAGCTCAAACATGTCGCTGATAATGCTGCAACCGCTTCAACATCTTGTGCTCCCTCCAAGAGGACTTGCGGGTCTAATATTTCAAACAGTTTATCCTTACCGACGAGTAGGTTGAACTCTGCAATCAAACTTACACGGTCTGATGACCTGAAAGAATTTGGCCTCTTTCTTGTGAGCAACTCCACAAGTATCACACCAAAGCTATAAACATCACTTTTATCGGTTAGTCGGCTTGTTTGATAGTATTCTGGGTCCAAGTAGCCAAATGTTCCCTGAATAGCTGTTGTAACTCCTGCTTGATCAATGGGAATACCTCGAGATGCTCCAAAGTCTGACACTTTTGCTGTTAAGTGATCATCGAGCAATATGTTATCAGACTTGACATCTCTATGGATTATTGACGTCGAGGCCGAAGAATGTAAATAGGCCAGTGAACTTGCAGTCTCAAAAGCGATCCTCAATCGATCTCTCCATGACAAAGACTGGGGTCCTTCAACATGGAGATGGCTAGAGAGTGTCCCATTTGAGATGAACTCATAAATCAATAATGGGACTTCTGTCTCGAGGCAGCATCCAAACATTCTCACGACATTTCGGTGGTTAATTTGC
Organism: Triticum urartu; assembly: GCF_003073215.2. Classification (NCBI taxonomy): domain Eukaryota; kingdom Viridiplantae; phylum Streptophyta; class Magnoliopsida; order Poales; family Poaceae; genus Triticum; species Triticum urartu. Next base: position 441,597,894 of record NC_053026.1, read on the forward strand.
GAAAGGATGGCAAGCTCATTTATGAAATCTTAGATCTCTCTTTGAATTGTATTTTTTGATTTTTTTATGGCAACAACATGTTGAGTTGATAAAATACCCTTGTATACCGTACCATGTCCTCCGCTGCCTAGCTTGCGTGCCTCATCAAACTTGTTTGTGGCCTTCTCAAGTTCTTCCAAGCTGAAGATCATCCTTTCAGCAATATCTTTATCAACCAATTGCTCAAGTAGCAACCCTCTGTTCTGCTCGAAGAATTTTTCTCGCAGTTTCTTGGCTCTGAGTATTTGGAGCTTATGTTTTACAAAGAACACACCAAACACCAGAGATAAGAGAATGATGCCACAGCCAACTCCTAGGCCCACTGTGAAAGTAAGAATAGAGGCAAAATGTCAATTTGAGTGGAAATATTGTAGTCTTATAGCTGCACGAGCTAAACGAACTAAATGCTTAAGCCATGTCAGAATAATCCATCACATGATAGCCAGCTGAGCCATGCTGATATCAAGATCATGAATTCGAAATTAGAGCAGAAAAGTTTGCCGGATAAACATGGACAAGTCGAATACAACATCAGTGCAAGTGTGAAACAGAGACCAATCGGAAATAGGACATGAACTGAAATTCTTAAATCCATGGAGAGGTTCTTCACTGATACTATCAAGCTATTCAGATAAAGCATTCCGCTTGGATGCATGGAGTTCTAGAAAGCATCCAATCAAACATCCCTATTTGCACAACAAATTAATATATTAATACCCAAGAGAGAGGGAGAAACTACTTGTTGACTTGTATTTTCAGTTTCTCACAGTGCAGCCTGAAATTTCGCCAAATACAACTATTTTTTGCCTTAAATATAAAACAGGTACTCCCTTCATTTTCAATTATAAGATGTTTTGGATGTTTCAATATAGATTATATACAGACTGAAATAGGACATGAACTGAAATACTTAAATCCATGGAAGTTCTTCCCTGATACTACCAAGCTATTCATATAAGGCATTCGGCTTGGATGCATTACGTTGAATATAAAGCAGGTCTATCAAATTGCAGTTCAGTTTCATAGTACGGTACAGAAATTTTAGACTGCTGCCCGTGTGTGGCATCAGTGTAGTTCTCGTTGAAGAGAATACTCACCTACAAGCACTGGGGTCTGAGACGTTGGCACGCAAACGCCATTCGTCATATAATATCCTCGGCCGCATGAGCAGGTGTAATGCCCTGCCCTGTTCTCGCAGATTCCAGAGCCGCAGAGAGTAGCATCTTTAAGGCACTCATTAATATCTGGAACAAAACAATTGTTTTCAGTTCAAGTTGCCAAACTGGTGTGCATACAGGTGACCCATGAATTAACTAAGATACACGAGTGTTCATATCAAATGTACAAGGCAGCAAAAGGGAAGAAACCTTGACATCCATCCGTGATGTAAGGGTTGCCCTCGTATCCATCAGAGCACTTGCAGCGATAACCTGGCTCGTCGGTGGTGGAAGTTACGTTTACACACCCACTGTGGTTGCTGACGCATGCGTAGGAGCTCATGTTCTTCTGAGCTACGTCGCAAGTCCACGGTCTTGCTCGCCAGTTCAGGACAAGTGGAACTGTCCCATTGTATATATCATAAAACACCGTGGATTTGACATAGCTAGTGCGGAAGTTGAAAGCCGCCTCTTCCATCAATACCATGTAGCTGCAGCGGCTGTAACGCCATATTTCCGTGGTGTTGTAGTTTTGGTCGAAATTGCCACTATAAAACCGTACGCCTGTCGGGACATCAACTTGGCAGCAGCCGGCGCCGGAGCATGTGCCATTCATCAAGGTGACGTTCTTGCAGGTTGACGAGCAACCTATTACATACTACACCCAAGAAATGTAGTACATGAGAATATGAGATGCCTTGAACCAAACTTACACTGCGTGTACTTGAATCTTGTTTTACTTCTAGTGTTCTTTGTACTATATATATTGATTGATGAATAGATCGTAAGTTTACTTGCAATTTTTTTTCCTGTTTTTGTTTAAAGGTCACCTAAGGCAAATTGCTGACGTGAACATTTCATTTCACCAGACGGCAAAATGGCAGTTTACGGGGGATCAGACCCAAGGAACAGAGATAACAGGGGGCGAAAGCCCAGCACAACACACAAAGCAAGATGAAAACCCGAAAGAGGAAGGGGAGGTTAGCGAGAAGTGAACCTAATTCAGAAAAATGAATCCTTTTTCATTGGGAAACATGTCCCTATCATACGTGAGATACAAGCAAATCGTCAGACCACTCGTGCACCATATATACGTGCTTCATCACACAATCACACGCTGTGTTCACTGGCGGAGCTCCTCGCCCTACCTTGAATTTGAGTAAAAAGAATTGTACAGGTAGTCAGGTACGCATACGCTGTCCTTGGCTGGTTTATGCGTGGAGTCACGGACGCTAGAAAAAAATGAGAAGAACGAAAAACTGGAGGGGCTGGTCGCTCGTGCAGGTTCGATACAGCTTATTTGGGCCCATGAGCTCCTGTTGCTGGGCATCGTTCGACAAAGCGATCGGTACGCACGCACCAGTACACCACGCTCTCTCTCTCTTTCTCAAATAAAAATACTCTTTTTCTCAACAAATAAAAAAACGCGCCCTCTCTAAAAAAAAGTACATCACTCCAAGGGCTATAAATTTCTACATTTTCCTGTTGTGAATTTATGATGTAAATTTGCAGATAATAGCTTCACAATCTTTGATTTATTTAAATATGCCTGCGTTTCCATTGTATTTGAATTAATTTTAAATCACGTAAAATGATGTGTACTATTATTGCATAAAGGCTATTTTGATATTGCATCAAATCATTTATTAGGCTTTAGAGTTCGCCCCACCTTAATTAATTTTTTGTCCTCCGCGCACTGCTCTGTTGTGTTAACTATTAAGATATCATTTGTTTGGTTGTCTGTAATAATGGACAAGTACTGGGGAAAACTGAAAACAGCCGTTTTTACTCCCTGGAAGTTATATTAGAACTATGGAAAATAAAAAACTGGTTTCCAAAACATTTTCACTAGATCAATTTCAGTATAAAAAAGAAGGCGAAGTACTTACAGAAGAACCCATCATATAAGCGAGAGTATTACACCCGATGACAAAGATCTTGTTGTTCACTTCCGATATCCAGAAAGGAGAATTAGTGAAGTTCGCCCATCCGTTGCGGTAGTTCATAGTGTCAGTGACTGGGTCATAGCACTGCCATGAGATCGTCCTGGTGTTCATCCAGGCCTTGCCCTCTGGCACGGAGATCTTGGTCACCTCGATATTCCATTTTAAGGGCTTCATGGTGCCGTTGATGCTCGTGCAGCTGAGTGCAAAGCCGCTGTGAAAAGCGCACTGCTCGCCGATGCCGAACGGGAACGGGATGTCGATGTCCCCGCACTTGGCCGGGCAGCCGGGACGCTGGCCGGACGGTACATCGGCCATGGCCAGCGCCCAAATCGCAGAAAGGCAGAGAAGAACATGGCAAGAAAGAAGAAACCCAGAACACCCCAGCTCCATCTTTGCCGAATGGGTAGGAGTGGATGCGTGCTCCCGAGTTCCTAGCTACGCCGGGGTGTTCAAATATGTCACCCCAGTCCTCTCGCAGTCACGGACTGTGGCACGCTAATTATTTGAAAGGACACGAAGACTTGGACTTGACCAGTCCTTGGAAAACCTTTCAACTCGATTGATTGCCATTCATTTTTAAAACTTATCTTTGTCGCAATCTCGTCCGTCCAGATCCTATTGGGATGCGAGCCTTTCCTGTATTCACGCTTGCTGTCGCCCTGTAGTCTGTAGAGCCTTTCCTGCCCGTGTATTGCGCAGCAGTTGGTTGAGAATCTAGCCAGTATCCAATGCCTACATCAGTGTTCCTTGGCACACATCGTGTCCTCTCACACGTTCTGAGAAAAGTAACTTGGACACTCGTATGGCCAGCGCTACTGTCATGAAAAGACATGTTCAATTAGCTGGCTAACAGACGGAACTGGTTGCATTAGCCACTGATGTGTTTCGACTAAATGTTCCACACGTCGAAGATGTACACGTGTTGCATGTCCATTTATTATAACCACATTGTTAACCCCGAAATGTGCCCAATGTGAGCGTTCTGTTTGGACGTTTTTTCTAATTTGGCGTCTAGTATAACATGAATTAAGATGGGGTTACTAAGGCTGGTCACAATAGGGAGGAATTTAGGAGTAATATCACACACTCCAATACAACTTTGCTTATGTGGCACATATTTAATGAAGAGAGAGGTGCTTGTGGTAACTAGTTAAGTTACCGGAACATCACACACTCCAAAAAACAATGAGTCTATAACCTAATAAATACATTGTTGCATGACACTATATAGATATTCCTACCCACTATGGAGGTAGCAACATAGTCTAGGGAAGTGTGTAAGTTACTAGCTTATGTTCTTGCCCGTTGTGACCAGCCTAATCTGCGTGCTACTAAATCATTAATACTAATGGACAGTATTACCTTTATTGCGTCGGCACAGCACCGTTGTCATGGCGTGTGAACAGTGCCATTGAAAGAATCTGGACCCATCGTGATTATTGAAAGATGCATTGTGTTGTCTTGTCAACTGTCCTCTTTTCTCATCCCACCCAAGACCTGCCCTCCCAATTACCATACCATACCTCAGCCTCAGCCTGTGCATTCAGTTTTTTCGGTTTGATTCGGTTCGGTTTATATGGTTTTGGTTTATACGGTTTTTATACTTGAGTTTATACGATTTTATACATAGATACGGTTCGGTTTCGGTAATAACCATTTGCTTTCGGTTTGGTTTCGGTAATAACCAAAATAACCAAAGTTGACGCGAATTTTTAATCAACATATGGTTTGGCCACATGGAAAAACAAATTTAGTACTTGTCCAATACAACTACAACCTGGTTACCTACTTGAAGAAATTTTGAAACATGAAGAATTTATGTTCCAGTACAACAATCTAGTAGAAGACTACGAGTACAACTACAAGCACTAAGTTAGTACATGTACAGTGAAACCACACGAAATAATTCTGGAAGAAAAACTTGTCCAGTACAAGCACAAGCAGAACTAAACATGCCCAGTACAAGCACACATGAAATTTTGGAATACATCAAAATACAAACTTCAGTACAAAGTGCAAATTCTGGAACAACCAAAGTTCAGCGTAGTACAGTACATGTGCAACACACACACACACACAAACAAAAGGTGCAGATCGAGATAAAATGGCATTTGTTTCATCACTTTAGGGCTTCAGGCAGCAATTTTCCACTCCAGCTCCACGCATGAAGATCAATTAATCGATATTGTCACATTATCAATTAAATGAATGGCACCCACTTCTACAAAAACAACATAAATATTGCATGATCAATTAAATAGCATTGATGTTGCATGATCATTGAAGTAATTGAAATACACATTCATTTAAATACCTTCCTCCAGCCTGGTCAACTCAGCAAGATCAGCTTCAACATTGATACACTTAGAGCGCAACCAATCTTGTGTGCATATCAACGATTGCAGTGTCGCTGGTGTTAAAGAGCTTCTGAAGTCATCGAGAATACGACCACTAGTGCTGAAAGCTGATTCAGAAGCAACTGTAGAGATGGGGATTGCTAGTATATCATGAGCCATTTTTGAAAGGACGGGAAAGCGAGGAGCATTGCACTTCCACCATTCAAGAAGGTCAAATTCAGCAGTCAACTCTTCTGTGTCCTCAACTAGGTACTTGTCTAATTCAGTTCTGGTATTTGTGCTAGTGTTGCCCTCTCCGCAAACTCTCATTCTTTTCTGGTTGTATCGTGACCTCACTAGAGAACTTTCAGAAGCATTTGAACTAGGACGAGCTTGTGATGCTAATTCCCTAGGAGTACTGGTTCCATATAATTCTCTGTATTCTCCAAAAAGAGAGACAAATTCATTGTGGGAAGATGTCAAGATTCTATTACCTATTATACTGCCATAGGTGTCTTCAATCGTGTCCTTAAAGAAATGAGATTCCTTGGTCCTTGCATAAAGAATTAAGACACGACAAGACAAGTTAGCAGGGCATTAAGAACAACAGCTATATATATGACAAATGAAAAACCAATCAACCATATACCTTGGATCAAGGATGGCAGCAATGAATATATACTTGTTAATCTTTTCAGGATCACCCCAGTACTTCTCATACTTGGTTTTCATCTTGGTAGCCATGCATTTAAATATTTCATCATCACCACAGATCACATGGTCACTCCATTCACTCAACATAAAATGTACATCAGCAATATCTTCCAAGAAGGTGTTGGTTGTAACGTACTTAGTGCCAGAAACCTTATTAGTGAGGAGATAGAAGTGTTGCAGGAATTGTTTGAACTCACGAACATACACCCAATCACTTTGAGTTGGAGGACCCCGCTGATCAGGAGTATCAGGCTTAGGTTCTGGACCAGTTTTTTCTAACTCAGTCTTGTAGTTGGGATCCTGAAGTGCATATTGCTCAAATGCCCTCTCAAATTTCTCAGCAGTCTCTAGCATTATAAATGTGGAGTTCCATCTAGTAACCACATCAACATTAATCAAACCTTTACTCGCTACCTTGCTAAGTTGCACACACTTTTTAAATAAATCCAATCTAGTTGGGGAGGCTCTCACAAACTTGATAGCACTTCGAATTCTATTTATTGGATGGCACATTATCTTTAGCCCATCTTGGACCACTAGATTAACAATATGTGCCACACACCTCATGTGAAGATACTGACTTCTTGCATGTGTACAACCCCTATTAGTCAAAGACCTCTTCATGTAGGCTAAGCAAGTGTCATTAGAACTTGCATTATCAATAGTAATAGTGCACACCCACTCAATGCCCCACTCAATAAGTAATTTTTCTAATGATTTCCCAATGTCATCCCCTTTGTGTCCATCTACCAAGACAAAGTTAATAATTTTTTTCTAAGATTCCACCCAGAATCAATGAAATGTGCAGTAAGGACCATGTAGCTTTGTTGTCTTTTTGATGTCCATGTATCAGTGGTGAGGCAAACAGTTTGACGTGATTCAATGAAATATTTTCTAAGCATAGCTTTCTCAGATTCATAAAGAGCAATGATATCTCTATACATAGTTGTCCTAGATGGTACAGTGAACCTTGGGCAAGCTTTAGACATGAACAACCTAAAACCTTATTTCTCTGTGAATATGAATGGAAGCTCATCTATCACTATCATGCGAGCAAATGCTTCACTAACTTCTTTCTCAATGTATTGCCAAGGAACCACCGAATTACCATCTTCGCTAACTTGGTAGGTAAGCTCGGACTGAGTGCTACATATGTGGGCATGATTCTTTTTGCAAATCTTCAAATGGTTGACTAAAGAAGCAGTACCTGCCGATGCGGATTTGCAACCCAGTACAACATCACAGTAGTTGCAATTAGCATGATCAGGATAATCTTTCTGAATTGTGAAGTGCATCCATGCCTTTGACCTCTTGCGACTCCCCCCCCTCGCCCCCCCCACCCCACACTGCCAGGGGTAACATCAGGATCTATTGAGAGAGGTTGATCAGCAGCAGAACCAGCACCAAGGTTAACTCTAACACTCTCGGACACCTGAAAAAATAAGTCAGGTAATTTTCATTCAGTATCAGTGACCATCAGCAGAACTAATACTAAAAGAGTTGCTGGAAAACTAAATAGGAAACACCCATGTTCAGTAACAAACTAGTGAAACCATGCATCCATCCATGTTCAGTAACTAAATAGGAACTAACACCACACATCCATGTTTAGTAAAAAAACACGCATCCATATTCTGATCCGGGAGATGAGATGCATGTTATTAAGTGTTCTGCTGCTGTATACAGTCTACTGAACAAGGGAAAAACATCCATCCATATTCAGTAACAAACCACGCATGAGATCTGGGAGATGCTTACCATCCGGTCGCGGCGGCTCGCGTCTTCCTCGGGCTCCAACGACGGATGTGACGGAGAGCTTCACCGCTGCAGCGGTTGTGGCGCGGAGCTTCTCCGATGTGGCAGATCTTGTCCTCCTCGGGCTCCCACGGCGGCTGCAGCGCAGAGCTTCCCCCGTGCGGCGGTGCCGGTAGGACGAAGCTTCACCTGCGGCAGGGAGGAGCGGGGCCCGATGGATGCGCGCGCCAGAAGCCCAGAAGAACCTGCGGTCGGGACGAGCTACGAGCTAGGGCGCCGCCGCCATGCTCTGCTCTGTGCCTGACCGCGTGCGTGAGGGACTGCTGGACTGGTCTAGGGTTGAACGGGAATCGGGAATGAAAGGCCAGTTGGGCTGGGCCTGAGGCTGATTGAGGGGGTGTCGGGGGGAACTGGGAACGTGGTGTGTCACCGCTCTGTAGGCTTTTTCGGTTTTCTTTGGTTTAACCGAATTATTTCGGTTTTAAACCGAAAAAACCATATTGAATATGGTTTGCTATTTTGCAAACTGAAACCATAACCAGAACCTGAAAAAACCGTAATTTCAGTTCGGCTTGGTTTTTTCGGTTCGGTTTTTGGTTTTCGGTTCGGTTTTGCACAGGGTGAACCATACCACACCAACCATCGAACCAACTCGTCTTCTTCCTCTCCTCATTTTCTGCCCTCCACCGGAGCTGCTGCAGGGATCTCCATTGCTTCCATCTCCTCCGGCTTCCCGCCATCCATGCGACCACCAGGCCGGGGCAGCAGATCAATCTCCACAAAAGGGTATTCCTACTAGCTCTTTGGGGCAAAACAATGTTTAACCAAGCATAATCTTAGCTCTGCTTGCAAATAAAAATAGATTGTATTCCACCCACCAGCTCTGTGCTTGCAAACACACTCCCAAGTCCAACCATGAACTACCAGGCCCTAAATGTATTATGGAGGCCCAAATTACTAATGAACCGGACTAACCGAGACCGAAACCGAGTACTTCGGTGCTACGTTCGGTTTGCATATGTTAAAAACCGAACTAAGGGGGTGTTTGGTTCCAGAGATTTTTTTGTGTTAGGACTAGAAAAAGTCCTTAGCAAACCAAACAGGCTGGGACTTTTTTAAGACCTTTTGCTAAAAGTCCTCAGAAGCACCTTCTTGTGAGTCTTTTTTAAAAAGTCCTAGGAACTAGAAAAAGTCTTAGGACTAGAGAACCAAACACCATCTAAGTTCGATGAATTCGGGTTTATCCCTCAGGTACCCGAGCAGACCGAAAACCGAGTAAAAGGTCAGGACCTGTGCGCCAGTTGCTAGCTACTCAAGTGCTTTAGGCTGGCCACAGTGGGGGTAACATAACCGGTAACATGCACTTGGGACTAGCAAACATGCTTATGTGGCACATAATTAAAGAAGAGAGAGAGGGTTAGAGTAACATAGGTAGATACCATATCATGTTAAATGCTATGCTACTTTGTGTCATGCATGGCAATAAATGTGATCATCTATGATACTCCCTCCTTCCATCTATATAGGGCCTAATGCGTTTTTTGAGGCTAACTTTGACCAAATGTTAGAGCAATAATATATGACATGCAACTTATACAAAGCACATCATCAAATTCGTATGTGAAAGGAGCTTTCAATGATATAATTTTCACATTATGCATGTCATGTAGTATTAATTTTATCAATAGTCAAAGGTGGTCTTGAAAAACGCATTAGGCCCTATATAGATGGAAGGAGAGAGTACTGGTTTATGTTACTATGCATAATGGAGGTAGTATCATACACTAGTATCATATGCATGATACTAGTATATGTTACTCCCCACTATGACCAGCCTTATATGTGAACATGGACTCTATTTTCAGTACCCACTATCTGCCAAGTGCACGAGCCCCACAGCCGCATCGGGAAGAGGCGAACCTTAACTAGTAAGCTGCCGCCGCTATATAAAAAGAGAAATAATGTGGAGAAGTTCTAGTACTCCCTCCGGTCCTTTTTAGTCTGCATATAATTTTTGTCCAAAGTTAAAGTATCTCTACTTTGACCTAACTTATAGAAAAAAGTATCAATATTCACAATGCCAAATCAGTATTGTTAGATTCATTAAGAAATATAGTTTCATAGTATATATATTTGGTATTGTGGACATTGATATTCTTTTATATAAATTGGTCAAACTTTATAAAATTTGACTTGACACAAATCTAATACGCGAAGTAAAAATAGCCAGAGGGAGTACTAGTACATCCGCTTAAATTTCTTGTTACTACATGGAGTACTTTATCTAGTGAGCCGCCATCGCTAATTGCACAGAGTAATAAAGTTAGGCTAGTCATAGTGGGAGTAACTTAGCTAGTAACATAGCGCACTCCAATTCTTTTACTTATGTGGCAAGTATTTAATGTGAGGTGGTAACATAATATGTTACGGTAACATAGCGCTTCTCAAGACAAGATGAGTCTACAAGCTAATAAATAAAGCCATCTATGACACTACTATCATATTATTTTGCATTATGAAGGTAGTAACTTAGACTAGTGTCATATGCACGAGGGAAGACCTTATCTGCAAATGTGGAGAGGAGTGCGGGTAAATTGTCATAGTTTCCTTCCTATCCGTTAGATAGATCGGACGGCCTATATTGCAGGATGGCACGCACACCATCATCACCAACTATGCTTTTTATAAGGAGTTTAAAGCATCACGAGTCCTATAACTTGTGCCGAATGTGATGGTTTAGTCTTAGAACTTGCATTTTGACCCTACCTAGTCCTTAAACTTGCATCAAATGTGCAAATTTGGTCCTGACCAATCACAGAGCGACAAATGGACGCCTGGGTCCCGGCCCGGTCAGCGCTCGGCATTTTGCAAAGAGGCCCCTACCTTTGGTTCGAATCTACCCGTAGGACATGCCAAAGTTCGCCACGAGGTGCTCCGCGTCGGCGCCGTGTTCGCCTCCGGCCTCCTGCGCGCGATCCGTTTCCTCTAGCTCAACTGGAAGGAGCTCGCCGCCGACATCGAGGCCGGCGCGCTCAGCCCACGCGTCACCGACGCGTGCGTGCGCGAGGCGGTCGCGGGCATCCTCCGGCCGGACCCCGAGCTCGCCCAGTTCGTCCGGGACGAGTGCTGCAACGACGACTGGGCCGGCATCGTCAGGCGCATTTGGCCCAACACGAAGTATCTCGACGTCATCGTCACCGGCGCCATGGCGCAGTACATCGGGACCCTCAAGTACTACAGCGGCGACCTGCCCCTGGCGTGCACGATGTACGCGTCGTCGGAGTGCTACTTCGGGCTCAACCTCCGCCCGCTCTGCGACCCTTCGGAGGTGTCCTACACCATCATGCCCAACATGGGGTACTTCGAGTTCCTCCCCGTGGACGAGGCGACCGGCGCGGCGTCGTGCGTGGACGCGGGCAACCTGGTGGACCTTGCCTGCGTGGAGGCCGGGCGGTAGTACGAGCTGGTGATCACCACCTACGCCGGGCTGAACCGGTACCGCGTCGGCGACGTCCTCCGCGTGACGGGGTTCCACAACGCAGCGCCGCAGTTCCAGTTCGTCCGCCGCAAGAACGTGCTGCTCTCCATCGAGTCCGGCAAGACCGACGAGGCGGAGCTGCAGCGCGCCGTGGAGCGCGCGTCGGCGCTGCTCCGCCCGCACGGCGCGTCCGTGGCGGAGACGCGGAGTACACCAGCCAGGCGTGCACCAAGAGCATCCCCGGCCACTACGTGGTCTACTGGGAGCTGCTGAGCACGGGCGCCGGCGCGACGGCGGTGGACAAGGCCACGCTGGACGCCTGCTGCCTGGAGATGGAGGAGGCGCTGAACACGGTGTACAGGCAGAGCAGGGTGGTGGACGGCTCCATCGGGCCGCTCGAGATCCGGGTCGTCCGGGCCAGCACGTTCGAGGAGCTCATGGACTACGCCGTCTCCCGGGGCGCCAGCATCAACCAGTACAAGGCGCCCCGGTGCGTGACGTTCCCGCCGATCATCGAGCTGCTGGACTCGCGCGTGGTGTCCAGCCACTTCAGCCCCGCGCTGCCGCACTGGACCCCGGCCCGGCGCTCCGTCTAGAGCGCGACGGCGGTCGTCCCACGAAGCACGACGACGGCTCCACCTGAATCGATTCACCCGTTGAAAGTTTTGGCTGTTGCAACGTTGCGGAGGCCGGTCTGCAGGCAGCTCGGTATCACGCCCTCGGTATTTGATTAGCCACCACCGAACACGCTGCCGTATTTCACCGTATTCCTCAGCAGGCCCCAAGTGGATGGACAACACGGTACATGGGCGGAGCAGCATTTATACCTCCAACATGGGCAACTGTGTGTGGGGCGTCTGGGGTACTAGTGATTTGATGGGTTTACAGGTCCCACTAAGAATTATGGAGGAGGTTACATGTAGAACCATCGGCAATGAATATGTGTTATTAGCACCCGAAGTGCCGCACAACATTTTCTAGAGAAATTTCAAGATGGTCCAAAGCAATATAGACAGTTGAATTTTAATTATCTAATGGCTGGTATAACTAGCACTCTCTCCATATCTAAGTCAAACTTTATAAATTTTCAACAAGTTTGTGGAAAAAGTATTAACATATACATCACCGAATCAATACAATGGATTCATAATTGAATATATTTTCACATCATATAGATTTGTCCTTGTAAATGTTCATATGTTTTCTACAAACTTGATCAAACTTCATAAAGTTTGATTACAGTAAAATCTAATATGCACAATAAAAAAATTTGAGGGAGTACCTCTTAGCAGGTAACATGAAGTAATAGATCATTAATCATGGCGTAGTATGGACATTGTTGCGGTATAATTATGGAAATAAATTATTATAATTTATTCCTTTCCTTTTATTGTTTTGCTGGACGTACCTTATCATCATGTATAACAAAGGAAGTAAATGTTTGTCATGTTCTATCATATATGTCTATGGATGTTTTATTTTGTCGTTTGGGACCTAAACAATAGGAAATGCATAGATTTGTTTTTGCAAAACACCAAAAATGGATACTAGTTGACAAAATCATAGCAAAAAGCAGTAAAAATACCATCCTAATTTTCCTGTAAACAAAGCAACCATGTGTAGTAGTGTTCTTGCACATTTTTTTGTTAGATAAGAAATTGTATAACGGAGAATGCTTTGTTTATTTCTCACACAAGAAACAATCATACAGGTTCCTAGCATTACATGTGTACATCTATTTTCTTTACCAGCTCTCTCAGAATGATACGAATACACATACTGAAGATTATTAGGATGGAATCTAGATGAATTATAATAATGCTTTTTGTACTGTGTGTATTATTTTTTATGATCACATGGATATGTATTATATTTTACAACACGAGAATTATTTGTCTTCTTATGGTAGATACAACATATATGTACGAGGCTCGCATCTAAACTTTTATTATATTAAAAGGAGATGTGGGAAATACTTAAGAAATTCTTTTTAAAAAATTAATTGCCATACTATAATTTTTTGTGTTGGTCAAACATTTCCTTGATGAATGGAGGGTTCAAATCAAATATTTCTCTTGCCTCTTAAGGGGTAAGAGGGGCCCATCTTAAGAAAGCTCCTTAAAAAAAGAGGCAGTTAATTGTTTGCTATAAATCAGTAGCTAATTACACACTAATTTGAGTATTAGTTTATATATATAAAAAGAGATGCGTTGACTGTACATGTACAGAAAATTGCCGCATATAAAAATGATACTTTTTAAGCTACTTTTTCGTTGGGCCAGTTGAACAATTATTGCACTGCAACTCTGCACACGCGGCAGGCTTATCTTGTGCCATTTTGAAAACGCGGACATGCACCATCTATTTAACCTGTGCAACTCCCATACGTTTGTACTATTCACGCAGAAGTATATTGGCTAGTATACCTTGGAAATGTCTGACAGGATGGAATCATGAAGTCCAATCCCACGAAGGGGATATCGAGCTACCTGACGCTCGGCCTCTGCAACGCCGCTCTCAGTGAGTGCCCCCTTTGATGCTAGGAATGAGGTTGGAATATGGTTAATGGTTGATGTAACAGTCCGATTACTGCCGAAGTATGATTAATGATTGATGGTTAATGGTTGATGTGCTTGTCTGTCTGTATCTATCTATCGGGAGTTGTATGATTGTTAATTAGTTCACGAAACATGCCTCCAAAACCGTACGAGTTAGTGGTAGTACTGTACTTGCAAGATATATTTCCCCCAATTATTGTTCGCTAGCCGACACCTGCATAGACTAGAGGCCGATGCCGATTGTTCTTTCTTTCTTCATTATCCTGCCTTTGGCCTTTCCATTTTGCCACTGAGAATCCGTTGCTGCTGCTCGTTCGAAAGTGTTACATGGCTCATCGCCGCGGCTCCGCCTCACATGGAAAGTGTTGCAACAGGAGCAGAATTAACCGCGTCACATGGCTCATCGCCGCAATAATTGAGGCGTCCGCGGCTTTTCGCCGTCGATGGACTTGTACTGCTTCAAGGACGGCGGTAATCTGATTGTCGATGATAGCTGTCTAGTCGGAGTTACGTATATGCGTTGCTCGATGTTGACACTTGATTAGACAAGATAGGCTTGATGATCAGGCCATGACAAGCGTTGCCCATTGCTAAATCATGCATGCTGGACCCAAGCACGATCCTGCTGTCTGCGAGGTCGGTCGTCAGGCCGTTCTTTTGTTTGAATGGTCTTCGGGGGTACTGTTGCTAGTAGGAGCGGACCAGCATGCTTTTTTGACTGCACGGTTAGGCCAACTCCACCGTACGACCCCAAACGGATCGTTCACTTTGTCCGTATTTCGTCCGTTTAAGGTGGCAATAGGTAGCAAAACAGACATGAATGTCCGTTTGTTGTTGGAGACGCCCAGCGCAGCGACCGAACCCAAATTATCCGCGTGCCCTTCACCTCCTCGCCCGCTCGCCACCGCGCGCCCGCACCCTGCAGCAGCCAGCTCGCGCTGCTCACCGCGCCAGCCCGCGTGCCCTTCAACTCCTCGCCCGCTCGCCACCGCGCGCCCGCACCCTGCAGCAGCCAGCTCGCGCTGCTCACCGCGCCAGCCCGCTGCAGCACCTGACGCCGCTCGTCCCAGCCTGCCGTCGCTGCGTGCGCCTCCTGCCGCCGCCGCCCCGGTCGCGCCCTGCCCCGCCCCGCGCGCCCGTCGTCGCGCCCCCGCCGCGCCCCGCCACCCCTGAAGCCGCCGCACCCCGGTCGCGCCCAGCCGCGCCCGCGCGGCGCCCGGCCTCGCCACGCCCCGCCCGTGTCGCGCCCCACTTAGCCACGCCGCGCGCGCCCGCTGGCCGCGTCTGCCCCGCCCACGCGGCGCCCGGCCTCGCCACGCCCCGCCTCGCCACACCGCGCCAGCCGCCGGCCGCGCCCCGCCACCCCTGCCGCCGCGCCCCGCCCGCGCCGCGCCCCGCCACGCCTCGCCCCGCCCCACCCGCGCCCGCCTCGCACTGCCCGCCCTTGCCTCGCGCCGCGCTCGCCCTCGGGCAGCGGCAGCAGCCGCCCTCGTGTCGTGCTCGCGCGCAGCCGCCGCGCCGCGCCCCGCACGCTCGCCTCGCCCCGCACGCCCCTGCGCGCGCCGGCCTCGCCCCGCTCGCCGCCGTCGCCGCTTGCGCGCCCGCTCGCCGAGCCCGCCCGCCTCGCTTGCTCGCCGGCGCATGCAACAGTGGGTGGGTGGGTGGGTTGGTGGTCCCTTTTTATTTGTATGACATGCGGGCCACACTGCACATGTAAGCGAACCGAGGCGGACGAGGAGTGGCCAGAAAGCGTCCGTCTGTGTCCGCTTTGGCCTTAAAACGAGACCAACTTTGATCCAGAGATGAGGCGAAACGGACACGAAACGGACAAAAAGATAAAATGAGTTCTGCCGCTGGGTCGTCTGGTATATCCGTTTTACCTCAAACGGACACACCCAGACAAAATGGGGTCGTGCGGTGGAGTTGGCCTTAGTGCTGTTGCGTCTCCTCTGCTCGTTTTCCTCTTCTATCGAGTCCAAACTGAGACGATTTCTACTTACATTGATCCCTCCCTTTGTCTTTTTTTCTCGCCAAAAGTTTTGTGTAAAAGGGGGTGACCGCCCTGGTACGTTTGTTTTTCTGCTTCAAATGTTGGATACTACGTGCGCTGTGACCTATACTTTTTGCAAAGTGATGGTGAGGAATCCTTGCTTGGAATGGAACCGTGTCCTGCGGGTAGATTCAAACCAAAGGCAGGGGCCTTTTTGCAAAATGCCACGTGCTGACCGGTCGGCACCAGGCGTCCACTTGTCACTTTGTGATTGGTCAGGACCAAATTTGCACATTTGATGCAAGTTCAAGGACTGGATAGGGTCAAAATGCAAGTTCTTGAACCAAACCATCACATTTGATGCAAGTTGTAGGACTCCCAGTGCTTTTAACTCATGGAATATCAAGGCAACACATCAAAATCGTTTGACTGTGATGCTGGGCAACGTTTTCACGCAGGTGCCTAGATACTGCTAGCTTTGCAGTGGTTCCACCTCCACGCGTCCAGGATCCCTCCTAGTGAATGAGCTGAGTTGCTAAGCGCGTGTCTGGTTGTCATGTCAAATATTACCAGCATTGCATATTTGTCTTAGTTCAGCCTGGCTGAGTAAAAACAGGTTAAAAATCAATATCTGCATGTTGTTTGGTCGTTCATATTGCATCAGTGGTGATTTTAGGGCTAGCTGTTTGGTTGCACACATATGTGCTTCAGAAGTCGGCAGATGCACATCATACCTGTTTGGCTGCGTGCACGTTGGTGTTCTGCTCATCCCTTTTAAATTCGGTGACCTTACCATCACATTTGTAGCACAACAACAAGCATAGCATAAGAACAAACTACCTAATTAACAACACAACAACAGATAAACAACCACTGATAACCATGCATACTAATAGTAGGGTTTAAGGTTTAAGACAACAGGGGCATCCCATGCCCCCTACTTCACATCACGTGTTGATCCTGGCAAAATATAAACAAGTTTGCAGCACTAGTTCACATCATCAACACAAACTACTAACATGTTTATACTTAAGACTTCTAGAGCGCGAGAGAAATGTTGCCAATGCAGTTGTGCCTGTTGCAGCGCACCCCTGCACATGATCGAGTTGTCGTGGTTGTAGATCTGCACCTTGAGGCCAAGCCCGGAGATTCACAAGACGAGGAGGTCGCCGGGGACGATCCTGTGGCGGCGGCAGAAGTACTGCCAGCCTCGGTTAAGGACCATCTGACCCAAGAAGTTCTGGACCTGAACCCAGAACTCGCACCACTTGTTGGCCGACAGTGTAACGACGCGCGGGGCCTTGATCACCAGCCGCTACTTCATCACCTCCGTGAACTTGGGCGGGATGATGAGCATGGTGAGATCCTCCATGTCCTTGATCTGAACGTAGAAACGCAACGGCTCTCATGCCCCCTCTTCGTGGCCGGTGCTCAGAGACCGTCCCCGTGAAGGTGGTTGGCTCATGGCAGCGATCCTGCCAGGCAGGTTCACCCTTTTGAGCAAGCAATTTGTTAGGATCAGGTCCTCGGCGCCCTCGGTGCCAGCCACGGCATGCGCTCCTCCACCGGCTACGTCCCACTCCATCTTCATGATCTTGTCACGTAAGATGACTTGTGTTAGTAACAAAGCATTGGCAACACTCGAATGGGGGTTAAAAAAAACCCTCCACCCACTGGGGTTCTGAACAGCGGTGCACCTGATGTCTCCTCGAGCGGCGCAACCGAACCCAGGACCACCAGGTCCGGATACAGCGGCATAGCCGAAGCAGCCGACACCTCATCAGCCCGATGATGGGGCCTGGTGCAAAAGGGCGACGGAGCGCGGATGGCTGCCATCAGGTCAATGCCTGAATTCACGAGGCCGGCCACCCACCGGTCTTGGATATTGTTGTTTCCGGCGATGATGGGGTCAGCGGGCGGCGCGGCGGCGGGCGAGCCATCGGAGGAGAGTAAGGAGCGGTGAGGAGAGTGAGAGAGTGGTGTGAATGGAGGAGTGGACGGTGACACGAGAGAGGGAAGGGAGTTATGAGACATCCGGTCCGTCTCCCGCGCTCTCCGAAGCGTGCAGCGAAGAGGCACGCGTGGCTCTAGCGAGTCTGGCTCGCAAATAAAACTACCGATTCGCAGCCGTGTCACCTTCCTCACATGCAGTTACCGATGGCAGCCGCTCATCCAGGAGGAGTGCGGGGCCGCCGGCATTGCCTTCCTCGCTTGCGGTGGCCAGTGGCGGCGAGGAGAGGCGCAACGGTAGGTGGCAGATTATTCGTGCGCTACACCCTCCTTGCCCAAATATGTTTCTACACAATTCTTTTCCCTCCCTTTAGTAACTTCAGAAACAAGTACCGGATGCAACATCTATTGCCAACTTTTGGAATTGTTTCCTCTAGTCAGCTCTATCTCCGTGCTTTTTTTTTAGAACCTATCTCTGTGCTATTGCTATTGCTATTGCTATTGGATGCCTAATCTTCCCATTTCTTGATCAACCATTTAGCATAGTTTGTCACCATCTGCATTTAAGATCAACCTTTAACTATATATAAGCAGTAGATTTTTTAAGGAAGGGGTACAAGGCTTTGGATTTGGAACTGAATCTCACACTGCTTTTACTAGTTCCTATATCTGCAGTATGAAGTAGACACTATAAGGTGGGCATACAAACTAAATTTTCCCTTAGCAAGAACAACTACAGCCAACCACATTAAAAGACAAATACATTTTACTCTTAAGAGCTAATTTCTCTTATTTCGTTCTGAGTCAACAGAAAGTAATTCAAAAATTATGAAAACATTCATGATTTTCAGCATATGCATATTGGAAGATTTAAATTTTAAAAAATATACACAACTTTAATAGGCAGACACGTGATGAAAACCTGCAAGTCTTTTCTCTTGGTAGTTGATGTGAATTCCCCCCTTCCTAACATCTTTCACCTATGCTTTGATCCTTGGGACCCCGCTTTTACTAAGTTCTGCAACTGAGCTCATCATCAAGAGCGAGCTCATCATCAAGAGCATGCAAATAAGAAATGTATGGAATTACTATGGAAACAAGTGAAAGATGCAGATGCATATCCATGCTAAATTTGAGTAAACTAATGTATGGAACTTCATGACTGCTCGGAGATTGATTAATAGAGAATGTAAAGTTTAAACAGTTGGCAGACAACACATTTGATAGCATGACTGGTAAGAGAATGTCCAATCCTAAAGTGTAAAATTAGAAGAAGGTACATCAGCTCTGTGGCATCTACGACTTTACAAAATGGCATCATGGTTTGAACATATTACATATGGACGCAAATAATCATGGCATGATGGCAAAAAAGAAAAAATGGCCATTCAGATCTCAACCACAAAAATCCTTTTGTAACCCTTCACTATCTTCTAACCTCTACGACCTAAAGGGTAGAAAAACTGAATCAACACAAATATATGACTCTATAATCTGTAGTTTACTGCGTACATATATTTTTCCGTGAGTTTGCGGGCATAAATAAATGAATTTATTTTCATTACTGTATTGGAGACATGCAAGAAAGCTTACATTCTTTTCCAAGCCCTTGTTCCAGACTTTGAGCTCCTGGGTTTGCGTGTTCAAGCATTTCATCTCCTTGGGCTTGAGACTTTGAGAGTCAGTTTAACTCCCAACTTCAATTTTCCAGTAGTGTAGTTGTTTCACCTTGTCATCCAGCTGAAACCTCAGGCTCTCGATTTCCCCTGAAATCGCGCAAGAATCGTCCTCAGAGACCATCGAAAACTTTCATTATCACTAGCTTTCTTCTTCCCACTCGCAGCTGATTCTGGCCAAAAAAGCTCTGCATTCCGACAGCTGCAGAGAATCATTTGTGCATTCAGCAAGTAAAATGTAACAAAAATGAAACATGCATGAGATATGACGCAAATATTTTCAACTATACTTGCTCATAAGGGCGTTGTGCACTTCTAGTTTTATCAACCAACTAGCATGGCAAGATGATGGTGAGTGGTCTGATGTTCATTCTTGAACAAAATTCTGCTATTGGCCGCCGGAGACGTTCCGATGCGCGATCCCCCACACGCCTCCTCCTCCCACGGTGGCCGCCGGCGCCCTCACTACCGTCGGTGGCGGGATGGGATTAGACGGGAGGCGGAGAAAGGCGCCTCATCTCCGTGGAAGGTCACGGCGGCGAGGATGCTGCGGTCCGGAGAGGGATTTGGGGGAGAGAAGCTGCAGATCGGCGGGGGAGTGCAGAAGAGGAATGGCTCGACCGACAGACTCCAGTGCCCATCTGTCGCCCACATACACAGTCGCGTGGTTGGGCCCACGGGATGCAAGCCCAGGCCCTCTCAAAAACCGGCCCAGATTGTGGATAGCGCCGATCGGAAAGCGGATAATGAAGTGTACGTCTTCGCTTCCCGTGTGTGCCCGTCTCTTATCTCCAACAGTCCTAAAAAAAAAGTCTCTTATCTCCAACGGTCCGAAGCGGAACACGACGGCCGCCACGATCCTCGCCGCCACGGCCGGGGAGAATCGAGGATGTGCGGGCCGCAGGCGAGCGGCGCCACGGCTTCGTGAGTGGTGGGGGCGGATGGACACGGACGAGCACCTCTACCTGCTGGGCTCCTGACGCTCCCCGTCTCCCGCTTCGACGCCGACAAGGTCGATGCGCTCAAGCGCCTTCTCGCCCTCTTCCCATAGGTTCGGTTCCTCCCGTCCTCTGACGTCATGGAAATTTGAAACGATTTGCGTGCGTGCGCAGGTAGGCAAGAACGTGTGGCGGCGATCTCATTCCACCTCTTCACGCAGATCACGCAGGTTGGGTTCGGCTCGCGCCTCCTCCCCTCGTCCCATCTCAGGGCTTGGATCTCGACGGGATTTCGAATTTTCGATTGGTATAATATTGCATTGATAACAATATTTGACCTATCTTGATAAAAACTCGGTACTCGTAATGCAAAAATATTTAGTTCCTTTACATTGAATTTAAAAGGTAAGTCAAACATTTACCATCCGTCTCCATGATAATATACGATGATATTACGATCGACAGTTTATGAGAAACAGATAATAAAGATAGACAGACTGATTGATTATATTACAATAAGATCACTCGCACTGCATAATATATATCACAGTGCATGATACTACTTTAGTTACTGTATTCACACTGCATAGCATCATATTATCATTTCATTTATCCATTTGTAGAATCCAATTCCAAACATAAAGTTGTGGATATGATCTATTTCTTATAAATTTTTCTCGTTTAATGTGTTATACTGTTCCACAATATGATGCTACAATCTTCTCTCACATTCTTAATTGCAATGCCGCATCATCGTTTTCCTTAGGTGGCACTGCATTGATACCCTTTATGATACTTGCACCAGGACAGGTCTAAGGTACGATTACTCATCGGCCAGATCCCAGACTCGTCACTGCTTCCTTCTCGATGCTAAAATATTCAGCACTAACAACCGTCGAGTTGACCATTGCCGATCGCTGCCCAAGTAAACTTTCATTCTCTTCAGGGTCTTGCTGCAGTTGCACCCAGGGATGTTGCATCACCTTCCTCAACCTATCAAGCTTCTCCGCAACTTCCTTCATTGATGGCCTATTCGTACCACACATCTCCAAGCATTGCTTCGCTAGCTCCGCGATCTCTTCAAGAACCTCCATGTTGTCTTGCTTGATCCCATCATCCAAGATCTCCTGAAGCTTATTCTCCTTCACTGCAGACATAAACATCATTGATAGGCTCTTCTCTTGGTCAGAGGCATCAAGACTAAAGGGCTTCTTCCCCGTGAGCAGCTCCAGAAGAACGACACCAAAGCTGTACACGTCACTCTTGTCTGTCAACTGGCATGTTTGCATGTACTCCGGGTCAAGGTACCCGCACGTCCCTTGTACAAGTGTGACAAATTGTGACTCATCGGTTGGTGCCAGGATAGAGGCACCGAAGTCGGAGACTTTAGCCTTGTAGTCGCCATCAAGGAGGATATTGGAGGACTTGACATCACCATGAAGGATTGGTGTCGAAGTGGATGAGTGAAGGTAGGAGAGCGCGTCCGCGGACTCATGAGCGATCCCCAAGCGAGTGGCTAAGGGGATACGTCGGCCATGGTTGCCGTGGATGAGATGGAAAAGAGTGCCGTTTGGGACGAACTCATAAACCAACATGGGGACTTCCACTTCGAGGCAGCATCCCAGAAGTTTCACAATGTTTTTGTGGTTGATTTGGGATAGGATTAGCATCTCCTTACCGAACTCCTTCTTGTGTTGCTCGTTGATGGTCATGCATCTCTTGACCGCCACCTCCACGTTGCGGTTGAAAAGTCCCTTATACACAGTCCCATGCCCCCCATGACCTAAGACTTGTTGTTCACTGAACTTGTTCGTGGCTTGTTGCAGTTCTTCCTCTGAGAAGATTTTGAATGTAAGGCCTTGCTTCGACTTCATCTCTTCAAATAGTATGAGGCCACCATGCTGCCGGAAGTAGTTCTGTTTCATGTTCTGTAGCTTCCGTCTCTCTTGGATGAAGCATGCAAAGGCAATAACAATCACAATGATGACGAGCCCAACACTTGCACCTGCATGATTATCAATCCAAATATAGTTATGAGTACCTTTTCAAACTAAATTTCGGCGACTAGTGTCTTGTTTTGTTCTTTTGAAATCAAACACAGTGGCCCACTGAAATCTAGTACTGTTGTTGGAGTTATGTTTTATGCCATGGTCCAAACTCCAAACTAAGAATTTCTTGGTCGTTCAAACTATTTATTTGATTCACTTTCCCTTTAAAACTATCATTGGATCAGTTTCTCCTTCAAACGATAGTGGCTAGTTCATTTCACTACTGAGACCAGTTTTGGACGACATCGGTCTTGACAACCTGGATGGTTGTTCTGCCAGTGTGACATCCATGTCATCCAAATACTGCACACACAAAATGACATGTGGCAGCAGCAGACACCGCTTTTCGTTGCCTGATGCACAATCACCTATCAATACCTGACCACTCCGGGGTCAACCTCATTTTTGAAAAAAAAAATCAGTACCTGACCACTGATGGCGGGGCGCAAGCTCAGTGAGCTAGACAACCACTGCCACCACCATGGTCTTCGATGAAGAACAAGCGTCGGAGGCAGTCGTAACCAATATCCGATCTTCCTAGAACTTGGATAATGCCTTGCGGGCAAAACCATTGTCAAAGTCATGAAATCCAACATCCAAGAAAGGTAGGGGGTAAAGACATAAATATAAGTAGTATAGCTTTGGAGGGGAATATTGAACATATTTGAGAAAAAAACTGCCAAATCAATAGTCATTTTGGGTGGGTGGTTGGGGGGGTTGAGCTTTCCCTTTTTAGTAGTGATGATGTCTATGCTCACTCAGCAAAGAGAAGAACACACCTATGACTGGCACCGCAGGAAAATGGGGAGACTTTGGAATTGGTACGCAGACACCATTTGCCATATAGTTCCCAGGGTGGCATGAGCAACTGTATTTCCCCTGCGTATTCTTGCAGATCCCTGGGCCGCAAGGATTAGATTTTTCACGGCACTCGTCAATATCTGGGAAAGAAATGTTTTTAGTTCAAGTAGTTATACAATGTGTATACTCATGATCTACATGAGATGGTGAAAAATGTAAGTGAGGTAGAAGGCAGGAAAACGGGAGGTACCTTGGCATCCAGCCGTGATGTAAGGGTTGCCTTTGTACCCATTGGAGCACTTGCAATGGTAACCTGGATCGTTGGTGGTGGAATCAACACACGCACTATGGCTGCTGAGGCACGCATAGGTACTCATGTTCTTTTTAGCTGCCTTGCAAGTCCACGGTCTTATTACCCAGTTCGCGACAAGAGGGACTCCCCCCTTGTATGTCTCATAGAACACTTTGGATTTGACATAGCTGGTGTTGAAACTGAAAGCTGCCTTATCCATCAGTGCCATGTAATTGCAAGGATTGGCTTGCCATATTTGAGTAGTGTTGTAGTTTTCGTTGAAATAGCCACGATAATACTGTATGCCCTTTGGGACATCGGCTTGACAACAGCCAGCGCCAGAGCATTTGCCATTCTCGAGGGTGACATTCGTGCATGTGGAATAGCAACCTATTACGTACTGCACACAAAACAAACCAAACAAAACTTATATGAGATGTCCTTTTTCTCTGTGTGTGTGTGTTGGGGGGGAGGGGGTTTATATGGGATGTCTTTAACCAGAGTAACGATTTAAATGAGGAAATTACATGATTTTTATTTTAAGGAGATATTATTTTATAACCTATTATTTGTAGAAAAGTCTTGCAGATCTGTTCACACTGGTTAATGGTAAGAGTTTTTTTCTACGACAAATCAACTTCCTCTATGCACCCTACCAACAAAAAAAGACTTTCTCTATGCTATTTGGAAACTTAAGATAGCACCTAGAACTCACACATTTCTGTGTCAGATCCTCAAAATAATTATATGGAACCTAGCGGATTTATTCAATGCAATGCTCACAGCGCATGAATCGTAACAATATCTTCTCTACTGTGTTGTGGCCAAACTTCAACTTGTATGGGAGGAATCAGCACCAATTCTGAAGGTTAGAAAGTTGGTTATTTCTGAATCTTTGCAAAGTTTTTGGGAAGGTGCCATTAATACTGTAACTTGTAACTAATGCAACGATGTGAGGATTATGGAATAGCAGGAACGAAATTGTGTGAACAAAAAAGTGTGGGTTAATATGGAACAGTTTGTCCCCTCGAAAGAATAGTGATAATAATAATAATATGGAACAGTTTGGGACATGATCATGGCCTACATAGGGAACTGGAAGGTCCCTTGCAAAGAGGCATATAGATAGACTTGCTGGAAAAAGTTGGGGCTCTGTTTGTAAGGAGGGTGAGAGAATTTAACCTCTAGCACTACCAGGGGCTGGGGGGTAGAAGTGCAAGCTGAAAATTAAAGGTATCTTTCAAGCCGAATCCAGCAGAGCTTTGATGTCATAGAAAGCTCAGAAGAATGCACTGGTGGGAAGAGGTAGGAAGAATGCATACATGCTCACAAGATTAACTATTAACTATCAGACGACAACGCGTGACTGGTTCATCATTTTGTTATGTAGCATGTCCTTTGCCTGGTTCTCTGTAATTAATAACGAGATGTGTACTGAACTGAAAAACAGATGTAGGTTTCATCTTCATAATGAAAATGGAGGCGAAGAGGTTTTACTGGCCGAAAATTTATAGAAGGAACGGTTTTTCTTCCCAAATACTTTCACATGGATCAGTATAATAAAAATGCTGAAATTACTCACAGTAGAGCTCCTCATATAAGCGACAGCATTGCACCCGATGACGATAATTTTGTTATCCACTTCTGATATCGAGAAGGGCGAGTTGGTGAAGCTCAACCATGAATCAGAGTAATTCGTCGTGCGAGTGGCCGGGAAATAGCACTGCCAGGACATCCTCGTCGTCATCCAGACCTTGCTGCTGGGTATGGAGATCTTGGTCACCTCGATGTTCCATTTAAAGGGCTTCATGGTGCCGTTGATGCTCGTGCAGTTGAGGTTAAAGCCGTTGTGCAACGCGCAGTGCTTGCCGATGCCAAACGGGAACGGGATTGCGACGTCGCCGCACTTGGCCGGGCAGCCGGGACGCTGGCCTGCCGGTACATCGGCCGTGGCCAGCGCCCATATCGCCGAAAGGCAGATAAAAAGAAGCCGAGAACAACCCGGCTTCATCCTTGCGTGAACTAGTGGGTGTGTGGCTGTTTGCCCCTGAGCTCCTTGCTGTACCATGGCGCTACCGTGGGCTATAAATAGATGAATGAACAAAGCAACAGTAGTTCTTTCTCGTTATTGGCTGCCTGATTGACTACCACCTCTTATTTCCTTTTCCTTTTTCTTTTTCTTTTTGCGTGGAGACTAGAGAGCAACTATACCAGTTGACTATGGTTAAGTGATGAAGTGACACAGGCAAAGCGTAATAGCTGCATTATCACCCCTGCCTAATATGGCCATCTTACTTCCTGGCATATTTGAGACATCAATCCATGTCTGAGTCTGATTTGGCCTTCCTCATCCGGTAGGGCCTTCAGCAAGCAGCTTCCATGACCGCTTGTGTGGTTGAAGATGGAAACGAGCCTGAACCGGAACCTGATTAGGTATGTAATCTGTTGTTATTGCCATTTTCCTGTATGTTTGTAACCTCCGTTCTTTTCTCCTCTGGATTCGGCAACAGCAGTGACGTGTTGTGTGGTCACCCTCTTGGGGACGTTGTCGGGGAGCTCAGGTTCCTTCCGGTTACGGCACGGCGACGTCTTCGGGAGGCTTGGATCATTGTTTGAAGCATCTTCGTGTGTGGCAGTCTCATCGCCAGTATTTTGGGATCTTTCTGCTCGCTGACATGGTCGACGCTCCACGTCATGGAGCAAGAGGGCGGAGAGCCTCTTCGGTAACAGTTTGGCGTGGGCAGTGCGGCGAAGTCCGGTGGTTCCTCTACGAGACGCGAGTTCATTCTTGGTTGGCTTCCCTGGTGCTTTTTTTTTTGTGTGTGGTTCAGCCCCTCCAGTGCTCATCCTCCCGGATGGTGGCGTCCAATAGTGCATCTCTTGCTCATTGTTTTCCGTTGCTTTCTTTGTTTATCGGTTTTTATTTTGATCGGCTTTGTAAGAGGTTTTTTCAACACATTGTATCATTCAGCCATGTGGCTTTATATATAAAGCAGGACGAAACCATATTTCAAGGGTTGCATGACGAGATATATTCTTTTTACAATGACAATATAGGTTTCGTTGACATGCTAGATTGTTGATGAATATGTTTGCTAATCTACTAATTAGCCACACTTCCAAGTATATTGTTATTATGCAATTTGGACAGCTTGGCGCCCGTGGATTTCTCCAAGCACACAAAATAGTGTTCAGCGAAATGCTTGTGAGACTGTGAAGAATAGCTTTTTGTTTTTGGTCGTTTTCACTATGCCGTCGTACCCACGGTAGTGTTGAAGTCTGTCTTTGTATCTTTCAGCAACTCTGCTACATTTAAATTTTAAGGCCACCTTGTAAATGAGCATAATAATAATAATAAAAAAAAAAGCTTTTTAAAGGGAAAATGATCATCGAAAGTACTAATATCCAGTTTGTTCTCCAACGAAAACAGTTTTGATCACTAGTGGCGCAAACAAAACGATTCACTTCCTGTTAAAAAGACATTTCTCGGTCAGTTCAAATAGTTGACGACCCCAGACCTTCTAACACGTTTAGTACACTCATTGTTTGGAGGGACAAGAAGACTTGGGACTTGGCTGTCTTCGTGGGACCCTTGGAATTCCGATGATAGTACATTTTTTTTGAACTGGGCATTACCCCTTTCCATTAATCGAATAACGGAAATATAGCAGTCATTAGGACACTAGAACAGGAGACGGGAAAGGGAAAAGCGAGTTCAAAGCATCGCCGGGAAACCCACCACAGGAACTCGCCTACGAGATACCTGCTGTGGGGCGAAAACCCGACGACACCTACAGTTCTCAACAACCAACGCACACTGGCAGAATACTATGCAAAATACACGACCCATCAGGGCCATATCCTCGCGCAGGAGTAAAGCACAAAAGCAGCCCTGTCCTCCTGGACCAGGGGAGAAAAGCAGGGAGTTGGAGACGCGATTCATCAAGTTGTCGCCGAATCTTCTGTCGCAGCGGCGCAGATCATCATCATATTGCTTGTACTGCTCCTCAGCATCTGCGACCCACGCTCCATCGCCTCACGGTCTGCCCCCTTCAAAAGACCTGCCCAGTAGGTGATGAAGACACAAGCAGAGAACACAATCTCAAAAGGAGTTTTAGGAAGCTTAAACTCAAAGGTTGCTCTGTTTCGATAGTTCCACACTGCCCAGCAGATGGCAGCAAGGCCGAAGGTATAGAATTTAGCACCATCAGGGAGATATATATAGCACCAAGTGTAATATTGCCAAATGTTATTGGGGCATAATTTAGTGCCCAGGACTGCTCCCACCGATCGCCAGATCACCCTGGCAACTGGGCAAAGGAAGAAGAGATGTTGCACCGTCTCACGGGCAGCACAAAACGAACACTTCTCATTACCAGGCCAATTTCGACGTTTCATAACATCCCTCGTCAGGACCGCGTCCTGAAACAGCTGCCACATAAAAATTTTGATCTTAAGGGGGATTTTGGCTTTCCAAATCCACTGGTAATCACACCATGCCAGGTTGCTTTCAAGCAACTTGTACATGGTTTTAGTAGTAAAGCGGTGTTTAGGTCCAGGAGCCCAGCCAACCTGGTCTGGTTTAGTTGAAGAGATAGCATTCAGCACAGTTGTGCGCATCTCATTCCACATGTTTTCGAGCGGGGGGTTTAGCCTCCTGCGAAACATATCACCAGCCTCCACTCCTCCCAGCTCGCCAACCGTAATCTTAGGCATTTTACAAATGCTAAACAGCTGTGGATACTGAACACACATAGGGGGCATTCCATTCAAAGAGTCCTCCCAGACTTGGGCTATATTCCCCGAGTTGATCTGGACTATTCTCCCCCGCATATAGTAATCTTTCACTTTCGTAATATCTTTCCAGATGGGAGAATCATTGAACTTGCTTTTCACCGTAGCAACCGTATCCCTTTTCAGGTATTTGGCCTTAACGATATCCTGCCAAAGTCCATTTTGAGTATCCAGTTTCCACCACCATTTCACTAGGAGGCTGATATTCTGTTTACGTAAATCCTTCACACCCAAACCACCCTTGTCCTTGGAGCGACACACTCTGCTCCAACGAACCAGGTGGTATCTTTTTCGTCCCTCCCAACTTTGCTAGAAAAACCGACGTCTCCTCTTGTCAAGTTTTTCAATGAGGGTTTTAGGGAGAAGGAACATAGCCATATAGTAAAAGACTATACTAGACAAGGAGGAATTTAGCAGTGTAAGCCTGCCACCTGATGAAGCAGCATTGCCTATCCAGGCTTCACAACATTTGTCAAATTTCTCATCAACAAAGATCCACTCAAGGCATCTAAGGGACGAGAAACTAACTGGCACTCCTAAGTAACGCACAGGAAAGTGACCAATTTGGCAATTAAAAAGATCCGCATAGTAAGAAAGGATACTATTGTCACCCCCCACACAGGATTTCACTTTTGAGATAGTTAATTTTCAGACCTGACATGAGTTCAAACATATAAAGGAGCAGTTTGAGATTTATTGCAGCAGAGGTGTCATGTTCAAAACATAACACTGTGTCATCTGCATATTGCAAAACGGCAACACCCCCATCAATAAGGTCTGGGGCTAAGCCAGTGATCATTTTCTCTTTTTGAGCATTGAAAATCATCTTCGAGAGACACTCAACCGCTAAGTTAAACAGGAAGGGCGAGTGGGGATCGCCCTGGCGAACCACTTTTCGGCTCACAAAGTAAGGCCCAGTCTCATTATTCAGTTTGATGCTCACCGTGCCATTATTCAGAATATTTTTAATCCAACCGCACCATTTATCGTTAAATCCCCTCATCCTATGACATTCCAAAAGGAAATCCCAATTGATTTTGTCATAAGCTTTTTCGAAATCAAGCTTTAAAACCACTCCAATATTCTTTTTGCTGTGCGTATGATGCAACACCTCATGCAAGGACAAGGTCCCATCCATGATGTTTCTGTTTTTAATGAAGGCATTTTGGTGTCTGTTGATCAGCTTATCTGCATAGATAGCTACCCGATTATCTAATACCTTTGTAATTAGTTTATAGGGGCAACGAAGAAGGCAGATGGGGCGGAATTGCTGGATTTTCTTAGCCCCTGTCATTTTGGGAATCAGTGTAATCACACCATAATTCAGCCAGGCAACGTCCAAAGTTCCGTTATGGAAGGCCTCAAAAATGCGCATGATATCTATCTTAACAAAATCCCAGCAAGCTTTATAGAACTCAGCTGGTATGTTATCACGCCCAGGATCTCTATTGCTCTCCATACCAAATAAAGCTGTCTTGACCTCTTCCTCAGAAAAGGGGCGGATCAGATTTTATTATCTTGATCATTCAATTTTTCATGCTCACCCCAGGTATCAGGAGAGAGGTGGAAAAGATTGCCTGGGGCGTCCCCAAACAACTCCTTATAGTATGAGGTAGCATGGTCAAGTAAATCTTTTGTGCCCTCGATCACATTATCCCCATCAATGAATGACTGGATAGTGTTCTTACGTTTTCTACCATTCGCAATGCGATGATAGTACGCAGTGTTTTGGTCCCCTTTCAAAAGCCATCTCTCTCTAGATTGTTGGAGTCTAAACAACTCCTCATTAGTTAGGATGCTATTGAGCTCAGCCAAGAGCGAAGCTCTTCGGCAGCAATTTTTTGCATTAATAATTCCATCTTCCTCTAACTTTTCGATCTCTTCAAGCTCTATGGGAATCTCTTTCTTCCTTTTTCTCTCGTGACCAAAAACATGGGATCCCCATCCTTTAAAATATTTTTTGAACCGTTTCAACTTGATATTAAGGATGTCAATGGGGTCATTCGATTCAACAGGCTGCTCCCAAATTTCTCTGGCCTTAGGCAGAAACAATTCATTGCTCAGCCAAATAAGATCAAAGCGAAACTCTTTTTTCCTAGGGGGTTCTGGTTTACCATCTTTCAAGGAGAGAAGAAGGGGATTGTGATCAGAAATGTCTCTGACTAGTTTTCGAACCGATACCAAGGGGAATAAATCTTCCCAGGAATAGCTCATAAGAACCCTGTCTAGCTTCTCAAGGGTAGGGTGAGCCTGGTGGTTTGACCAGGTGTATTTGCCCCCAGATAAGTGGATCTCTCTAAGGCTAAATGCATTAATCACCGAGTTGAACTTATCAATATAGGAACTATATCTCATGTTTTTATTCTTGTCATCACCTCCCCTCAAGATATTGAAATCACCACCTATTATATACGGGATATCAATATGAGAATAGAAGGAAGCCATCTCAACCAGGAAATCCTCCTTCAATTCATCTCGGGCCGCTCCATAAACAACCACAAGCGCCCAAATCATATCTCTCTCTACATCGTGCATAGTGGCTTGTAAGATAAACTTACCCACTTTCCAGGAAACAACCTCATATTTTTCCTTTTTAACACCGCAAAGGATACCTCCGGATTTGCCTATCGAGGGAACCCAGCACCAATCAAACAGGTCACAGGGGTCAATCTTTCTAAAGTAACTTTTATGGAAATTCTTTTTAATCGTTTCTTGCAACGCCAGGAAGTCAAGGGAGTAGTCCTTAATAAGATCTGAGAGGCAGGTGGACATTCCCTTTTTCCTTGCCCCCCTACAATTCCAAAATATCCCACTCATTTAACAACCATAGTATTTTTTCCCCTGGTAACCTTGTTAGGAAGCTGGACAAGGTTACCCACTTTGGCCAATGGCATATCCCTATTTTTCTGACTTCTAGTGACCGGTCTATTAACATTCACCACCGGTCTCCTGCATTTTTTCTTCCTGGATCTCACCAAGGTAAAATCGTTTGTATCAGAGTCAGGATTCCTCTCATCCCCCATTCCATACATAAAGGAGTTTTGTCCCCTTTGGCATTAACTAAGAAAAGACTGTTGCTCTTGTTATCCTCTTGGACATTTTCATTATTAGTGTTCAAAGCATTAACTCTAGATTTCTCCAGTTCACGAAGGATATCTATATTCGCAAAATCTGTGTCAGGAATATCAACGCCCATTTTGACAGCCCGTAAAATTAGTTCTGGATCAGAAAGAACTTCAAAGGTATTACTAGTGTTATTATTACCTTCCAAATTGCGCTTCTTGGCCACCGCTGCTGCCTTTTCATCAATTCGCATCAGGTTAGTCTGGGCGTTGCGCAAACTGAAGCGTAGATTCTCTTCCGTAACAAGGGGTGGGGTGGGGATCACCTCATTCTCGTTGCCCATCGACGATCAGGGGACTGTACAATGTATTTGCTCGGCCCCTCCCCCTCAAGGACTCCACACTCCTGCAGGGGTTTCATGAGGGCACCGCATTTAACCATGTCAGCATAAGATTTATTCATACTACATAAAGCTGCACAACTTTCAGGAGACTCTATCGATTTTACCAGGGGGGAAGTGCTTACATTTTCACAAAAAGCCTGTTTGCCAAAGGGTAGATCACTTTTTCCTTTCTTTCTTTCTGCCTCGTCGTGTTCCATGGCCAGAGTGTCAATCAGGAGAGTGTTATCAAGCGACTCGTCCGAGCCCTCGTCTTCAGGAGAGTCTTGCTGTTTTCCCTGGCCTTTACACTGAGAACCAATGACTGTACCAGCAGCATTGGAGGAAGATCCCACCTCATTTTTCCCATTGGAAGCTTGCATTTTCATCTTCTTAAACATATGATTTCCAGACTCAGGAGGAACTGTCACAGTTGCTTTCCCACGATCTGGGTCCCTGACCAACACCTGATCCAACTCATAATAAAAATCGAAGAAGTGGTCACCCAGCACTGCCTCGGCGACATGTGGGATCTCATCCACATTCCTGCATCCAATTTTCACACGCACATATTCAGGATGATGAATCGTAGCCCCATCAATTTCCAAGGGAACACCAACCAGAGAGGAGACATATGCCAAGTTTCTTTCATTCCTTTTCTCCAAGGGGACATTACTGACTTTAATACAGGCTTTCTCCATAACCCCTTTGGCTCCAAGAGCCGAGGTCCAAGGATCAATTTTCACCACAGTACCCGTGGATTTCAAGGTCATTCTACCAGTATAGAAAGCTTTGGAAACATCCCGACGATTAGGAAATCTAACAATAAAAACTCCAGGTCCAATAGATCTAGCAGTACATCTCCAACCAGTAGCAATGTATTGAGACAGATCAAATTCCATATCCTTAGTAGAAGTGTGCCCCTCAACAATAGTGATCACCACACTAGTTTCACGCTCTTTCATCTGCCTAGCAGTACACGAATCATGAATGTAATAAAACCCTTGCCCCTTGGCAGAAAAGGCACACATCGGCGCAATGCAGTCCCAAGGAAGAAATTCAGCACAAACAGAAGCAAGGTGACCTAATTTACTGCATCTCTCACAATATGCTTGCGGGCATCTGGCAGGGATATGCTCAGGAGATTTGCAAATTAGACAAGCATTAGGGTTCATGGGTGGGTTCACTTGGGTGTTTTGGTTGCCCAGCACGCGGCGCTGCGGCATCTCCCCCAACTGCTTGTCGGTGTTGTCCCCTCCTCCAGATCCAGACGTGGCCTTGGGCTTCTCCACCCAAACCCCACCGGATCTGGGCTCTTGGCGACCAGCCGCAGCCGCTTCCCATCGATCAGCAGCACCCGAAGAGTGAACAGTGTTGGAGGAGGCATGGTCGGCCTCGCCGTACTATGCCGAGAGATGTTTTGCATGTGCACGACGTACACGCTCCGTTCCATGCTCACTTGTCATTGTCGAGTATTTTGGTTGTTCATAGATACTTAGCCACTCGATGTTTCCAGAGCAAGCCAAGCATTTAACCTCAAGTTGAGCTCTGGCACATATGCTCCCAAGAATGAAACTGTCAAAAATCATGAAAAACACCAAACTTCCATATTGGATTTTTGTTTCTCCCACTGAGTTTGGTGCAAACACATGTATTCTTGTGTCATGTGAAAAAGAACAAATAAACTGTGCAGAAAATGCAAGCTGAGCGTAGCTAGATGGTTAGGTTTCATGTGCTGGAACCGGCCCACTAGGCTTCAAGTCATACATTTGGCATTGATGCTTCACTTTTTTGAATTTATTTTAGACTTTCCCGCAATGTTTGTTCAATGAGAGGAGACGTTCCCACCGACTACAAAGGCGCCTCAAATTCGCTTTGAAATGTATGCGGACACAATTGGATGGCCTGTGATATGAGAGTCATATCACTATTCATGGAAGTGTATGGATGCATCGGCAGACAAATACCGTGTCCATTTTAGGGGTTTGCGTTGGAGATGCTCTTACTTTGCTTTAATTTTGTTTGTTTGTTTTGAGGTTGCTTACCACATACATCATGTGGTGCCCTTAGAGCATCTACAGTCGGACTTGACAAATCCGGCCCCTCAAACGCCTGCAGACGCGACCGAGCGTGTCGCGTACAGTGACCGGTCACGACTCAAATTAGCTCCACTACATTCGAATCTCTCATATTTGAACCTCTAGATCCATACAAAGCATGCAAAATAAATTCTACGTACTACATACTACATACTATCCTACCTAATCTTCGTCGTCAGAGATGTCCACGACGTCGGTGCCGGGCGCCAGGTGGACGGGCGCGTAGGAGGGCTCCTGCTCCTGCTCCTCCTCCTCCTACTCGACCTCATCCATGTAGGCGAACATATTCTCCTCCTCCGCGGTGTGTTGCACGTCCATCTCCTGCCGGCGACGGCGTCTCGCCTCCGCATCCGACTCCGAGTAGTGGAATCGAGGATGGCCTGCTGCTCCGCCTGCAGATCCGCATCCCCGACGTCCCCCACATCCTCCCCTGGCTCATTCTCCTCCTCCTCCTCCCAATCCACTGCATTCAGAGGTAGCCCATTGGCTATCCGGGCTTCGCGCATTGCCCGGATCTGCTCAAGGAGCTGCAGCTAGCGCTCTGACATTAGAAATGGGTGGCCCCTTATCCGACGACGTGGGGGCATTGAAGGAAATATGCCCTAGAGGCAATAATAAAGTTGTTTTTTATATTTCCTTATTCATAATAAATGTTTATTATTCATGCTAGAATTGTATTGATCGAAAACCTAAATACATGTGTGAATGCATAGACAAATACTGTGTCCGTAGTGAGCCTCTACTTGACTAGCTCATTGATCAAAGATGGTTAAGGTTTCCTAACCATGGACATGAGTTGTCATTTGATAACAGGATCACATCATTAGGAGAATGATGTGATGGACAAGACCCATCCGTTAGCTTAGCGTATTGATCGTTCAGTTTTATTGTTATTGCTTTCTTCATGTCAAATACATATTCCTTCGACTATGAGGTTATGCAACTCCCGGATACCGAAGGAATACCTTGTGTGCTATCAAATGTCACAATGTAACTAGGTGATTATAAAGATTCTCTACAGGTATCTCCGAAGGTGTTTGTTGGGTTGGCATAGATCGAGATAAGAATTTGTCACTCCAAGTATTGGAGAGGTATCTCTGGGTCCTCTCGGTAATACACATCATAAGAAGCCTTGCCAGCAAAGTGACTAATGAGTTATTTGCGGGATGATGTATTACAGAACGAGTAAAGAGACTTGCCGGTAATGAGATTGAACTAGGTATGAAGATAGCGACGATCGAATCTCGGGCAAGTAACATACCGATAGACAAAGGGAATTATGTATGTTATCATAACGGTTCGACCGATAAAGATCTTTGTAGAATATGTAGGAGCCAATATGAGCATCCAGGTTTC
This sequence comes from Triticum urartu, assembly GCF_003073215.2. Taxonomy (NCBI): domain Eukaryota; kingdom Viridiplantae; phylum Streptophyta; class Magnoliopsida; order Poales; family Poaceae; genus Triticum; species Triticum urartu. The sequence continues at coordinate 441,633,263 of NC_053026.1, forward strand.
ACTATTGGTTATTGACCGGAGAGGTGTCTCGGTCATGTCTACATAGTTCTCGAATCTGTAGGGTCCACACGATTAACGTTCGATGACGATTTTGTATTATATGAGTTATGTGATTTGGTGACCGAATGTTGTTCGGAGTCCCGGATGAGATTACAGACATGACGAGGAGTCCCGAAATGGTCGAGAGGTAAAGATTGATATATAGGACGACAGTATTCATACACCGGAAGTGTTCCGGAGGGTACCGGGTACATATCGGGTCACCGGAAGGAGTTCCGGGCACCCCCGGCAAAAAGATATGGGCCTAATGGGCCAAGAGGGGAAACGCAGCAGCCAGCAGGGGCTGATGCGCCCCCCATATGGGCCGAACCAAAGGAGGAAGTATAGATGGGAAGAGAGAAGGAAGGGAAGGGATTCGGCCTCCCCCTTCCTTCCCTCCTCCCTCCTCCTTCCTCGCCCCTCCGGAAAATATGGTAAGGTGGGGGGCGGCAAATTGGACTAGGCCCCCAAGTAGGATTCCTCCTACTTGGGGTGCCTCAAGGCTGTTCCCCTCCCCCTCCCACCTATATATACATGGGGAGGGGGCGCCTAGAACACACAACAACATCTGTTAGTCGTGTGCGGCGCCCCCTCCACATATTACACCCTCGGTCATATTCTCGCGGTGCTTAGGTGAAGCCCTCACTACTAGGAAAAGGCCTATTAATGGCGCACCAGTTTTGCCTACTAATGGCACATCACTGGTGTGCCATTAGTATCACGCCACTAGTATTTATTACTAATGGCGCACCACTGGTGCGCCATTAGTATACCAGTGCGCCATTAGTATATAACACCATGCGCCATTAGTATGCCTCCCAGGGGCCATATTTAACCATGTGCTTTGGCACACTAATGGCGCACTCTGTAGTGATGCGCCATTAGTATGAATATTAGGTTTTCTTTTACTTTTCTGATTTTTGCACAGGTTACAAAATATATTGTTTGACAGAATATAGACAGTAGCACACATCAACAACAGATTCATCGAATACAATAGAAGATTAGTCTCCGAATACAATTCATCATATTAGTCTCCGAATTCAAAAGACCGAACAAAGATAAAACATTACAAGTCTCGAGACCGCGAGTATCGAGTTTGTCTTCACATTACAAGTCAATATCGATCATCTAAACTACCATCACATAGAAGAGAGTTGCGGTCATCACGATGAGCATCATCGCGATGAAACTGGTCTTCATCTGGTTCCTCCAACGCTCCCTCCTCTCTCCCGCTAGATAGCGGGCGTATCTAGATTCCGCCTCCGCCCTAGTGGTGTACCCTTTGTAACTGTTACCGCTGAAACGGTGAACCTGTCTCCGACACTCCTCCCAGTCGTCGTAGACTCCGGGAACCTTACCCTTGTACACGACATACGACGACATCTCTATGCACAAGCCAAACAACAGACAATACATACATAAGCAATATATAAGTATGCAACAAAAGGATCGGAAGAGAAAAGCAAGACATTAATAGCACGATTCATGGTCCTACTAATAAATAGCATCGATTACATCTAAGTTGAACGACTGTCCAAACCAAAGAGACATACAATTCATTAAAGTTTAATTACAACATGAGCCAATCAATGTTTCAGAACTACACATCACTACTTTCGACTCGACTCATGGACATGAGCATGGATGAAGCCGCCGTCTGTCGTGATGGTCATGAAATCGCGGGCGTTGTCAGCCTGCATTTGTAGCATTCCATCTATCTCAATGTTGGACGGTTGATATCTGAGGAAGAACGGCCCCGAGGTATGAAGGACATCTTGATGGATGATGTCCGCAAACTCCGACTGGATGCGAAAGAATTCTTGTCTGATGTCCGCGTCCTGGATTGCCGACAAGCTCGCGGCCCAATATTTGAGATTATTTGGTAGCAGAAGGTGATGATGGTCCCTTACGATCGCCCGCATGTGATGGAGGGCGTAGTAGGCATCCTTTTGACCGCCAGGCGGCTGCTTGACGCAGCAGAACGTCGTATTGTGGGTGAACACGTGCTTGCCGTACTTACGAACTGCCCTGGTGAAGGTGCCTCCAGATTTGGCGTAGCCGGGGAGAACATCATCAAGAACTTTCTTGATATTTGTGTAGTCTATCTTGGAGTTACGGTTCGGGTCAAAATACGTGGCCATGGAATATTTCGGGCTTAAGAGGATGAGTGTGCAATGTGTGTCACTGCACAAAACACGGAATGTTAGAAAAAGAAGAACGATCGAAATCTAAGAAATCATATGTTACGGGGCGGTTAAGGGATGACTTACTCGGGAAAGTAAGCCACAAGGAAGTTATCCTTATCTGGGTTTGCCAGAATGACGTCTTCGAGGTGTGAACTCGCGACTTGGCGGTCCCCAGCGCTTCTCAAGAGCTTGGCACGCATGTAGAAGGGGTCGACGATCACGATGTCTGGGGTCTTGTCTCTAATGATCCGCATCTCCATACTCAGCGAAAACAGCCGAACGAAGGTGTAGTGCAGCGGGTGAAGGTTAAACATAGCAAAGATGTCATCAAACCGCAGGACGATCGTACCCCTGATGTCGCCATCCACAAAGCCCTTGCCCTCTGGCACCTTGGCCACGAAAACCGGGTATGCCACATCATTCTCTCTGAGACGCCGCTTCTCCAAAGAAAGAACACTGTTGTGCAGACTCCGCATAGCACCGGTTGCAGCATTGAGCATATTTGTTGGTAGCATCGCCCTACCCGCCACATGCACCCTCCTCAAGATATCCTTAGGTGAAGGTGGCCCGTCCTGAGCACGGATCGTACTCGGTGCCGGCTGGCTCGCACTGCCGCCCTTTTTAGTCTGCCGTTTCCGGCCCTTCTTCTTGATCTGCTGTAATGGGACCGAGTTCTGCTCACAGACCGCCTTCTTGAGCGTGTTGGGGCTGATAATATTTGGCACCTCCGCTATCTGAGGCTCAGTGAAGGCGGCAGCTGGAGGCGTCTCCTGAGAACTGAACGCCAGACGGCGCCTATTGCAATTGGGTTTCTCCGCCGTACCAGCTAGATCGCGGTCGTCTTGTTTGGGTTCTTGAGAAGGAGGCCCGCAGAACTCGTCACCGTACCCATGTTCGGCAAAGTACTTATCGACGTTGGTAAATGTACCATCGTCGTTGTCGTCATCGTCCGGATCCTGTGCCATATGCATGTCCGGATCCTGTGCCATAGGAATGTCCGGCATGTCCGGTAGTGTTGCGGCGTTCTTGCCATGGCTTGGCGCCGACACGACTGGCGGTCTTGTCTGTGGGGTGGTGTCCCCCGCCCCCAAACGAATTTGGCTCTTCGGCCAAAGCAGGGGCCAGCTTACGCAGGCGCTGAGGGTCATCTCATCTTCTTCATCGGCCCCAGCGGGTCGAATCGGAGGTAACAGCTTGTCGCAGCCTGGCAGCACCCGAACCACTTCAACCCTATACATTGTGGGTGGCATCGGATTACCGTGGAACACGGGGTTGCCCGGTTGAACGATTCTGCCCTTGGCGACATCGACCAACTCGCCGCCCACGAAGTGCAGGAGAGTGCAAGGAACATCGGTGGCGCCCTGCGAAAACATGTAGGGCGTCAGGGATGCCCAGTCAAAGGCAAGGAGATGAAGTCCTCGGCCGAGAGGCTTAGTTACCGTGATGCCGTCGAGCTCGGCTAATGTCGAGGCACTGCCAACGGCGGGCGTGCAACTGACGGAGGGGCCGCTTGCTGGCGAGGTGTCGGCCGGCGTACACCCGGGTGCATTAAGCTCCAATGCCGGTGTCGGAGACACCAATACCGCCACCGCCGGAGACACCAATGGCGCCGCCGCCGTAGACACCAATACCCCCGCCGCCGGAGACACCAATGGCGCTGCCTACGCGTTGTGCGAGTTGCTGGCCGTGAAGCTGGGAATCGGGGGCGGCCCCTGTTGGCCACCCGCAATCCACGTCGTTATCCCATGAATCAAGGTAGGCATAATGCCGGTGAGCGTCGATCCCAGTTGTTGTTGCACTTGCTCTTGGACCATCTCCGGAATCCGCGCCACTTGCGCCTTGAGTGCTTCAACCTCGCGTGACTGGCTTTCCGAGCTGGTCTTTTTCTCCTTTCGCCCACCACCGATATAGTATGACGACCATTTTGTGTACAAGCCTTTGCCGGCCACACGACCAGCTGACGTTGGCTTACTGAGCGGATCCTTGTTTTTCATTACATTCAACGCCCTATTCAAAGGGGTGTCGAAAGGGGAGCTCTGAGACGACCCTGCGCTACTGCTTTCTTTGTCCTGCGGAAGGAACGTGAACCATTTAGAAATATTGGGGATTAATTAGAATGCAACCATATGGAGCTAATTACGCGGGGGTGTATTCCTTACCAGAACAAGCTCAAGCGCCTTGGTCTTCGGATCCGTGGTAAGCTCCTTTGTTACCGGGTCCTCCTTGTACCGGGCCCTGAGAAAGTTCCTGGTCTGCTTGTCACGGTATTTCTCGAAGCGGGCGGTATGCCTTGCTCGACACGCTCCGCGTCCTCCTTGTCCCATATAGGCTCCGCCACTCTGTAACCGCCGGGACCGAGTTGGTGGACCCCTAAGTTCAACTGCCGCATATCTTTCCCCCACTGACTTGATTCAGAGGTTGCGGGGCTCTTACACTTGATCTTGAACTCCTTGTAGTCATCTTCGCTAATCAAAGGATATTTCGCCTTGATCTTCTCATAACAATCACCTTTGTCAATCATTGCCTTCACCGTGCTTTTCCAAGTAGACAGGGCCATGCTCATCCTCGTGAGGGCGGCACCGTTCACTTTATTCCCCGAGAGGCGTGTGTTTGTGAACTCATCGGGGAACTTGTATCGTTCGTGCAGCTTCGTGAAGAGGAGGCTACGCAAATTCTCTCGGTCCTTATGCCTTAGGTTCTCGGTGTTGATCGAGGCGGTGCTCCGGAGAATGCACCCGAGCTGAACCGAGTACCCCTTGACTACGTGTTTGGGTGCCGTCGGATGCCCGTCGGAGTTCACTTCAGTAAATTCCTCCCTGACGGTGCCGAGCACGTTCGGGCGCCGGTCCTTCCATTGCCTCTTCGGTTGGCTGCCATCTGTGCGTGCGCCGCCATCATCAGTGGTGGCATCCGCGGAGCCATCATCAGTGGTGTCATCCCCGACGCCACTAGGGGTTGTGTAGTCAGGATCGGTGTCTTCCGCGGCGTCCTCATAGCGGTGAGGTTCTTCCTCCAACTCCTGGGACAGCTCCCAGAATTTCTTGCCGCCTGAACCGCCGACCTCATCGTTGTGGGCCATGTTTCGCTCTAAATAGGAAAAAAGTTTGGTCAAAAAGTTGGTTATTGTCAAGGAACAAGATCATGGTCTCATCATTTAGGGTTTGTCGACACCGAGGCATCCTAAAAGCTAAGCTTTTATCATTTAGGGTTTGTCGACGCCGAGGCACCCTAAAAGCCTAAGCGTACATCATTTAGGTTCTCATCGACACCGAGGCACCCTATAGAAGCCAAGTTAAGTTTTCATCATTTAGGGTTTATCGATGCCGAGGCACCCTAGGTTGGGCCTAATCACTTGGCACTAACCACTTGGCTCTATTGCCACCTATGTTGGGTTTATCATCTAGGGTTTATCGATGCTAAGGACAATTCTAAGTTGGGCCTAATCACTTGGCTCTATTGCCACCTATGGTTTAATGCAGCAAGAATGGCGGGGCAGTTGATCCTACTTAACTAAGTACTAAGATACCCCGGCCCATCCATTAGTCGCAAGTACCCCATATGTCCTATTTTTAGCAAAGTCATGCTAAAATTCACGGAAAATTTCGGCATGACCTTTGCTGAAAATAGGACATATGGAGTACCCGAATTTGCCGGAGTGGAAGTTAATCGACATTCCGGCAAACTCAAGGGCCTCTCGGGGTACTTGCAAATTCATTACCCCACCCCCACCCAGTTGCAACCCCACAACACCCCACAATATCATCACGACACGATGGTCGGAGACAAAACCCCCCAATATCATCAAAATACTCCAATTATGAAGTAAAATTCCTGAAGTGTTCTAGGAGTAGAACCTGAAGTGTAGTCAGTGGCTTCACCTATGTGCATAAAAATCATAAAAATTCAAAATCATTTGAAACCTGATCACTAGTCATAAAAATTCAAAATCATTCAAAATCAAAATCTACTAATTAGTTCTTGTGCTCATCCAGTAGCGACATCTTTCATACATGATCAGTAGTCATGTACCAAATTTTTATTTAAACTGAATTTGCAAATCAACAAGAGCTCTACTAGTTTCAGACTAGATTTACACTAAATACACTAGAGTATTTGACCAGTAGTCATGTGAACTCTTTGAATTTGTAAACACTTCCAGACTTGAGCATTGAGAGTTCACAATTGCAAAAAATGTCCCTTGTTCCTGAACTTGTATTGTACTCCATTCATTCAAGCAGAAAGAAACAATTATTGTTGATACTCATGTGCTTCTTTCCAAATAATTTTATTTATTCAGAGTTTGAGAAATTTTGAACAAAAAAAGAACACAAGATACAGACTGAATTTGATGTTCAAAAATAACTGATAGTAGCATGCTATGGTACAGATAAAGTTGGGTCATAGTAACACACAGTAACATTTCTGGAATCCAAATTGAAACAATAAATCACATGTAGCTAGCAACTGAAAATCAAATTGGCACTTTCTCCAAACTCATACATGTCTTCTATTTTTGTAGCATCAGTGCTCACCTCGACGGATTAACTGGATTTTCTACAAACACCAAGTACTAGGGCACACAAAAGTTCTGAAATTTGTGTGCCTAACTGAATTAACTGAATTTTCAGTAACCGAATAAACTGAATTTTCAAAACTGACAAATATTAATAGGTTGACTATAGCAAATCCAATTTGCATGCTTCACTACATATAATTTACAATAATCCGAGGGGACAAATACATCACTGGAAAAGTCAATTCAGGTTTATCTGAATTGGCAGCTACAGTGATGCCATTAAAGCTAGCTAGAGGGAAAAGCCATTTAAAAAAAATCCTCTCATCTCATATGAGGAGTGTTAATCGTAAGACTAATAGTTTGTTGTGCAGTACAGCTACAATGATGCCCTGTCCATTTTGTCCCTCCCCGACTAGATACTAGAGTAGCACTGTTGATGCCCTGTTCTTGCTGAACTTTATGACAGTATATACAACAACTTATCCTCTTAAGCCAAAACAACTTTCTAAAAGCCAGATGCAACTTGTTGAGCTAATTTTGAGCAGAACTCCTTGAGGAACTAGCAGCAAAAGGTACTGAACTAGCAGCAAGCTTGTGTTATTTCTTACTAAGGTACTGAACTAGCAGCAAAAGGTACTGAACTAGCAGCAAGCTTGTGTTATTTCTTACTAAGGTACTGAACTGATCAGAACTTCAGAACAGTGAGCTTTACATACTAATTTCAGAGGGATTTGAACCTAATTTGACCTAAATTCGAGAGGGATTTGACCTTATTTTGCATCTACACTAGCCCCTAATCCATGGCTAGAGCTAGTAGTAGGAACACATGGTAGAGTAATTAGGTAGCCTTGAGGAACCCAAATCCATGGCTGCTAGATCGAATGAAACAAGGAGGGGAGAGGGGACGGAGGGGAGTTGGGGGCACCTTCACCTTGGGTGGATGAACGATGGCGCCGTGGATTTAGAGGTCTAGGTGGAAGAAGCCCTGGATTGCGGCGACTGTGGTGGCTGGGTGCGCCCCTCCTGCTCCTCCTCCTCGAGCAGGACAAGGTCGGCGGCTACACGGTGAGGAGAAGGCCCTCCTCTCCTCTCCGGGCATCGTCCTGGTCGCTTGCCGGCGCGGTCTACCTGTAGAGACGAGACAAGAAGGGGTCAGGGGTTTGGAGTGGAGGGGGGCTTACGGGCGGAGGAGGACGGGCGGAGGAGGAGGGTGGCTTACGGGCGGAGGAGGACGGGCGGCGGCGCAGTAGGGGCGGCGGAGGGAGGCGATGCTGGGCTCCTGTGCCGGCTGCGGGGCAGCAGAGGCTTCGGATGGCTGGGTGCGCCGCGGCGTCGGGCTAGCAGTCATGGCGGCAGGTGGGGGAGCCGAAGCGGGTGTGGAGCGGGCGCGGGGGTCGTTGGAGCGGGCCGGGGGTCGTCGGAGCGGGCGTGGCGGGGGAGGGAAGCGGGATCTGGCGAGGGAGAGGGAAGGGGGGATCGGGCGAAGGGGTATCCAGCTAGACACTATAGCAATGGCGCACCACCCTCTGGTGCGCCATTAGTAGTTTTTTTTTCTGATAGCAATGGCGCACCCTCCACTGGTGCGCCATTAGTAACTTTTGTTCTGACAGCAATGGCGCACCCTCCTCTGGTGTGCCATTAGTAACATTTTTTTTCATTATTTCTTGTTGCATCTAATAATTTGTTTTTTATCAAATTTGTTATTTTCATGAGGACTAGAACAGAAAATATCATCAAATATCATCAATTTTTTTTGAAAATATCATCAAATTTGTTTTTTATTTTTAATTGAAAATATCATCAAATAATTTTTATACTAATGGCGCACTGTGGCATAGTGCGCCATTGCTAGTTTAAACTAGTAATGGCGCACTATTCAACGGTGCGCCATTAGTAGTTTTGCAAAAAAGTAAAAAAATACAGTAGTGGTGCACTCTACGGCTGGTGCGCCATTAGTAGTTCTAACTACTAATGGCGCGCCATTAGTATGTTTGAAAAAATGAAAAAAACATTTTGTTACTAGTGGCGCACCATGTGACAGGTGCGCCATTAGTGTCTTCCACACTAATGGCGCACCAGCACATGGTGCGCCACTACTATATAGTAGTGGCGCACCACATGACAGGTGCGCCATTAGTGTCCATTCCATCTATAGCCCTTTTCCTAGTAGTGCCTGCACAGATCACTTCACCATCACCGTCACCACGTCATCGTGCTGTCAGAACTCATCTACTTCCTCGACACTTTGCTGGATCAAGAATTCGAGGGACGTCATCGAGCTGAATGTGTGCAGAACTTGGAGGTGCCGTAAGTTCGGTGCTTGATTGGTCGGAACGATAAGAAGTTTAACTACATCAACTGCGTTGTCAAACGCTTCTGCTTTCGGTCTACGAGGGTACATAGACACACTCTCCCCCTCTCGTTGCTATGCATCTCCTAGATAGATCTTGCGTGAGCGTAGGATTTTTTTTGAAATTGCATGCTACATTCCCCAATAGTGGCATCTGAGCCAGGTCTATGCGTAGATGATATGCACGAGTACAACACAAGGAGTTGTGGGCAGTGATCGTCATACTTCTTACCTGTTGGGGAACGTAGCGTAATTTCAAAAAAATTCATACGATCATGCAAGATCTACGTAGGAGATTTATAGCAACGAGAGGGGGAGAGTGTGTCCACGTACCCTTGTAGACCGAAAGCGGAAGTGTTAGTTTAACGCAGTTGATGTAGTCTAACGTCTTCTTGATTCAACCGATCAAGTACCGAATGTACGACACCTCCGAGTTCTGCACACGTTCAGCTCGATGACGTTCCTTGAACTCTTGATCCAACAAAGTGTTGAGGGAGAGTTTCGTTAGCACCATGGCATGGTGACGGTGATGGTGAAGTGATCTGCGCAGGGCTTCGCCTAAGCACTACGACGATATGACCGGAGGAGTAAACAATGGAGGAGGGCGCCGCACATGGCTAGGAACAATTGTTGTGTGTTGGAGGATCCCCCCTCCCCCGTACACAAAGGAGGGAGAGGGGAGGAGGCCGGCCTAGGGGCGCCCCAAGTGGGAGGAGTCCCACTTGGGCTCCTAGTCCAATTTGGCCCCCTTCCTTTTATCGGAGGGGGAAATGGGGAAGGGGAGGGAGAAGGAGAAGGAAAGGGGGGCCACGCCCCCTCCCTTAGTCCAATTCGGACTCCTCCCTTGGGGGGGGGGGCGCCACCCTTATGGGCTGGCTTGCCTCCCTCCTATGGCCCATGTGGCCCATATCTTCCCCCGGGGGGTTCCGGTAACCTACCGATACTTCGATACGTACCCGATACATTTCGAAACACTTCCGGTGTCCGAATACTATCGTTCAATATATCAATCTTTACCTCTCGACCATTTCGAGACTCCTCATCATGTACGTGATCTCATCCGGGACTCCAAACAATCTTTGGTCACCAAAACATGTAACTCTTAATACAAATCGTCATCAAACGTTAAGAGTGCGGACCCTACGGGTTCGAGAACTATGTAGACATGACCGAGACACCTGTCCGGTCAATAACCAACAGCAGAACCTGGATGCTCATATTGGTTCCTACATATTATATGAAGATCTTTATCGGTCAAACCGTAATGACAACATACGTCATTCCCTTTGTCATCAGAATGTTACTTGCCCGAGATTCGATCGTCGGTATCTTCATACCTAGTTGAATCTCGTTACCGGCAAGTCGCTTTACTCATTCCGTAATGCATCATCCTGTAATTAACTGATTAGTCACATTGCTTGCAAGGCTTATCATGATGTGCTTGATACGTCTCCGTCGTATCTACTTTTCCAAACACTTTTGCCCTTGTTTTGGACTCTAACTTGCATGATTTGAATGGAACTAACCCGGACTGACGCTGTTTTCAGCAGAATTGCCATGGTGTTATTTTGTGCAGAAATAAAAGTTCTCGGAATGACCTGAAAATCAACAGAGATTATTTTTGGAATATAAAAAATACTGGAAGAAAGATCCATGTCAGGGGGCCCACACCCTGTCCACGAGGGTGGGGGCGCGCCCCCTGCCTCGTGGGCCCCCTGATGCTCCACCGACCTCAACCTTGACTCCATACATTCATTTCGGGGAGAAAAAAATCAGAGAGAAGGATTCATCACGTTTTACGATACAGAGCCGCCGCCATGTCCTAAACTCTCTCGGGAGGGCTAATCTGGAGTCCGTTCGGGGCTCCGGAGAGGGGAATCCGTCGCCATCGTCATCATCAATCTTCCTCCATCACCAATTTCATGATGCTCACCGCCGTGCGTGAGTAATTCCATCGTAGGCTTGCTGGGCGGTGATGGGTTGGATGAGATTTATCATGTAATCGAGTTAGTTTTGTTAGGGTTTGATCCCTAGTATCCACTATGTTCTGAGATTGATGTTGTTATGACTTTGCTATGCTTAATGCTTGTCACTAGGGCCCGAGTGCCATGATTCCAGATCTGAACCTATTATGTTTTCATGAATATATCTAAGTTCTTGATCCCATCTTGCAAGTCTATAGTCACATACTATGTGTTATGATCCGGCAACCCCGAAGTGACAATAATCGGGACCACTCCCGGTGATGAACGTAGTTTGAGGAGTTCATGTATTCACTATGTGTTAATGCTTTGGTCCGGTATTCTATTAAAAGGAGGCCTTAATATCCCTTAGTTTCCAATAGGACCCCGCTGCCACGGGAGGGTAGGACAAAAGGTGTCATGCATGTTCTTTTCCATAAGCACGTATGACTATATTCGGAATACATGCCTACATTACATTGATGAACTGGAGCTAGTTCTGTGTCACCCTAGGTTATGACTGTTACATGATCGATCGCATCCAGCATAATTCTCTATCACCGATCCATTGCCTACGAGCTTTCCATATATTGTTCTTTGCTTATTTACTTTTCCGTTGCTATTGTTACAATCATTATAAAACACCAAAAATATTACTTTTGCTACCGTTACCACTACTATCATATTACCTTGCTACTAAATACTTTGCTGTAGATATTAAGTTATCCAGGTGTGGTTGAATTGACAACTCAACTGCTAATACTTGAGAATATTCTTTGGCTCCCCTTGTGTCGAATCAATAAATTTGGATTGAATACTCTACTCTCGAAAACTGTTGCGATCCCCTATGCTTGTGGGTTATCAAGACTATTTTCTGGCGCCGTTGCCGGGGAGCATAGCTCTATTCTTTGAGTCACTTGGGATTTATATCTGCTTATCATTATGAAGAACTTGAAATATCAAAGAACCAAGATTTTTCCCTCAACTACGAGGGGAGGTAAGGAACTGCCATCTAGCTATGCACTTGATTCACCTTCTGTTTTGAGTAAGCTCGCGACACCTAAACCTGCTTCTGCTATTAATTCTGATATGTCACATGTTATTGATGATGCCACTTCTGCTATGCATGATACTTATGATGAAACTACTTCTATGCTTGATACTACTATGCCACTAGGTGAATTTCTTGATGAACAACTTGCTAGGGCTAGAGAGAATGAAATTATTGAAACTGATAATATTGATGAAAGTGATGATGAAGATTCTCCCCCTAGATATGAATTGCCTGTTGTTCCTGAGGGTTATGTTATGGATGAAGAAACTACTAGAGACTTTCTTGCCTGCAATGATAGATCTGATCTTAAGAAATTATTAGCTAAGCTTAAAGAAAAATCTCTGAATGCTAGAATGAAATATGATCCTGCTTATGCTACTTCACCTATCTTTGTTACTGATAAGGATTATGATTTCTCTGTTGATCCTGAGTTAATTACTTTGGTTGAATCTGATCCTTTTTATGGCTATGAATCTGAAATTGTTGTGGCACATCTTACTAAATTAAATGATATAGCTACTCTGTTGATTAATGATGAGAAAACTCGCTACTATTATATCCTTAAATTATTCCTGTTCTCATTAAAGGATGATGCTAAGATATGGTTTAATTCTCTTTGTCCTGGTTATGTGTGTAGTCCCCAGGATATGATTTATTACTTATCTACTAAATATTTCCCCGATCATAAGAAACAAGCTGCTTTAAAGGAAATATAAAATTTTGTGCAAATTGAAGAAGAGAGTCTCCCACAAGCTTGGGGGAGGCTTCTCCGATTACTTAATGCTTTGCCTGATCATCCTCTCAAGAAAAATGAAATACTTGATATCTTCTATAATGGACTAATCGATGCTTCCAGAGATTACCTGGATAGTTGTGCTGGTTGTGTTTTCAGGGAAAGAACTATTGATCAAGCTGAAATTCTATTGAATAATATGCTGACTAATGAAAATAATTGGACACTTCTTGAACCAACTCCTAAGCCAACTCCGAAGAAAAGGGGTATTCTATTTCTTAGTCCTGAAGATATGCAAGAGGCAAAGAAATCTATGAAAGAAAAATGTATTAAAGCTGAAGATGTTAAGAATTTACCACCTATTGAAGAAATACACAGTCTTAATTTGCCGCCTGTTGAAGAAACACATGGTCTTGATAACCCGACGTAGGTAGTAAAGGTAAATTCTCTCTATAGATATGATAAAGCTGAAATCCCTCCTACTAAGTTTGCTAGCCAATGCTTAGATGAGTTTGATAATTTTATGGTTAAACAAGAAGACTTCAATGCTTATGTTGGGAGACAATTGAAACACAATGCTTATATGATTGAACACTTGAGTGATTATATGGCTAGTGTTAAAGGTGAACTTAAACTTATTAGATAACATGCTTCTATGGTTACCACTCAAGTAGAACAAGTACTTAAAGCTCAAAATGACTTGCTCAATGAATTAAATAGTAAGAAAAATAATAATGTTGTTAGAGTTGTGACTAGAGGTGGTAAAATGACTCGGGAACCCTTGTATCCTGAGGGCCATCCTAAGAGAATTGAGCAAGATTCTCAGAGAACTAATATAGATGCATCTAGTCCTTCTAAAAGGAAGAAAAAGAAAAATGATAGGACTTGGCATGCTTCTAGTGAACCTGTTATTGACACACCTGAGAATCCCAATGATATTTCTATTCCCGATGCTGAAACACAACCTGGTAATGAACATGAACCTAGTGATAATGTTAATGATGATGTTCATGTTGATGCTCAACCTAGTAATGATAATGATGTAGAGATTGAACCTGCTATTGATCTTGATAACCCACAATCAAAGAATCAATGTTATGATAAGAGAGACTTTGCTGCTAGGAAGCATGGTAAAGAAAGAGAACCATGGGTTCAGAAACCCATGCCTTTTCCTCCTAAGCCATCCAAGAAAAAGGATGATGAGGATTTTGAGCGCTTTGCTGAAATGATTAGACCTATGTTTTTGCGTATGCGTTTGACTGATATTCTTAAAATGAATCCTTATGCTAAGTATATGAAGGATATTGTTACTAATAAAAGAAAGATACCGAAAGCTGAAATTTCCACCATGCTTGCTAATTATACTTTTAAGGGTGGAATACCAAAGAAACTTGGAGATCCAGGAGTACCAACTATACCATGCTCCATTAAAAGAAACTATGTTAAAACTGCTTTATGTGATCTTGGAGCCGGTGTTAGTGTTATGCCTCTCTCTTTATATCGTAGACTTGGTTTGAATAAGTTGACACCTACTAAAATATCTTTGCAAATGGCTGACAAATCAACTGCTATACCTATCGGTATTTGTGAGGATGTGCATGTTGTGGTTGTAAATGTTACTATTTTAACAGACTTTGTTATTCTTGATATTCCCGAGGACGATAGTATGTCTATTATTCTTGGAAGACCCTTTTTGAATACTGCAGGGGCTGTTATTGATTGCACCAAAGGCAATGTCACTTTTCATGTTAATGGTAATGAGCATATGGTACACTTTCCGAGGAAACAACCTCAAGTCCACAGTATCAATTCTATTGGAAAAATTCCAACAGTTACTATTGGAGGTTTTGAATTTCCTCTTCCTACTATCAAGAAGAAATATGATATTCTTATTGTTGGGGACATGCCCCCGTTGAGGTAACATAGTGTTATTCGAAATTTCTTCGGTTCCATGTTATTCGGAATGAGTTTGTTAACAAGACTTGAACAACCTTGTTAGTGGATTCCTTTTGATGAGCATGAGATGGATGAAGTTAGGAAACACAACTCTTTGTACCCTCTTTTTAATTTTTGTTATTTTATATTAAATAAAGCAAAAATAGTATTTTCTGTCTGTTTTCTGAATTATCCATGCAATGAAAAATACCCCAAAAATAGAAGTTCTCCAAATGCCCTGAAATTTAAATATGTTTTTTCAAGAATATTTGAGAATATCTCGCACTGAAAACATAGCAGGGGGAGCAGCCATGTGTCCACGAGGGTGGAGGGTGCTCCCCCTGCCTCATGGACCCCACGTGGGTCCCCTCCACTTATTCCAGCCACCACACACTCCTTCTTCCTCCCAAAAAAATCACTAGCCAGCTCAAACCCGAGTTCTTGCTCATCTTGCTGCCATTTTCGATCTCCTTGCTCAAAGCTCCATTCACAAAACTGCTTTGGGGGATTGTTCTTTGGTATGTGACTCCTCCAATGGTCCAACTAGTTTTTGTTCTAGTGCTTTATTTATTACAAATTTTTGCTGCCTAGGTGACTCTGTTCTTGAGCTTGCATGTCAAATTTATTTGGTCCCAAGTAGTTCTAATGCATGATATAGTCTCTAGGCACTTGTGGGAGTAGTTGCTATCAATTTTGTTGAGTTTGGTTCACTTTTATTTTGAAGTTACTAGAAATTTCTGAAATTTTCAGAAAAAGATGAAGAGATTTTTGAGGGGCTCCTCGAGCCGAAGCTCGAAGGATAAGCAAAGTGAGGAGGATAAGAGGCGCAAATATAATCTCCCTCGCACCGCGGAAGTGAAGGAAATATGCCCTAGAGGCAATAATAAAGTTATTATTTATTTCCTTATATCATGATAAATGTTTATTATTCATGCTAGAATTGTATTAACCGGAAACATAATACATGTGTGAATACATAGACAAACAGAGTGCCACTAGTATGCCTCTACTTGACTAGCTCGTTGATCAAAGATGGTTATGTTTCCTAACCATAGACATGAGTTGTCATTTGATTAACAGGATCACATCATTAGGAGAATGATGTGATTGACTTGACCCATTCCGTTAGCTTAACACTTGATCGTTTAGTTTGTTGCTATTGCTTTCTTCATGACTTATACATGTTCCTATGACTATGAGATTATGCAACTCCCGTTTACCGGAGGAACACTTTGTGTGCCACCAAACGTCACAACGTAACTGGGTGATTATAAAGGTGCTATACAGGTGTCTCCGAAGGTACTTGTTGGGTTGGCGTATTTTGAGATTAGGATTTGTCACTCCTATTGTCGGAGAGGTATCTCTGGGCCCACTCGGTAATGCACATCACTATAAGCCTTACAAGCATTGCAACTAATGAGTTAGTTGCGGGATGATGTATTACGGAATGATTAAAGAGACTTGCCGGTAATGAGATTGAGGGCCAGTTCTTTTGGGTGGCTTAAAAAATAAGCTGCCTCTCCCCAGCTTAAAAAATAAGCCGCTCCCAAAATTCATGGAGGCTTCTAGATTAGTAATCCCATAACTAGTTCAGAAGCCCCAATAAATAAGGGAGGGGGCTTATGACAAAAGCTAGGGAGGCGGCGGCTTATTTTTTAAGCCGCCAAAAGAACTGGCCCTGAACTAGGTATTGAGATACCGATGATCGAATCTCGGGCAAGTAACATACCTATGACAAAGGGAACAACGTATGTTGTTATGCGGTTTGACCGATAAAGATCTTCGTAGAATATGTAGGAGCCAATATGAGCATCCAGGTTCCGCTAATGGTTATTGACCGGAGACGTGTCTCGGGCATGTCTACATAGTTCTCGAACCCGTAGGGTCCGCATGCTTAAAGTTCGATGACGGTTATATTATGAGTTTATGTGTTTTGATGTACCGAAGGAGTTCGGAGTCCTGGATGAGATCGAGGACATGACGAGGAGTCTCGAAATGGTCGAGACGTAAAGATCGATATATTGGACGACTATATTCGGACATCGGAAAGGTTCCGAGTGATTTGGGTATTTTCGGGAGTACTAGGGAGTTGCGGGAATTCGTATTGGGCCTTAATGGGCCATACGGGAAATGAGAGAAAGGCCTCAAAGGTTGGCCGCACCCCTCCCCATGGGCTGGTCCGAATTGGACTAGGGAGGGAGGGCGTACCCTTCCTTCCTTCTCCCTTTCCCTTCCCTTTCCTTCCCTCCTACTCCTACTACTTGGAAGGGCTCCTAGTTCTACTAGGAAAGGGGGAATCCTACTCCCGGTGGGAGTAGGACTCCCCTAGGGCGCGCCATAGAGAGGGCCGGCCCTCCCCCTCCTCCACTCCTTTATATACGGGGGCAGGTGGCACCCCAAAGACACAACAATTGATCTCTTGATCTCTTAGCCGTGTGCGTTGCCCCCCTCCACCATAATCCACCTCGATCATATCGTAGTGGTGCTTAGGCGAAGCCCTGCGTCGGTAGAACATCATCATCGTCACTACGCCGTCGTACTGACGAAACTCTCCCTCAACACCCGGCTGGATCGGAGTTCGATGGACGTCATCGAGTTGAACGTGTGCAGAACTCGGAGGTGCCGTGCGTTCGGTACTTGATCGGTCGGATCATGAAGACGTACGACTACATCAACTGCGTTGTGCTAACGCTTCCGCTTTCGGTCTACGAGGGTACGTGGACAACACTCTCCCCTCTTGTTGCTATGTATCACCATGATTTGATTAGATGAACTTAATTATCATGAACTTAGTCTAAAATCTTTACACTATGTCTTGTAGATCAAATGGCCCACACTAATGTTGCCCTCAACTTCAACGCGTTCCTAGAGAAAACCAAGCTGAAAGATGATGGCAGCAACTATATGGACTGGGTCCGGAACCTGAGGATCATCCTCATAGCTGCCAAGAAAGATTATGTCCTAGAAGCACCGCTAGGTGACGCACCCATCCCAGAGAACCAAGACGTTATGAACGCTTGGCAATCACGTCCTGATGATTACTCCCTCGTTCAGTGCGGCATGCTTTACAACTTAGAACCAGGGCTCCAAAAGCGTTTTGAGCGACACGGAGCATATGAGATGTTCGAAGAGCTGAAAATGGTTTTCCAAGCTCATGCCCGGGTCGAGAGATATGAAGTCTCCGACAAGTTCTTCAGTTGTAAGATGGAGGAAAACAGTTCTGTCAGTGAGCACATACTCAAAATGTCTGGGTTGCATAACCGCTTGACTCAGCTGGGAGTTAATCTCCTGGATGACGCGGTCATTGACAGAATCCTTCAGTCGCTTCCATCGAGCTACAAGAGCTTTGTGATGAACTTCAATATGCAGGGGATGGAAAAGACCATTCCTGAGGTATATTCAATGCTGAAATCAGCAGAGGTGTAAATCAAAAAGGAACATCAAGTGTTGATGGTGAATAAAACCACTAAGTTCAAGAAAGGCAAGGGTAAAAAGAACTTCAAGAAGGACGGCAAGGGAGTTGCCGTGCCCGGTAAGCAAGCTGCCGGGAAGAAGGCAAAGAATGGACCCAAGCCTGAGACTGAGTGTTTTTATTGCAAGGGAAGTGGTCACTGGAAGCGAAACTGCCCCAAATACTTAGCGGACAAGAAGGCCGGCAACACTAAAGGTATATGTGATATACATGTAATTGATGTGTACCTTACCAGTACTCGTAGTAGCTCCTGGGTATTTGATACCGGTGCGGTTGCTCACATTTGTACCACAAAGCAGGAGCTGCGGAATAAGCGGAGACTGGCGATGGATGAGGTGACGATGCGCGTCGGGAATGGTTCCAAGGTCGATGTGATCGCCGTCGGCACGCTACCTCTACATTTACCTACGGGATTAGTTTTAAACCTCAATAATTGTTATTTAGTGCCAGCTTTGAGCATGAACATTGTATCAGGATCTCGTTTAATTCGAGATGGCTACTCATTTAAATATGAGAATAATGGTTGTTCTATTTATATGAGAGATATGTTTTATGGTCATGCTCCGCTGGTGAATGGTTTATTCTTAATGAATCTCGAGCGTAATGTTACACATATTCATAGTGTGAATACCAAAAGATGTAAGGTTGATAATGATAGTCCCACATACTTGTGGCATTGCCGCCTTGGTCACATAGGTGTCAAACGCATGAAGAAGCTCCATGCAGATGGACTTTTGGAGTCTCTTGATTACGAATCATTTGACACGTGCGAACCATGCCTCATGGGTAAAATGACCAAGACTCCGTTCTCAGGAACAATGGAGCGAGCAACCAACTTATTGGAAATCATACATACTGATGTGTGCGGTCCAATGAGTGTTGAGGCTCGCGGTGGCTATCGTTATGTTCTCACCCTCACTGATGACTTGAGTAGATATGGGTATGTCTACTTAATGAAACACAAGTATGAGACCTTTGAAAAGTTCAAGGAATTTCAGAGTGAGGTTGAGAATCAACGTGACAGAAAAATCAAGTTCTTGCGATCAGATCGTGGGGGAGAATACTTGAGTCATGAATTTGGCACACACTTAAGGAAATGTGGAATAGTTTCACAACTCACGCCGCCTGGAACACCTCCGCGTAATGGTGTGTCCGAACGTCGTAGTCGCACTCTATTGGATATGGTGCAATCTATGATGTCTCTTACTGATCTACCGCTGTCATTTTGGGGCTATGCTTTAGAGACCGCCGCATTCACTTTAAATAGGGCTCCGTCGAAATCCGTTGAGATGACACCGTATGAATTATGGTTTGGGAAGAAACCTAAGCTGTCGTTTCTAAAAGTTTGGGGATGTGATGCTTATGTCAAGAAACTTCAACCTGAAAATCTCGAACCCAAGTCGGAAAAATGCGTCTTCATAGGATACCCTAAAGAAACAATTGGGTATACCTTCTACCTCAGATCCGAAGGCAAGATCTTTGTTGCCAAGAATGGATCCTTTCTAGAGAAGAGTTTCTCTCAAAAGAAGTAAGTGGGAGGAAATTAGAACTCGATGAAGTATTACCTCTTGAACCAGTAAGTGGCGCAGCTCAAGAAAATGTTCCTGAGGTGCCTGCACCGACTAGAGAGGAAGTTAATGATGATGATCATGAAACTTCAGATAAAGTTGCTACTGAACTTCGTAGGTCCACCAGGACACGTTCCGCACCAGAGTGGTACGGCAACCCTGTCCTGGAAACCATGTTGTTAGACAATGGTGAACCTTCGAACTATGAGGAAGCAATGGCGGGCCCAGATTCCGACAAATGGCTGGAAGCCATGGAATCTGAGATAGGATCCATGTATGAAAACGAAGTATGGACTTTGACTGACTTGCCCGATGATCAGCGATCCATAGAAAATAAATGGATCTTTAAGAAGAAGACAGACGCGGATGGTAATGTAACCATCTATAAAGCTTGGCTTGTCTCTAAGGGTTATCGACAAGTTCAAGGGGTTGACTACGATGAGACTTTCTCACCCGTAGCGAAGCTGAAGTCCGTTCAAATCATGTTAGCAATTGCCGCATTCTATGATTATGAGATATGGCAAATGGACGTCAAAACAGCATTCCTTAATGGTTTCCTTAAGGAAGAATTGTATATGATGCAGCCGGAAGGTTTTGTCGATCCTAAGAATGCTGACAAGGTGTGCAAGCTCCAACGCTCGATCTATGGGCTGGTGCAAGCATCTCGGAGTTGGAACATTCGTTTCGATGAGATGATCAAAGCATTTGGGTTTACGCAGACTTATGGAGAAGCCTGCATTTACAAGAAAGTGAGTGGGAGCTCTGTAGCATTTCTCATATTGTATGTGGATGACATATTGTTGATGGGAAATGATATAGAATTCTTGGAAAGCATAAAGGCCTACTTGAACAAGTGTTTTTCAATGAAGGATCTTGGAGAAGCTGCTTACATATTAGGCATCAAGATCTATAGAGATAGATCAAGACGCCTCATTGGTCTTTCACAGAGTACGTACCTTGACAAGATATTGAAGAAGTTCAATATGGATCAGTCAAAGAAGGGGTTCTTGCTTGTGTTGCAAGGTACGAGATTGAGCACGGCTCAATGCCCGACCACGGCAGAAGATAGAGAAAAGATGAGTGTCGTCCCCTATGCCTCGGCCATAGGGTCTATCATGTATGCTATGCTGTGTACCAGACCTGATGTAAACCTTGCCGTAAGTTTGGTAGGAAGGTACCAAAGTAATCCTGGCATGGAACACTGGACAGCGGTCAAGAATATCCTGAAGTACCTGAAGAGGACTAAGGATATGTTTCTCGTTTATGGAGGTGACGAAGAGCTTGTCGTAAAGGGTTACGTCGATGCTAGCTTCGACACAGATCTGGATGACTCTAAGTCACAAACCGGATACGTGTATATTTTGAATGGTGGGGCAGTAAGCTGGTGCAGTTGCAACCGAAGCATTGTGGCGGGATCTACATGTGAAGCGGAGTACATGGCAGCCTTGGAGGCAGCACAAGAAGCAATCTGGGTGAAGGAGTTCATTACCGACCTAGGAGTCATTCCCAATGCGTCGGGCCCGATGACTCTCTTCTGTGACAACACTGGAGCTATTGCCCTTGCCAAGGAGCCCAGGTTTCACAGGAAGACCATGCATAGCAAGCGTCGCTTCAACTCCATTCGTGAAAGTGTTCAAAATGGAGACATAGATATTTGTAAAGTACATACGGACCTGAATGTGGCAGATCCGTTGACTAAACCTCTCCCTAGAGCAAAACATGATCAACACCAGAACTCTATGGGTGTTCGATTCATCACAATGTAACTAGACTATTGACTCTAGTGCAAGTGGGAGACTATTGGAAATATGCCCTAGAGGCAATAATAAAATGGTTATTATTATATTTCTTTGTTCATGATAATTGTCTATTGTTCATGCTATAATTGTGTTATCCGGAAATCGTAATACATGTGTGAATACATAGACCACAACACGTCCCTAGTGAGCCTCTAGTTGACTAGCTCGTTGATCAAAAGATAGTCATGGTTTCCCGACTATGGACATTGGATGTCATTGATAACGGGATCACATCATTAGGAGAATGATGTGATGGACAAGACCCAATCCTAAGCATAGCTCAAAGATCGTGTAGTTCGTTTGCTATAGCTTTTCTGAATGTCAAGTAACATTTCCTTAGACCATGAGATTGTGCAACTCCCGGATACCGTAGGAGTGCTTTGGGTGTGCCAAACGTCACAACGTAATTGGGTGACTATAAAGGTACACTACGGGTATCTCCGAAAGTGTTTGTTGGGTTGGCACGAATCGAGACTGGGATTTGTCACTCCGTATGACAGAGAGGTATCTCTGGGCCCACTCGGTAATGCATCATCATAATGAGCTCAATGTGACCAAGTGGTTGATCACGGGATCATGCATTACGGTACGAGTAAAGTGACTTGCCGGTAACGAGATTGAACGAGGTATTGGGATACCGACGATCGAGTCTCGGGCAAGTAACATACCGATTGACAAAGGGAATTGTATACGGGATTGATTGAATCCTCGACATCGTGGTTCATCCGATGAGATCATCGAGGAGCATGTGGGAGCCAACATGGGTATCCAGATCCCGTTGTTGGTTATTGACCGGAGAGTCATCTCGGCCATGTCTGCGTGTCTCCCGAACCCGTAGGGTCTACACACTTAAGGTTCGGTGACGCTAGGGTTGTTGAGATATTAGTATACGGTAACCCGAAAGTTGTTCGGAGTCCCGGATGAGATTCCGGACGTCATGAGGAGTTCCGGAATGGTCTAGAGGTGAAGATTTATATATAGGAAGTCAAGTTTCGGCCATCGGGAAAGTTTCGGGGGTAATCGGTATTGTACCGGGACCACTGGAAGGGTCCCGGGGGTCCACCGGGTGGGGCCACCTATCCCGGAGGGCCCATGGGCTTAAGTGGGAGGGGAACCAGCCCCTAGTGGGCTGGTGCACCCCCCATGGGCCTCCCCCTGCGCCTAGGGTTGGAAACCCTAGGGGTGGGGGGCGCCCCACTTGGCTTGGGGGGCACTCCACCCCCTTGGCCGCCGCCCCCCTTGGAGATTGCATCTCCTAGGGCCGGCCCCCCCTAGGGGTCCTATATATAGTGGGGGGAGGGAGGGCAGCCGCACCCTAGCCCCTGGCGCCTCCCTCTCCCTCTCGTGACACTTCTCCCTCTCCCTGAGCTTGGCGAAGCCCTGCCGAGATCACCGTTGCTTCCACCACCACACCGTCGTGCTGCTGGATCTCCATCAACCTCTCCTTCCCCCTTGCTGGATCAAGTTGGAGGAGACGTCTTCCCAATCGTATGTGTGTTGAATGCGGAGGTGTCGTCCGTTCGGCGCTAGGTCATCGGTGATTTGGATCACGACGAGTACGACTCCATCAACCTCGTTCTCTTGAACGCTTCCGCTCGCGATCTACAAGGGTATGTAGATGCACTCCCCTCTCCCTCATTGCTAGATGACTCCATAGATTGATCTTGGTGATGCGTAGAAAATTTTAAAATTCTGCTACGTTCCCCAACAACTCTCCCCTCTCGTTGCTATGCATCGCCATGATCTTGCGTGTGCGTAGGAAATTTTTGAAATTACTATGTTACCCAATAGTGGCATCCGAGCCAGGTTTTATGCGTTGATGTTATATGCACGAGTAGAACACAAGTGAGTTGTGGGTGATATAAGTCATATTGCTTACCAGCATGTCATACTTTGGTTCGGCGGTATTGTTGGATGAAGCGGCCCGGACCGACATTACACGTACGCTTACGCGAGACTGGTTCTACCGACGTGCTTTGCACACAGGTGGCTGGCGGGTGTCAGTTTCTCCAACTTTAGTTGAACCGAGTGTGGCTACGCCTGGTCCTTGCGAAGGTTAAAACAGCACCAACTTGACAAACTATCGTTGTGGTTTTGATGCGTAGGTAAGAACGGTTTTTGCTCAGCCCGTAGCAGCCACGTAAAACTTGCAACAACAAAGTAGAGGACATCTAACTTGTTTTTGCAGGGCATGTTGTGATGTGATATGGTCAGGACGTGATGAGATATAAGTTGTTGTATAAGATTATCATGTTTTTGTTGAAGTTATCGGCAACTGGCAGAAGCCTTATGGTTGTTTCTTTATTGCATAAGATGCAAGAGCCAAATAATTGCTTTACTTTATCATTATGCGATAGCAATAGTTGCAAGAGCAATAGTTGGCGAGACGGCCATGTGACGACACATTGATATAGATCAAGATGATGGAGATCATGGTGTCATGCCGGTGACGATGGAAATCATGACGATGCTTTGGAGATGGAGATCAAAGGCACAAGATGATGATGGCCATATCATGTCACATATTTTGATTGCATGTGATTTTTATCTTTTATACATCTTATTTTGCTTAGTTCGGCGGTAGCATTATAAGATGATCTCTCACTAAATTTCAAGATAAAAGTGTTCTCCCTGAGTATGCACCGTTGCCAAAGTTCGTCGTGCCTAGACACCACGTGATGATCGGGTGTGATAAGCTCTACGTCCATCTACAATGGGTGCAAGCCAGTTTTGCACACGCAGAATACTCAGGTTAAACTTGACGAGCCTAGCATATGCATATATGGCCTTGGAACACTAAGACCGAAAGGTCGAGCGTGAATCATATAGTAGATATGATCAACATAATGATGTTCACCATTGAAAGCTACTCCATTTCACGTGATGATCCATTATGGTTTAGTTGATTTGGATCACGTCATCACTTAGATGATTAGAGGGATGTCTATCTAAGTGGGAGTTCTTAAGTAATATGATTAATTGAACTTTAATTTATCATGAACTTAGTCTTGATAGTATTTGCATATCTATGTTGTAGTTCAATAGCTCGCGTTATTGCTTCCCTATGTTTTATATGTGTTCCTAGAGAAAACTAAGTTGAAAGATGATAGTAGCAATGATGCGGACTGGGTCCATGATCTGAGGTTTATCCTCATTTTTGCACAGAAGAATTATGTCCTTGATGCACCGCTAGGTGACTGACCTATTGCAGGAGCAGATGCAGACGTTATGAACGTTTGGCTAGCTCAATATGATGACTACTTGATAGTTTAGTGCACCATGCTTAACGTCTTAGAATCGGGGCTTCAAAGACGTTTTGAACGCCATGGAGCATATAAGATGTTCCACGAGTTGAAATTGGTATTTCATACTCATGCCCGTGTCAAGAGGTATGAGACCTCTGACAGTACTTTGCCTACAAGATGGAGGAGAATAGCTCAACCAGTGAGCATGTGCTCAGATTATCTGAGTACTACAATTGCTTGAATCAAGTGGGAGTTAATATTCCAGATAAGAGAGTAATTGACAAAGTTCTCTAGTCACTATCACTGAGTTACTAGAACTTAGTGATGAACTATAATATGCAAGGGATGACAAAAGTAATTCCCAAGCTTTTCATGATGCTGAAATCGACGAAGGTAGAAATCAAGAAAAGCATCAAGTGTTGATGGTTGACAAAGACCACTAGTTTCAAAAAGGGAAAAGGGAAGAAAGGGAACTTCAAGAAGAACGGCAAGCAAGTTGCTACTCAAGTGAAGAAGCCCAAGTCTGGACCTAAGCCTGAGACTGAGTGCTTCTACTGCAAAGGGACTGGCCACTAGAAGCGGAACTGCCCCAAGTATTTGGCGGATAAGAAGGATGGCGAGGTGAACAAAGGTATATTGGATATACATGTTATTGATGTGTACTTCACTAGTGTCTATAGCAACCCCTCGGTATTTGATACTAGTTCAGTTGCTAAGAGTAGTAACTTGAAACAAGAGTTGCAGAATGAACAGAGACTAGTTAAGGGTGAAGTGACGATGTGTGTTGGAAGTAGTTCCAAGAATGATATGATCATCATCGCACACTCCCTATACTTTCGGGATTAGTGTTGAACCTAAATAAGTGTTATTTGGTGTTTGCATTGAGCATGAATATGATTTGATCATGTTTTTTTGCAATACGGTTATTCATTTAAGTTAAGAATAATTGTTATTCTATTTACATGAATAAAACCTTCTATGGTTATACACCCAATGAAAATGGTTTGTTGAATCTCGATCGTAGTGATACACATATTCATAATATTGAAGCCAAAAGATGCAAAGTTAATAATGATAGTGCAACTTATTTGTGGCACTGCCGTTTAGGTCATATTGGTGTAAAGCGCATGAAGAAAATCCATGCTGATGGGCTTTTGGAATCACTTGATTATGAATCAGTTGATGCTTGCGAACCATGCCTCATGGGCAAAGATGACTAAGACTCTGTTCTCTAGAACAATGGAGCGAGCAACTGACTTATTGGATATAATACATACTGATGTATGAGGTCCGATGAGTGTTGAGGCTCGCAGCGGGTATCGTTATTTTCTGACCTTCACAGATGATTTGAGCAGATATGGGTATATCTACTTAAAGAAACATAAGTCTGAAACATTTGAAAAGTTCAAATAATTTCAGAGTGAAGTGGAAAATCATCATAACAAGAAAATAAAGTTTCTACGATCTGATCGCAGAGGTGAATATTTGATTTACGAGTTTGGTCTTCAATTAAAACAATGTGGAATAGTTTCACACACTCATGCCACCTGGAACACCACAACGTAATGGTATGTTCGAACGTCATAACCGTACTTTATTTGATATAGTGCAATCTATGATGTATCTTACCGATTTACCTCTATCATTTTGGGGTTATGCATTAGAGACACCTACATTCACGTTAAATAGGGCACCATCGAAATCTGTTGAGACGACGCCTTATGAACTGTGGTTTGGCAAGAAACCAAAGTTGTCGTTTCTTAAAGTTTGGGGCGGCGATGCTTATGTTAAAAAGTTTCAAACTGATAAGCTTGAAACCAAATCGGAGAAATGCATCTTCATAGGATACCCAAATGAAATTGTTGGGTACACCTTCTATCACAGATCCGAAGGCAAATTTGTTGCTGAGAATAGATCCTTTCTAGAGAAGGAGTTTCTCTCGAAAGAAGTGAGTGGGAGGAAAGTAGAACTTGATGAGGTAACTGTACCTGCTCTCTTATTGGAAAGTAGTTCATCACAGAAATCTGTTCCTGTGACTACTACACCAATTAGTGAGGAAGCTAATGATGATGATCATGTAAATTCAGATCAAGTTACTATCAAACCTCGTAGGTCAACCAGAGTGAGATCCGTACCAGAGTGGTACGGTAATCCTGTTCTGGAGGTCATGACCATGACGAACCTACGAACTATGAGGAAGCGATGATGAGCCCAGATTCCGCGAAATGGCTTGAGGCCATAAAATCTAAGATGGGATCCATGTATGAGAACAAAGTGTGGACTTTGGTTGACTTGACTGTTGATCAGCAAGCCATAGAAAATAAATGGATCTTCAAGAGGAAGACGGACGCTGATAGTAGTGTTACTATCTACAAAGCTATAGAATTGTCGCAAAAGGTTTTCGACAAGTTCAAGGTGTTGACTACGATGAGAGTTTCTCACTCGTATCTATGCTTAAGTCTGTCCGAATCATGTTAGCAATTACCGCATTTTATGAAATCTGGCAAATGGATAAACAAAACTGCATTCCTTAATGGATTTATTAAAGGAGAGTTGTATATGATGCAACCAGAAGGTTTTGTCAATCCTAAAGGTGCTAACAAAATATGCAAGCTCCAGCGATCCATCTATGGACTGGTGCAAGCATCTCGGAGTTGGAATATACACTTTGATAAGTTGATCAAAGCATATAGTTTTATACAGACTTGCGGTGAAGCCTGTATTTACAAGAAAGTGAGTGGGAGTACTACAACATTTCTGATAAGTATATGTGAATGACATATTGTTGATCGGAAATAATATAGAATTATTCCGCAAAGCATAAAGGAGTGTTTGAAAGGAGTTTTTTAAAGAAAGACCTCGATGAAGCTGCTTACATATTGAGCATCATTAGGAAATATGCCATAGAGGCAATAACAAAGTTATTATTTATTTCCTTAAATCATGATAAATGTTTATTATTCATGCTAGAATTGTATTAACCGGAAACATAATACATGTGTGAATACATAGACAAACAGAGTGTCACTATTATGCCTCTACTTGACTAGCTCGTTGATCAAAGATGGTTATGTTTCCTAACCATAGACATGAGTTGTCATTTGATTAACGGGATCACATCATTAGGAGAATGATGTAATTGACTTGACCCATTCCATTAGCTTAGCACTTGATCGTTTAGTTTGTTGCTATTGCTTTCTTCATGACTTATACATGTTCCTATGACTATGAGATTATGCAACTCCCGTTTACCGGAGGAACACTTTGTGTGCCACCAAACGTCACAACGTAACTGGGTGATTATAAAGGTGCTCTACAGGTGTCTCTGAAGGTACTTGTTGGGTTGGCGTATTTCGAGATTAGGATTTGTCACTCCGATTGTCGGAGAGGTATCTCTGGGCCCACTCGGTAATGCACATCACTATAAGCCTTACAAGCATTGCAACTAATGAGTTAGTTGCGGGATGATGTATTATGGACCGAGTAAAGAGACTTGCCGGTAATGAGATTGAACTAGGTATTGAGATACCGACGATCGAATCTCGGGCAAGTAACATACCTATGACAAAGGGAACAACGTATGTTGTTATGCGGTTTGACCGATAAAGATCTTCGTAGAATATGTAGGAGCCAATATGAGCATCCAGGTTCCGCTATTGGTTATTGATTGGAGACGTGTCTCGGTCATGTCTACATAGTTCTCGAACCCGTAGGGTCCGCACGCTTAAAGTTCGATGATGGTTATATTATGAGTTTATGTGTTTTGATGTACCGAAGGTGTTCGGAGTCCCAGATGAGATCGGGGACATGACGAGGAGTCTCGAAATGGTCGAGACGTAAAGATTGATATATTGGACGACTATATTCGGACATCGGAAAGGTTCCGAGTGATTCGGGTATTTTCGGGAGTACCTGGGAGTTACGGGAATTCGTATTGGGCCTTAATGGGCCATACGGGAAATGAGAGAAAGTCCTCAAAGGTTGGCCGCACCCCTCCCCATGGGCTGGTCCGAATTGGACTAGGGAGGGGGGCGTACCCTTCCTTCCTTCTCCTTTTCCCTTCCCTTTCCTTCCCTCCTACTCCTACTACTTGGAAGGGCTCCTAGTTCTACTAGGAAAGGGGGAATCCTACTCCCGGTGGGAGTAGGACTCCCCTAGGGCATGCCATAGAGAGGGACGGCCCTCCCCCTCCTCCACTCCTTTATATACGGGGGCAGGGGGCACCCCAAAGACACAACAATTGATCTCTTAATCTCTTAGCCGTGTGCGGTGCCCCCTCCACCATAATCCACCTCGATCATATCGTAACGGTGCTTAGGCGAAGCCCCGCGTCGGTAGAACACCATCATCGTCACCATGCCGTCGTGCTGACGAAACTCTCCCTCAACACTCGGCTAGATCGGAGTTCGAGGGATGTCATCGAGTTGAACGTGTGCAGAACTCAGAGGTGCCGTGCGTTCGGTACTTGATCGGTCGGATCGTGAAGACGTATGAATACATCAACCGCGTTGTGCTAACGCTTCCACTTTCGGTCTACGAGGGTACGTGGACAACACTCTCTCCTCTCGTTGCTATGTATCACCATGATCTTTCGTGTGCGTAGGAAATTTTTGAAATTACTACATTACCCAACAGGAAGTTCGGCCGTGTGAATGGCCTTGTGATGATTTCTTGAGAGCAGCCGGGATTTATGATGATTTTTATGAGTTGGATGAGATAATGAAAGATTCCCACTAGTATATGAAAGTGACAAAACAAAAGACTCTATCATGAAGATCATGGTGCTACTTTGAAGCACATGTGTGGCAAAGGATAGTAACATTGTCCCTTCTCTCTTTTTTGGGGCCTTCTCTTTTTTTATGGCCTTTCTCTTTTCTCCTCTTTTTTTAATGACTCACTTGGGACAATGCTCTAGAAAATGATGATCATCACACTTCTATTTACAACTCAATGATTACAACTCGATGCTAGAACAAAATATGACTCTATATGAATGCCTCCGGCGGTGTACTGGGATATGCAATGAACCAAGAGTGACATGTATGAAAGCATTATGAACGGTGGCTTTTGCCACAAATACTATGTCAACTTCATGATCATGATAAGAAATATGACAATGATGAATGCGTGTCATAATAAACGGAACGGTGGAAAGTTGCATGGCAATATATCTCGGAATGGCTATGGAAATGCCATAATAGGTAGGTACGATGGCTGTTTTGAGGAAGATATTAGGAGGTTTATGTGTGAAAGAGCGTATCATATCACGGGGTTTGGACGCACCGGCGAAGTTTGCACCAACTCTCAATGTGAGAAAGGGCAATGTGCGGTACCGAAGAGGCTAGCAATGATGGAAGGGTGAGAGTGCATATAATCCATGGACTCATAATTAGTCATAAAGAACTCACATACTTATTGCAAAAATCTACCAGTCATCAAAAACCTCGGCACTACGCGCATGCTCCTAGGGGGATAGATTGGTAGGAAAAGACCATCGCTCGTCCCCGACCGCCACTCATAAGGAAGACAATCAAAAAACACCTCATGTTTCAAATTTGTTACATAACGTTTACCATACGTGCATGATACGGGACTTGCAAACTTCAACACAAGCACTTCCCAAATTCACAACTACTCAACTAGCACGACTTTGATATTATTACCTCCATATCTCAAAACAATCATCAAGCATCAAAACTTCTCTTAGTATTCAAAACACTCATAGGAAATTTTTTACTAATCTTGAATACCTAGCATATTAGGATTATTTAAGCAAATTACCATGATATTTAAGACTCTCAAAATAATATAAGTGAAGCATGAGAGTTCATTAATTTCTAAAAAATACAATCACCACTGTGCTCTAAAAGATATAAGTGAAGCACTAGAGCAAATGACAAACTACTCTGAATGATATAAGTGAAGATCAATGAGTAGTCGAACAATTATGCAACTATATGAAGACTCTCTGAGATTTAATACTTTAAGATCTTGGTATTTTATTCAATCAGCAAGCAAAACTAAATAAAATAAAATGACTCTCCAAGCAAAACACATATCATGTGGTGAATAAAAATATAGCTCCAAATAAAGTTACCGATGAACGAAGACGAAAGAGGGGATGCCTTCCGGGGCATCCCCAAGCTTAGGCTCTTGGTTGTCCTTGAATATTTCCTTGGGGTGCCTTGGGCATCCCCAAGCTTAGTCTCTTGCCACTCCTTATTCCATAGTCCATCGAATCTTCACCCAAAACTTGAGAACTTCACAACACAAAACTTAAAGTAGAAAACTCATGAGCTCCGTTAGCGAAAGAAAACAAAACACCACTTCAAGGTACTGTAATGAAATCATTCTTTATTTATATTGGTGTTAAACCTACTGTATTCCAACTTCTCTATGGGTTATAAACTCTTTTACTAGCCATAGATTCATTAAAATAAGCAAACAACACACGAAAAACAGAATCTGTCAAAAACAGAACAGTCTGTAGTAATCTGTAACTAACGCAAACTTATGGAATCCCAAAAATTCTAAAATAAATTAATGGACGTGAGGAATTTACCTATTAATCATCTTCAAAAATAATTAACTAAATATTACTCTCCAATAAAAACTGGCAGCAATTCTCGTGAGCGCTAAAGTTTCTGTTTTTTACAGCATGATCGCAGAGACTTTCCCCAAGTCTTGCCAAAGGTTCTACTTGGCACAAACACTAATTAAACACAAAAACACAACCATAAAAGAGGCTATATGAAATATTTATTACTAAACAGTAACAAAAAGCAAGGAACAAAAATAAAGTTGGGTTGCCTCCCAACAAGCGCTATCGTTTAACGCCCCTAGCTAGGCATGATGATTTCAATGATGCTCACATAAAAGATAAGAATTAAAACATAAGGAGAGCATCATGAAGAATATGACTTAGCACATTTAAGTCTAACCCACTTCCTATGCATAGGGATTTTGTAAGCAAACAACTTATGGGAACAATAATCCACTAGCATAGGAAGGCAAAACAAGCATAACTTTAAAACTTTAAGCACATAGAGAGGAAACTTGATATTATTGCAATTCCTACAAGCATATGTTCCCCCCTCATAATAATTTTCAGTAGCATCATGAATGAATTCAACAATATAACCATCACCTAAAGCATTCTTTTCATGATCTACAAGCATAGAAAATTTACTACTCTCCGCATAAGCAAGTTTCTTCTCATGAATAATAGTGGGAGCAAACTCAACAAAATAATTATCATGTGAGGCATAATCCAATTGAAAACTAAAATCATGATGACAAGTTTCATGGATATCATTATTCTTTATAGCATACAAGTCATCACAATAATCATCATAGATAGCAACTTTGTTCTCATAATCAATTGGAACCTCTTCCAGAATAGTGGATTCATCACAAAATAAAGTCATGACCTCTCCAAATCCACTTTCATCAATATAATTATCATAAATAGGAGGCATGCTTTCATCATAATAAATTTGCTCATCAAAACTTGGGGGACAAAAAATATCATCTTCATTAAACATAGCTTCCCCAAGCTTGTGGCTTTGCATATCATTAGCATCATTGATATTCATAGAATTCATACTAACAACATTGCAATCATGCTCATCATTCAAAGATTTAGTGCCAAACATTCTAATGCATTCTTCTTCTAGCATTTGAGCACAATTTTCCTTTCCATCATACTCACGAAAGATATTAAAAAGATGAAGCGTATGAGGCAAACTTAATTCCATATTTTTTTGTAGTTTTCTTTTATAAACTAAACTAGTGATAAAACAAGAAACTAAAAGACTCGATTGCAAGATCTAAAGATATACCTTCAAGCGCTAACCTCCCCGGCAACGACGCCAGAAAAGAGCTTGATGTCTACTACACAACCTTCTTCTTGTAGACGTTGTTGGGCCTCCAAGTGCAGAGGTTTGTAGGACATTAGCAAATTTCCCTCAAGTGGATGACCTAAGGTTTATCAATCCGTAGGAGGCGTAGGATGAAGATGGTCTCTCTCAAGCAACCCTGCAACCAAATAACAAAGAGTTTCTTGTGTCCCCAACACACCCAATACAATGGTAAATTGTATAGGTGCACTAGTTCGGCGAAGAGATGGTGATACAAGTGGTATATGGATAGTAGATAATAGTTTTTGTAATCTGAAAATATAAAAACAGCAAGGTAACTAATGATAAAAGTGAGCATAGACGGTATTCCAATGCTAGGAAATAAGGCCTAGGGCTCATAATTTCACTAGTGCAAGTTCTCTCAACAATAATGACATAACTGGATCATATAACTATCCCTCAACATGCAACAAAGAGTCACTCCAAAGTCACTAATAGCGGAGAACAAACGAAGAGATTATGGTAGGGTACGAAACCACCTCAAAGTTATTCTTTCCAATCAATCCGTTGGGCTATGATAACCCACAAGTATAGGGGATCGCAACAGTTTTCGAGGGTAGAGTATTCAACCCAAATTTATTGTTTTGACACAAGGGGAGCCAAAGAATATTCTCAAGTATTAGCAGCTGAGCTATCATGCATACATAGTTTCATCATAAGTATCATGCATAGCAGAAGTGGCATCATCAATAACATGCGACATATCAGAACGAATAGCAGAAGCAAGTGTAGGTGTCGCAAACTTACTCATAACAGAAGGTGAATCAAGTGCAGAGCTAGATGGCAGTTCCTTACCTCCCCTCGTAGTTGAGGGATAGATCTTGGTTTTTGGATCTCTCAAGTTCTTCATAATGATAAGCAGATATATATCCCAAGTGACTCAAAGAATAGAGCTATGCTCCCCGGCAACGGTGCCAGAAAAAGGTCTTGATAACCCACAAGTACAGGGGATCACAACAGTTTTCGAGGGTAGAGTATTCAACCCAAATTTATTGATTAGACACAAGGGGAGCCAAAGAATATTCTCAAGTATTAGCAGCTGAGTTGTCAATTCAACCACACCTGGAAACTTAATATCTGCAGCAAAGTGTTTAGTAGCAAAGTAATATGATAGTAGTGATAACGGTAGCAAAATGTAACATCAGTAAAAGTAATGTTTTTGGTATTTTGTAGTGATGATAGCAATAGCAACGGAAAAGTAAATAAGCGAAGAACAATATATGGAAAGCTCGTAGGCAATGGATCGGTGATGGAGAATTATGCCGGATGTGGTTCATCATGTAACAGTCATAACCTAGGGTGACACAGAACTAGCTCCAGTTCATTGATATAATGTAGGTATGTATTCCGAACATAGTCATACGTGCTTATGGAAAAGAACTTGCATGACATCTTTTGTCCTACCCTCCCGTGGCAGCGGGGTCCTTACGGAAACTAAGGGATATTAAGGCCTCCTTTTAATAGAGAACCGAAACAAAGCATTAACACATAGTGAATACATGAACTCCTCAAACTACGGTCATCACCGGTAAGTATCCCAATTATTGTCACTTCGGGGTTAACGGATCATAACACATAATAGGTGACTATAGACTTGCAAGATAGGATCAAGAACACTCATATATTGATGAAAACATAATAGGTTCAGATCTGAAATCATGGCACTCGGGCCCTAGTGACAAGCATTAAGCATAGCAAATTCATAGCAACATCAATCTCAAAACATAGTGGACACTAGGGATCAAACCCTAACAAAACTAACTCGATTACATGATAGATCCCATCCAACCCATCACCGTCCAGCAAGCCTACGATGGAATTACTCACGCACGGCGGTGAGCATCATGAAATTGGTGATGGAGGATGGTTGATGATGATGATGGCGATGGATTCCCCTCTCCGGAGCCCCGAACGGACTCCATATCAGCCCTCCCGAGAGGTTTTAGGGCTTGGCGGTGGTTCAGTATCGTAAAACGCGATGAAGACTTCTCCCTGATTTTTTTCTCATTGAAACTCAAAATATGGAGGTGGAGTTGGAGTCGGAGACGCAATTGGGGGCCCACGAGGTAGGGGGCGCCCCCCACCCTCGTGGAAAGACGGTGGGCCCCCTGGCCTTCATCTTTGGTAGGTATTTTTCTTATTTTCTGAAAAGTCTCTCCGTGAAGTTTCAGGTCATTCCGAGAACGTTTGCTCCTGCACATAAATAACACCATGGTAATTCTGCTGAAAACAGCGTCAGTCCGGGTTAGTTCCATTCAAATCATGCAAGTTAGAGTCCAAAACAAGGGCAAAAGTGTTTGGAAAAGTAGATACTTTGGAGACGTATCAACTCCCCCAAGCTTAAACCTTTGCTTGTCCTCAAGCAATTCAGTTGACAAACTGAAAGTGATAAAGAAAAACTTTTACAAACTCTGTTTGCTCTTGTTGTTGTAAATATGTAAAGCCAACATTCAAGTTTTCAACAAAGATTAGAACTAACCACATTTGCAATAACGCATAGGTCTCAAGTTTACTCATATCAATAGCATAATCAACTAGCGAGCCATAATAATAAAACTCGGATGACAACACTTTCTCAAAACAATCATAATATTATATAACAGGATGGTATCTCGCTAGCCCTTTCTGAGGCCGCAAAACATAAATGCAGAGCACCTTTAAAGACCAAGGACTGACTAGACATTTTAATTCATGGTAAAAGAGATCCAGTCAAGTCATACTCAATGTAAACTAACAGTAATGAATGCAAATAACAGCGGTGCTCTCCAACTAGTGCTTTTTAATAAGAGGATGATGACTCAGCATAAAAGTAAATAGATAGGCCCTTCGCAGAGGGAAGCAGGGATTTGTAGAGGTGCCAGAGCTCGGTTTTGAAATAGAGGTGAATAGTATTTTGAGAGGTATACTTTCATTGTCAACATAACAACCAAGAGATGGCAATATCTTCCATGCTACACACATTATAGGTGGTTCCCAAACAGAATGGTAAAGTTTATACTCCCCCTTCCACCAACAAGCATCAATCCATGGCTTGCTCGAAACAACGAGTGCCTCCAACTAACAAGAGTCCCGGGGGGAGTTTTGTTTGCAATTATTTTGATTTAGTTTGCATAAAGCATGGGACTGGGCATCCCGGTGACCAGCCATTTATCTCATGAGTGAGGAGCGGAGTCCACTCCTCTTGAGAATAACCCGCCTAACATGGAAGATACAGACAGCCCTAGTTGATACATGAGCTATTCGAGCATACAAAACAGGATATTTATTTGAACGTTTAGAGTTTGGCACATACAAATTTACTTGGAACGGCAGGTAGATACCGTATATAGGTAGGTATAGTGGACTCATGTGGAATAACTTTGGGGTTTAAGGGATTGGATGCACAAGCAGTATTCCCGCTTAGTACAGGTGAAGGCTAGCAAAAGACTGGGAAGCGACCAGCTAGAGAGCGACAACAGTCGTGAACATGCATTAAAATTAATCAACACCGAATGCAAGCATGAGTAGGATATAATCCACCATGAACATAAATATCGTGAAGGCTATGTTGATTTTGTTTCAACTACATGCGTGAACATGTGCCAAGTCAAGTCACTTAAATCATTCAGAGGAGGATACCACCCTATCATACCACATCATAACCATTTTAATAGCATGTTGGCATGCAAGGTAAACTATTATAACTCATAGCTAATCAAGCATGGCACAAGAAACTATGATCTCTAGTTGTCATTGCAAACATGTTTATTCATAATAGGCTGAATCAGGAACGATGAACTAATCATATTTACAAAAACAAAAGAGGTCGAGTTCATACCAGCTTTTCTCATCTCAGCCAGTCCATCATATATCATCATAATTGCCTTTCACTTGCACGACCGAATAGTGTGAATAATAATAATAGTGCACGTGCATTGGACTAAGATGGAATCTGCAATCATTCGATAAACAGGAGAAGACAAGGAAATATGGGCTATTTTGTCAGATAAACAATAATGCATATAGGAGACACTTCAACAATTTAATCATGGTCTTCTCCTATCGACCCCCAAAGAAAAGAAAATAAATAAAACTATTTACACGGGAAAGCTCCCAACAAGCTAAAGAAGAACATGAAATATTTTTGGGTTTTGTTTTTAATTACTACTACAAGCATGAAAAGTAAATTAATTAAAATCTACAACTAATTTTTTTCTTAAGGTTTATTAAACACATAAGAAGAAAGCATAAAAAAGGAAATAAAATAGCATGGATGATACAATGAAAAAGTATGAGCACCGACATCTAGCAATGAGTGTGTGAACATAAATGTAATGTTGGTGGGAAATACGTACTCCCCCAAGCTTAGGCTTTTGGCCTAAGTTGGTCTATGGTCACGGCTGGCCTGGCGGATATCCATAATAGTAGCTGGGGTCATACTGTGATGCAGCAGCTATCGCCTGCTGAGCTGCAGCGTGGCGATGAGCGGCCTCCTCTCTCCTCTCGTACTCATCTGCCTCCTCTCTGGTAATAGTATATCCTACTCTTGCCTGATAATGAAAGAAAGCAGGAGCGGGGAGAGTAATACGGACAGCACGGCGTCTATCAAAGATTAGTCGATACTGGAGAGGTGATTCGTTCCTCTCGACAAACTGGTGGTGAACCATAGCATTAAAATCTAGATATGTAGGAGGTAATTCAATATCATCTTCGCGCACATCTATACCAAGAAAATTAGCTACGCGGGTTGCATAAATTCCACCAAAGAAATCTCCATTACGTCTATTAAGATGCAAACTACGTGCAACAATGGCTCCCAAATTATATGATTTGTCTCCTAACACAGCACTCCTAAGAATACTGAGGTCAGGGACACACATGTGACATGCCTCATCTTTACCATTTATGCATCTACCTATAAATAGAGCAAAATAATGTATTGCAGGAAAGTGAATGCTCCCTATGGTAGCTTGTGTAATATCTCTAGATTCTCCCACAGTTATGTTAGCAAGAAAATCTCTAAATTCAGATTTACGAGGATCCCTTATACTACCCCATTGCGGAAGTTTGCATGTAGTGGTAAAATCCTCTAAGTCCATGGTATAAGATTTATCATAAAGATCAAACAGGACAGTTGGAGAATTTTTATTTTCGAGGTATTTTTATATTGCACGGATAATCAGATACCAGACAGGAAAATATTTATTTTTATTTTATTTAATATAAATAGCAGAAAGTAAAAGTGGGGTACAGAAGGTTGTGCCTTCTAGTTTCATCCATCTCATGATCATCAAAAGGAATCAACTAACAAGGTTCATCAAGTCTTGTTAACGAACTCATTCTGAATGACATGGAACCGGAGAAATTTCGAATAACACTATGTTACCTCAACGGGGATATGCACATCCCCAATTATAAGAATATCATATTTCTTCTTGATAGTAGGAAGAGGAAATTCAAAACCTCCAAATATAATCGATGGAATCTTTCCAATTGAGTTGATACTATGAACTTGAGGTTGTTTCCTCGGAAAGTGTACCGTATGCTCATTACCATTAACATGAAAAGTGACATTGCCTTTAGTGCAATCAACAACAGCCCTTGCAGTATTCAAAAAGGGTCTTCCAAGAATAATAGACATACTATCGTCCTTGGGAATATCAAGAATAACAAAGTCCGTTAAAATAGTAACGTGTGCAACTACAACAGGCGCATCCTCACAAATACCGACAGGTATAGCAGTTGATTTATCAGCCATTTGCAAAGATATTTCAGTGGGTGTCAACTTATTCAAATCAAGTCTACGATATAAAGAGAGAGGCATAACACTAACACCGGCTCCAAGATCACATAAAGCAGTTTTAACATAGTTTCTTTTAATGGAGCATGGTATAGTGGGTACTCCTGGATCTCCAAGTTTCTTTGGTATTCCACCCTTAAAAGTATAATTAGCAAGCATGGTGGAAATTTCAGCTTCCGGTATCTTTCTTTTATTTGTAATAATATCTTTCATATACTTAGCATAATGATTGGTTTTGAGCATATCAGTTAATCGCATACGCAAAAAGACAGGTCTAATCATTTCAGCAAAGCGCTCAAAATCCTCATCATCCTTTTTCTTGGATGGTTTGGGAGGAAAAGGCATGGGTTTCTGAACCCATGGTTCTCTTTCTTTACCATGTTTCCTAGCAACAAAGTCTTTTTTATCATAATGTTGATTCTTTGATTGTGGGTTATCAAGATCAACAGCAGATTCAATTTCTATGTCATTATCATTACTAGGTTGGGCATCATCATGAACATTATCATTAACATTATCATTAGTTTCAGGTTCATTACCAGATTGAGTTTCAGCATGAGAAATAGAAGTAGCATTTGGATTCTTAGGTGGTTGAGCAATAGGATCACTAGAAGCATGCAAAGTCTTATCATTTTTCTTTTTCTTCTTTTAGAAGAACTAGGTACCTCTATATTATTTCTCTGAGAATCTTGCTCAATTCTTTTAGGATGGCCTTTAGGATACAAAGGTTCCTGAGTCATTCTACCACCTCTAGTCATAACCCTAATAGCATTATCATTATCTTACTGTTCAATTCATTGAGCAAATCATTCTGAGCTTTAAGTACTTGTTCTACTTGAGTGGTAACCATACAAGCATGTTTACTAATAAGTTTAAGTTCACCTTTAACATTAGCCATATAATCACCAAAGTGTCCAAGCATATTTGAGTTGTATTTTAATTGTCTACCAAAATAAGCATTAAAATCTTCTTGCTTAGCCATAAATCTATCAAACTCATCTAAGCATGGGCTAGCAATTTTAGTAAATGGGATTACAACTTTATCATATCTATAGAGAGAATTTAGCTTTACTACCTGTGTCGGGTTATCAAGACCATGAGTTTCTTCAATAGGTAAAGGATTAAGATTATATGTTTCTTCAACAGGCGGTAAATTAAGACCATGTATTTCTTCAATAGGAGGTAAATGCTTAACATCTTCAGCTTTAATACCCTTTTCTTTCATAGATTTCTTTGCCTCTTGCATATCTTCAGGACTGAGAAATAGAATACCCCTCTTCTTCGGAGTTGGTTTAGGAATAGGCTCCGGAAGTGTCCAATTATTTTCATTTGCCAACATATTATTCAATAGAATTTCAGCTTCATCCGGTGTTCTTTCCCTGAAAACAGAACCAGCACAACTATCCACGTAATCTCTGGAGGCATCGATTAGTCCATTATAAAAGATATCAAGTATTTCATTTTTCTTAAGAGGATGATCAGGCAAAGCATTAAGTAATTGGAGAAGCCTCCCCCAAGCTTGCGGGAGACTCTCTTCTTCAATTT
Organism: Triticum urartu; assembly: GCF_003073215.2. NCBI lineage: Eukaryota > Viridiplantae > Streptophyta > Magnoliopsida > Poales > Poaceae > Triticum > Triticum urartu. Next base: position 441,673,367 of record NC_053026.1, read on the forward strand.
GCGCAAAATTATATATATCCCTTAAAGCAGCTTGTTTCTTATGAGCAGGGAAATATTTAGCAGAGAAGTAATAAATCATATCCTGGGGACTACGCACACAACCAGGATCAAGAGAATTAAACCATATCTTTGCATCACCCTTTAATGAGAACGGAAATATTTTGAGGATGTAAAAGTAGCGAGTTCTCTCATCTTTAGGAAACAGGGTAGCTATATCATTCAATTTAGTAAGATGTGCCACTACAGTTTCAGATTCATAACCATGAAAAGGATCAGATTCAACCAAAGTAATTATATTAGGATCAACAGATAATTCATAATCCTTATCCGTAACAAAGATAGGTGAAGTAACAATAGCAGGGTTAGGTTTCATTCTATCATTTAGGGATTGCTTACTCCATTTAGCTAATAATTTTTTAAGTTCAGTTCTATTTCTGCAAGCTAAAATGGCTAAAGAAGCATCTTGATCAAATACATAACCCTTAGGAATAGCAAGTGGTTCTTCATCATCACTTTCATCAGTATCATCAGATTCAATATTTTCAATTTCTCTAGCCCTAGCAAGTTGTTCATCAAGAAAATCACTAAGTGGCATAGTAGTATCAGGCATACATGTAGTTTCATCATAAGTATCATGCATAGCAGAAGTGGCATCATCAATAACATGCGACATATCAGAACGAATAGCAGAAGCAGGTGTAGGTGTCGCAAACTTACTCATAACAGAAGGTGAATCAAGTGCAGAGCTAGATGGCAGTTCCTTACCTCCCCTCGTAGTTGAGGGATAGATCTTGGTTTTTGGATCTCTCAAGTTCTTCATAATGATAAGCAGATATATATCCCAAGTGACTCAAAGAATAGAGCTATGCTCCCCGGCAACGGCGCCAGAAAAAGGTCTTGATAACCCACAAGTACAGGGGATCACAACAGTTTTCGAGGGTAGAGTATTCAACCCAAATTTATTGATTAGACACAAGGGGAGCCAAAGAATATTCTCAAGTATTAGCAGCTGAGTTGTCAATTCAACCACACCTGGAAACTTAATATCTGCAGCAAAGTGTTTAGTAGCAAAGTAATATGATAGTAGTGATAACGGTAGCAAAATGTAACATCAGTAAAAGTAATGTTTTTGGTATTTTGTAGTGATGATAGCAATAGCAACGGAAAAGTAAATAAGTGAAGAACAATATATGGAAAGCTCGTAGGCAATGGATCGGTGATGGATAATTATGCCGGATGTGGTTCATCATGTAACAGTCATAACCTAGGGTGACACGGAACTAGCTCCAGTTCATTGATATAATGTAGGTATGTATTCCGAACATAGTCATACGTGCTTATGGAAAAGAACTTGCATGACATCTTTTGTCCTACCCTCCCATGGCAGCGGGGTCCTTACGGAAACTAAGGGATATTAAGGCCTCCTTTTAATAGAGAACCGAAACAAAGCATTAACACATAGTGAATACATGAACTCCTCAAACTACGGTCATCACCGGTAAGTATCCCGATTATTGTCACTTCGGGGTTAACGGATCATAACACATAATAGGTGACTATAGACTTGCAAGATAGGATCAAGAACACTCATATATTGATGAAAACATAATAGGTTCAGATCTGAAATCATGGCACTCGGGCCCTAGTGACAAGCATTAAGCATAGCAAAGTCATAGCAACATCAATCTCAAAACATAGTGGACACTAGGGATCAAACCCTAACAAAACTAACTCGATTACATGATAGATCCCATCCAACCCATCACCGTCCAGCAAGCCTACGATGGAATTACTCACGGACGGCGGTGAGCATCATGAAATTGGTGATGGAGGATGGTTGATGATGACGATGGCGACGGATTCCCCTCTCCAGAGCCCCGAACAGACTCCATATCAGCCCTCCCAAGAGGTTTTAGGGCTTGGCGGCGGCACCGTATCGTAAAACACGATGAATTCTTCTCCCTAATTTTTTTCTCATCAAAACTCAAAATATGGAGGTGGAGTTGGAGTCGGAGACGCAACAGGGGGTCCTCGAGGTAGGGGGTGCACCCTAGGGGGGCAGGCGCCCCCCACCCTCGTGGCAAGATGGTGGGCGCCCTGGCCTTCATCTTTGGCAGGTATTTTTCTTATTTTCTGAAAAGTGTCTTCGTGAAGTTTCAGGTCATTCCAAGAACGTTTGCTCCTGCACATAAATAACACCATGGTAATTCTGCTGAAAACAACGTCAGTCCGGGTTAGTTCCATTCAAATCATGCAAGTTAGAGTCCAAAACAAGGGCAAAAGTGTTTGGAAAAGTACATACGTTGGAGACATATCAGGCTATTCCTATAAGTGTCACAAACAGCCCTAGAGTTCATACTAGAATAACACCTTAAGACACAGATCAACCAAAACCCTAATGTCACCTAGATACTCCAATGTCACCTCCAGTATCTGTGGGTATGATTATACGATATGCATCACACAATCTCAGATTCATATATTCAACCAACACATAGAACCTCAAAGAGTGCCCCAAAGTTTCTACCAGAGAATCAGGACGAAAACGTGTGCCAACCCCTATGCATAGGTTCATGGGCGGAACCCGCAAGTTGATCACCAAAACATACATCAAGTGAATCACGTGATGTCCCATTGTCACCACAGAGACGCACGGCAAGACATACATCAAGTGTTCTCAAATCTTTAAAGACTCAATCCGATAAGATAAATTCAAAGGGAAAACTCAATCCATTACAAGAGAGTAGAGGGGGGAAGAAACATCATAGGATCCAAATATAATAGCAAAGCTCGCGATACATCAAGATCGTATCACCTCAAGAACACGAGAGAGAGAGAGAGAGATCAAACACATAACTACTGGTACATACCCTCAGCCCCGAGGGAGAACTACTCCCTCCTCGTCATGGAGAGCACCGGGATGATGAAGATGGCCACCGGAGAGGGATTCCCCCTCCGGCAGGGTGCCGGAACGGGTCTAGATTGGCTTTCGGTGGCTACGAAGGCTTCTGGCGGCGTAACTCCCGATCTATTGTGCTCCCCGATCATTTTAGGGTATATGGAGATATATAGGCGGAAGAAGTACGTCAGGGGAGCCATGAGGGGCCCACGAGGGTGGAGGGCGCGCCCCCCTGCCTCGTGGCTTCCTTGTTGCTTCCCTTACGTGGACTCCAAGTCTCCTGGGTTGCTTTCCTTCCAAAAATAAGTTCCGTGAAGTTTCAGGTCAATTGGACTCCGTTTGATTTCCCTTTTCTGCGATACTCTAAAACAAGGAAAAAACAAAAGCCGGCACTGGGCTCTGGGTTAATAGGTTAGTCCCAAAAATAATATAAAAGTGTATAATAAAGCCCATAAACATCCAAAGTTGATAATATAATAGCATGGAGCAGTCAAAAATTATAGATACGTTGGAGACGTATCAATCACCAAGTCTTGTGGAATTTTCCTTGCGTATGTCATCGGCTGTCTGAACTGGCCCATGAGTATTCGGCCCTGGGGTCCTCGGCCCAAATCAACTGATCGGGAGATGACGTGGTGAGTACCCCCTATTCCAGGACACCGTCAGTAGCCCCCTGAACCGGTCTTCAAGTTGGGGACGCTCGTCGATTCTTCCGAACTGTTCTTCATCTTCAATCGTCGGTCTTGATAATTGGTTCAACAAATCCTCTCATCTTCGATCATGAGGATCGCTGAAGTGAATCCAGAAAGTTTACACGTCGGGTATCCGAGGAGCCCCTTTTAAGTTCTCGGCCTTTATCAATGCCTTGTTATATTTTACGCCACACCTTGGGTTTAAAGTGTTTCCCGTGCGGCGGTGTCTTCTCACATCCGAGCTCCAACGCCGGACTGTATTTGAGGTATCTTTCGCAGCCGAGCACACACACGTCGGACCGCTTCTGAGCTCCAACGCCTGACTGTATCCAAGCCCCCACACCGGACTATTTCCAAGCTCCAACGCCGGACCGTATCCGAGCTCCAACGCCGGACTATATCCGAGGTGTCATAGAACATCCCGGTTCAAAAGAATTGAAGGAGTTTAGCCGAGCTTAATGCCGGCCATGCCCTCTATGGAGTCAGCCATTCAAATCCGAGCTTTATGCCGAACTACCTCCAATGTGGTGCATCACCTCGGGCTTGGGCTGATTGTTTACGGATTTTATTTCTGATGCGTGTAAATTTATTCACTGTCAACATGTATAACTAGTAGCCCTCAAGGTGTGTGTCAGTCTAAAACCCGAGATGCACCTGAAGGAAAACATGAAACCGCTGATCCTAGTATCCCCTGAGACTCAGGTCGATGCGCGAAATCGACCTGAGGATCAATTCCCAGCTTAGTAGCACATGTAGGAATAGAAACGCAGTGTAATATATTAGAGATAATAGTGATCGGCGAACGGGCCCTTGAGAGAGGGTCTTGAAAAGTTACCATCATATATTTAGCTTGACGCCGGATAGGTCCAAATAGTACCTATTGTTATCCGAAGACACATTTTCCCATAGTTCGGTCAAGCCGAACACTTGGCAGTTGGAATTTTCTGCATTGCAATAGGCAATGCAGTAGCCCCCGAGACACTGGCCGGGTGGCAACACCAGATCTGGGGATCGATGTGCCCCTTTTAATATTTATAAATAATGAGCATGAAGCCCAGCAACCATCGAGCCTTAATGTGGGCACTGGTGGCCGAATTAAGGATCGATATCCATTTGAAAAAAATTGCTTGTGTGTAACACAAACTTCTCGGAAAGAGAATAAAGATCTCATAAAGGAGTTAGAGCTAACGAAAGCTGAGCTCGCCAAGGTAGGCCTCAAGGGGCTCAAAAGAAAGGAAATTAATGCCAATAAGGAACTATGAGAGCGTTATGTCAGCCGCTCGGGCGTCTCAAAGAGACTCTGCCATTGACTCTTTAAAAGATTGGCTGAGAAAAAATTGATTTTTGCTCACAATTTATGTGTAATGATTCTATGTACCCAAGTACTTTACATCATTAATGCGCGGATCCGCATTGTACAAAACTTTGTTGACTGACCATCGGCTTCAACCTCTTCGGCCAGTAGCCGAGGAGTGTTTTCCTACTTTATATAGCCGTGATAAGGGCGAAGATTTATGGAAAACAAGGTGTAAGTGCATCTAGTGCCACCCCTAGTTGGTTTTGGAGTATTGATGACAAACCTAGTTGAGGGACTAATGTGTTTGTGAGAATTGCAGGATAACACAGGTAGAAGTCCCTCATTGATTCGGTTTTCCTACTAGAGATGACCCCTAAAAATGTATGAAGACATTGAAGTCAAAGGTGGTATATGAAGATATTCACATTGAAGACTATGACAAGAGAAGACACCACATGAAGCCTATGGAGCTCGAAGACTTAGATCTTTTGTAGTTCTCTTTCTTCTGTGTTGATTCATAGGAACCACCGTACTGTTAAGTGGGGTCCAAGAGAACCAGTCAGAATGACTGAAGTGATGCTTAAACAAAACCTATGTCTTCGAGTGAAGACTTTGAGAGCGAATCTTGTCTAGAGTCAGGCAAGTCAGCTTTGCTTGAAGCCCAAGTAAAGTTGCCATGTGAGTTTGAAATCTGACCGTTGGAACACGTGTCAGTTCCTTAGTGACCCAGGGTCATTTCGGACAAATCAGGTCAGGTTGCCAAGTGGCTATAAATAGCCCACCCCCTACAACCATAAACGGTTGGCTGCTCAGATTCAGAGTACGGCTTTTGTCGTTTGAGAGCAACCCCCCTCGAAGCCTTTGAGAGAGAATTCCTTGCGAGGATAAATCCCTAACCACCCAGAGCCAAAGAGAATCAGGCATCACTTAAGTCTTCTTGTCTGTGTGATCTGAAGACTTATTACACTTGAGGACTGTGCATCCTCCAGCCGGTTAGGCGTCGCGTTCTGAGCATCCAAGAGACATTGTGGATTGCCGGTGAACAAAGTCTGTGAAGGTTTGGGAGTCTACCTTGAAGACTTAACAGAGTGATTGGGAGAGGTCTGTGTGACCTTAGCTCAAGGGGAATACGGTGAGGACTGGGTGTCCTGAGCTGCGTGTTCAGGACTGGGTGTCCGGTACTGTGTGTCCTAAGGTTTAAATACCTAGCCGCCCTAACCAGACGTACAGTTGTCACAGCAACTGGAACTGGTCCAACAAATCATTGTCTTCAGCGAGTCACTGGTTTCATCTTCCCTTCCCTTTACTTACTGTTACTCCTTGTGAAGTCATTGTATGTTCGCACTATCTTTTGTCTTCACTGAGTGACTGCGTGTTCTGTGTGGCTTCACAATATCTTCCTACCTGATCCTTACTACATTGCTGCTATTAGTCATTGTGCTTTCACTCTATTGAATACTTGACTATGGCTTGCCTAGTGTAGTCTACCTTCCGCTGTAGGGTAATAGGTTTATTTCTATCGTTTGTCTTCATAACTTCCACGTTTTGAAGACTTTCATAAAAATCGCCTATTCACCCCCCCTCTCTAGTCGATATAACGCACTTTCACAAGGCAATCCAGCCATACGGTTTTATAAACAAAGGTACGCAGAGAGATATGTTATATTACTTTTTAACGTAAGAAACATCTTCCAAAGAAAATAGTCCCGCTATCGGTTCCTTTCTTTGGGTTGTCATGCCGACCATGATCATGAAACCTCACCTCCGATCAATGCGGGAGGAAAATATTGAGGATTTAGTTAGGGGAAAGTTCCCGAACTCTATGGTATTAATAAACCAAAATTTTCACTTCCGTCGTTGCCGACCAATGTGATCCTTTAAGATTGCTAGCTTTCGGCTTCACCCAGTCTGAGGTACTTACTCGGATGACCCGGTAGTAACAATCATAGAGGTGCTCCCTTTACCACCTAGCCGAACAATCGGGAACGTAGGGGTAAGCACAGGAGCCAGGCAACCCAGCTTGGCCAAAATCTTAAGTCAAATTGATGCATATTTATTGATTTATAACGATAATTATAGAAGGCAACGCTTGTATACTGAATACAAATACTGGTGGTATATGTTTATTTTATGTATAATGATTGTATGTACAAAAGTACTCATATCATATCTGTGTTCGCCCGAACTTTAAACGCGTCTTAACCGACCGTCGGCTTCTCCCTCTTCGGTCAAGGGCCGAAGAGTGTTATGTACTCCACCTGTCGAGGATATCGGCAGTGTTTTCGATAACCAGGCAACCAGGCCATAAGGCTGTAACAGACAAAGCGCACTCAGGGAACTTATGCTATATTACATACGAAGTGTAAGAAGCATCTTCGAAGAAAATAGTACCCCCACCAATACCTTTCTTCGGTGCTCATTATTACTATGAGACTTGTGCAATAGATTTTTTGTACTCATGAGTTCCGTAAGTTTAGCACTAAATATGGACTTGACTCTAAGATAGTAGCTTCTTTCTGTGAATCTGTTGCTACTTATGTTGATCTCCCTAAGGAGAAGTGGTTTAAATATCATCCTCCCATAGAAGTAAAAGTAGCTGCACCTATTAAAGTTGAAGAAAAGACTGTCACTTATAATGATCCTATTGTTCCTACTTCTTATATTGAGAAACCACCTTTCCCTGTTAGAATAAAGGATCATGCTAAAGCTTCAACTGTTTTTCATAAAAGCAATATTAGAACTTATACACCTCCTGAGCAAGTTAAAGTGGAACCTAATATTGCTATTGTTAAAGATCTCTTGTCTGGTAATATTGATGGGCATGTTATTCAGTTCCAAGGTGAAACTGCTAGAATTGCTAAACCTTGTGATAAGGATAAACATAGACCTGTGGTAGGCGTGCCTGTTATTTCTGTTAAAATAGGAGATCATTGTTATCATGGCTTATGTGATATGGGTGCTAGTGCTAGTGTTATACCTCATGACCTATACAAAGAGATTATGCATGATATTGCACCTGTTGAGTTAGAAGATATTGATGTCACAATTAAACTTGCTAATAGAGATACTATTGCACCAATTGGAATTGTTAGAGATGTTGAAGTCTTGTGTGGGAAAACTAAATATCCTGCTGATTTTCTTGTTCTTACTTCTCCGCAAGATAGCTTTTGTCCCATTATATTTGGTAGACCCTTCTTAAATACTTCAATGCTACCATAGATTGCACAAAGAATGTTGTTACTGTTGGCTTGGACGATATGGTTCATGAGTTTAATTTCTCTAAATTTAGTAAACTACATAGTGAGGAAGAATTACCTAGTAAGGATGAAATTATTGGTCTTGCTTCTATTGTTGTACCTCCTAGTGATCCTTTAGAACACTATTTGCTAGACCATGAAAATGATATGTTCATGAATGAAAGAAGGGAAATAGATGAAGTATTCTTTAAACAAGAACCTATTCTGCAACACAATTTGCCTGTTGAAATTTTAGGGGATCCTCCTCCACCCAAGGGTGATCCCGTGTTTGAGCTTAAACCTTTGCCTGATAATCTTAAATATGCTTATCTTGATGAAAATAAGATATATCCTGTTATTATTAGTGCTAACCTTTCAGAGCATGAAGAAGAAAGATTATTGAAAACTCTGAAGAAGCATCGTGCTGCTATTGGATATACTCTTGATGATCTTAAGGGCATTAGTCCCACTCTATGTCAACATAAAATAAATTTGGAAGCAGATGCCAAACCAGCTCGTGATCCTCAACGACGTCTGAATCCTAAAATGAGAGAAGTGGTAAGAAAAGAAATACTAAAGCTTCTGGAGGCAGGTATAATCTATCTCGTTGCTGATAGTGAGTGGGTAAGTCATGTCCATTGTGTCCCTAAGAAGGGAGGTATTACTGTTGTTCCTAATGATAAAGATGAATTGATTCCATAAAGAATTATCACAGGTTATAGGATGGTAATTGATTTCCGCAAATTAAATAAAGCTACTAAGAAAGATCATTACCCTTACCTTTTATTGATCAAATGCTAGAAATATTATGCAAACATACACACTATTGCTTTCTAGATTGTTACTCTGGTTTCTCTCAAATACCTGTGTCGGCTAGAGATCAATCAAAGACTACTTTTACATGCCCTTTTGGTACTTTTGCTTATAGACGTATGCCTTTTGGTTTATGTAATGCACTTGCTACCTTTCAAAGATGCATGATGGCTATATTCTCTGACTTTTGTGAAAAGATTTGTGAGGTTTTCATGGACGACTTTTCCGTCTATGGTACCTCTTTTGATGATTGCTTGAGCAATCTTGATCGAGTTTTGCAGAGATGTGAAGAAACTAATCTTGTCTTGAATTGGGAAAAGTGCCACTTTATGGTTAATGAAGGTATTGTCTTGGGGCACAAAGTTTCTGAAAGAGGTATTGAAGTTGATAAAGCCAAGGTTGATGCTATTGAAAAGATGTCGTGTCCCAAGGACATCAAAGGTATAAGAAGTTTCCTTGGTCACGCCGGATTTTACAGGAGGTTCATTAAGGACTTCTCAAAAATTTCTCGGCCTCTGACTAATTTATTGCAAAAAGATATACCATTTGTCTTTGATGATGATTGTGTAGAAGCATTTGAAATACTTAAGAAATCATTAGTCACTGCGCCTGTTGTTCAGCCACCTGATTGGAATCTACCCTTTGAAATTATGTGTGATGCTAGTGATTATGCTGTAGGTGCTGTTCTAGGGCAAAGAGTTGATAAGAAATTAAATGTTATTCATTATGCTAGTAAGACTCTAGAAAATGCTCAAAGAAACTATGCTACTACTGAAAAAGAACTTTTAGCAGTTGTATTTGCTTGTGATAAGTTCAGATCTTATATTGGTGATTCTAAAGTAACTATTCAAACTGATCATGCTGCTATTAAATATCTTATGGAAAAGAAAGATGCTAAACCTAGACTTATTAGATGGGTTCTCTTGCTACAAGAATTTGATTTGCATATTGTTGATAGAAAGGGAGCTGAGAACCCCATTGCAGACAACTTATCTAGGTTAGAAAATATTCTTGATGACCCACTACCTATTAATGATAGCTTTCCTGATGAACAATCAAATGTTATAAGTACTTCTCGTAGTACTCCATGGTATGCTGATTATGCTAATTATTTTGTTGCTAAATTTATACCACCTAGCTTCACATACCAACAAAAGAAAAAGTTCTTCTATGATTTGATACATTACTTTTGGGATGACCCACATCTTTATAAAGAAGGAGTAGATGGTGTTATTAGACGTTGTGTACCTGAGCATGAACAGGAACATATCCTACGCAAGTGTCACTCCGAGTCTTATGGAGGACACCACGCTGGAGACAGAACTGCACATAAGGTATTGCAATCTGGTTTTTATTGGCCTACTCTCTTCAAGGATGCCCATAAGTTTGTCTTTTCTTGTGATGAATGTCAAAGAATTGGTAATATTGGTAGACTCAAGAAATGCTTATGAATTATTCTCTTGTTATTGAACCATTTGATGTTTGGGGCTTTGATTATATGGGACCTTTTCCTGCTTCTAATGGATACACACATATTTTAGTTGCTGTTGATTACGTTAGTATGTGGGTAGAAGCTATTCCAACTAGTAGTGCTGATCATAACACTTCTATTAAAATGCTTAAGGAAGTTATTTTCCCGAGGTTTGGAGTCCCTAGATATTTAATGACTGATGGTGGTTCACACTTTATTCATGGTGCTTTTCGTAAAATGCTTGCTAAATATGATGCTAATCATAGAATTGCATCTCCTTATCACCCACAGTCTAGTGGTCAAGTAGAGTTGAGCAATAGAGAGCTCAAATTAATTTTGCAAAAGACTGTTAATAGGTCTACAAAGAATTGGTCTAAGAAACTGGATGATGCATTATGGGCTTATAGAACTGCATAAAAAATCCTATGGGTATGTCTCCGTATAAAATGGTCTATGGAAAAGCATGTCACTTACCTCTCGAACTAGAACATAAGGCGTATTGGGCTATTAAAGAGCTCAACTATGATTTTACACTTGCCGGTGAGAAGAGGTTATTTGATATTAGCTCACTTGATGAATGGAGAACCCAAGCTTATGAAAATGCCAAGTTGTTTAAAGAAAAAGTCAAAAGATGGCATGACAAAAGGATACAGAAGCGTGAGTTTAATGTAGGTGATTATGTATTGCTATACAACTCTCGTTTAAGATTTTTTGCAAGAAAACTTCTCTCTAAATGGGAAGGCCCCTATGTTATCGAAGAGGTCTATCGTTCTGGTGCCATAAAAATCAACAACTTCGAAGGCACAAATCCGAAGGTGGTAAACGGTCAGAGAATCAAACATTATATCTCAGGTAATCCCATAAATGTTGAAACCAATGTTATTGAAACCGTAACCCCAGAGGAATACATAAGGGACACTTTCCGGAATGTTTCAGACTCCGAAAAGGAATAGGTATGTGGTACGGTAAGCAAACCGACTCCAAAACAATTTTTAAGGCAATATTTCTCCGTTTTGGAATATTTAGAAAAATAGAAAAATAAGTAGCAGTCCGGGAAGGACACGAGGGCCCCACGAGGGTGGTGGGCGCGCCCTACCCCCCTGGGCACGCCCCTACCTCGTGAGCACCTCGTGTGCCTTCCGGACTCCGTTTTCTTGCACGTTACGTATTTTGGTCGGTAAAAATTCATTATATAATCTCCCGGAGGTTTTGACTCCCGTATCACGCAAACCTCCTTTGTTCTTGTTTCGGGCTGTTTTCTGTCAGGGTTTTCCAGGCTAGGCATCATGTCGTCTCCCTCCTCCAACAATGGTGACAACGATGCTTGGCTAATGAAGATAGATCTGAAGAGGGAAGAACCCACGAGGGTCAACAAGGATGAAAGGATCAAGAAGACCACGGAGGATCAAGCTCCAGCAGCAAAAGACACCCTTCAAATTGATCATAACCTTCTTACCCCAACTAAGATCGAATCTTTCAAGATGATTGAGTTAGCTCGTGTTCAAAACAAGTATCTCACACAAGAAAATATTTTGTTGAAGGAGCATATTGTCGCACTCAAGGGCATTATTCGCAAGCTGGAGGACCTCTTACGCTCGATGTGCGATTATCCGTCACCTCCACCTTCTTCACCGACAAAAGAGATATAATCACATGGGTATGGGCACTCCCCTTGGCAACTGCCAAGCTTGGGGGAGGTGCCCCGGTATCGTATCACAATCACAACTCCTATCTTTACCGTTTTTAGTTCGATCCTATAAGTAGTATCTTGATCTAGTAGAATAAAGTTTATGGCATGATCTAGTTTTGAGTTTTGCTTTATGACCTCTCTATGTAATCGAGTCCGTGAGCTATATATATTTAAGATTAGTGTTGAGTCAAGGGCTTGATTATTTTGCCATGATCTTGGGTGAATAAAAGAATAGAGAAAAAGAAACAAAAAGAAACAAAAAGTTCATATTGATCTTATTGAGAGTAATGACTTCACATAGAAAGAGTATGATGATTAAAAGTTGTTGGGAGTTGGCAGACATAGCTTTGGTCATTGTTGCAATTAATAGGAAGTAATAAGGAAAGAGAGGTTTTCACATATAGATATATTATCATTGACATCTTTTATGATTGGGAGCACTCATTAAAATATGACATGCCAAAGAGTGGATGTTGGACAAGGAAGACAACGTAATGAGTTATGTCTTTCTTATATCTGAGATAAAGTATGTTGTCATGGATCCTCTAACTTGTTGAGCTTGCCTTTCCCCCTCATGCTAGCCAAATTCTCAGCACTAAGTAGAAATACTACTTGTGCTTACAAAATCCCTAAACCAGTTTTGCCATGAGAGTCCACCATATCTACCTATGGATTGAGTAAGATCCTTCAAGTAAGTTGTCATCGGTGCAAAGCAATAAATATTGCTCTAAATATGTATGATTGATTGGTGTGGGAGAAATAAGCTTTATACGATCTTGTGATGTGGAAGTAATAAAAGCGACGGACTGCATAATAAAGGTTCACATCACAAGGGGCAATATAAAGTGACGTTCTTTCGCATTGAGATTTTATATATATCCAACCATAAAAGCGCATGGCAACCTCTCCTTCCCTCTGCAAAGGGCCTATCCTTTATTATTATCCTCTACCTTATGCAAGAGTCATGGTGATCTTCACCTTTTCTTTTTCATTTTATCCTTTGGCAAGCTCAGCATGTTGGAAAGAACATGATATATATATATATATATATATATATATATATATATATATATAATTGGATGTAGGGGAGCATGAACCATTATTGTTGACACTACCCTTGAGGTAAAAGGTTGTGGGGCAAAACCATAAGCCCCTATCTTTCTCTGTGTCCGATTAAAACTCCGTAACCACAAGTATCGCGTGAGTGTTAGCAATTATGGAGGACTAAATGATAGTTGAGTATGTGGACTTGCTTTTTAGCTCTGACATAGACTCTTTCCGATGTTATGATAAATTGCAATTGCTTCAATGAGTGAGATTATAGTTTGTTGGAGCCCAATAAGGTTTATGATTTATACTTTTGCATTGTGAAGAGATCATCACTTGAACATAAGTAATCATATGACAAAATCTATATATGTTGCTGTATGAGAATAATCATGATGCCTTCATGTCCGTATTTTATTTTTATCGACGCCTCTACTTCTAAACATGAGGACATATTTATTGTTATCGGCTTTTCGCTTGAGGACAAGCGAGGTCTAAGCTTGGGGGAGTTGATACGTCCATTTTGCATCATGCTTTTATATCAATATTTATTGCATTATGGGATGTTATTTCACTTTATGTTACAATACTTATGGCTATTCTCTCTTATTTTACAAGGTTTACATAAGGAGGGAGAATGCCGGCAGCTAGAATTCTGGGCTGGAAAAGGAGCAAATATTAGAGACCTATTCTGCGCAACTCCAAAAGTCCTGAAACTCCACGGAACGTCTTAAAATAAATAAAGAAAAATCCTCGCCAAAGATGAAGGCCAGGGGGGCCACGCCCTGCTCACGAGGGTGGGGGGCGCCCCCCCTAGGGCGCGCCCCCCTACCTCATGGCCCCCCTGGTGGCTCTCCGACGTCCATCTTCTCCTATATGAGGTCTTTCGATGAGAAAAAAATGAGAAGGAACTTTTTGGGACGAGACTCCGCCGCCACGAGGCGGAACCTTGGCGGATCCAATCTAGAGCTCCGGCAGAGCTGTTCCGCCGGGGAAACTTCCCCCCGGCAGGGGGAAATCATCACCATCGTCATCACCAACGCTCCTCTCATCGGGAGAGGGCAATCTCCATCAACATCTTCACCAGCACCATCTCATCTCCAAACCCTAGTTCATCTCTTGTATCCAATTCTTGTCTCAAAGTCCGGGATTGGTGCTAGTAGGTTGCTAGTAGTGTTGATTACTCCTTGTAGTTGATGCTAGTTGGTTTATTTGGTGGAAGATCATATGTTCAGATCCTATATGCATATTATTACCCCTCTGATTATGAACATGAATATGCTTTGTGAGTAATTACGTTCATTCCTGAGGACAAGGGAGAAGTCTTGCTATGAGTAGTCATGTGAATTTGGTATTCGTTTGATATTTTGATAAGATGTATGTTGTCTAGTGAGGGAGTCCTGGATTAGGGGACGGCCGGACTATACCTTCAGCCGGACTCCTGGATTATGAATATACAAGATTGAAGACTTCGTCCCATGTCCGGAAGGGACTTTCCTTGGCGTGGAAGGCAAGCTTGGAGATACGGATATGCAGATCTCCTACCATTGTAACCAACTTTGTGTAACCCTAACCCTCTCCGGTGTCTATATAAACCGGAGGGTTTTAGTCCGTAGGACAACATATACAACAACAATCATACCATAGGCTAGCTTCTAGGGTTTAGCCTCTCTGATCTCGTGGTAGATCTACTCTTGTATTACCCATATCATCAATATTAATCAAGCAGGACGTAGGGTTTTACCTCCATCGAGAGGGCCCGAACCTGGGTAAAACTTCGTGTCCCTTGCCTCCTGTTACCATCCAGCCTAGACGCACAGTTCGGGACCCCCTACCCGAGATCCGCCGGTTTTGACACCGACATTGGTGCTTTCATTGAGACTTCCTCTGTGTCGTCGCCGTCAGGCTCGATGGCTCCTACGATCATCAATAGCGATGCAGTCCAGGGTGAGACCTTCCTACCCGGACAGATCTTCGTCTTCGGCGGCTTCGCACTGCGGGCCAATTCACTTGGCCATCTGGAGCAGATCAAAAGCTACGCCCCTGGCCGTCAGGTCAGATTTGGAAGTTTAAACTACACGGCTGACATCCACGGGGACTTGATCTTCGACGGATTCGAGCCACTGCCGAGCGCGCCGCACTGTCACGACGAGCATGATCTAGCTCTGCCGTCGAACAGTGCCCTGGAGGTCGCACCTGCATCAGCTTCGACCTTTAATTCGGAGCCAACTGCGCCGATCGAGGATGGGTGGTTGGACGCCACCTCGAGGGCTGCGATTCCAACGGCGATCGAGCCGAACACCAGCCCCGCACTCCGCGAGACTCGTGACTCCAAGAAGCCGGACTCCTCTCCGAACTCCGAACCATTCGCGCCCCTGCCAATCGAATCCGATTGGGCGCCGATCATGGAGTTTACGGCGTACATCTTTCAGCACTCGCCTTTTGGCGATATTATGAAACTACTAAAGTCTCTCTCTTTATCAGGAGAGCCCTGGCCGGACTGCGGTCAGCGAGGTTGGGATACGGACGATGAAGAAATTCAAAACCCACCCACCACCCACTTTGTAGCCACTGTCGACGATTTAACCGACATGCTCGACTTCGACTCCGAAGACATCAACGGTATGGACGCCGTTGAAGGAGACAATGAAGAACCAGCGCCTATTGGGCCCCCAAACACCACCTCGTCACATGATGTATACATGGTGGACGCACCAAAAGATGACGACAAGGAGCGGAAGGACGCACCGAAGGCTTGTTCCCTCGAAAAGCAG
Organism: Triticum urartu; assembly: GCF_003073215.2. NCBI lineage: Eukaryota > Viridiplantae > Streptophyta > Magnoliopsida > Poales > Poaceae > Triticum > Triticum urartu. Next base: position 441,689,286 of record NC_053026.1, read on the forward strand.
TCAAAGCGGCGACGCAAGCGCCGCCCCAAATCCCGCCTCGACAGAAATAGTGATCACACAGACCCAGCGCTGGAGCAGGGCGAACTGCTGCCAGACAACGGCAATCCGGATAACCAAACCGAACAAACAAATTCTATCAAGGATAATGGTCCGGACGACATAACGCCGGACAGGCACCCAGAGCAGCAGAATGCCCGTAAAAGGCTTGTTGCCACCGCAAGGAGTCTAAAAAAGCAGAAGCAAAGGCTCAAGGCTGCACAAGACACACTCCAAATCAGATGGAGTAAAATACTCAACACAGCAGCGATGTACGGCGACAATCACCCCTCCAAGAGCTACCCAAAGCAGAAGCTGCTACCTGAATTCGATGAGGAGGCCTCAGACCCCCCACAACCAAATATCAAAGCAGCCACCTGGTCGGATAGACGACCCCTCTATCAACACAGAGTGGCATACAACGCCACTCACAATACAACATGCGACCCATGCGAGGGCTCGCACCCAAAGGACGGCGCAACAAGATCCATCTATGGACCAGGCAAGCGCGCCCCAGCATATAATGCAACACAACAAACATCCGAACAACGCGGTATACCCAGCTACAGGGGCGCCGCACACCCCCTATGTTTCACCGATGAGGTGCTGGACCATGAATTTCCATAGGGATTCAAACCCGTAAACATAGAGACATATGACGGAACAACAGACCCTGGGGTCTGGATTGAGGACTATATCCTTCATATCCATATGGCTCGAGGAGATGATCTCCACGCCATCAAGTACTTACCCCGAAAGCTTTGGAACATGTTTCTTACTAAAAAGAACCAAATTGTCGACTGTCCGGACGCCGAAGCCTTGGCAGCTTTCAAGCATAGCATCCGTGACGAATGGCTCGCCAGACACCTCGGCCAAAATAAACCGAGAATGATGGCCGCATTAACAAACCTCATGACCCGCTTTTGCGCGGGTGAGGACAGCTGGCTAGCCAGATGCAGCACCAGCGACCCCAGTACATCTGAAGTTAGAGATGGAAACGGGAAATCACGGCACAACAGCAATAACAAACGCCAGAATAAAGAAAGACAGCACGAAGGGCACGACAGTAAATGCCAGATTCAAAAGCTCTCGGCCAGGTCAAAAGCCACCCACTAAAGGCACCAGGGATGAACTGTCCAGCCTCAACAAAATTCTGGACCAAATATGTCATATCCATAGTACCCCTGGTAAACCTGCTAACCATACCCACAGAGAATGTTGGGTCTTCAAGCAGTCCGGCAAGCTCAATGCCGTACACAAGGGGGAGGATACACCAAGTGAAGACGAGGACGAGCCTCCCAAGCAAGACACAGGGGAACAAAAGAAATTTCCACCAGAAGTCAAAACAGTAAATGTGTTACACGTGATCAAGGGAAAAAACAATGCGGCACCCCCAGGAAAATATACCCAAGTGCCTGTCACCGCGAAGTCCTGCCACTGGTCGTCTCAACCGATCACTTTCGACCATCTCGATTACTCAGCAAGTATCTGACACGCAGGATGGGCTGCCCTGGTATTAGACCCAGTAATTGGCGGATATCACTTCACACGAGTCTTGATGGACGGCGACAGCAGCCTAAACCTAATATATCAGGATACAATCCACGGGATGGGGTTGGACCCAACACAAATTTGCCATAGCAATACTACCTTTAAAGGAGTAACGCCAGGCCCAGGGGCTCGTTGTACGGGCTGCCTCCTACTACAAGTTATATTCGGCTCCCCCGATAACTTCCGTCGTGAGCATTTAGCCTTCCACATCGCTCCGTTTCAAAGTGGCTATCAAGCACTGCTCGGACGCGAAGCTTTGCTCGCTTTAATGCAATACCACACTACGCCTCCCACACACTCAAGATGCCCGGTCCACGTGGCATCATTTCAGTGCACGGAAATATCAAGCGATCTCAGCGCGCCGAAGAGAGTGAGGCTGCCTTGGCAGCCGCACACTAAAGGCGCCCGGACTAGCGAAAGCATCCAATAGGTCGTCAAGACCTCAGACACAACTAATCAAGTCCGGCGCCGCTACTTATACCAAATAAATGGTCACACCCCTATTTGTCAATACAAGGGGCTCAACGCGCGCAGACAAGTGGCAATTTCTTCTCATCTTGAATTATACATGGTTTCTTTAAAAAACTATCTTTTTGCACGACAACCTTTTTCACCTAAATTCCTCTCTTTTACAGACGATCACCGTGCCACACCCGTCCAGGATACAGCACAACGGAGACACAGGCGCAGACGTGCAGCAGGGACCCGCTCCAAGGATTCTTTTTAGATTAAGACCCTGCGTAAACCTTTTTTACTGTCTCTTGTTGATACACATCCACCGTTGAGAAGGATGCTGACGTCTTGGCATGTGGCCACTGTCAAACTCCTATGGCTAAGTGAAAGTGCTAAAGCATTATAGTCCGGTTGCCTCGCTCGCTCCGCTATCACCTCCTTAATAGGACCAAGACTTTGGGTTAAGTGTGAACGCGTGTTTTTGCAAGCACCTCCGAATTATATGCGTGGGGGTTGAAGCCGACGACTGCAATCTTTCAGGTTATACACATGTATACATAAACGGCCGCCCAGGAGGCATCATATTACTTTCAGGCAAAAGTATAAAAATAGCCTTATAAAAATCTATAAAAGCATGTCGCTTAGAATGAGATTACATATCACTCAAACATAATATTTTTTGAGCACTGGGTCTCTATCAAACGAGCACCCTCAAGAACTTCTTCAAAGTAGTGCTCAGCAGCCCTTCGACCTATGGCCGAATCCCGCGCTGCAACAGTGGTAGCATCCATCTCCGCCCAGTATGCTTTAACACGGGCAAAGGCCATCTGTGCGCCCTCTATGCACGCCGACCTCTTCATCGCATTAATGCGCGGCACCACGTCAAGGAACTGCTGCACCAAGCTGAAATAGTTGTTCGGTTTTGGCCTTTCCGGCCATAGCTGATCCACAACAGACCTCATGGAGAGTCCGGTCAACCTATTTAGTTCGGCCCATTCGGCTAATTGGTCAGACAATGAAAGCGGACGCTCGGGAGAATGGAATTGTCTCCAAAACAGCTGGTCTACATCATGGTCCGTCTGACCCTGGAAGTACTTGGCCGCATCGGCAGCGCTTGCTGCCAAATCCATATACACATCCTCCGAACTCCACAGCCGATCCAGAGGGGCATACCGTGGATCTCCGAACTTCCTCCACAACATAAAGGATTTCCCAGCTACAATATCACCGGCTTCCCGCAGCTCCTCCTTCTTTGCCCTCATAGCAGAGCGGAGGTCTTTTCCCGTCGCAGCAGCCTTCTCAAGGTCCGATGCTTTCGCCTAGTTTTCCTTTTCAAGAACCCGGCAACGGTCGGTGGCGGCTCTTAATTCTATGGCCATCTTGGCCATCTTATCTCGGCTCTCGCCATGCGCGGCCTTTTCGGCTTGCAACTCTTCGGCCGCCTTCAAAGCAGCTGCATTACCCAACCTCGCTTGTTCCTTGGCTCGGGCAAGTTCTTCCCGCAAGGCTTCAACAGTGGCAGCTCCATCTGCAGTCACAACATATTAAAGATACTGGCATCATGCTACTCTTCCTATGTGGCGTTTACCAGATAATGACACTTACCCTGTGCCTCGTCAAGCCTTTTGTTAACAAGCTCGATGTCGGCGTCTGCCGCATCCAACTGCCGTTCTAAATGGGCAAACTCACTAGTCCGGCTAGCCACCGGAGCTTCCATCACCTGCACATAAAGGAAGTATGGTTATTACCTGGGAATATGATCCTCTGTTCGTCGTCGTTTCCAACGACGACCAGAGTCTCAGGTGCTACTATCTACACAGGGCACACCTAGCATGTGCAGGACTATCATACATTATTTTACGTACCTCAAAGCCTGTCAGTAGACTCATAAAAGCTTTATGCAATCCGCTTTCGGCGGACGAGATTCTCTCCATCACCGTATTCATCAGCACACGGTGTTTATCTGAGATGGCCGCTCGCCCCACCAACTCCCTCAGAACATCTGATCGCACACTAGACGGTGCCAGACTCTTTTGTCTGCTCTCTTCGGGAACCAGACACTGGGAGCTTCGAGTGTCAATGGGATTATCTTCTGGCCTCGCCGGATTCGGAGAGGCCCTCCGCGACGACACTTCAGGGTCGCCCGCTTCCGGAGCGGAGGAGTCCGGAGGAGGCGTTTCGCTCTCCATCATCTCTGGAAGAAGATCCCTCGAAGATGAGCTCATTTGAGAGGGGCTAAGACCCGAACTGCAAAGATATATGCGGTGGTTATTTTCTCAGAAGAAAAAGATGGCATATCTGTACTATTAAAGTATTTCGGGTCACTTACGACTCGTGGGAGAATTGATCCCCCTGTGGACTTTGTGCGGCAACAGCACCCCCCAAGGTAGGACCCTCTGTGGGAGACTTCTTCTCCTGTTTGGAAGCTTCGGCTTCCGAATCCCCGGGCGCAGTCCTTTTCCACCTCCGGTCGTCTTCCTTCATGGAGACGCTCGCTCCCTCGGCTAGAATGGGCAACGCTGGGGGCCCGCGTCTGCCCATATTATCCTCCCCGGTATCTTCCTTCAAGGGCTCCGGGCAGGGTACGACCTGGAGCATCTTTTCCAGTACCGGATTTTCCAAACCCTCAGGGAGGGGGGCCGAACACCGAATCAACTTCGCCTTCATTAGCCAGTCCTGGTCAAAAAGCAAACTCTCAGAGATAACTTCGTGACAAATGAGAGATAGTATGTTCGGCCGGAAGATTCCTTACCTGTTCGGCGGCGCGGTTACTGCTCAGGCCCACGTCCTCGGTGATTTCCGGACACTCTACCTGAGGTCCGAAGAATAACTTGTACGTCTCCTCGTGCGTCAGGCCGAGGAAATTTTGAACGACACGCGGTCCCTCGGGATTGAACTCCCACAAGCGAAGGGGCCGGCGTTTGCAAGGCTGGACTTGACGGACCAGCATAACTTGTATTACCGGAACCAAACTGAAATCTCCATTAAAGAGATCTCGAATGCAGCTTTGCAGCATAGGCACGTCCTTGGCTGGACCCCAGCTCAGTCCTCTACTAATCCATGACATTAGTTGTGGTGGAGGGCCCGAGCGGAAAACGGGGGCGGCCGCCTACTTGGCACTTCTAGGAGCCGTGATGTAGAACCACTCATGTTGCCACAATTCAGACACCTCTGGAAGGGAACCTTTGGGCCATGGAGCTCCCGTCATCTTGCGTATCGAGGCACCTCCACATGCCGCATGTTGCCCCTCGATCATCTTCGGCTTTACTTCAAAGGTCTTGAGCCACAGGCCAAAGTGAGGGGTAACCCGGAGGAAGGCCTCACACACGACAATAAATGTCGTGATATGAAGAAAGGAGTCCAGAGCTAGATCATGGAAATCTAGCCCGTAATAAAACATCAAGCCCCTGACGAAAGGATCCAGAGCAAGGCCTAGACCTCAGAGGAAGTGAGAGACGAACACGACGATCTCGTTGGGTTCGGGGGAGGGGACGGCCTGCCCTCGGGCAGGCAGCCAATGCGGAATCTCGGCGGTCAGGTATTTGGCCCCCCTCAACTTTTTGATGTCTTCTTCCGTGACGGAGGAAGGCATCCATCAGCCTTGAAGGCTAGATCCGGACATGACTGAAGGTTCGGAGCACTTGACCTGAACTCTGGGCGCTTGAGCTTGAGGTGGGGGAAGGATTCGATTGAGCGCGGGAGGGAAAAATAAAAGCCTTGACCCTTTATAAAGAGGGTGAATATCAAGCGTCCTCTCCGTGTCCGTTTGGGCTTGCCTATAATCAAGGAGTCCTAGAAGTGGTTGGGTTACCCACGCCCGTATTGATGAGAATCCCGGAATAAGGGGACACGATCTCTGACTTAACAAGACGTGCCAAGGAAACCGCCTCGCATGACGCGCTGAGGTGGGGTAATAAAATGACTCGGATAAAGGCTTGGCCGTGGTGTGTCGCACTACGGAATACGTCAGCAGATTAGATTTGTGTAAATATTATTCTCTCTATGGCAATATGTGGAAACTTATTTTGCAGAGCTGGACACTATCTTTGTGTTCAAAATCTTCTATGAAGTACTTGGAGGAGGAACCCGCCTTGCAATGCCGAAGACAATCCGCGCGCCGGACTCATCGTCATTGAAGCCTGGTTCAGGGGCTACTGAGGGAGTCCTGGATTAGGGGGTGTCCGGATGGCCAGACTATACCTTCATCCGGACTCCTAGATTATGAAGATACAAGATTGAAGACTTCGTCCCGTGTCCGGAAGGGACTTTCCTTGGCGTGGAAGGCAAGCTTGGCGATACGGATATGCAGATCTCCTACCATTGTAACCGACTTTGTGTAACCCTAACCCTCTCCGGTGTCTATATAAACCGGAGGGTTTTAGTCCGTAGGACAACATATACAACAACAATCATACCATAGGCTAGCTTCTAGGGTTTAGCCTCTCTGATCTCGTGGTAGATCTACTCTTGTACTACCCATATCATCGATATTAATCAAGCAGGACGTAGGGTTTTACCTCCATCGAGAGGGCCCGAACCTGGGTAAAACTTTGTGTCCCTTGCCTCCTGTTACCATCCGGCCTAGACGCACAGTTCAGGACCCCCTACCCGACATCCGCCGGTTTTGACACCGACATCTAGCCTCTAGTGGTGTTATGTGAACGTCGACTACATAACACTTCACCATTATTTGGTCTTAGAGGAAGGCATTGGGAAGTAATAAGTAGATGATGGGTTGCTAGAGTGACAGAAGCTTAAACCCTAGTTTATGCGTTGCTTCGTAAGGGGATGATTTGGATCCATATGTTTCATGCTATGGTTAGGTTTACCTTAATACTTTTGTTGTAGTTGCGGATGCTTGTAATAGAGGTTAATCATAAGTGGGATGCTTGTTCAAGTAATAACAGCACCCAAGCACCGGTCCACCCACATATCAAATTATCAAAGTATCGAACGCGAATCATATGAACTGATGAAAACTAGCTTGACGATATTCCCATGTGTCCTCGGGAGCGCTTTTCCTATTATAAGAGTTTGTTCCGGCTTGTCCTTTGCTACAAAAGGATTGGGCCACCTTGCTGTACTTTATTTACTTTTGTTACTTGCTGCTCGTTACAACCTATCTTATCACAAAACTATCTGTTACCACTTATTTCAGTACTTGCAGAGAATACCTTGCTGAAAACCGCTTATCATTTCCTTCTGCTCCTTGTTGGGTTCGACACTCTTACTTATCAAAAGGACTACGATAGATCCCCTATACTTGTGGGTCATCAACCATACTTACTTTCATAGTTGTTTCATTATGTAGCATCACTGCACATGTTAGCCTTGTTATTGTCCATTTGGTGGACATTATAAGATCCGTATGGACTCTTACATAAATTTGGTGGACATGTTAGCCTTGTTATCGTCCAGTGCTTTTGAAGAGGTTTAGCTCTGCAGTCCTCTTGTAAGGACTGAACGTCGTCTATCATTGTACTTACCCCTATCTTGTAAGCCCATTGCTCTTGTCAGTACATCTTGTCCTATAACGCTTGTACTTCCAAGGATTGGTAGTTGATTATGTAGCATCAATCTACATCTTATCTTCATTATCCTCTATTCCTTCCAGTATTATCATATCTATAATTACTCTCTACAAAATGTTGCTTATGAAGAAGATTCTGTGCTAAAATTCTTGAGTTATCCTTCCCTTGACATGGAGAAGGGCATTATAAAGCCAGTGTTAACTATTAATGTAAGTCAGTCCTTCCAAAGCCTTTATCCTCAACTGATGTTTAATTTTCTCATACTCCCTATCGTTTACTGCTGTTTAGTTTGCTGTTTCTATCAAAATGCATGTTCGCAACAACCGTAAGTTCCAAGTTTTACTTGTAAAACCAAATTCCTTATTCATATCATGCACATTACTCAATACTCCCTATATGTATGCTTGTTTTTGTGGATCTATAATCCAGTGTGTGGTGAAGCAGCTCATGTTTGGACCTTGTCATCTCCTATTTTATCTTACTGATGTGGCTGATGATATGAACAACATGCCATGCACATTAACCAAAATAGATACAATGATTGTCTTTGCCCTTCATCTATGCTTGTTATGTTGACATGGTAATCCAGTAGTGTGGTGAAGCTCCCCGCATTATGAACAATGCCAAATTATGCTATTGATATTTTGAACTTACTCTTTATTTTTTAATTTGAAATTGGATGGAATTGACATCATAGTTATCATCTTCCTTTATACTCGCGCAAAACCTGTCATCTCTCTGCTTGTTTCAGGGTGATATACCTGATGGAATGCACAAGTCTGCTGAAGGCTGGGAGACAAACCCAACATATATTGCAGCAAAGAAGGCAAAACATCTTGAAGATAGCGAGACAATCGCAAAGTCTTGTCTTGATGCAGTGTTCAAGTTACTTGAGACTAGCAGTTAGACAAGCTCACAGAATTCGCTGTCTGAATCACTTCGACTTCTTCAGTCCAAAGTTCTAGCAGAAAGGCATTCTACAACTCAACATCGACTTGAAGTCCTATCTCTAAGAAAGATTGCATAGAACACCAATGAGAACCTCACTACTAAACAGCTACACCTGGAAGCTATGATTGACATGCTAGGTCGTTCTCACAGCCTTGCTCAGCAGCTTGTGCAGCAGTTCCTGCGCAAGGCTAACCTTTCTTGAACTGTCTTGGAAGTGGTCTCGGTTCAATATTATTTTTTACACTGCAATGGTGCCCACTTTTTGTAATCTGCTTCTTCGTTGCGCTTTATGATCACTGGTGGCGAACTTCGATGCACAGTGAATGTAATATAACATAAATACTTTATTGTATAGTGTAGGTTTATTCTAAGTTACTATACCATAATTTCTTTATTGTATAGAGTAGGTTTGTTCTTAATTCCTACTATTTACTACCATCATTCGCTATCAGAAAAAAAATCTGATGTAGTCGACCTGGCTGAAACATTCGCCTGTAACGGGCCTGGTTTTTAGCAGGCCACAATTGGGTCGAGTTGCATCTTTCTTGGGCCCGAATGGCCATTGGGGCCTTCACACTTTGCGCTAGGCCCACAACTTACTCCGGCCTATATTCGGCCCAAATATTAGTTGGGCCTTTTGTGGACCATCGCTTAGGTTGTCCCATGTAGCGTTGGGCCATTAATAGGCTGAATATTCTGCCGGCCTGTTACGGCCCAGAAGAAACCATGGGCCTTTAGCAGGCCGAAATTCATGCTGGGCCTTAATTTTCACTAGTCGTCGACGAGCCTTTAGTAGGCTGAAATGTAGACCGGGCCTTTTTTGCCCAGTTATATGACGGGCCGTTACCAGACCGAAACATATCTCGGGCCTTAGTTGGCCCACTGATATCATGGGCCTTTAAGAGGCCGAAAGCTTAGTACATGCATCAATGGGCTGAATTATACGACTGGCCTTTAATAGGCCCAAAGTCATGTTGGGATGAACTGTCGCCACCTTTATCATGGGACGTTAGTGGGTCGGATGTCACGTCGGACCATATATGGCCTGAGGGAGTCCTGGATTAGGGGGTGTCCGGATAGCCGGACAATACCTTCGGCCGGACTCCTGGACTATGAAGATACAAGATTGAAGACTTCGTCCCGTGTCCAGAAGGGACTTTCCTTGGCGTGGAAGGCAAGCTTGGCGATACGGATAAGTAGATCTCCTACCATTGTAACCGACTCTGTGTAACCCTAGCCCTCTCCGGTGTCTATATAAACCGGAGGGTTTTAGTCCGTAGGACGAGCAACAATCATACCATAGGCTAGCTTCTAGGGTTTAGCCTCTCTGATCTCGTGGTAGATCTACTCTTGTACTACCCATATCATCAATATTAATCAAGCAGGACGTAGGGTTTTACCTCCATCAAGAGGGCCCGAACCTGGGTAAAACATTGTGTCCCCTGCCTCCTGTTACCATCCGCCTAGACGCACAGTTCGGGACCCCCTACCCGAGATCCGCCGGTTTTGACACCGACATTGGTGCTTTCATTGAGAGTTCCTTTGTGTCGTCACTTTTAGGCCCGATGGCTCCTCCGATCATCAACGATGATGCGATCCAGGGTGACACTTTTCTCCCCGGACAGATCTTCGTATTTGGCGGCTTTGCACTGCGGGCCAATCCGCTTGGCCATCTGGAGCAGATCGAAAGCTACGCCCCTAGCCATCAGGTCAGATTTGGAAGTTTGAACTACACGGCCGACCTCTCGGAGACTTGATCTTCGACGGGTTTGAGCCGCAACCGAGCGCGCCGCACTGTCACGATGGGCATGATCTAGCTCTGCCGCCGAACAGTGCCCTGGAGGCCGCACCCGCATCAGCTCCGACCCTTAATTCAGAGCCAACTGCGCCAATCGAGGATGGGTGGTTGGACACCACCTCGGGGGCTGCAATCTCTACGGCGATCGAGCCGAACGCCATCCCTATTCTCTACGAAGCTCGTGACTCCAAGGAGCCGGACTCCTCTCCAAACTCCGAGCCCTTCGCGCCCCTACCGATCGAACCCGATTGGGCGCCGATCATGGAGTTCACCGCCGCAGACATCTTCCAGCACTCGCCCTTCGGCGATATTCTGAATTCACTAAAGTCTCTCTCTTTATCAGGAGAGCCCTGGCCGGACTATGGTCAGCAAAGTTGGGATGCGGATGATGAAGAAATTCAAAGCCCACCCACCACCCACTTCGTAGCCACTGTCGATGATTTAACCGACATGCTCGACTTTGACTCCGAAGACATCGACGGTATGGACGCCGATGCAGGAGACGATCAAGAACCAGCGCCTATAGGGCACTGGAAAGCCACCTCGTCGTATGATATATACATGGTGGACACCCCAAAGAAGGCAATGGTGATGGAACAGCGGAGGATGACCCCTCCAAGAAGCAGCCTAAGCGCCGGCGTCAGCGGCGCCGCTCTAAATCCCACCAAAGCCAAAACGGTGATTCCGGCATGGGAGATAATAACACCCCGGACAGTGCCGAAGACAACCACCTCCAGCAAGATTCAGCACAGGAGGATGGAGAAGCCAGCCCTCATGAGAGAGCGGCAGACAGAGAGGTCAAGGACGATAATTATATGCCTCCCTCCGAAGATGAGGCAAGCCTCGACGACGACGAATTTGCCATGCTGGAGGATCCCGTCGAACAAGAGCGTTTCAAACGCAGGCTTATGGCCACGGCGAGCAGCCTCAAGAAAAAACAGCAACAGCTTAGAGCTGATCAAGATTTGCTAGCCGACAGATGGACTGAGGTCCTCGCGGCCGAAGAGTATGAACTCGAACGCCCCTCCAAAAGCTACCCAAAGCGTAGGCTGCTACCCCGATTAGAGGAGGAAGCACCTAAACCTACATCACCAGCGCATGATGCGGCCGACCGGCCACCCCGTGGCCGCGATAGAGAGGCCTCTTGGCCCTCCACTCAAGCCGCACCCCGGCGCCGCTCAAAAAATACCAAGGCACGGGAAAATGCGCCAGACCTGTGAGATATATTGGAGGACAAGGCAAGGAAAACAAGATCGATCTACGGATCGCGTGGGCGCCCCACGGCACGAGACGGTAATCGTCACTCCGGATACAGTCAATCCGGCCGGGCCGAACACAGTAGACAAAGCTCGTTTGAGCTGCGTCATGATATAGCCCAATACAGAGGCGCCGCACACCCACTATGCTTCACAGATGAAGTAATGGATCATCAAATCCCTGAGGGTTTCAAACCCGTGAACATCGAATCATATGATGGCACAACAGATCCTGTGGTATGGATCGAGGACTATCTCCTTCATATCCACATGGCCCGCGGTAATGACCTACACGCCATCAAATACCTCCCACTCAAGCTTAAAGGACCAGCTCGGCATTGGCTTAACAACTTGCCAGCAGAATCAATTGGTTGTTGGGAGGACCTGGAAGCCGCATTCCTCGACAATTTCCAGGGCACTTATGTGCGACCACCAGACGCCGATGACCTTAGCCACATAATTCAGCAGCCAGAGGAATCGGCCAGACAATTCTGGACACGGTTCCTAACCAAGAAAAATCAAATCGTCGACTGTCCGGACGCAGAGGCCCTAGCAGCCTTCAAGCATAACATCCACGACGAGTGGCTTGCACGGCACCTAGGACAGGAAAAGCCGAAATCCATGGCAGCCCTCACGACACTTATGACCCGCTTTTGCGCGGGAGAAGACAGCTGGCTAGCTCGCAGCAATAACATGACCAAGAGCCCTGGTAATTTGGATACCAAGGACAGCAGTGGCAGGTTGCATCGCAACAAGCAAAAGCACCGCATTAACGGTGACAATGCTGAGGATACGATAGTTAATGCCAGATTCAGAGTCTCTAAACCCGGTCAGGGGAAAAAGTCATTCAAAAGAAATACTCCGGGCTCGACCGCTCATGCCAGATACATGGCACCCCCAAAAAACCAGCCAATCACACCAACAGGGATTGTTGGGTGTTCAAGCAGGCAGGCAAGTTAAATGTCGAAAGCAGAGACAAGGGGCTGCATAGCGATGACGAGGAGCCCCGGCCGCCGAACAACAGTGGACAGAAAGGTTTTCCCCCACAAGTGCAGACGGTGAACATGATATACGCAACCCACGTCCCCAAGAGGGAGCGGAAGCGTGCGCTAAGGGACGTATACGCGATGGAGCCAGTCGCCCCAAAGTTCAACCCATGGTCTTCCTGCCCGGTCACTTTTGATCGAAGGGACCACCCCACTAGCACCTGTTATGGTGGATTCGCCGCATTGGTTCTAGACTCAATTATTGACGGATTTCACCTCACTAGAGTCCTTATGGACGGCGGCAGCAGCCTGAACCTGCTTTACCAGGATACAGTGCAGAAAATGGGCATCAATCCCTCGAGGATTAAACCCACTAAAACGACCTTTAAAGGCATCATACCAGGTGTAGAGGCCAACTGTACAGGCTCAGTTACACTTGAAGTGGTCTTCGGATCTCTGGATAATTTCCGAAGCGAGGAGTTAATCTTCGACATAGTCCCGTTCCGCAATGGCTATCACGCACTGCTCGGGCGAACCGCATTTGCCAAGTTCAATGCGGTGCCACACTACGCATAACTCAAGCTCAAAATGCCAGGCCCTCGAGGAGTCATTACGGTCAATGGAAACACCGAACGCTCTCTCCGAACGGAGGAGCATACGGCGGCTATCACAGCGGAAGTACAAAGCAGCCTCTCAAGGCAATTCTCTAGTTCGGCCATTAAACGTCTGGACACCGTCAAGCGTGCCCGGAGTAACCTACAACAAGACCGCCGGGCATGTTCCGAGCAAGCGTAGCAATGCGGCCCCAACCCCAGCCCTCGCGAACTTGCGAAACTAGTGTTGCGCATACATAACTACGCTCTGGAAATACCATGGGCAAAAGGGGAGGGGCACAATCACGGCACGCCCGAAACACGGCTTAAACCGCACTAGGGGCTGCCGATTTCTTCATTTTCTCTTACTTTCAGGACTCCACTCTTCGGAAGGCTTGTCCGGCAGTACAATTGCCGCACAAACGATACAACAACCAGGGGAGCAGAAAGCTACGCCGCACTACGGAACTCTAAGGTGGTCTCTATAACAAGCAGTATACCTGTTCCGCATAACATTCCGCAGCTCGCCCCTGGAAAGGACATATTTGATAGTCCCATCTTTTGCTTATCGCACTATTTGTATTGTTCTACTTTGATCGCAGCCTTTTTAAATAAACAACGCATAGCTTCCGTCTATTATTGCATTACTATTTTTTACGAATATATGTTCATTAATGACATGTTGCACCCGTACACTTTGGTACGGCCAATACGCCAGGGGCTTAAGTACCCCACAATACGGTGTGAGAAGTCTGAACACTTTCACAAGTGCGGCACCCCGAACTTATAGCATTATATGCATCGGCTCCGAATCATGTCTTGGGTCAATAGTTGGGTTTGCACGGCTCCTATGTTTTGGTACCTTACATTCCGTTATATCGGCTAAGGTAGCACTAGGAGAACTACTGCGATTGTGCCCCAGTTGTGCTGGGCTAAGCACCTCAGTAGAGAAAGCTAAAACTGACCATCATGATGAGGCGAGAGCTGGTCGCTGTTCGAGAGGTTTTCGAGTCCCTAAAGACTTATGCCGCTTAGAGAGAGGAGTCGGCTTTGTCCGGCCTAGGCATGGATAGCGCCCTGAACTCGGTCTTCCGAACACTAGGGGCTTCGCCGAAATTTAAAATTATAGAATTCTATGGCTAAGTGAGAGTGTTCAAGCATTATAGTTCGATTGCCTTGTTCGTTGTGTTGAGAGCCTCCCTCGAAGGACCCAAGAATGGGAAAAAGAGCGCTCATGTTTATCCCGAACACCCCAGCACTCGTGCCATGGGGGCAGAAGCCAACGACACGCCATCTCTCAAATTTGATAAACGGCCGCATAGAAGGTAATATTTTAAATTCAAAAAGCATTGCTTAGCGCACATGAACAAGTTTTCAGCGCACAGGACAAAACGAGCGAGTTTACTGAAAAATTACATCCATGGAACATTCATCCGCCACAAGGCGGGCACCCTTCAGAACACCCTCATAATACATCTCGGGCTTGTGATGCTCCTTGCCCGGCGGTGGCCCGTCCTTCACAAGCTTCTCAGCATCCAGCTTGCCCCAGTGCACCTTCGCACGGGCAAGCGCCCTACGGGCACCCTCGATGCATACGGAGCGCTTGATGACTTCGAGCCTTGGACAGGCCTCCACCAGCCGCCTCACCAGCCCGAAGTAGCTCCCAGTCATGGCCTCTCCAGGCCACAGCCGGACTATGAGGCCCTTCATGGCCTGTTCGGCCACCTTATGGAGCTCGACCAGTTGTTTCAGCTGGTCGCTTAAGGGCACCGGGTGTTCGGCCTCGGCATACTGAGACCAGAACACCTTCTCCGTCGAGCTCCCCTCTTCGGCTCGGTAGAAGGCGGTGGCATCCGACACGCTACGGGGCAAGTCTGCGAATGCTCCTGGAGAGCTCCGGATTCGGGTAAGTAACAAGTAATTCACTTTTACGTGCTTGCCTTGCATAAAGAATGCCTTACCCGCCGCTATCTTTTTTATTGCCTCAACCTCCTGGAGGGCCTTCTGGGCTTCGGTCTTGGCAGACTTGGCATCTTCAATGGCCGCCGCGAGCTCAGACTCTTGCGTCTTCGAGTCAAGCTCCAAACTCTCATGTTTTTTCATGAGAGCCTGGAGCTCTTGCCGCACCTCGCCAACCTGCGTCTCATGCTTCTCCCGCTCGGTGCGCTCCGTGGCCGCCCTCTTCTCGGCTCGGACAGCGCTTGCTTAAGGGTCGCCACCTTAGTTGTGGCCCCTACAATAGCCGCATTAATCCTGTCACTTTTTGAAATTGCACCTTTCACATATTTCAATAAGGTATTTCTTACCTTCCGTCTCCTCGAGTTTCCTCTTGGCATGGGCGAGCTCGTTCTCGGACCGCTCGAGGTTCTGCTTCAGCGTGCCCACCTCCGTAGTTAGTGCGGCGGATGCTAGCGGTGAAGCTTGCATACGCATATTGACTTACTTTTGTTAGACTCCTGCGAACGTTATTAGATCCTCTATTTGTCTTTTCTTTCCGAACGCCAAACAGAGCATCAGGGGCTACTGTCTATGCGGTAATATTTTTTACATATCTTTTACTTACCTCAAAGCCTGTTAGAAGGATGGCACATGCTTCAGTCAGTTCGCTCTTGGCGGACTGAACCTTCTGGATCACCACACTCATAACAGTGCGGTGCTCCTCATCGATGGAGGCGCTGTTAAGCACCTCCAGCAAATTGTCTGGTGCCTCCGGTTGGACGGAGGTCACCGGCTCGGTAGGCTTGCTCCTCTTGGAAGGAGGCTGCCTACCGGAGTCCGGAACCGTTGAAGGTTCCGGCGCGGTGTCCGACTCAAAGCCGGACTTAGAGCCCTTGGGGGTTCTATCCCCTTCACGCCTGGAGTCCGGGAGGTCGCCTTGCGGCGCCTCCAGGACAACCTCCTCCTGGCTTCGAACCTGTTGGGACGCCACCTCGGCGCCGTCCGTAGGGTGGGGGGAGGTAGCCGCCGGAAGCGAATTCACATCCGGCGAATCCAGGGAGCCGCTCGACGACTCGTCGAGCCCGGCCTTGGGCGGACTGCATAGACATGTTCGATGTAAGGAAAAGCTGTGCAATGGGGGAATACTATGAATCACTCTGGTATCTAGATACTTACGATCTCGCCAGGGGCTTGGCCCTGTGCGGCCACTCCTCTTCGCCGTCGTCGGCGTTGGTGGAGTAGTCCGGAGGAGGGGTCTTCCCCTTCTTGGACCCTTTGGCCTCCTCAGTTGGGGCGGCCTTCCTTTTCTTCCCTCCCCCCACTGGAGGGGGAGAGGTCTCTTCTTCCTCCTCCTCGTCTTCATGGGAGGAGTGTGCCTTGGAGTCGTCGGATGATGAATCCGACACCTCCTGGCGCCGGGCACTCTTTTGAGTCCCCGTGGCCTTCTTCTTGGCCTTCTTCTCCGGCACCACATAGGGTGCCGGAACCAGCAGCTTCGCCAAGCAAGCGTCCGCTGGGCCTTCGGGCAAAGGAGCCAGACAGTTGATCTGTCCGGACGTCTCCTGCCAATCTTGTCAAAGGTAAGGGAGCTTAGATCCCGCATGGAGTCAAACTATGAAAAACTAATACCCTGTAAAAGGTAAAAAAAGCTTACCGCACGAGCGTGACGCTGCGTGCTGAATCCGCGATCCTCGGTAGCGGATGCGGGGGCCTTGGCGCCCTTGAAAAGCACCTTCCAGGCATCTTCGTACGTCGTGTCGAAGAGCCTGCTAAGAGTTCGGTGCCGCGCCGGGTCGAACTCCCACAGGTTGAAAGCCCGTTGTTGACACGGGAGGATCCGGCGGATGAGCATAACCTGGACTACGTTGACAAGTTTGAGCTTCTTGTCCACCAGGGTTTGGACGCATGTTTGGAGTCTGGTCAGCTCTCCTTTTTTACCCCATGACAGGCCCGTCTCTTTCCAGGAGGCGAGCCGCGTAGGGGGTCCATATCGGAACTCGGGGGCTGCGACCCATTCAGGGTCGCGCGGCTCGGTGATGTAAAACCACCCCGATTGCCACCCCTTTAGGGACTCCACAAAGGAGCCCTCGAGCCATAGGACGTTGGGCATCTTGCCCACCATGGCACCTCCGCACTCCGCCTGGGTGCCGCGCACCACCTTCGGCTTGACATTGAAAGTCTTGAGCCATAGGCCGAAATGGGGGCGGATGCGGAAGAAAGCCTCGCACACGACGATGAACGCCGAGATGTTGAGGACAAAGTTCGGGGCCAGATCGTGGAAATCCAGGCCATAGTAGAACATGAGCCCCCGGACAAATGGGTGGAGAGGGAAGCCCAGTCCGCGGAGGAAATGAGGGAGGAACACCACCCTCTCATGGGGCCTAGGGGTGGGGATGAGCTGCCCCTCTTCGGGAAGCCGGTGCGCGATGTCGTTAGACAAGTATCCGGCCTTCCTCAGTCTTTTGATGTGTCCCTCCGTGACGGAGGAGACCATCCACTTGCCTCTCGCTCCGGACATGGCTGGAGAAGGTTGAGGTGGGGTGTGCGGACTTGGGCGCTGGAGCTCGAGTGCGCGGAAATGGATAGGCAAAGGAGGAAGAAGGCGTGGATGAAAAGGTGGATCCTTATCCTCTTATATGGGTGGACGCGACTATGCGTCCCCACCAGCTTGGTAAAACTCGCTTATCTCCCAAGCGTCGTAATCAATGGCGCGGTTGGGTTACCCACGCCCGTATTGATGAGAATCCCGGAATAAGGGGACACGATCTCTGCTTTGACAAGACGTGCCAAGGAAACCACCTCGCTAAACGCGCTGAGGTGGAACAGTAAAATGATTTGAATAAAGACTTGGCCATGGTGTGATGTCACGCTACGGAATACGTCAGCAGATTAGATTTGTGTAAATATCATTCTCTCTATGGCAATATGTGGAAACTTATTTTGCAGAGCCGGACACTACCTTTGTGTTCAAAATCTTCTATGAAGTACTTGGAGGAGGAACCCGCCTTGCAATGCCGAAGACAATCTGTGTGCTGGACTCGTCGTCATTGAAGCCTGGTTCAGGGGCTACTGAGGGAGTCCTGGATTAGCCGAACAATACCTTCGGCCGGACTCCTGGACTATGAAGATACAAGATTGAAGACTTCGTCCCGTGTCTGGAAGGGACTTTCCTTGGCGTGGAAGGCAAGCTTGGTGATACGGATATGTAGATCTCCTACCATTGTAACCGACTCTGTGTAACCCTAGCCCTCTCCGGTGTCTATATAAACTGGAGGGTTTTAGTCCGTAGGACGAACAACAATCATACCATAGGCTAGCTTCTAGGGTTTAGCCTGTCTGATCTCGTGGTAGATCTACTCTTGTACTACCCATATCATCAATATTAATCAAGCAGGACGTAGGGTTTTACCTCCATCAAGAGGGCCTGAACCTGGGTAAAACATTGTGTCCCCTGCCTCCTGTTACCATCCGCCTAGATGCACAGTTCGGGATCCCCTACCTGAGACCGCCGGTTTTGACACCGACATGGCCCATGGGCAGCACGGGCCATTCCCAAGCCGAAAGACACACCGGGCTGAAATGGGCCCATGTCTACATCGGGCATTTAACAGATCGAAAGTCACTGGGCCATAATTGGGCCCAAATATTCAGCGAACAATTAATGGGCCAGATCTAGCCTCGGGCCATAAATGGGCCTTTATTAAACAAGCTGTTATTGGGCTGGCCCACTAGTACATGAGTAAGTACTACGGGCCTTTGACTGGGCCGGGCTTTTTAACCTATATGGGCCTTTTTTGGGCCCCGCCACTTGTCGACGTATCATAAGCATGTCTCCTCCAATGGACGGATGACATCTGGCTCACCGAGGAGCAAACACGTGTTTCCTCTGGCCAATGAGAATTTTACACGTCTAAAATCCCCATTGGTCTGGGCTGTTAACGGGTTATCGGATCCAAAACCGGACCCGATAGCTTAACGGCGACCCGTTACGGTCGATGCCATGTGTCGGTCACCCTTGAGGAAAGCACTTCTATGACGCGTGATTTATCTTCATGGAAATGGACACTTCCGTGATGATAATTTTGGTAATGTCATGGAACACTTCTACGACAACACAAGTAAGACTATCTTGATTCTGTCATAAAATCACCATGGATGTGCATGCATGATAGAAAACGTGACCTATTGTGACAAACACGTATCATCGCGGAAGTGTATTTTTTTGTAGTGCTTGTTAACCATCAACACTTGATGCTCCTTCTTGATTTCTATCTCCGCAGCTTTAAGCATAGCGAAGAGCTCAGGAATCGTCTTATCCATCCCTTGCATATTATAGTTCATAACGAAGCCTTTGTAGCTTGGTGGCAGTGATTGAAGAATTCTGTCAATAACACTATCATCCAAAAGATTAACTCCCAACTCAGTCAAGTGCTTATGGTACCCGGACATTCTGAGTATGTGTTCACTGACAGAACTGTTCTCCTCCATCTTGTAGCTATAGAACTTGTTGGAGACTTCATATCTCTCAACTCGGGCATTTGCTTGAAATATTAACTTCAACTCCTGGAACATCTCATATGGTCCATGACGTTCAAAACGGCTTTGAAGTCCCGATTCTAAGCCATAAAGCATGGCACACTAAACTATTGAGTAGTCATTAGATCGAGCTCGCCAGACGTTCATAACATCAGCATCTGCTCCTACAGCAGGCCTTTCACCTAGCGGTGCATCAAGGAAATAATTCTTCTATGCAGCAATGAGGATAATCCTCAAGTTACGGACCTAGTCTGTGTAGTTGCTACCATCATCTTTCTACTTAGCTTTCTCTAGGAACGCATTAAAATTCAAGGGAACGATAGCACGGGCCATTGATCTACAACATAGATATGCAAAAACTATCAGGACTAAGTTCATGATAATTAAGTTCAATTAATCATATTACTTAAGAACTCCCACTTAGATAGACATCCCTCGAGTCATCTAAATGATCACATGATCCATATCAACTAAACCATGTCCGATCATCATGTGAGATGGAGTAGTTTTCAACGGTGAACATCTTTATGTTGATCATATCTACTATATGATTCACGTTCGACATTTCGGTCTCCAGTGTTCTGAGGCCATGTCTGTACATGCTAGGCTCGTCAAGTTTAACCCAAGGATTCCGCATGTGCAAAACTGTCTTGCACCCATTGTATGTGAACGTAGAGCTTATCACACCCGATCATCACGTGGTGTCTCGGCACGACGAACTGTCGCAACCGTGCATACTCAGGGAAAACACTTATACCCTGAAATTTTAGTGAGGGATCATCTTACAATGCTACCTCCGTACTAAGCAAAATAAGATGCATAAAAGATAAACATCACATGCAATCAAAATATGTGACATGATATGGTCATCATCATCTTGTGCCTTTGATCTCCATCTCCAAAGCACCATCATGATCTCCATCGTCACTGGCTTGACACCTTGATCTCCATCATAGTGTCATGGTCGTCTCGCCAACTATTGCTTCTACAACTATCACTAACGCATAGTGATAAAGTAAAGCAATTACATGGCGTTTGCATTTCATACAATAAAGCGACAACCATAAGGCTCCTGCCAGTTGCCGATAACTTTTACAAAACATGATCATCTCATACAATAACGTATATCACATCATGTCTTGACCATATCACATCACAACATGCCCTGCAAAAACAAGTTAGACGTCCTCTACTTTGTTGTTGCAAGTTTTACGTGGCTGCTACGGGCTTCTAGCAAAACCGTTCTTACCTACGCATCAAAACCACAACGGTCATTTATCAATTTTATTGTTTTAACCTCCAACAAGGACTGGCCATAGTCAAATTCGATTCAAACTTATTTTGATTCGGCGGTATTGTTGGATGAAGCAGCCCGGACCAACCTTACATGACCACGTTCATGAGACCGGTTCCACCGACAGACATGCAACTAGTTTTGAATAAAGGTGGCTGGCAGGTGTCTGTTTCTCCCACTTTAGTTGAATCAAATTTGACTGTGGACGGTCCTTGTTGAAGGTTAAAACAACAAACTTGATAAATCACCATTGTGGTTTTGATGCATAGGTAAGAACGGTTCTTGCTAGAAGCCCATAGCAGCCACCTAAAACTTGCAACAACAAAGTAGAGGACGTCTAACTTGTTTTTGCAGGGCGTGTTGTGATGTGATATGGTCAAGATATGATGTGATATACGTTATTGTATGAGATGATCGTGTTTTGTAAAAGTTACTGCCAACCGGCAGGAACCTTATGGTTGTCTCTTTATTGTATGAAATGCAAATGCCATGTAATTGCTTTATTTTATCACTATGCATTAGCGATAGTTGTAGAAGCAATAGTTGGCAAGACGACCACGACGCTACACTAGAGATCAAGGTGTCAAGCCAGTGACGATGGAGATCATGACGATGCTTTGGAGATGGAGATCAAAAGCACAAGATGATGATAGCCATAACATGTCACATATTTTGATTGCATGTGATGTTTATCTTTTATGCATCTTATTTTTCTTAGTACAGCGGTAGCATTATAAGATGATCCCTTAACAAAATTTTAAGTTATAAGTGTTCTCCTCGAGTATGCACTGTTGCGATAGTTCATCGTGTTGAGACACCACGTGATGATCGGGTGTGATAGACTCTACATTCACATACAACGAGTGCAAGATAGTTTTGCACATGCAGAATACTCAGGTTAAACTTGACGAGCCTGACATGTACAGACATGGCATCAAAACAGTGGAGACTGAAAGGTCGAACGTGAATGATAGAGTAGATATGATCAACATAGAGATGTTCACCATTGATGACACTACTCCATCTCACGTGATGATCGGACATGGTTTAGTTGATTTGGATCACGTATCATTTAGATGACTTGAGGGATAAGTGAGAATTCTTTAGTAATTTGATTAATTGAACTTAATTTATCATGAATTTAGTCCTGATAGTATTTGCAAATCTATGTTGTAGATCAATAGCTCGCGATATAGCTCCCTTATATTTTTATGTTCCTAGAGAAAAATAAGTAGAAATATGATAGTAGCAATGATGCGGACTAGGTCCGTGATCTGAGGATTATCCTCATTGCTGATGATGTCGCTTGAAGCTATGTCGGTATTTCCCCAAAGAGGAAGGGATGATGCAGCACAGCGGCGGTAGGTATTTCCCTCAGATATGAAACCAAGGTTATCGAACCAGTAGGAGAACCAAGCAACACAACGTAAACAGCCCCTGCACACAAATAACAAATACTCGCAACCCGACGTGTCAAAGGAGTTTTCAATCCCTTTCGGGTAACGGTGCCAGAAATTGGCGCGTTGACGGGAGAAAGTTGTAAATATTGATAGATAGAATGCCAAATAAAATAATTTGCAGCAAGGTATTTTTGGGTTTTTGGTTTAGTAGATCTAAAAATAAAAGCAAATAAAAATAGATCGCAAAGGCAAATATATGAGGAAGAAGACCCGGGGGCTGTAGGTTTCACTAGTAGCTTCTCTCGAGAAAAATAGCAAATGGTTGGTAAACAAATTACTATTGGGAAATTGATAGAACTTCAAATAATTATGATGATATCCAGGCAATGATCATTACATAGGCATCACGTCCAAGATTAGTAGACCGACTCCTGCCTGCATCTACTACTATTACTCCACACGTCGACCGCTATCCAGCATGCATCTAGTGTATTAAGTTCATGGAGAAATGGAGTAATGCAATAAGAATGATGTCATGATGTAGACAAGATCTATCTATGTAGAGATATACCCCATCATTTTATCCTTAGTAGCAATGATACATACGTGTCGTTTCCCTTTCTTTCACTAGGATCAAGCACCGTAAGATCGAACCCACTACAAAGCACCTCTTCCCATTGCAAGATAAATAGATCAAGTTGTCCAAACAAAACCCAAATATCGGAGAAGAAATATGAGGCTATAAGCAATCATGCAAATAAGAGATCAAAGAAACTCAAATAACTTTCATGGATATGAAAAGAGTGATCAAAAACTCAAAGTTCATCGGATCCCAACAAACACACCGCAAAAGAGTTACGTTACATGGATCTCCAAGAGACCATTGTATTGTGAACCAAGAGAGAGATGAATCCATCTAGCTACAATCTACGAACCCGAAGGTCTAGAAAGAACTACTCACGCATCATCGGAGAGACACCAATGGAGGTGGTGAACCCCATCCGAGATGGTGTCTAGATTGGATCTGGTGGTTCTGGACCTGCGGCGGCTGGATGAATATTTCGTCAACTCCCCTAGAGTTCTGGGATTTTTGGGGTATTTATAGAGCAAAGAGGCAGTCTGGGGGCACCCGAGGTGGGCACAACCCACCAGGGTGCGCCTGGGCCTCCTGGAGCGCCTTGGTGGGTTGTGCCCCCCTCAGGGCACCCCGCATGCGCAGCCAGGGCCTGTTGTGTTCCTTTTGGCCCATAAAAATTCTCCGTAAAGTTTCGTGGAATTTGGACTCCCTCTAATATTGATTTTCTACGATGTAAAAAACACGGAAAAAACAGGAACTGGCACTTGGCACTATGTCAATAGGTTAGTACCAAAAAATGATATAAAATGATTATAAAACATCCAAGATTGATAATATAACAGCATGGAACAATCAAATATTATAGATATGTTGGAGACATATCAGCATCCCCAAGCTTAACTCCTACTCGTCCTCGAGTAGGTAAGTGATAAAAACAGAATTTTTGATGTGGAATGCTGCCTATCATGTCATATCATATTCTTTTCTTTATAGCATGGACATTTGGACTTTTAGTTGTTCAAAGCAATAGTCTAGTTTTGACATGATAATTTAGATACTCAAGCATATCAACAAGCAACCATGTCTTTCAAAATATCAATGCTAAAATAAGTTATCCCTAGCCCATCATGCTCAAACATTGATCCATTCATGAAACACACTCGAATATTAGCTATACCCAATACTTAAGTACGATCATATTGCCTCCTAGTTGGTGATTTTATAAGAGAAGATGGAGACTCAAAAAATAAAAAAATTGCATAAAATAAAAGAAAGGCCCTTCGCAGAGGGAAGTAGGGATTTGTAGAGGTGCCTGAGCTCAAAGCGAAAAACTTAGAGATAAAAACATTTTGGGAGGTGTATCCATCCCACCAACGGAAATGACTTAGAGTTCCCAAAACTTTCCATGCATATATATATATATATATATATCATAGGCGGTTCCTAAACAGAAAATAAAGTTTATTCCTTTTCCACCATACTTTCTCTTTCCATGGCTAGCCATATCCACGATTGCCCTCCATACCAACGCTTTCCAAGGAATTTATTATTTGATTACATAAAGTAAATTCACTTTTTGTATTTTGGGACTGGGCATCCCTAATACCTTTGCCTTACTCTCATGCAATGACAAGTGAATAAACACTCATCTTGAGAATACCACATCTAGCATGGAAAATATTAGCCACCCCTCACCGCTCCGCGAGCGAAACAAACACACAAAAGAGAAGTTTATTTTGAAAATTAGAGGTGGCACATGAAAATTTGCTTAGAACGGCAAAAGAATACCGCATATAGGTAGATATAGTGGACTCATGTGGCAAAACTGGTTTAAGGATTTTGGATGCACAAGTAGTGATCATACTTAGTGCAAAATAAAGGCTAGCAAAAGATTGGGAAGCGGCCAACTAAGAAGCAGATAATCTCATAAGCAAGCATTAAGCATAATTAACACCAAATAATGCACCATAAGTAGTATATAATTTCATTGCATGACTATTGACTTTCATACTTGCATAGGGAATCACAAACCTTAACACCAATATTCTTACTAAAGCATAATTACCCACCAACATAACTCACATATCACAACATCATATCTCAGAACTATTACTAAGAATCAAGTTTATTTTGTCCGATCTTCATGAAAGTTTTTATTATATCCTTCTTGGATATCTATCACTTTGGGACTAATTTTCGTGTATTGCTTTTGACAAGCTCCAACTAATATAAGTGAAGATCATGAGCATAATAAATTTTTCTTTCTCTCAAATTAATTTAAGTGAAGCAAGAGAGAATTTCTTTAAAAAATTACTAACTCTCAAATAAATATAAGTGAAGCAAGAGAGCATTTCTTCAAAAATACTAAAGCACGCCATGCTCAAAAGATATAAGTGAAGCACTAGAGCAAGTCCATAGCTCATAAAAATTTAAGTGAAGCATACAGAGCAATTGTAACAAGTCATGACATAATTTTGGCTCTCTCAAATAGGTGTGTCCAGCAAGGAATGATGACTTAAAACACAAAATAAAACAAGAAAAGACTCATATCATACAAGACGCTCCAAGCAAAACACATATCATGTGACAAATAAAAATATAGTTTCGAGTAAAATACCGATGGTCGTTGGAAGAAAGCGGGGATGCCACTCGGGGGCATCCCCAAGCTTAGTTGGTTGCTCATTTTTGAATAATAGCTTGGGATGACGGGGCATCCCCAAGCTTAGGCTCTTCTATCCTTCCTTCATCCATCGTAAGATAACCCAAAACTTGAAAACTTTAATCACACAAAACTCAACAAAACGAGATCCGTTAGCATAAGAATAATAAATCACTACTATAAATGTTGTATTAAACCAATTCATATTTTGTTTTTGTATTATTTCCACTGTATTCCAACTTTTCTATGGCAAAAACTCATCAAAGAAAACCATAGAGCCATCAAAATAAGCACACAACACAAAGAAAACAGAATCTATCAAAAACAGAACAGTCTGTAACAATCTGACTATTTCAAATACTTCTAATACTCCAAAAATTCTGAAAAAATTAGGACGGCCTGAGCAATTTGTATATTGATCTACTGCCAGTGGAATGTGTATTTTATCGCTCTCTAGTAAAAAACAAAAATAAATTTCGTGAGCGTAAAAGTTTCTGTTTTTTCAGCAAGATCAAACAACTATCACCCAAGAAGATCCTAAAGGCTTTACTTGGCACAAACACTAATTAAAAGATAAAAAACAGAATCACAATAGTAGCATAATTGTGCTAACACACAAAATAGGAATCAAAAATCAAAAATAAAATTTATTCATTGGGTTACCTCCCAACAAGCGCTATAGTTTTACGCCCTTAGCTAGGCATAAAGCAAGGATCTAAGTTTTGTCATCTTTGTCCAACTCTTCAATCAAACACTTAGGATCCTTCAGAGATTTAGCATAAAGATCTTCAATAACAATACTCCTAGGAATAAATTAAAAGATTTCATTCTTGCAAAAAGCATCTCTTATCACTTCAACAAAATCCGGGTGAACACTAATCATCTTAAGATCTACATTATTACTATTACTAGAAGTTGCACCCTTGTTCTTGGATATACCCCTCCTTACGGGAGTTTTTTGATAGTTTTATCAGAAGCGAAAGCCGTGCTTAAATTACTAAAGATTTCTTCTAATTTAACAATCCGAGACAGACTTTCTTCTATTCTTTCATGGATTAAGGTACCCTTCTCTTTTAACAACTTAAGAACATCTCCCACTTTTGACCCAATATTGGTAGAAAAATTATGAATCTTTTTATCTATAATTTCGATATGATCTTCGGTGAGCATTTTCTTTTCAATAGCATCTAGTCTTTCCATAACATGCTCAAGAGTCAAAATTGTTTCATTAATCATAAGTGGTGACGAGCCCACTAAATTTCCCATAGCATTAAAGGCATCAAGAGAAGGACACATCAAGAAATTTCCACCGGTAACTGTATCAAGGACGAATCTATACCAAGTGGTGATGCCAACATAAAAACAACGAAGAAGAACAACGGTGGATTGCTTATGGGTAGATCTATTATGAGCATTGCAAATCCTATACCAAGCATCTTTTAAATTTTCTCCTCCCCTTTGTTTAAAATTGAGAACCTCGTTCTCAGGAGTGCAAGAAATAGAGGAAGAACTATCCATAATGATAATAACAGCAAATAAAATTGCACACAAAAACAGATCCAGCAAGAAAACGGTGAAAGGAAAAGAGGGGCGAATAAAACAGCAAATTTTTGTGAAGTGGGGGAGAGGAAAACGAGAGGAAAATGGCAAATAATGTAAATTGCAAGGAGATGAGATTTGTGATTAGGAACCTGTTATATGTTGAAGATCCTCCCCGGCAACGGCGCCAGAAATTCCTTTTGATGTCGCTTGAAGCTACGTTGGTATTTCCCCAAAGAGGAAGGGATGATGCATCATAGTGGCGGTAGGTATTTCCCACAGATATGAAACCAAGGTTATCAAACCATTAGGAGAACCAAGCAACACAACGTAAACAAACCCTACACACAAATAACAAATACTCGCAACCCGACGTGTTAAAGGGGTTGTCAATCTCTTTCGGGTAACGGTGCCAGAAATTGGTGTGTTGACGGGAGAAAGTTGTAAATATTGAGAGATCAAACGCCAAATAAAATAAATTACAACAAGGTATTTTTGGGTTTTTTTAGTAGATATAAAAATAAAAGCAAACAAAAATAGATCGCAAAGGCAAATATATGAGAAAGAAGACCCGGGGGCCGTAGGTTTCACTAGTGGCTTCTCTCGAGAAAAATAGCAAACGGTGGGTAAACAAATTACTGTTGGGCAATTGATAGAACTTCAAATAATTATGATGATATTCAGGCAATGATCATTACATAGGCATCACTTCCAAGATTAGTAGACCGACTCCTGCCTGCATCTACTACTATTACTCCACACATCGACCGCTATCTAGCATGCATCTAGTGTATTAAGTTCATGTAGAAACGAAGTAATGCAATAAGAACAATGACATGATGTAGACAAGATCTATCTATGTAGAGATAGACCCCATCGTTTTAACCTTAGTAGCAATGATACATATGTGTCGTTTCCCTTTCTTTCACTGGGATCAAGCACTGTAAGATCGGACCCACTACAAAACACATCTTCCCATTGCAAGATAAATAGATCAAGTTGGCCAACAAAACCCAAATATCGGAGAAGAAATACAAGGATGGTGTCTATATTAGATCTGGTGGTTCTGGACCTGTGGCGGCTGGATGAATATTTCGTCGACTCCCCTAGAGTTCTGGGATTTGGGGGTATTTATAGAGTAAAGAGGCGGTTCGGGGGGCACCCGAGGTGGGCACAACCCACCAGGGCACGCCTGGGCCTCCTGGCGTGCCCTGGTGGGTTGTGCCCCCCTCGGGGCACCCCCCCCCCCAGGCATGGCCAGGGTCTGTTGTGTTCCTTTTGGCCCATAAAAATTCTTCGTAAAGTTTCGTGGCATTTGGACTTCGTCTGATATTAATTTTCTGCGATGTAAAAAACACGAAAAAATAGGAACTGGCACTTGGCACTATGTCAATAGGTTAGTACCAAAAAATGATATAAAATGACTATAAAATGATTATAAAACATCCAAGATTGATAATATAACAACATGGAACAATCAAAAATTATAGATACATTGGAGACGTATCAGTTGCATAGAAGAATTATGTCCTTGATGCACCACTAGGTGATGAATCTGTTGCAGGAGCAGATGGAGACGTTATGAGCGTTCTGCAAGCTCGATATGATGACTACTTGATAGTTTAGTGTGCCATGCTTTACGGCTTATTAAAACCGGGACTTAAAAACGTTTTGAACGCCACGGAGCATATGAGATGTTCGAAGAGATGAAATTGGTATTTCAGACTCATGCCCGTGTCGAGAGGTATGAGACCTCTGGCAAGTACTTTGCCTACAAGATGGAGGAAAATAGCCCAACCAGTGAGCATGTGCTCAGAATGTCTGGGGTACTACAATCGCTTGAAAGCAAGTGGGAGTTAATCTTCCAGATAAGATAGTGATTGACAGAGTTCTCTAGTCACTATCACCAAGATACTAAAACTTCATGATGAACTATAATATGCAAGGGATGACGAAAAGGATTCCCGAGCTCTTCGCGATGCTGAAATGTGTGAAGGTAGAAATCAAGAAAAAGCATCAAGTGTTGATGGTTAACAAAACCACTAGTTTCAAAAAAAAGGCAAAGGGAAAGAAAGGGAACTTCAAGAAGAATGTCAAGCAAGGTGCTACTCCCGGGAAGAAGCCCAAAGCTGGACCCAAGCCTAAAACTGAGTGCTTCTACTACAAAGAAAGGTCACTAGAAGCGGAACTACCCAAAACATTTGGCGGATAAGAAGGATGGCAAAGTGAACAAAGGTATATTTGATATAAAGGTTATTGATGTGTACCTTAGTAGTGTTCGTAGTAGCCCCTGGGTACTTGATACCGGTTCAGTTGCTAAGATTAGTAACTCGAAATAGGAGTTGCAGAATAAACAGAGACTAGTTAAGGGTGAGCTGACGATGAGTGTTGGAATTGATTCCAAGGTTGATATGATCAACATCACACACTCACTCTACCTTCGGGATTAGTGTTGAACCTAAATAAATGTTATTTGGTGTTTTGCGTTAAGCATGAATATGATTAGATCATGTTTATTGCAATACGGTTATTCATTTAAGTCAGACAATAATTGTTGTTCTGTTTACATGAATAAAACCTTCTATGGTCATACACCCAATGTCAATGGTTTATTGAATCTCGATCGTAGTGATACACATATTCATAATATTGATGCCAAAAGATGGAAAGTTGATAATGATAGTGCAACATATTTGTGGCACTGCTGTTTAGGTCATATTGGTGTAAAGCGCATGAAGAAACTCCATGCGGATAGGCTTTTGGAATCACTTGATTATGAATCATTTGATACTTGCGAACCATGCCTCATGGGCAAGATGACTAATACTCCGTTCTCTGAAACAATGGAGCGAGCTACTGACTTATTGGAAATAATACATACCGATGTATGCGGTCCGATGAGTGATGAGGCTCGCGGCGGGTATCGTTATTTTCTAATCTTCACAGATGATTTGAGCAGATATGGGTATATCTACTTGATAAAAACACAAGTCTGAAACATTTGAAAAGTTCAAATAATTTCAGAGTGAAGTGGAGAATCATCGTAACAAGAAAATAAAGTTTCTACGATATGATCGCAGAGGCGAATATTTGAGTTACGAGTTTGGCCTTCATTTAAAATAATGTGGAATAGTTTCACAACTCATGCCACCTGGAACACCAAAGCATAATGGTGTGTTCGTACGTCGTAGCCGTACTTTATTATATATGGTGTGATCTATGATATCTCTTACCAATTTACCACTATCGTTTTGGGGTTATGCATTAGAGACAGCTGCATTCACGTTAAATAGGGCACCATCTAAATCCGTTGAGACGACATCGTATGAAGTATGGTTTGGCAACAAACCTAAGCTGTCGTCTCTTAAAGTTAGGGGTTGCGATGCTTATGTGAAAAAGCTTCAGCCTGATAAGCTCGAACCCAAATCAGAGAAGTGCGTCTTCATAGGATACCCAAAAGAAACTATTGGGTACACCTTCTACCACAGATCCGAAGGCGAGATCTTTGTTGCTAAGAATGGATCCTTTCTAGAGAAGGAGTTTCTCTTGAAAGAAGTGTGTGCGAGGAAAGTAGAACTTGATGAGGTAATTGTACCTTCTCCTGAATTGGAAGGTAGCTCATCACAGAAAACCATTCCCGTGATGCCTACACCAACTAGAGAGGAAGCTAATGATAATGATCATGAAACTTCAGATTAAGTTACTACTGAACCTCGTAGATCAACCAGAGCACGTTCCACACCAGAGTGGTACGGTAATCCTGTTCTAGAAGTCATGTTACTAGAACATGATGAACCTATGAACTATGAAGAAGCGATGATGATCCCAGATTCCGATAAATGGCTTGAGGCCATGAAATCTTAGATGGGATCCATGTATGAAGACAAAGTGTGGACTTTGGTTGACTTGCCCGATGATCGGCGAGCCATAGAGAATAAATGGATCTTGAAGAAGAATACTGACGCTGATGGTAATGTTACTGTCTACAAAGCTCGACTTGTCGCGAAAGGTTTTCGACATGTTCAAGGAATTGACTACGATGAGACTTTCTCACCCGTAGCGATGCTTAAGTCTGTCCGAATCAGGCATGTTAGAAATTGTCGCATTTTATGATTATGCAATCTGGCAAATGGACGTCAAAACTGCATTCCTTAATGGATATCTTAAAGAAGAGTTGTATATGATGCAACCAGAAGGTTTTGTTGATCCTAAAGGTGCTAACAAAGTGTGCAAGCTCCAGCGATCCATCTATGGACTGGTACAAGCATCTCGGAGTTGGAATATATGCTTTGATGAGGTGATCAAAATATATGGTTTTATACAGACTTTCGGAGAAGCCTGTATTTACAAGAAAGTGAGTGAGAGCTCTCTAGAATTTCTGATATTATATGTGGATGAAAAATTGTTGATTGGAAATGATATAGAATTTCTGCATAGCATAAAAGGATACTTGAATAAAGAATTTTTTTCAATGAAAGACCTCGGAAGCTACTTATATATTAGGCATCAAGATCTATAGAGATAGATCGAGACGCTTAATAGGACTTTCACAAAGCACATACCTTGTCAAGATTTTGAAGAAGTTCAAAATGAATCAGTCAAAGAAAGGGTTCTTGCCTGTGTTGCAAGGTTTGAAGTTGAGTAAGACTCAAAACCCGACCATGATACATCCATTTTGCATCATGTTTCCTTCCTGTTATTTATAATGTTTTTATCCATAATAATGCTTTTTGGAGTAATTCTAATGCCATTTCTCCCATAATTTACAAGGAACACACCAAGAGGGAGAATTCCAGCAGCTGGAAATCTGGACCAAGAAAAGCTACATCAGGCCACCTATTCTGCACAACTCCAAATGGGCTGAAACTTTATGGAGATTTTTTATGGAATATATAAGAAATATTGGAGCCAATAAGTACCAGAGGGGGGCCACCACGTGGGTTCAACCCACCTGGGCGCGCCAGGTCCCCCTGGCGCGCCCTGGTGGGTTGTGGCCTCCTCGACCCACCTCCGGTGCCCATCTTCTAGTATATAAGTGGTTTTGACCTAGAAAAAATCAGAATAATACTTTCTGGACGGAGCATCGCCGCCTCGAGGCGGAACTTGGGCAGGAGCACTTTTGCCCTCCGGCGAAGCAATTCTGCCGAGGAAACTTCCCTCCTGGAGGGGGAAATCATCGTCATCATCATCACCACCAACTCCCCCATCTTGGGGAGGGCAAACTCCCCCATTTTGTTGTATCGACACCTCTCTCTCTAAGCATGTGGACATGTTTTTCGATTTCGGTTTTCGCTTGAGGACAAGCGAGGTCTAAGCTTGGGGGAGTTGATACGTCCATTTTGCATCATGTTTCCTTCTGTTATTTATAA
This sequence comes from Triticum urartu, assembly GCF_003073215.2. Taxonomy (NCBI): domain Eukaryota; kingdom Viridiplantae; phylum Streptophyta; class Magnoliopsida; order Poales; family Poaceae; genus Triticum; species Triticum urartu. The sequence continues at coordinate 441,721,753 of NC_053026.1, forward strand.
TGTTTTTATCCATAATGATGCTTTTTGGAGTAATTCTAATGCCTTTTCTCCCATAATTTACAAGGAACACACCAAGAGGGAGAATTCCAGCAGCTGGAAATCTGGACCTGGAAAAGCTACGTCAGGCCACCTATTCTGCACAACTCCAAATGGGCTGAAACTTTATGGAGATTTTTTATGGAATATATAAGAAATATTGGAGCCAATAAGTACCAGAGGGGGGCCACTAGGTGGGTACAACCCACCTGGGCGCGCTAGGCCTCCCTAGCGCGCCCTGGTGGGTTGTGGCCTCCTCGGCCCACCTCCGGTGCCCATCTTCTGGTATATAAGTGGTTTTCACCTAGAAAAAAATCAAAATAATACTTTTGGGATAGAGCGCCGCTGCCTCGAGGCGGAACTTGGGCAGGAGCACTTTTGCCCTCCGGCGGAGCGATTCTGTCGGGGGAACTTCCCTCCCGGAGGGGGAAATCATCGTCATCATCATCACCAACAACTCCCCCATCTTGGGGAGGGCAATCTCCATCAACATCTTCACCAGCACCATCTCATCTCATCTCAAACCCTAGTTCATCTCTGATATTCAATCTTGTTACCGGAACTATAGATTGTTGATAGGGGGTGACTAGTAGTGTTGATTACGTCTTGTAGTTGATTACTATATGGTTTATTTGGTGGAAGATTATATGTTCAGATCCATTATGCATATTAATACCCCTCTGATCATGAGCATGTTTGTTGTTTGTGAGTAGTTGCCTTTGTTCTTGAGGTCACGGGATAAATCATGTTGCAAGTAATCATGTGAATTTGATATGTGTTCGATATTTGATAGTATGTATGTTGTGATTCCCTTAGTGGTGTCATGTGAACGTCGACTACATGACACTTCACCATATTTGGGCCTAAGGGAATGCATTGTGGAGTAGTAAATAGATGGTGGGTTGCGAGAGTGACAGAAACTTAAACCCCAGTTTATGCACTATTCCATAAGGGACCGATTGGATCCTAGAGTTTAATGCTATGGTTAGAATTTATTCTTAATACTCATAATATGATATAATATGATATAACAAGATGGTATCTCGCTAGCCTTTCTGAGACTGCAAAACATAAATGCGGAGCACCTTTAAAGATCAAGGACTGACTAGACATTGTAATTCATGGTAAAAGAGATCCAATCATAGTCATACCCAATATAAATTAACAATGATGAATGCAAATGACGGCTGTGCTCTCCAGCTAGTGCTTTTTAATAAGAGGGTGATGAATCAACATAAAAGTAAATGGATAGGCCCTTCGCAGAGGGAAGCAGGGATTTGTAGAGGTGCCAGACCTCGGTTTTGAAATAGAGATAAATTGTATTTTGAGCGGTATACTTTCATTGTCAACGTAACAACTAAGAGATGGCGATATCTTCCATGCTAAACACATTATAGGCGGTTCCCAAACAGAATGGTAAAGTTTATACTCCCCCTCCACCAACAAGCATCAATCCATGGATTGCTCGAAACAACGAGTGCCTCCAACATACATCAGGTCCCAGGGGGAGTTTTGTTTGCAATTAATTTTGATTTAGTTTGCATAAAGCATGGGACTGGGCATCCCGGTGACCAGCCATTTTCTCGTGAGTGAGGAGCAGAGTCCACTCCTCTTGAGAATAACCCGCCTAACACGGAAGATAAGGACAACCTTGGTTGGTACAAGAGCTATTCGAGCATACAAAACAGAATATTTATTTGAAGGTTTAGAGTTTGGCACATATAAATTTACTTGGAACGGCAGGTAGATACCGCATATAGGAAGGTATAGTGGACTCATCTGGAATAACTTTGGGGTTTAAGGGATTGGATGCACAAGCAGTATTCCCGCTTAGTACAAGTGAAGGCTAGCAAAAGACTGGGAAGCGACCAACTAGAGAGCGACAACAGCCATCTACATGCATTAAAATTAATAAACATTGGATGCAAGCATGAGTAGGATATAATCCACCATGAACATAAATATCGTGAAGGCTATGTTGATTTTGTTTCAACTACATGCATGAACATGTGCCAAGTCAAGTCACTTAAATCATTCAAAAGAGGATACCACCCCATCATACCACATCATAATCATCTCAATAGCATATTGGCATACAAGGTAAATCATTATAACTCATAGGTAATCAAGCATGGCACAAGCAACTACGACCTCTAATTATCATTGCAAACATATTTATTCATAATAAGCTGAATCAAGAACGAGGGACTCATCATATTTACAAAAACAAAAGAGGTCGAGTTCATACCAGCTTTTCTCATCTCAGTCAGTCCATCATATATCATCATAATTGCCTTTCACTTGCACGACCGAACGGTGTGAATAATAATAAGAGTGTACGTGCATTGGACTAAGCTAGAATCTGCGAGCATTCAATAAACAGGAGAAGACAAGGCAATATGGGCTTTGGGTTAATTCAACAATAATGCATATAAGAGCCACTTCAACAGTTTAATTATGGTCTTCTCCTACTGACCCCCAAAGAAAAGAAAAGAAATAAAACTATTTACACGGGAAAGCTCCCAACAAGCAAAAGAAGAACGGGAAATACTTTTGGGTTTTCTTTTTAATTATTACTACTACAGCAGAAAAATAAACTACTACTATTTTTTTGGTTTTTCTTAAGGTTTAGCAAACACACAAGAAGAAAGCAGGAAAAAGAAAATAAACTAGCATGGATATTACAGTGAAAAAGTATGAGCACCGACATCTAGCAATGAGTGTGTGTGAACATAAATGTAATGTCGGTGAGAAATACGTACTCCCCCAGGCTTAGGCTTTTGGCCTAAGTTGGTCTATTGCCAGGGATAGCCTGGCGGATACCCATAGGTGTAGCTGGGGTCGTACTGCGACGAAGAATAGTTGGGATCATATTGATGTGCAGCGGTTATCGCCTGCTGAGCTGCAGCGTGAGGTGAGCTGCCTCCGCTCTCCTCTCATACTCTTCTGCCTCCTCTCTGGTAATAACATATCTTCCTTTTGCCTGTGAATCAAGGAAGGCAGGAGCAGGGAGAGTAATACGGAAAACACGTTGTTTATCAAAAATTAAACGATATAAGAGAGGTGATTCAGGCCTCTCGACAAACTGGTGCGAAGCCATAGAATCATAATCTAAATATGCAGGAGGCAACTCCGTATCACCCTCACGAATGTCTATCTCAAGAAAATGAGCTAAGCGGGTTGCATAAATTCCTCCAAAGAAATATCCATTATGTCTATTATGATGCAACCTACGAGCTAAAATGGCTCCCATATGGTAAGATTGGTCTCCTAACACAGCACTCCTAAGAATGCTAAGATCAGGGACACACATGTGACATGCTTCATCCTTAGCATTTATGCATCTACCGATGAAGAGAGCAAAATAATGTATAGCAGGAAAGTGAATGCTCCCTATGGTAGCCTGCGTTATATCTCTAGATTCCCCCACAGTTATACTAGCAAGAAAGTTTCTAAATTCAGATTTAGGGGGGTCCCTAACACTACCCCATGATGGAAGTTTGCAAGCAGAAGTGAAATCCTCTAAGTCCATGGTATAAGATTTGTCATAGAGATCAAACATGACTGAAGGAGAATTACACGAAGATGAATACTCAAACCTCCTCACAAATGAACTTGTGAGATCATGATACTGAGGGCATTTGTTAGCCTCAAAATCCTCAAGACCGGCATTGCACAAATATGCTTTGAATTCTTCTTTAATTCCCGCACGGTCCATAAAATTTTCCGACGGCCATTCGCAAGGCCGTACTGGAGCGTCTCTTGGTGGATCCTCGTCAGCATCGCGCATAGCAATCCTAGGTCCTTGCTTCTTAGAGGAACCACCTTGGAACATCTTCCTAAGCATATTGTTTTTCTCTGAAAAATTGTGAAATTTTTAGTAACTTCAAAATAAAAGTAAATCAAACTCAATAAAACTGATAGCAACTACTCCTACAAGTGCCTAGAGCCTATATCAAGAATTAGAACTACTTGGAACCATATAAATTTGACATGCAAGCTCAAGAACATGGTCACCTATGCAGCACAAATTTGCAAAGAATAAAGCACTAGAACAAAAACTAATTGGACCAATGGAGGAGTCACATACCAAGGAACAATCTCCCCAAGCAGTTTTGCGAGAGGTGCTTTGATCAAGGAGATCGAAAATCACAGCAAAAGTGGCTGGAACTCGTGCTTGAGTTGGTTTTTAGGGTTTGTGTGAGACAGAGGAAGAAGATGGGTGCTGGGATAAGTGGAGGAGGGCCACCGTGGGCCCACGAGGCAGGTGGGCGCGCCCTAGAGGGGGGGCGCGTCCACCACCCTCGTGGCCAGGTGGCAGCTCCTCCCGCGGTAATTTTTGCACAGTAAATCCTCAAATATTCCTAAAAAATCATATTAAATTGGCATGTCATTTTGAGGACTTTTATTTTCAGGATATTTTTATATTGCACGGATAAAGTCAAGAAACAGACAGAAAAATACTAATTTTACTTTATTTAATATAAATAACAGAAAGTAAAAGTGGGGTACAGAAGGTTGTGCTTCTAGTTTCATCCATCTCATGCTCATCAAAAAGAATCCACTAACAAGGTTGATCAAGTCTTGTTAACAAACTCATCCCGATAATCATGAAACCGGAGAAATTTCGAATAACACTAAGTTACCTCAACGGGGATATGCACATCCCCTATAATAAGTATATCATATTTCTTTTTGACAGTAGGAAGAGGAAATTCAAAACCTCCAATTAATCGATGGAATTTTTCCAATGGAGTTGATACTATGAACTTGAGGTTGTTTCCTCGGAAAGTGTACCATATGCTCATTACCATTAACATGAAAAGTGACATTGCCTTTGTTGCAATCAATAACAGCCCTTGAAGTATTAAGAAAAGGTCTTCCAAGAATAATAGACATACTATCATCCTCAGGAATATCAAGAATAACAAAGTCCGTTAAAATAGTAACGTTTGCAACCACAACAGGCACATCCTCACAAATACCGACAGGTATAGCAGTTGATTTATCAGCCATTTGCAAAGATATTTCAGTAGGTGTCAACTTATTCAAGTCAAGTCTACGATATAAATAGAGAGGCATAACACTAACACCGGCTCCAAGATCACATAAAGCAGTTTTAATATAATTTCTTTTAATGGAGCAAGGTATAGTAGGTACTCCGGGGTCTCCAAGTTTCTTCGGTATTCCACCCTTAAGTATAATTAGCAAGCATGGTGGAAATCTCAGCTTCCGGTATCTTTCTTTTATTAGTAATGATATCCTTCATATATTTAGCATAAGGATTTGTTTTGAGAACATCAGTTAATCGCATACGCAAAAAGATAGGCCTAATCATTTCAGCAAAGCGCTCAAAATCCTCATCATCCTTTTTCTTGGATGGTTTAGGAGGAAAAGGCATGGGTTTCTGAACCCAAGGTTCCCTTTCTTTACCATGTTTCCTAGCAACAAAGTCTCTTTTATCATAATGTTGATTCTTTGATTGTGGGTTATCAAGATCAACAGCAGGTTTAATTTCTACATCATTGTCATTACTAGGTTGAGCATCATCATGAACATCATCATTAATATTTTTACTAGGTTCATGTTCATTACCAGATTGTGTTTCAGCATCAGACATAGAAATATCATTTGGATTATCAGGTGGTTCAGCAATAGGTTCACTAGAAGTTTGCACAGTTCTATCATTTTTCTTCTTCTTCTTTTTAGAAGAACTAGGAACATCAATATTATTTCTTTGAGAATCTTGCTCGATTCTCTTAGGGTGGACTTCAGGATACAAAGGTTCCTGAGTCATTCTACCAGTTCTAGTAGCCACTCTAACAGCATAATCATTTTTCTTACTATTCATTTCATCAAGCACTTCTTTTTGAGCCTTAAGTACTTGTTCTACTTGAGTGGTAACCATAGAAGCATGTTTGCTAACAAGTTTAAGTTCACCTTTAACATTAGCCATATAATCACCCAAGCGTCTAATCATATAAGCATTTTCTTTTAATTGTCTACCAAAATAAGCATTGAAGTTGTCTTGCTTAAACATAAAGTTATCAAACTCATCCAAGCACTGACTAGCAATTTTAGTATGAGGGACTTCAGCTTTATCATATCTATAGAGTGAATTTACCTTTACTACCTGTGTCGGGATATCGGGATCAGGAGGTTCTTCAGTGAATAAAGAATTGAGATCATATGTTTCTTCAACGGGCGGTATATTTAGACCATGTATTTCTTCAATGGGAGGTAAATTCTTAACATCTTCAGCTTTAATACCTTTTTATTTCATAGATTTCTTTGCCTCTTGCATATCTTCGGGACTGAGGAATAGAACGCCTCTCTTCTTCGGAGTTGGTTTAAGAATAGGCTCAGTAATGGGAGCAGGAGCTGGCTCAGGAGGTGCCCAATTTTTTTCATTTGTCAACATATTATTCAATAGAATTTCAGCTTCATCCGGTGTTCTTTCCCTGAAAAGAGAACCAGCACAACTATCCAGGTAATCTCTGGAAGCATCAGTTAGTCCATTATAAAAGATATCAAGTATTTCAGGTTTCTTAAGAGGATGATCAGGCAAAGCATTAAGCAACTTGAGAAGCCTCCCCTGAGCTTGTGGGAGACTCTCTTCTTTAATTTCCACAAAGTTGTATATTTCCCTCAAAGCAGCTTGTTTCTCATGAGCAGGGAAATATTTAGCAAAGAAGTAATAAATCATATCCTGGGGACTACGCACACAACCAGGATCAAGAGAATTAAACCATATCTTAGCATCACCCTTTAATGAGAACGGAAATATTTTGAGTATATAGAAGTAACGCGATCTCTCATCATTAGTAAACAGGGCAGCTATATCATTTAACTTAGTAAGATGTGCCACAACAGTTTCAGATTCATAGCCATAAAACGGATCAGATTCAACCAAAGTAATTATATCAGGATCAATAGAGAATTCATAATCCATATCAGGAACACAAATAGGTGAAGTAGAAAAAGCAGGGTCGGGTTTCATTTTATCTCTAAGTGATTCTTTGTTCCATTTAACTAATAACCTCTTAAGCTCATATCTATCTCTGCAAGCTAAAATAGCGGCAGAAGATTCCATATCAAAAAGATAACCCTCAGGAATAATAGGCATATTTTCATCATCGTATTAAGATTCAATAATTTCTTTTTCTCTAGCCCTAGCAATTTGTTCATCAAGAAATTCACCAAGGGGCACAGTAGTATCAGGCATAGAAGCAGTTTCATCATAAGTATCATGCATAGCAGAAGTGGCATCATCAATAACATGCGACATATCAGAACGAATAGCAGAAGCAGGTGTAGGTGTCGCAAACTTACTCATAACAGAAGGTGAATCAAGTGCAGAGCTAGATGGCAGTTCCTTACCTCCCCTCGTAGTTGACGGATAGATCTTGGTTTTTGGATCTCTCAAGTTCTTCATAGTGTCCAGCAGATATAAATCCCAAGTGACTCCAAGAATAGAGCTATGCTCCCCGGCAACGGCGCCAGAAATTAGTCTTGATAACCCACAAGTATAGGGGATCGCAATAGCTTTCGAGGGTAGAGTATTCAACCCAAATTTATTGATTCGACATAAGGGGAGCCAAAGAATATTCTCAAGTATTAGCAGCTGAGTTGTCAATTCAACCACACCTGGAAACTTAGTACCTGCAGCAAAGTGTTTAGTAGCAAAGTAATATGATAGTGGTGGTAGCGGCAACAAAAGTAAAGGCATCAAAAGTAATGTTTTTGGTATTTTGTAGTGATTGTAACAATAGCAGCGGGAAAGTAAATAAGCGTAAACCAGTATATGGAAAACTCTTAGGCACCGGATCAGTGATGGATAATTATGCCTGATGTGGTTCATCATGTAACAGTCATAACATAGGGCGACACAGAACTAGCTCCAATTCATCAATGTAATGCAGGCATGTATTCCGTATATAGTCATACGTGCTTATGGAAAAGAACTTGCATGTCATCTTTTGTCCTACCCTCCCGTGGCAGCGGGGTCCTATTGGAAACTAAGGGATATTAAGGCCTCCTTTTAATAGAGAACCGGAACAAAGCATTAGCACATAGTGAATACATGAACTCCTCAAACTATGGTCATCACCGGGAGTGGTCCCGATTATTGTCACTTCGGGGTTGCCGGATCATAACACATAGTAGGTGACTATAGACTTGCAAGATAGGATCAAGAACTCACATATATTCATGAAAACATAATAGGTTCAGATCTGAAATCATGGCACTCGGGCCCTAGTGACAAGCATTAAGCATAGCAAAGTCATAGCAACATCAATCTCAGAACATAATGGATACTAGGGATCAAACCCTAACAAAACTAACTCGATTACATGATAAATCTCATCCAACCCATCACCGTCCAGCAAGCCTACGATGCAATTACTCACGCACGGCGGTGAGCATCATGAAATTGGTGATGGAGGATGGTTGATGATGACGACGGCGACGAATCCCCCTCTCCGGAGCCCCGAACGGACTCCAGATCAGCCCTCCCGAGAGGTTTTAGGGCTTGGCGGCGGCTCCGTATCGTAAAACGCGATGATTTCTTCTCTCTGATTTTTTCTCTCCGAAAGCAAATATATAGAGTTGGAGTTGGCGTCAGAGGGCATCCAGGGGGCCCACGAGGTAGGGGGCGCGCCCTAGGGGGGGCGCCCCCACCCTCGTGAGAAGGGTGTGGGGCCCCTGGTCTTCATCTTTGGCGAGGATTTTTTATTGTTTTTTCTAAGATGTTTCGTGGAGTTTCAGGTCATTCCGAGAATATTTGTTTTCTGCACATAACACAACATCATGGCAATTCTGCTGAAAACAGCGTCAGTCCGGGTTAGTTCCATTCAAATCATACAAGTTAGAGTCCAAAACAAGGGCAAAAGTGTTTGGAAAAGTAGATACGACGGAGACGTATCACAACTCTGAAGATTGGGAACTCGACGAATGTAAAGAGTCAGGTATAAAGCTTAAGTATGACTGTGTTAAATCTTTTTATGGATACCGGTGCTTTTCAAAAGTTTAGCACTAAATATGGACTTGACTCTGAGATAGTAGCCTCTTTTTGTGAATATTTTGCTACTCATGTTGAACTCCCTAAAGAGAAGTGGATTAGATATCAGCCACCTATTAAATAAGAAATTAAAGAACTGGTATCAGTTAAAGAAGAAACTATACTTTATAATATTGATCCAGTTGTTCCTACTGCTTATTTTGAGAAACCTCCTTTTCCTGTTAGGATAAAGGAACATGCTAAAGTTTCAACTGTGGTTAACAAAAGCTCTGTTAGAACACCTAGACCAAGTGAACAAATTAGAGTTGAACCTAATATTTCTATAGTTAAAGATCTCTTGGAAGAAGATGTGGATGGACATGTTATCTACTTCTGTGAAGAAGTTGCTAGAATTGCTAAACCTGATGGAAAAGATAAACGTAGACCTGTTGTTGGCATGCCTATCATTTCAGTTAAAATAGGAGATCACTGTTATTATGGTTTATGTGATATGGGTGCTAGTGGGAGTACTATTCCTCACAAGTTATATCAAGAAATTAGGGAGGAAATAGCACCTGTTGAGATAGAAGACATAGATGTTACTGTTAAACTTGCAAATAGAGACACTATATCACCAGTTGGGATCGTCATAGATGTTGAAGTCTTGTGTGGGAAAACAAAATATCCTACCAACTTTCTTGTTCTTGGTACCCCACCTCATGACTTATGTCCCATTATCTTTGGTAGACCTTTCTTGAACATCGTTAATGCTAAGATAGATTGCCAGAAACAAACAGTGGGTGTTAGCTTTGGTGATGAGTCTCATGAGTTTAATTTTTTCCAAGTTTAGTAGAAATTATCATGAAAAAGAATTGCCTAGTAAGGATAAATTCATTGGTCTTGCTTCTATTGCTGTGCCACCTACTGATCCTTTAGATCAATACTTGCTAGACCATGAGAATGATTTACATATGCATGAAAGAAATGAAATAGATAATATTTTCTTTGAACAACGTCCTCTGCTTAAACACAATTTGCCTATTGAAACTCTCGGAGGTCGTCCTCCACCTAAACATGATCCTGTGTTTGAATTAAATCAATTGCCAGACACTTTGAAATATGCTTATCTTGATGGAAAGAAGATATATCCTGTTATTATCAGTGCTAACCTTTCAGAACATGAAGAATAAAGATTATTGAAAGTTCTAAGGAAGCACTGAGCTGCTATTGGATATACTCTTGATGGTTTAAAGGGCATTAGTCCCACTCTATGTCAGCACAAAATTAATATGGAACCTGATGCTAAACTAGTTGTTGATCACCAACGTCGGTTGAATCCGAAGATGAAAGAGGTGGTAAGAACGGAAATACTAAAACTTCTAGAAGCAGGTATAATTTATCATATAGCTGATAGCAGATGGGTAAGTCTTGTTCATTGTGTTCCTAAGAAGGGAGGTATTACTGTTGTTCCTAATGATAAAAATGAACTTATTCCATAAAGAATTGTTACAGGCTATAGAATGGTAATTGATTTCAGAAAATTAAATAAAGCTACTAGAAAAGATCATTACCCTTTGCCTTTTATTGACCAAATGCTTGAAAGATTATCTAAGCACACACATTTTTGCTTCCTTGATGGATATTCTGGCTTCTCGCAAATACCTATTTCTCAACCTGATCAAGAAAAGACCACTTTTACTTGTCCTTTCGGAACCTATGCTTATAGACGTATGCCTTTTGGTTTATGTAATGCACCGGCTACCTTTCAAAGATGTATGATGGATATATTCTCTGACTTTTGTGAAAAGATTGTTGAGATTTTCATGGATGACTTTTCTGTTTATGGGAAGTCTTCTGACGATTGTTTAAGCAATCTTGAACGAGTTTTGCAGAGATGTGAACAAACAAATCTTGTCTTGAATTGGGAGAAGTGCAACTTTATGGTAAATGAAGGCATTGTCTTGGGTCATAAAATTTCTGAAAAAGGTATTGAAGTGGACCAAGCTAAGGTTGATGCTATTGAGAAGATGCCATGTCCCAAGGACATCAAAGTTATTCGTAGTTTCCTAGGTCATGTTGATTTCTATAGGAGATTCATTAAAGACTTCTCTATGATTTCTAGGCCTCTTACTAGTCTCTTGCAAAAGGATATTCCTTTTGTTTTGATGATGATTGTCTTGAAGCCTTTGAAACACTCAAGAAAGCTTTAATTACTGCACCTATAGTTCAACCACCTGATTGGAATTTGCCTTTTGAAATTATGTGTGATGCTAATGATTATGTTGTTGGTGTTGTCCTAGGACAAAGAGTTGATAAGAAATTGAATGTTATTCATTATGCTAGTAAAACTCTAGACAATGCTCAATGAAATTATGCCACTACTAAAAAAGAATTCTTAGCAGTGGTGTTTACTTGTGATAAGTTTAGACCTTATATTGTTGATTCCAAAGTAACTGTTCACACAGACCATGCTGCTATTAAATATCTTATGGAAAAGAAAGATGCTAAACCTAGACTTATTCGTTAGGTTCTCTTGTTGCAAGAATTGGATTTGCATATTATTGATAGAAAGGGAGTTGAGAACCCTGTAGCTGATAACTTGTCTAGGCTTGAAAATGTGCTTGATGACCCACTTCCCATTGATGATAGTTTTCCTGATGAGTAGTTAGCTGCAATAAATGTTGCTAATAGTACTCCATGGTATGCTGACTATGCTAATTACATTGTTGCTAAATATTTGCCACCTAGGTTTACTTACCAACAAAAGAAAATTTTCTTCTATGATTTCAGACATTACTTCTGGGATGATCCACATCTTTATAAAGTAGGAGTAGATGGTATTATTAGACGTTGTGTACCTGAGCATGAATAGGGACAAATCCTACGGAAATGTCACTCCAAACCATATGGAGGGCATCATGCTGGAGATAGAACTGCTCACAAGGTATTGTAATCTGGATTTTATTTGCCTGCCCTCTTTAAGGATGCTCGTAAGTATGTCTCATCTTGTGATGAATGCCAAAGAATAGGTAATATTGGTAAGCGTCAAGAAATGCCTATGAGTTATTCACTTGTTGTTGAACCTTCTGATGTTTGGGGATTTGATTACATTGGGCCTTTTCCTTCCTCTAATGGGTATACACATATTTTGGTTGTTGTTGATTATGTTACTAAATGGGTAGAAGCTATTCCAACCAGTAGTGTTGATCACAACACATATATTAAAATGCTTAAGGAAATTATTTTCCCAAGGTTTGGAGTCCCTAGATATTTAATGACTAATGGTGGTTCACACTTTATTCATGGTGCTTTCCGTAAAATGCTTGCTAAGTATGATGTTAACCATATAATTGTATCACCTTATCATCCTCAGTCTAGTGGTCAAGTTGAACTTAGCAATAAAGAAATAAAATTAATCTTGCAAAAGACTGTTAATAAGTCCAGGAAGAATTGGTCTAAGAAATTATATGATGCACATTGGGCTTACATGACAGCATATAAAAATCATATGGGTATGTCTCCTTATAAAATGGTTTATGGAAAGGCTTGTCATTTGCCTCTTGAGTTAGAACATAAAGCATATTGGGCAGTTAAAGAACTCAATTATGATTTCAAACTTGCTGGTGAAAAGAGGTTATTTGATATAAGCTCATTAGATGAATGGAGAACCCAAGCATATGAGAATGCAAAGTTATTTAAAGAGAAAGTTAAAAGATGGCATGACAAAAGGATTCAAAAACATGAGTTTAAAGTCGGAGAATATGTTCTTTTGTACAACTCTTGTTTCAGATTCTTTGCAGGAAAACTCCTCTCCAAATGGGAAGGCCCATATGTCATCGAGGAGGTTTACCGGTCTGATGCAATTAAAATAAACAATTTCGAAGGCACTAACTCGAAGGTTGTCAACGGGCAACGAATAAAGCATTATATCTCAGGTACGCCTATTAATGTTGAAAGCAATATTATCCAAACTTTTACACCGAAAGAACACATAAAAGAGTCCTTCCGGAACACTCCAGAATCGTCAAAATAAGGAGGTACGTGATATGGTAAGTAAACGACTCCGAAAAATCTGCAAAAATATTTTTTATCGATCTTGGAATATTTTAAAATTTTGGAAATAAAGAAACTCCCACGAAGCGTCCCCTGATGGGCACAATACACCAGGGCGCGCCAGGCTTTCCTGGCGCGCCCAGGTGGGTTGTGCCCACCTGGGACACCTCCCGTATTCCATTTTTCTTCCATGTACTTTCCCTGCAAGATTAAAAATCTACATAAACTTACCAAACATGTTAACCACCATATCACGGAGAAATCCTCTGTTCTCTTTTCTTGCTATTTTCTGACAGATCTGTTTGGCCACTGCCATGGAAATACGAGGACAAGACCTCTCCTTCACCACCACCATTATTTTCTTCACCACCAAAAGAGAATTGAGTATCGGGTATGGGCACTCGCCTTGGCTTTCTCCAAGCTTGGGGGAGGTGACCTGGTATCGTATCATCCCACTATGTTTTTGTTTTTACTTATCTTAGTTCAATATTTTGCTTTAGATAAAATAAAGTTTAGTTCAATCCTTTCTTATTTGAAAGTTTGCTTAGTAATCTATCCTTATAATTGTGTGCAAGTTCTATAATAAAGTTTAGTGTGAGTTTTTGTTTTCTTTACTCTCATGTTGCAAATAAAGAAAAGAAAAGAAACAAGAAAGAAAGATATAAAGAAATGATAGAGATAATGAAAAAGATTATAGTAATCCTATGGTAAGTGATAGCACCACATAAGGAAAAGCATAAGTAAGAAAATTTTATTATAGATTGACAAACATAGCATTAGTCAATGATGCAACTCATGAAAGAATTAATAAGGGAAGAGAAGATTCACATATAGATATACTATCTTAAAAATCTTTTGTGATTGTGAGCCCTCATCAAAATATTATATGCCAAAATTGTTGAAGTTGGACAAGGAAGACAACTTAATGGTTTATGTTTGTTTATATTCACAGAAGTCATATTGTCATAGATCCTTTAACATGTGATGCTTGCCCCTATCTTTGCTAGCCAAAAATTCTGTACTAAGTAGAGATACTACTTGTGCATCCAAAAACCCAAATCTTTCTCAAGAGTCCACCATATCTACCTAGGGATTGAGCAAGATCCCTCAAGTAAATTGTCATCGGTGCAAAAGGGCAATAAAAATTGCTTCTAAAAGTGTGAGGTGATTTAGTGTAAGAGAAAATTGAGCGTTGGACGAACTTGGATGACAAAGAATAAAAGCGACAGACTGCATAATAAAGATTTTCATCTTAAGGGGCAATACAACGTGATGTCCTCTTGCACTAAGGGATTGAGAATACAAACAAATAAGCGCATGGCAACCTCTGCTTCCCTCTGCGAAGGGCCTATCTTTTACTTTTATGCAAAGAGTCAAAGTTTATCTCTATATTCCTTTAATTTTTCTATTTTTCGCAAGCATCATGTGGTGAGGAAAGATCTAGGCACATACGTCCAGTTGAATATACACTAGTACAACGAGCTCCTAAACAAACGGTTTAAAACCCCTTTCCGCGACGGCATCTGGAACTGTCGCCAAGTGAGTGTGGGCGATAGGGGGTCCTTCCCACACAACCCAGAATCCGTCGGGGATTTGCCCTCCTGGCACACACGTTCGGCAAAATGAGGTCGTGTGCAACCCGCGAGCGCTCAAATACGGATATACATACAGTAGAGCTAAAAAAATACAATTATACGGTGAAATTGTTTCCGGTCGCAAGTACATCCCACACAGTCAGTCCCCGCTAAACGTTTCCATTCGTATGTACATCCCACATAGTCACTCAAAGGAAAACGTTTCCATTCACAGGTACATCACACACAATTTTTCCCGTTAAATCGCTTGCGTTGTTGAATATATCACACATGGTCCGTGGAAGAAACTGTGTGGCAAAGGTTGTCCATCACACACAGTTTTTATGTGGTAAACGATTGCGCAAGGTGGCCTAACACAAACAGTTTCCAAGAGCAGGTCGTGTGTGATTGTTCATTGATCCAACACGGTTTATTCCTAGAAACTGTGTGCGTTGCCTGAGGTCATCGTCCATGGTATTTTTTTACAACCGTTTCCAATAGCAAAACCCAATTAGCAAGCTAATTCGCCACTAGCAGACTAATTATTTGATTATTCATAATCCATTTATTAATCTAATTGACAGTTCATATTAAGCACACAATATATTTCATTTTCATAATTGAAATACATCATAGTACAACATCACATAGCTTTAGCACTCAGCTACCCCATTACACAACTACACCAGGACCAAGTTTCACATGCAACATCTATAACCTTTTGGAATTAGCATCATAGATGATACATAGACATATGTATCTCATCTGGAAAACTGCTGAAGCAGAAGGCGAATATTGAGCCTTCATTGATGTTGAAGGTCTTTGTAACTTTAGGCCAGTGCCTGTCGATGATTGACCGTCCATCCTTCGTCCTCTTCAGGAACACTTCAATATTAAACTGTGGGTGTTGTATGAATACCTTCCTCGCCTCCTGACCATACAAGTGGTTTGAGTGGTAATCATAAGTGAACTTCTTTGGAAAGGCCTGAAAACAAGGATGTGCATAAATATCTTCTCTATATTGGAAATGGGGCAAAGAAAAAAAAAGGCAAGGTATAATAGTTAGTACCATCCTGTAGTGAACTGATGTCTTCTTCATTGTGCAGACAAAGATCTTTTTGTTTTTTGTCGCTAATTTCTTTATCCTAACAATCTTTCTGAGTTTCTTGACTTGACTGATATTCATGGACAACTCATTTCCCCATATGCAAAAAGGGTCGAACAGTGGGTCAAAACCTCTGACAGCAGGACCTACATGTGCAAGACCAAATTGTTAAGAACCTAAATATTAAAATGGTTCCTACAATTGCACAATAATGTGCTATTAGACAATGAACCGTGCATGTGCTATCTCGATTGTAAACCTCAGTGCTTCCCATTGTTTCCCTACAACACATGTAAGGTCGTTAGTCATCAGGTTAAGTAAGGGTTCGCATGCTATCAGTAAAATATGTTGATGAAAAATAATCACATTGCAGATTCATCAGATTAATTCAAGCCACAGGGAAAACCCATTTATCCAAACCAAGCATGATTAAGAACTAGGAAATATATCACTTGTATATGTTTCTCATGTATTAAGTGCAGCCAAATTCGATTTATTCCTCACATGCACAACAATACAAAATTCTGCCCACGACAATTGGACGTCGCATTGCAGAATTGAACCAAGCAGTTAACCAAACACCACAACAAATGAACCAAACATTAACTGAGCACCACATTGCACAAATATAACATTGAACCAAGCAGTTAACTAAACACCACAACAAATGAACCAAACATTAACTGAGCACCACATTGCACAATATAACATACTCCTAATAGAAGATCAGACAGTTAACCAAACAGTTAACTATAGCCAATTGTAGCAATTGTATTTGTTTTTCATGTATTTACTACAGCCAAATTCAATTTATTCCTCACATGGTATACAATAACAGAATGCACCCACAATTTTGTAAAGATAAATTCGATTTATTTCTCACATGGAAGACAATACAAAATTACATCCTGAAGAATTGAACATCGCATTTGCATATTTGAACCAAGCAGTTAACTGAAGACGACAACTAATTAACAAAACAGTTACTAAGTGAGCACCACACTACACGACATATAGAACATATACACTAGAGCAACAGATTGCATGGTAAAATTAGATAGCACAATTCACTAGAATTTGTGAAGGAAAGGCAGGAGCAGCACACGCAACGGGTAAACCGAGCATGCATAACCGGCGTAGCTAGCAAATGGCAAGGTGCTTCTTCAAGATCTGGGGGTCGGCACGAATGGCAGCCATCGCGACCTCATCCGCGCGTGCGGCCGCGATTTGCTTCTCCGCTGCCAAATTCTTCTTGAGGTCTTGGCTACACTGCATGCACCATGGCTTAGGCCGGTGCTTATTTGGTGGAAGGGTCGGTGATTAGGGTGGAAGGTGTCGCGCTTGCGCCGGCGGTCGGGCCATGTGGGATGTGGAAGAAGGAGCAAGATGGGGGTCGGGTGTGGATTACCTGAAGGAAATATGCCCTAGAGGCAATAATAAAGTTATTATTTATTTCCTTATAATCATGATAAAAGGTTTATTATTCATGCTACAATTGTATTAACCGGAAACATAATACATGTGTGAATACATAGACAAACAAAGTGTCACTAGTATGCCTCTACTTGACTAGCTCGTTAATCAAAGATGGTTATGTTTCCTAACCATGAACAATGAGTTTTTATTTGATTAACGGGATCACATCATTAATAGAATGATCTGATTGACATGACCCATTCCATTAGCTTAGCACCCGATCGTTTAGTATGTTGTTATTGCTTTCTTCATGACTTATACATGTTCCTGTAACTATGAGATTATGCAACTCCCGTTTACCGGAGGAACACTTTGGGTACTACCAAACGTCACAACGTAACTGGCTGATTATAAAGGAGTACTACAGGTGTCTCCAAAGGTACATGTTGGGTTGGCGTATTTCGAGATTAGGTTTTGTCACTCCGGATTGTCGGAGAGGTATCTCTGGGCCCTCTCGGTAATGCACATCACTTAAGCCTTGCAAGCATTGCAACTAAATGAGTTAGTTGCGGGATGATGTATTACAGAACGAGTAAAGAGACTTGCCGGAAACGAGATTGAACTAGGTATTGGATACCGACGATCGAATCTCGGGCAAGTAACATACCGATGACAAAGGGAACAACGTATGTTGTTATGCGGTCTGACCGATAAAGATCTTCGTAGAATATGTAGGAGCCAATATGGGCATCCAGGTCCCGCTATTGGTTATTGACCGGAGACGTGTCTCGGTCATGTCTACATTGTTCTCGAACCCGTAGGGTCCGCACGCTTAAGGTTACGATGACAGTTATATTATGATTTTATGCATTTTGATGTACCGAAGGTTGTTCGGAGTCCCGGATGTGATCACGGACATGACGAGGAGTCTCGAAATGGTCGAGACATAAAGATTGATATATTGGAAGCCTATGTTTGGATATCGGAAGTGTTCCGGGTGAAATCGGGATTTTACCGGAGTACCGGGAGGTTACCGGAACCCCCCGGGAGCTATATGGGCCTTAGTGGGCCTTAGTGGAAAAGAGAAGGGGCTGCCCTACATGGGCTGCGCGCCTCCCCCCTTCCCCTAGTCCTATTAGGACTAGGAGAGGTGGCCGGCCCCCCTCTCTCTTTTCCCCCTCCGCGAATCCTATTCCAACTAGGATTGGGGGGGGGGATCCTACTCCCAGAGGGAGTAGGACTCTCCTGGCGCGCCTCCTATGGCCGGCCAGCCTCCCCCCTCTAGTCCTTTATATACTGAGGCAGAGGCACCCCAGAAACACACAAGTTGATCCACGTGATCTATTCCTTAGCCGTGTGCGGTGCCCCCAGCCACCATATTCCTCGATAATACTGTAGCGGAGTTTAGGCGAAGCCCTGCTGCTGTAGTGCATCAAGATCGTCACCACGCCGTCGTGCTGACGGAACTCTTCCCCGACACTTTGCTGGATCGGAGTCCGGGGATCGTCATCGAGCTGAACGTGTGCTCGAACTCGGAGGTGCCGTAGTTTCGGTGCTTGATCGGTTGGATCGTGAAGACGTACGACTACTTCCTCTACGTCGTGTCAACGCTTCCGCAGTCGGTCTGCGTGGGTACGTAGACAACACTCTCCCCTCTCGTTGCTATGCATCACATGATCTTGCGTGTGCGTAGGAAATTTTTTGAAATTACTACGAAACCCAACAGTGGCATCCGAGCCTAGGTTATTTATGTTGATGTTATATGCACGAGTAGAACACAAGTAAGTTGTGGGCGATATAAGTCATACTGCCTACCAGCATGTCATACTTTGGTTCGGCGGCATTGTTGGACGAGACGACCCGGACCAACATTACGCGTACGCTTACGCGAGACCAGTTTCCCCGACGTGCTTTGCACACAGGTGGCTTGCGGGCGACTGTCTCTCCAACTTTAGTTGAACCAAGTATGGCTACGCCCGGTCCTTGCGAAGGTTAAAACGGAGTCTATTTGACAAACTATCGTTGTGGTTTTGATGCGTAGGTGAGATTGGTTCTTGCTTAAGCCCGTAGCAGCCACGTAAAACTTGCAACAACAAAGTAGAGGACGTCTAACTTGTTTTTGCAGGGCATGTTGTGATGTGATATGGTCAAGGCATGATGCTGAATTTTATTGTATGAGATGATCATGTTTTGTAACCGAGTTATCGGCAACTGGCAGGAGCCATATGGTTGTCGCTTTATTGTATGCAATGCAATCGCGATGTAATGCTTTACTTTATTACTAAACGGTAGTGATAGTCGTCGAAGCATAAGATTGGCGAGACGACAACGATGCTACGATGGAGATCAAGGTGTCGCGCCGGTGACGATGGTGATCATAACGGTGCTTCGGAGATGGAGATCACAAGCACAAGATGATGATGGCCATATCATATCACTTATATTGATTGCATGAGATGTTTATCCTTTTATGCATCTTATCTTACTTTGATTGACGGTAGCATTATAAGATGATCTCTCACTAAATTATCAAGAAGTGTTCTCCCTGAGTATGCACCGTTGCCAAAGTTCGTCGTGCCCAGACACCACGTGATGATCGGGTGTGATAAGCTCTACGTCCATCTACAACGAGTGCAAGCCAGTTTTGCACACGCAGAATACTCAGGTTAAACTTGACGAGCCTAGCATATGCAGATATGGCCTCGGAACACGGAGACCGAAAGGTCGAGCGTGAATCATATAGTAGATATGATCAACATAACGATGTTCACCATTGAAAACTACTCCATCTCACGTGATGATCGGTTATGGTTTAGTTGATTTGGATCACGTAATCACTTAGAAGATTAGAAGGATGTCTATCTAAGTGGGAGTTCTTAAGTAATTTGATTAATTGAATTTAAACTTATCATGAACTTAGTACCTGATAGTATCTTGCTTGTTTATGTTGATTGTAGATAGATGGCTCGTGCTGTTGTTCCGTTGAATTTTAATGCGTTCCTTGAGAAAGCAAAGTTGAAAGATGATGGTAGCAATTATATGGACTGGGTCCGTAACTTGAGGATTATCCTCATTGCTGCTCAGAAGAATTACGTCCTGGAAGCACCGCTGGGTGCCAGGCCTGCTGCTGGAGCAACACCAGATGTTATGAACGTCTGGCAGAGCAAAGCTGATGACTACTCAATAGTTCAGTGTGCCATGCTTTACGGCTTAGAATCGGGACTTCAACGACGTTTTGAACGTCATGGAGCATATGAGATGTTCCAGGAGTTGAAGTTAATATTTCAAGTAAATGCCCGGATTGAGAGATATGAAGTCTCCAATAAGTTCTATAGCTGCAAGATGGAGGAGAACAGTTCTGTCAGTGAGCATATACTCAAAATGTCTGGGTATAATAATCACTTGATTCAATTGGGAGTTAATCTTCCGGATGATTGCGTCATTGACAGAATTCTCCAATCACTGCCACCAAGCTACAAGAGCTTCGTGATGAACTATAATATGCAAGGGATGAACAAGACTATTCCCGAGCTCTTCGCAATGCTGAAAGCTGCGGAGGTAGAAATCAAAAAGGAGCATCAAGTGTTGATGGTTAACAAGACCACTAGTTTCAAGAAAAAGGGCAAAGGGAAGAAGAAGGGGAACTTCAAGAAGAACAGCAAGCAAGTTGCTGCTCAGGAGAAGAAACCCAAGTCTGGACCTAAGCCTGAAACCGAGTGCTTCTACTGCAAGCAGACTGGTCACTGGAAGCGGAACTGCCCCAAGTATTTGGCGGATAAGAAGGATGGCAAGGTGAACAAAGGTATATGTGATATACATGTTATTGATGTGTACCTTACTAGAGCTCGCAGTAGCACCTGGGTATTTGATACTGGTTCTGTTGCTAATATTTGCAACTCGAAACAGGGACTACGGAATAAGCGGGCACTGGCAAAGGACGAGGTAACGATGCGCGTGGGAAACGGTTCCAAAGTCGATGTGATCACGGTTGGCACGCTACCTCTACATCTACCTTCGGGATTAATATTAGACCTAAATAATTGTTATTTGGTGCCAGCGTTGAGCATGAACATTATATCTGGATCTTGTTTGATGCAAGACGGTTATTCATTTAAATCAGAGAATAATGGTTGTTCTATTTATATGAGTAATATCTTTTATGGTCATGCACCTTTGAAGAGTGGCCTAATTTTGATGAATCTCGATAGTAGTGATACACATATTCATAATGTTGAAGCCAAAAGATACAGAGTTGATAATGAAAGTGCAACTTATTTGTGGCACTGTTGTTTAGGTCATATCGGTGTAAAGCGCATGAAGAAACTCCATACTGATGGACTTTTGGAACCACTTGATTATGAATCACTTGGTACTTGCGAACCGTGCCTCATGGGCAAGATGACTAAAACACCGTTCTCCGGTACTATGGAGAGAGCAACAGATTTGTTGGAAATCATACATACAGATGTATGTGGTCCGATGAATATTGAGGCTCGTGGCGGATATCGTTATTTTCTCACCTTCACAGATGACTTAAGCAGATATGGGTATATCTACTTAATGAAACATAAGTCTGGAACATTTGAAAAGTTCAAAGAATTTCAGAGTGAAGTTGAAAATCATCATAACAAGAAAATAAAGTTCCTATGATCTGATCGTGGAGGAGAATATTTGAGTTACAAGTTTGGCGTACATTTGAAAAATTGTGGAATAGTTTCGCAACTCATGCCACCCGGAACACCACAGCGTAATGGTGTGTCCGAACGTCGTAATCGTACTTTACTAGATATGGTGCGATCTATGATGTCTCTTACTGATTTACCGCTATCGTTTTGGGGTTATGCTTTAGAGACGGCCGCATTCACGTTAAATAGGGCACCATCAAAATCCGTTGAGACGACGCCTTATGAACTGTGGTTTGGCAAGAAACCAAAGTTGTCGTTTCTTAAAGTTTGGGGCTGCGATGCTTATGTGAAAAAGCTTCAACCTGATAAGCTCGAACCCAAATCGGAGAAATGTGTCTTCATAGGATACCCAAAGGAGACTGTTGGGTACACCTTCTATCACAGATCTGAAGGCAAGACATTCGTTGCTAAGAATGGATCCTTTCTAGAGAAGGAGTTTCTCTCGAAAGAAGTGAGTGGGAGGAAAGTAGAACTTGACGAGGTAACTGTACCTGCTCCTTTATTGGAAAGTAGTACATCACAGAAAACTGTTTCTGCGACACCTACACCAATAAGTGAGGAAGCTAATGATGATGGTCATGAAACTTCAGATCAAGATACTACTGAACCTCGTAGATCAACCAGAGTAAGATCCGCGCCAGAGTGGTACGGTAATCCTGTTCTGGAAATCATGCTACTAGATCATGATGAACCTACGAACTATGAAGAAGCGATGGTGAGCCCAGATTCCGCAAAGTGGCTTGAAGCCATGAAATCTGAGATGGGATCCATGTATGAGAACAAAGTATGGACTTTGGTTGACTTGCCCGATGATCGGCAAGCAATTGAGAATAAATGGATCTTCAAGAAGAAGACTGACGCTGATGGTAATGTTACTGTCTACAAAGCTCGACTTGTCGCAAAAGGTTTTCAGCAAGTTCAAGGGATTGACTACGATGAGACCTTCTCACCCGTAGCGATGCTTAAGTCCGTCCGAATCATGTTAGCAATTACCGCATTTTATGATTATGAAATTTGGCAAATGGATGTCAAAACTGCATTCCTGAATGGATTTCTGGAAGAAGAGTTGTATATGATGCAACCAGAAGGTTTTGTCGATCCAAAAGGAGCTAACAAAGTGTGCAAGCTCCAGCGATCCATTTATGGACTGGTGCAAGCCTCTCGGAGTTGGAATAAACACTTTGATAGTGTGATCAAAGCATTTGGTTTTATACAGACTTTCGGAGAAGCCTCTATTTACAAGAAAGTGAGTGGGAGCTCTGTAGCATTTCTGATATTATATGTGGATGGCATATTACTAATTGGAAATGATATAGAATTTCTGGATAGCATAAAGGGATACTTGAATAAGAGTTTTTCAATGAAAGACCTCGGTGAAGCTGCTTACATATTAGGCATAAAGATCTATAGAGATAGATCAAAACGCTTAATTGGACTTTCACAAACAACATACCTTGACAAAATTTTGAAGAAGTTCAAAATGGATCAAGCAAAGAAAGGATTCTTGCCTGTGTTACAAGGTGTGAAATTGAGTAAGACTCAATGCCCGACCACTGCAGAAGATAGAGAGAATATGAAAGATGTTCCCTATGCATCAGCGATAGGATCTATCATGTATGCAATGCTGTGTACCAGACCTGATGTGTGCCTTGCTATAAGTCTAGCAGGGAGGTACCAAAGTAATCCAGGAGTGGATCACTGGACAGCGGTCAAGAACATCCTGAAATACCTGAAAAGGACTAAGGATATGTTTCTCGTATATGGAGGTGACAAAGAGCTCGTCGTAAATGGTTACGTTGATGCAAGCTTTGACACTGATCCGGACGATTCTAAATCGCAAACCGGATATGTGTTTACATTAAACGGTGGAGCTGTCAGTTGGTGCAGTTCTAAACAAAGCGTCGTAGCGGGATCTACATGTGAAGCGGAATACATAGCTGCTTCGGAAGCAGCGAACGAAGGAGTCTGGATGAAGGAGTTCATATCCGATCTAGGTGTCATACCTAGTGCATCGGGTCCAATGAAAATCTTTTGTGACAATACTGGTGCAATTGCCTTGGCAAAGGAATCCAGATTTCACAAGAGAACCAAGCACATCAAGAGACGCTTCAATTCCATCCGGGATCTAGTCCAGGTGGGAGACATAGAGATTTGCAAGATACATACGGATCTGAATGTTGCAGACCCGTTGACTAAGCCTCTACCACGAGCAAAACATGATCAGCACCAAGGCTCCATGGGTGTTAAAATCATTACGGTGTAATCTAGATTATTGACTCTAGTGCAAGTGGGAGACTGAAGGAAATATGCCCTAGAGGCAATAATAAAGTTATTATTTATTTCCTTATAATCCATGATAAAAGGTTTATTATTCATGCTAGAATTGTATTAACCGAAAACATAATACATGTGTGAATACATAGACAAACAAAGTGTCACTAGTATGCCTCTACTTGACTAGCTCGTTAATCAAAGATGGTTATGTTTCCTAACCATGAACAATGAGTTGTTATTTGATCAACGGGATCACATCATTAAGAGAATGATCTGATTGACATGACCCATTCCATTAGCTTAGCACTCGATCGTTTAGTATGTTGCTATTGCTTTCTTCATGACTTATACATGTTCCTGTAACTATGAGATTATGCAACTCCCGTTTATCGGAGGAACACTTTGGGTACTACCAAACGTCACAACGTAACTGGGTGATTATAAAGGAGTACTACAGGTGTCTCCAAAGGTACATGTTGGGTTGGCGTATTTCGAGATTAGGTTTTGTCACTTTGATCAACGGGATCACATCATTAAGAGAATGATCTGATTGACATGACCCATTCCATTAGCTTAGCACTCGATCGTTTAGTATGTTGCTATTGCTTTCTTCATGACTTATACATGTTCCTGTAACTATGAGATTATGCAACTCCCGTTTATCGGAGGAACACTTTGGGTACTACCAAACGTCACAACGTAACTGGGTGATTATAAAGGAGTACTACAGGTGTCTCCAAAGGTACATGTTGGGTTGGCGTATTTCGAGATTAGGTTTTGTCACTCCGATTATCGGAGAGGTATCTCTGGGCCCTCTCGGTAATGCACATCACATAAGCCTTGCAAGCATTGCAACTAATGAGTTAGTTGCGATATGATGTATTACGGAACGAGTAAAGAGACTTGCCGGCAACGAGATTGAACTAGGTATGGGATACCGATGATCGAATCTCGGGCAAGTAACATACCGATGACAAAGGGAACAACGTATGTTGTTATGCGGTCTGACCGATAAAGATCTTCATAGAATATGTAGGAGCCAATATGGGCATCCAGGTCCCGCTATTGGTTATTGACCGGAGACATGTCTCGTTCATGTCTACATTGTTCTCGAACCCGTAGGGTCCGCACGCTTAAGGTTACGATGACAGTTATATTATGAGTTTAGGCATTTGGATGTACCGAAGGTTGTTCGGAGTCCCGGATGTGATCACGGACATGACGAGGAGTCTCAAAATGGTCGAGACGTAAAGATTGATATATTGGAAGCCTATGTTTGGATATCGGAAGTGTTTCGGGTGAAATCGGGATTTTACCGGAGTACCGGGAAGGTTACCGGAACCCCCCGGAAGCTAAATTGGCCATGATGGGCCTTAGTGGAAAAGAGAAGAGGCAGCCCTACATGGGCTGCGCGCCTCCCCCTTCCCCGATCCCTATTAGGACTAGGAGAGGTGGCCGGCCCCCTCTCTCACTTTTCCCCCTCCGCGAATCCTATTCCAACTAGGATTGGGGGGGGGAATCCTACTCCCAGAGGGAGTAGGACTCTCCTGGCGCGCCACACCTTGGCCGGCCAGCCTCCCCCCTCTAGTCCTTTATATACTGAGGCAGAGGCACCCTAGAACACACAAGTTGATCCACGTGATCTATTTCTTAGCCGTGTGCGGTGCCCCCAGCCACCATATTCCTCGATAATACTGTAGCGGAGTTTAGGCGAAGCCCTGCTGCTGTAGTGCATCAAGATCGTCACCACGCCGTCGTGCTGACGGAACTCTTCCCCGACACTTTGCTGGATCGGAGTCCGGGGATCGTCATCGAGCTGAACGTGTGCTCGAACTCGGAGGTGTCGTAGTTTCGGTGCTTGATCGGTTGGATCGTGAAGACGTACGACTACTTCCTCTACGTTGTGTCGACGCTTCCGCAGTCGGTCTGCGAGGGTACGTAGACAACACTCTCCCCTCTCGTTGCTTTGCATCACCATGATCTTGCGTGTGCGTAGGAATTTTTTTTGAAATTACTACGAAACCCAACATACCCTGGATAGGCGAGGCCGAGCAGCGTGAAGGAGGGTCGCCGGCGAGGAGGCGGCGGCACTGCAAGCAAGGAGTGAAGGTTTCAACTTGGAAAGGAAGGCGGAAAGAGGGGAAATGTGGCTTTTGGTAAGGGGGAGGGGGCGGGGAGGTAGATATTTCCGTGGAAGCCGAAAATTTGGAATCGCTTCAGCCAAAAAACTGGCGCGCAAAGTGTCATCAGACACGGTCCCTTATTCAGACACGGTCCGAAGATATTTTGTGCTTGCATCTCACACGTTGGTTATAATAAACTGTGTGGGATCTACTTGATTTGGTCTTGATTTGAATTACATAATGGGGTCACACGGCCATGGACGGTGTTTGAATTGCTAGACCTTTTATCTGCAGTGATCATAAAAGAATTGGAATTATTCAGGGTTCGTTTGGACATTTTTATGCATTAACTGAGTTTTCAATGCATTTATGTGCATAATTCAAATTTGAACTACATGCACATGCTCAGTGCATATAAATTGGTTGAAAAATCAATATGTGTCCTTGGGTGCATGCTTAGGTCCCATGCAAGAAATGGGAATGAATTTCAAACACCGGGGCACCGTTGATTGCCGGCAAAACATTGAGATGCCTGGTTTTTAAATTCTAGTAAATCCAAAACTCGTCTGAAATTCATGAAACTTGGCATGCTATCATGGAGCGGCATCAACATGCCGTGGTACAAATTTTGTCCCATTTGGGGCAGGTTTGGGTATATGCTTCTCACAAACCGGAGCTTCTCACAACAAGCATGATGGTTTTCGGTAGGGAACGTCCCACCTTTGGGGATGAAACGATATCCATTGCCTCTTATTGCTTTCAAATTTTTTCTCGTGTCAACATAGAACAACAGGAGTGTTGTGTGAATTTTTGTGATTTTTCGGGGTTCGTTTGGACATTTTATGCATTAACTGAGTTTTCAATGCATTTTATGTGCATAATTCAAATTTGAACTACATGCGCATGCTCCAGTGCATATAAATTGGTTGAAAAATCAAATATGTGTCCTTGGGTGCATGCTTAGGTCCCATGCAAGAAATGGGAATGAATTTCAAACAGGGCACCGTTGATTGCCGGCAAAACATTGAGATGCCTGGTTTTTAAATTCTAGTAAATCCAAAACTCGTCTGAAATTCATGAAACTTGGCATGCTATCATGGAGCGGCATCAACATGCCGTGGTACAAATTTTTTGTCCCATTTGGGGCAGGTTTGGGTATATGCTTCTCACAAACCGGAGCTTCTCACAACAAGCATGATGGTTTTCGGTAGGGAACGTCCCACCTTTGGGGACGAAACGATATCCATTGCCTCTTATTGCTTTCAAATTTTTTTCTCGTGTCAACATAGAACAACAGGAGTGTTGTGCGAATTTTTGTGATTTTTCGGGGTTCGTTTGGACATTTTTATGCATTAACTGAGTTTTCAATGCATTTATGTGCATAATTCAAATTTGAACTACATGCACATGCTCCAGTGCATATAAATTGGTTGAAAAATCAAATCTGTGTCCTTGGGTGCATGCTTAGGTCCCATGCAAGAAATGGGAATGAATTTCAAACACCAGGGCACCGTTGATTGCCGGCAAAACATTGAGATGCCTGGTTTTTAAATTCTAGTAAATCCAAAACTCGTCTGAAATTCATGAAACTTGGCATGCTATCATGGAGCGGCATCAACATGCCGTGGTACAAATTTTGTCCCATATTGGGGCAGGTTTGGGTATATGCTTCTCACAAACCGGAGCTTCTCACAACAAGCATGATGGTTTTCGGTAGGGAACGTCCCACCTTTGGGGACGAAACGATATCCATTGCCTCTTATTGCTTTCAAATTTTTCTCGTGTCAACATAGAACAACTGGAGTGTTGTGTGAATTTTTGTGATTTTTCGGGGTTCGTTTGGACATTTTTATGCATTAACTGAGTTTTCAATGCATTTATGTGCATAATTCAAATTTGAACTACATGCACATGCTCCAGTGCATATAAATTGGTTGAAAAATCAAATATGTGTCCTTGGGTGCATGCTTAGGTCCCATGCAAGAAATGGGATGAATTTCAAACACCGGGGCACCGTTGATTGCCGGCAAAACATTGAGATGCATGGTTTTTAAATTCTAGTAAATCCAAAACTCGTCTGAAATTCATGAAACTTGGCATGCTATCATGGAGCGGCATCAACATGCCGTGGTACAAATTTTGTCCCATTTGGGGCAGGTTTGGGTATATGCTTCTCACAAACCGGAGCTTCTCACAACAAGCATGATGGTTTTCGGTAGGGAACGTCCCACCTTTGGGGACGAAACGATATCCATTGCCTCTTATTGCTTTCAATTTTTTTCTCGTGTCAACATAGAACAACAGGAGTGTTGTGTGAATTTTTGTGATTTTTCAGGTCGTTTGGACATTTTTATGCATTAACTGAGTTTTCAATGCATTTTATGTGCATAATTCAAATTTGAACTACATGCACATGCTCCAGTGCATATAAATTGGTTGAAAAATCAAATGTGTCCTTGGGTGCATGCTTAGGTCCCATGCAAGAAATGGGAATGAATTTCAAACACCGGGGCACCGTTGATTGTCCGGCAAAACATTGAGATGCCTGGTTTTTAAATTCTAGTAAATCCAAAACTCGTCTGAAATTCATGAAACTTGGCATGCTATCATGGAGCGGCATCAACATGCCGTGGTACAAATTTTTTGTCCCATATGGGGCAGGTTTGGGTATATGCTTCTCACAAACCGGAGCTTCTCACAACAAGCATGATGGTTTTCGGTAGGGAACGTCCCACCTTTTGGGGACGAAACGATATCCATTGCCTCTTATTGCTTTCAAATTTTTTTCTCGTGTCAACATAGAACAACAGGAGTGTTGTGTGAATTTTTGTGATTTTTCGGGGTTCGTTTGGACATTTTTATGCATTAACTGAGTTTTCAATGCATTTTATGTGCATAATTCAAATTTGAACTACATGCACATGCTCAGTGCATATAAATTGGTTGAAAAATCAAATATGTGTCCTTGGGTGCATGCTTAGGTCCCATGCAAGAAATGGGAATGAATTTCAAACACCGGGGCACCGTTGATTGCCGGCAAAACATTGAGATGCCTGGTTTTTAAATTCTAGTAAATCCAAAACTCGTCTGAAATTCATGAAACTTGGCATGCTATCATGGAGCGCATCAACATGTCGTGGTACAAATTTTGTCCCATTGGGGCAGGTTTGGGTATATGCTTCTCACAAACCGGAGCTTCTCACAACAAGCATGATGGTTTTCGGTAGGGAACGTCCCACCTTTGGGGACGAAACGATATCCATTGCCTCTTATTGCTTTCAATTTTTTTCTCGTGTCAACATAGAACAACTGGAGTGTTGTGTGAATTTTTGTGATTTTTCGGGGTTCGTTTGGACATTTTTATGCATTAACTGAGTTTTCAATGCATTTATGTGCATAATTCAAATTTGAACTACATGCACATGCTCCAGTGCATATAAATTGGTTGAAAAATCAAATATGTGTCCTTGGGTGCATGCTTAGGTCCCATGCAAGAAATGGGAATGAATTTCAAACACCGGGGCACCGTTGATTGCCGGCAAAACATTGAGATGCATGGTTTTTAAATTCTAGTAAATCCAAAACTCGTCTGAAATTCATGAAACTTGGCATGCTATCATGGAGCGGCATCAACATGCCGTGGTACAAATTTTGTCCCATATGGGGCAGGTTTGGGTATATGCTTCTCACAAACCGGAGCTTCTCACAACAAGCATGATGGTTTTCGGTAGGGAACGTCCCACCTTTGGGGACGAAACGATATCCATTGCCTCTTATTGCTTTCATTTTTTTCTTGTGTCAACATAGAACAACAGGAGTGTTGTGTGAATTTTTGTGATTTTTCGGGGTTCGTTTGGACATTTTTATGCATTAACTGAGTTTTCAATGCATTTATGTGCATAATTCAAATTTGAACTACATGCACATGCTCCAGTGCATATAAATTGGTTGAAAAATCAAATCCGTGTCCTTGGGTGCATGCTTAGGTCCCATGCAAGAAGTGGGCATGAATTTCAAACACCGGGGCACCGTTGGTTGTCGGCAAAACATTGAGATGCCTGGTTTTTAAATTCCAGCAAATCCAAAACTCATCTGAAATCCATGAAACTTGGCATGCTATCATGGAGCGGCATCAACATGCCGTGGTACAATTTTTTTCCCATATGGGGCAGGTTTTGGTATATGCTTCTCACAAACCGGAGCTTCTCACAACAAGCATGATGGTTTTCGGTAGGGAACGTCCCACTTTTGGGGACGAAACGGTATCCATTGCCTCTTATTGCTTTCAAATATTTTTCTCGTGTCAACATAGAACAACTGGAGTGTTGTGTGAATTTTTGTGATTTTTCGGGGTCCGTTTGGACATTTTTATGCATTAACTAAGTTTTCAATGCATTTTATGTGCATAATTCAAATTTGAACTACATGCACATGCTCTAGTGCATATAAATTGGTTGAAAAATCAAATATGTGTCCTTAGGTGCATGCTTAGGTCCCATGCAAGAAATGGGCATGAATTTCAAACACCGGGACACCGTTGATTGCCGGCAAAACATTGAGATGCCTAGTTTTTAAATTCTAGTAAATCCAAAACTCGTCTGAAATTCATGAAACTTGGCATGCTATCATGAAGCGACATCAACATGTCGTGGTACAATTTTTTTCCCATATGGGGCATGTTTGGGTATATGCTTCTCACAACCGGAGCTTCTCACAACAATCATGATGGCTTTCGGTAGGGAACGTCCCACCTTTGGGGATGAAATGGTATCCATTGCCTCTTATTGCTTTCAATTTTTTTTCTCGTGTCAACATAGAACAACAGGAGTGTTGTGTGAATTTTTGTGATTTTTCGGGGTTTGTTTGAACATTTTTATGCATTAACTGAGTTTTCAATGCATTTTATGTGTATAATTTAAATTTAAACTACATGCACATGCTCCAGTGCATATAAATTGGTTGAAAAATCAAATATGTGTCCTTGGGTGCATGCTTAGGTCCCATGCAGGAAATGGGCATGAATTTCAAACACCAGAACACCGTTGATTGCTGGCAAAACATTGAGATGCCTGGTTTTTAAATTCTAGTAAATTCAAAATTCTCTTAACCATTCATGTGACGCAATGTGTCTTGGTTTTAATGGTTGTAGGAGTTGCCGTGCAGACAGCTGCTTGACCTTGACTGAACGGGAGACATGCGAGCGTCGTCCGGTGCGCAGGCTGACCGAGAGGCGTGCAAGCTGTCCTCGAGTGCGCGGGCTCACCGGGAAGCGTGTGAGTTGTGCACTATGCAGGCTCACTGGAAAGCGAGCCCTTTGATTTCCATGGTTGCCCGCCTTGCTCGCGTCCTCTCGATTAATGGCGCCCAAGCCATAGTTTAATTTGCTTTTTAAATATAAAACACTCATCGCAAACGTTTTAGTTAGAACACACGTATGCAAACCGACAGCTTCCCTAGGAAGCCAAGAGAAAATGTGCCGAGTAGGATTTCTGCAGCTCTTGATCGCAAATTATTTAGATAGAACACCCGTATGCAAAGTGAGAGCAGCGCAGGATTGGTGCATCCCTTCAACGCAAACGGTTGTTCTGGATGACCTGTGTGCAACCACGTATAAACAATTTGGTAAGATTTGCATCTGTCATATTGGGTATGTTGCCATTTGTCAAACTGGAAAGATTTACATTTGTTGATCTAGTAACGTTGCCATTTGTTAATCCTTGTAACACTGCGATTTGTCAAAATATGCAGCTAGAAATCATTAGCACTATGTAACTTTTGCAACTAAAATTCAGTAATTAAGCTAGAAATCATTCCCCAATTGTTGCCAACCACGTACTGAAATAGCTAGTTCAACTATATATACTAGCTAATTTTAAGTACGTTATACAGTTCGACCACACATCTATAGTCAGATGAACCGAACAAAATAGCCCCTAAATACTACTACATACTACCACGGAGGGGCTTTGTGCTACTTCCGGCAGCCTCTCCTCTGTCGAGCGCGCTTAGTAAGAGGCAGAGGAGGAGGAGCTTACTGACGAGCTGGACAAATGCAATACGGTGCCTGCCGCTGCTGCACGTTCAGCAATGCTCGCCAGCTCGAATGCCCACTGCCGCTCCAGACGATCCCTCTCGAAGCGGTCGGACTGCTCGTAGATCTCCTGATTCCTCGCCTCTGTGTCGGCGTGTGCTGCGGCCATGGCTGCGGTATGGCTCTTTGCGTGCTCGACGAGGTGCTCCTCCTCTTCCCGTAGGAACTCGATGTAGCGCGCAAGGTCGCTGACGCACGTGCGGGCGATGATCCCGATGGTCGACAGTGGGCTGGCGGCCACGGCGGCCGACGATGGGGTGGCGGCCACGACCACCACCTCCCACCTTCGGACCGCGGTGGCGGAGCAGGATGATGGCCACGGTGGCCGGTAGTGGGGTGGCAGCCACGACGGCCACCTCCCGCCTTCGGGCCGCGGCGGCGGAGTGGGAGATGGCCCTGGCTTTCGACGGTGGTGTGGCAGCAATGGCGGCCAGCAACAGCTGTCGACGGGCAGCGGCGGCGGAGCGTGTGGTGGGTGTTCCGCACACATCCAACAGGGACGCCACACGCACTACACTACGTCGAGGACTGCGCCGCCGCCGCGGTGTAGCCTCCCAGCTGGAGATATCCTCTGATGACAGTGGAGTGGCTGAGCGACGACGACGGACCGGTGCCATTGGCGATTGTGGAAGAAGCAGATGAGATGAGCTACAGGGAGGGAGGGGAAAATGCGACGCAGGACTTGCCGGCCGTGAGGGTTTTTATAGCAGGCCGGTAAGCATTGGGATTTGGGGGATTTCACGAAGACGGGCGGGAAGCTTGCGCGGGAACCTGCGAGGTTGCGTGGGAACGGGCTCACCGACGATTATATCGTTGGGGTCGTATTTGAACATAGTTTCCAGCTATACAATTTTTGTAACATGCATTAACACTTTTTTGGTTAAATTTAAGGTTATACCCAGCAAGCGTTTGCCCGCAACACACACGGCTTATTCCATCACAAACAGCTCTGATGGATCAACTGCCTGCCACGTATCACACACAGAACTCTAGTCTGATTCGTGCTTGATGTCTCCAACATCGCTCGCACAGTTCGTATTATTTGCCATGTATCACTGTGTCGTCCTATGGTCGCGTCCCTCGGCAAGCTCTGCTCGCTGTTAGGCGCCGTGGCGCGCTCTGCTCGCGTCCGTCGACGCGCTCGGCTTGTGGAAAGCTTTTCCTTGAGGCAGCCGTGGAGCGCTCTGCTCGCGTCCCTCCGTGCGCGCTCTGCCAGCGGTTGGGCGTGCGCACGATCACGTCGGGGGCCCCATATGCATGCAGTTGTGCCGCGCGCGTTGCCACGCGATGCAGTTACGTGCGGCACAATGGAGTTACGCGCTGCAAATTAGAACTGCCATCAGGGCCTGCCGATATTCCTGGCCGTCCGACTTCCCCTTTAATTCCCGCGGCCATTATAACCTTAGTATTTTCAACCTTTCGATCGCGCCCCACAACATAACAAGCACACCCACGACGACACATAGAGAGGGGATGTCCGGCGGCGCTCCAATGGAGTTCGGCGAGCATAGAGTGGAGACCCACACGAGGGAGACGGGTCTCTCGATGGTGTACACCATCGACCCGGCCGTGGTGGACGACTACATCAACAACATTGAGCATTTGCTTGCTGGAGACAAGTACAAGGTGGTTGGCATCGACCTCCAGTACACTGACGGTCGTCCCGGCATAGATCAGAAGGTTGTCGTCGCCCAGTTGTGTGTGCGCCATCATGTCCTCATCTACCACTACTGCATGGCCACAGGGCCTTGCGACCGTTTCAACAGGTTTGTCAACAGCACCGACTACAAGTTCGCCACGGTGGATACCAAAGACGACGTAAAAGCGCTCGGTGTTATGGGCTTGGCCTGCAAGAACCTTGTCGAAATATGTGACCACTACAGGGTCTGGGGCAGCACGAGGCAGGACTCCCTGGTCGAACTCGCCTCAGCCATCATCGACCCCTACTACGAAAAGATGAAGCAGGATGCCCAGAGAACAAGTCCCGTATCCTGTCACAAGGCCTGGATGCGGCAACTGGATGAACCTCACCTCAGGTTCGCGGCCAAGAGCGTGTACACATGCTACGAGATGCACAGGTGGATCGTTGACATGAGGAAGTGCCTCGTTACCCAAATCGACGAGCCTGGATCGAGCCACAAGAAGAGCAAGCGTCACAACAAGTAGATGATGATCAGATGATCGTTTATGCTAGTTAATCATGCATGTAATATATAGTTTACTTTATTGGTGTATGTGGAAATGTCATGTGTGTAGTAGCCACCTATGTAATTATGCATGTAATAGTTTACTTTGGTGTGTGCAAATGCCATGGTTGTAGTAGCTACCTATGTAAGTGGATGTTTAATTTGGTTATGCAAGCATGTCCTTATAAGTGTGTGTGTGTGTGTGTGTGTGTGTATGTTGTTGTTCTGTGCAATCCCATCGCACAACACACACGTCTTATTAGCAGCAACCGTCTGTGTTCTTATCGGTCTTCAGACACATTTCTGATTACAGACCTGTTTGTCACGTATCACACACATCTTGTTAAGTTGAGCCGTTTCTGTTGTCTTGTGTCAACGCAAACAGTTCATCTGAGTGAACCGCATGCCGTATATCGCACACATCTTTGATCTGGCTGACTGTTTCTTTTGTGTTGCCTAATCACAAACAGTTCATCCGAGTGAACCGTATGTTGTGTATTGCACACGCTTCCATCTGGCTGCCCGTTTCTTTTGTTCCTCCTCATTGCAAACAATTCACTGAACTGAACCGTATGCCCTTCATCACACACGCAACTAAAACCTGAACCGTGTTTGATGCATCTGTCATCGCAAATGTTTTACACATTTCTGACGGTTTTCATACAGCACCGTTTGCGATTATGGCATCACACACAGTTTCTCGAAGGGTCTGTGATCATAGTGTCGCGTTAGCAGCATTCTGTATTAGTGATAGATGTCATGAGTTATTAATGTTGACATCACCCTTGAGGTGAGTATGTTGGGAGGCAAAATCATAAGCCCCTATCTTTCTATGTGTCTGGTTAAAACGTTTTGTTCATGGGTACAAGGTGAGTGTTAGCAATCATAGAATAATGTATGATGGTTGAGTATGTGGACTTGCTTTAAAGGCTCCGACATGTGACTCTTCCTGAAAAGATGATGAATTGTAGTTGCAAAGTTGACTGAGAACATAGTTTGTTGGTTTCTAATAGAGTTTTTGCTTTATACTTCGATTGTGTGATGAACTATTACTTATTCATGGGAAGTATATGATAAAAGTCCTATGTTTAATTTTGTTGTTGTTATAATAATCAACATGATGCTTCTATGTCTGTATTTTGTTTTTATCGACACCTCTCTCTCAAAGCATGTGGACATGTTTTTCGATTTCGGTTTCGCTTGAGGACAAGCAAGGTCTAGGCCTGGGGGAGTTGATACGTCCATTTTGCATCATGTTTCCTTGCTGTTATTTATAATGTTTTTATCCATAATGATGCTTTTTGGAGTAATTCTAATGCCTTTTCTCCCATAATTTACAAGGAACACACCAAGAGGGAGAATTCCAGCAGCTGGAAATCTGGACCTGGAAAAGCTACGTCAGGCCACCTATTCTGCACAACTCCAAATGGGCTGAAACTTTATGGAGATTTTTTATGGAATATATAAGAAATATTGGAGCCAATAAGTACCAGAGGGGGGCCACTAGGTGGGTACAACCCACCTGGGCGCGCTAGGCCTCCCTAGCGCGCCCTGGTGGGTTGTGGCCTCCTCGGCCCACCTCCGGTGCCCATCTTCTGGTATATAAGTGGTTTTCACCTAGAAAAAAATCAAAATAATACTTTTGGGATAGAGCGCCGCTGCCTCGAGGCGGAACTTGGGCAGGAGCACTTTTGCCCTCCGGCGGAGCGATTCTGTCGGGGGAACTTCCCTCCCGGAGGGGGAAATCATCGTCATCATCATCACCAACAACTCCCCCATCTTGGGGAGGGCAATCTCCATCAACATCTTCACCAGCACCATCTCATCTCATCTCAAACCCTAGTTCATCTCTGATATTCAATCTTGTTACCGGAACTATAGATTGTTGATAGGGGGTGACTAGTAGTGTTGATTACGTCTTGTAGTTGATTACTATATGGTTTATTTGGTGGAAGATTATATGTTCAGATCCATTATGCATATTAATACCCCTCTGATCATGAGCATGTTTGTTGTTTGTGAGTAGTTGCCTTTGTTCTTGAGGTCACGGGATAAATCATGTTGCAAGTAATCATGTGAATTTGATATGTGTTCGATATTTGATAGTATGTATGTTGTGATTCCCTTAGTGGTGTCATGTGAACGTCGACTACATGACACTTCACCATATTTGGGCCTAAGGGAATGCATTGTGGAGTAGTAAATAGATGGTGGGTTGCGAGAGTGACAGAAACTTAAACCCCAGTTTATGCACTATTCCGTAAGGGACCGATTGGATCCTAGAGTTTAATGCTATGGTTAGAATTTATTCTTAATACTTTTCTCGTAGTTGCGGATGCTTGCGGGAGGGTTAATCATAAGTAGGAGGTTTGTTCAAGTAAGAATAGCACCTAAGCACCGGTCCACCCACATATCAAATTATTAAAGTAGCAAACACAAATCAAACCAATATGATGAAAGTGACTAGACGAAATTCCGTTGTACCCTCAAGAACGCTTTACTCATTATAAGAAATCATTTTGACCTGTCCTTTTCCTCAGAAGGATTGGGCTACCTTGCTGCATACTTGTCACAATTATCGTTACTTGCTCGTTACAAATTACCTTTCTATCAAACTACTCGCTACTTACAATTTCAGCACTTGCAGACACTACCTTACTAAAAACTATTTGTCATTTCCTTCTGCTCCTCGTTGGGTTCGACACTCTTACTTATCGAAAAGAGATACAATTGATCCCCTATACTTGTGGGTCATCAGACCACGACAGAAAATAGAGAGAGAATGAAAGTCATTCCCTATGCCTCAGCCATAGGTTCTATAAAGTATGTCATGTTGTGTACCAAACCTATTGTGTACCTTGCCATGAGTTTGACAATGGGGTACAATAGTGATCTAGGAGTAGATCACTAGACAGCGGTCAAAATTATCCTTAGTTACCTAAGAGGACTAAGGAGATATTTCTTGATTATGGAGGTAATAAAGAGTTCATCGTAAAGGGTTACGTCAATGCAAGCTTTGACGCCGATCCAAATGACTCTGAGTCTAAATCTGGATATGTATTGCAAGTGGGAGCAATTAGCTAAAGTAGCTCCATGCAGAGCATTGTTGACATAGAAATTTGCAAATATACATACGGGTCTGAATGTGGTAGACCTGTTGACTAAACTTCTCTCACAAGCAAAACATGATCACTTTTTAATACTCTTTGGGTGTTAATCGCATGGCGATGTGAACTAGATTATTGACTCTAGTAAACTTATTGGGTGTTGGTCACATGGCGATGTGAACTATGGGTGTAAAATCACATGGTGATGTGAACTAGATTATTGACTTTAGTGTAAGTGAGAGACTGAAGAAAATATGCCCTGGAGGCAATAATAAAGTTGTTATTTTATATTTCCTTATTCATGATAAATATTTATTATTCATGCTAGAATTGTATTGATCAAAACCTAAATACATGTGTGAATACATAGACAAACACTGTGTCCCTAGTGAGCCTCTACTTGACTAGCTCGTTGATCAAAGATGGTTAAGGTTTCCTAACCATGGACATGAGTTGTCATTTGAAAATGGGATCACATCATTAGGAGAATGATGTGATGGAAAAGACCCATCC
Organism: Triticum urartu; assembly: GCF_003073215.2. Classification (NCBI taxonomy): domain Eukaryota; kingdom Viridiplantae; phylum Streptophyta; class Magnoliopsida; order Poales; family Poaceae; genus Triticum; species Triticum urartu. Next base: position 441,759,917 of record NC_053026.1, read on the forward strand.
GTTAGCTTAGCATATTGATCGTTCAATTTTATTGCTATTGCTTTCTTCATGTCAAATACATATTCCTTCGACTATGAGGTTATGCAACTCCCGGATACTGGAGGAATACCTTGTGTGCTATCAAACGTCACAATGTAACTGGATGATTATAAAGATGTTATACAGGTATCTCCGAAGGTGTTTGTTGGGTTGGCATAGATCGAGATTAGGATTTGTCACTTCGAGTATCGGAGAGGTATCTCTGGGCCCCCTCGGTAATACACATCATAAGAAGCCTTGCAAGAAAAGTGACTAATGAGTTAGTTGCGGGATGATGTATTACGGAACGAGTAAAGAGACTTGCTGGTAACGAGATTGAACTAGGTACGAAGATACCGACGATCGAATCTCGGGCAAATAACATACCGATACACAAAGGGAATAACATATGTTGTCATAACGGTTCGACCGATAAAGATCTTCGTACAATATGTAGGAGCCAATATGAGCATCTAGGTTCCGCTATTGGTTATTAACCGGGAGGTGTCTCGGTCATGTCTACATAGTTCTCGAACCCGTAGGGTCCGCACGTTTAACGTTCGATGACGATTTTGTATTATATGAGTTATGTGATTTGGTGACCGAATGTTGTTCGGAGTCCCGGATGAGATCACGGACATGACGAGGAGTCTCGAAATGGTCGATAGGTAAAGATTGATATATAGGACGATAGTATTCAGACACCGGAAGTATTTCGGAGGGTATCGGGTACATATCGGGTCAGCGGAAAGGGTTCCGGGCACCCCCGGCAAAAGATATGGGCCTAATGGGCCAAGAGGGGAACACAGCAGCCAGCAGGGGCTGCTACGCCCTCCATATGGGCCGAACCAGAGGAGGAAGGAAAGAGGGGAAGAGAGAAGGAAGGGGAGGGATTCGGCCTCCCCCTTCCTTCCCTCCTCCCTCCTCCTTCCTTGCCCCTCCGAAAAATATGGTAAGAGGAGGGGGGCGAATTGGACTAGGCCCCCTAAGTAGGATTCCTCCTACTTGGGGCGCCCCAAGGCTGTTCCCCTCCCCCTCCCACCTATATATACGTGGGGAGGGGGCGCCTAGAACACACAACAACATCTGTTAGCCGTGTGCGGCGCCCCCCCTTCACAGATTACACCCTCGGTCATATTCTCGCGGTGCTTAGGCGAAGCCCTGCGCGGATCACTTCACCATCACCATGTCATCGTGCTGTCGAAACTCATCTACTTCCTTGACACTTTGCTGGATCAAGAGTTCGAGGAACGTCATCGAGTTGAACGTGTGCAGAACTCGGAGGTGCCGTACATTCGGTGCTTGATCGGCCGGAACGAGAAGAAGTTCGACTACATCAACCGTGTTGTCAAACGCTTCCGTTTTCGATCTACGAGGGTACGTAGACACACTCTCCCCCTCTCGTTGCTATGCATCTCCTAGATAGATCTTGCGTGAGCGTAGGAATTTTTTTGAAATTGCATGCTACATTCTCCAACAGGCATGGCTACCAGTGATGGGAGGACGGGGAGTGGAATGTGGTGGCGGCAGAGCGGTGGAAAAGGTGGAGGGGGTAGAGTTTCAGTGCCGGCAGTCGCCTTAAATAGCTGGGCTAGCCACTACGCGGCCCGCCGTAGCGGCGCCACGCGGCGACATCGGTCCGGCGGAGGAGGCGTGTTTTGGACCGTCGGGTTTTTGGGCGATTCCGACTGGGACCTTGATGTCAGTCCAATGTGGCGGACGCGCCTGTGCGCCCCCATATCCACCTCATATTTAGGTTGAATATGAGGGATTCCGGACGTTTAAGAACAGTTTGAGGCGCTCGGCTAGGTTGAAATTTCGTAACCGGTCGGTGACCGGGCGGGCCACCCGGACGTTTGAGGTTGGTTTGAGGTGCCCGGGTGTAGATGCTTTTACTCTGCTTTAACGAAGCCTAGGTCCTTCGAGACTGATATTTTTTTCTCCCTTTTCTAAAAAACTAGTCTGCGAATAATTGGATTTAGTTACTAATAGGGGCATTTTGGTTATATCTCAGCTATCCAGCTGTACATCACGATCGTGAAGTCGTGAAGACCTGGTGTTGTTCATGCCGGTACTTCTAGACCACCTGTCGCTTCCAGTGGAAAAAAAGGCTGCCCCGACATGCATGTCCCCAATCGCTCCAATGTACTGCGGTGACCTTGACTCTAACGCGTCTCTCCTCGGTTGCAACGAAAGTAAGGGGTTTATATAGGTTTGAAAAATACAGTGAATGTCTTACGTGCGGTGCGATGGTGCTTCCGGCTCGCATGAGACAGCATCCCAAAGTCTCCGCAAGTACCGACGCCGGTGTACTGTGTGTGGGCGGAACGTGTTACGGAGAACCCACGGCACTGCGAATTGGTCGGTCCATCCCGCGGGTTCCGGCGAGCTGCAATCACGGCGGACCAAACAAGTGGAAACCTCGTCCGTAGTACAGCGAGAGCTTCTCAGAAGACGTACTGCCTCACAGTGACACTTCGTGCGTGCATGGCTCCGCTAATCTTGGAGCGAGTAGCTGATTCCAGATGTCTCTGGCTGGGAATAACATCAGGTCGCGTGAAAGGGCGACAGAAAAAACATTATTGCTACAGTAAATGATTTGTGAGGTAATATTACAGAAGATCTGTGTGGTAATAATAATTATAAAAGAGGTAGGTCCAAAGCACTATCTGGAATTCAAGTTATCTTGAACATGTGTAAAAAATTCAGGTTTGGACCATCCATGCGGCATGCGCCTGAGATTTTGTGCGGCATTACCTACCTTCTGGAGGTTGTTCAAGTGGGATTCTTTTGGGTCGAGCAAAAGCCTGGCCGACATACGCTCGATTAATGTTGGAGAATTTTAAATGAGGCCGATAGGCTCTTATGGAATTCAGTGGCGGTCAATGGGGCGTCGGAAGTTAAGTTTAAGCGTGCCTACATTTCTGGTTGACTTTGTTCATGTTTGCTGCTATGACCAAGGTTTATTATTTTGTTTCAGGATTTTTTTTTCCTGTGCAAGCGCCGAGATCCACAGATTTTGCCAAATTAATGGAAAGTTCCAAAAGGTCACCAAATTCAAAACTCTAGCGCTTAAATTCCTTTGGAAAACTAAATGGTGTCCTTTGGAACCAATTGATTCTCTTTCTATAGCAACATGTTTAATATAGTTGCTTTGTACTCCCTCTGTTCGTTTTTATAAGACATTTTAGACAGCCAGCTTTGAATTATTTTGGGCACTATCTGAATTGTCTAAAACATTTTATAAAAATGAACAGAGGATGTACCTGCTAACAATTTGTATAATTTGGGCAGCAGCACACATACAAGTACTGTACTTGCATAGCAACAGGTTTACATGGACACATGCATAAATCATTTAGGTTCCGTTTTGGAGCAGTTTGGAAAACACATATCCTTGTAAACACATCACAGCGGTTCTTACTCTAACTAATATAACAGTAATTCATATAAATATCCAACAAAAACTAAATTCTTCATTCTGCAAGCTTGTACAATATATATATATATATATATATATATATATATATATATATATATATATATATGAAAATGGTTGTGTACTTCTGTGAGTACGTACTTCCGCTTCTCATATACCACATAGATAAATCTTTTATACCATTTTATTATTTTTAATATACTTCATTAGTAATTATTAGATACCCCAAAATGAGTTCCATGAAAAAAATTCATGTGAGTCTACATATTTTTAAATGTTTACGTATATACTGATGTGTTTGTACATGAAAAAGGTATATTATAAAAAGTACATCGCAGATGATATTTTTTTCAACAAAACGCGTATTGTGGTATCTTAGAATATTTAATGAAGTATATTGAGAATAATAAAGAGGTATAATTAATGCATATATGAGGTATATTGAGAATGGAAGTACATTCTCCCAGGAGTACAGAAGAGGAGTCCTATATATATATAACTAAAGGTTCTTATTTTTTTATTTTATTTTTGAAAAGGAGGTTATCCCCCGGCCTCTGCATCGGAGAGATGCATGCGGCCACTTTATTAAAAACCGACAGTAACAAAGTCCGTACTGCAAAGTACTGCTCACAAAAGGAGTAAGGAAAAAAAATAAAGAGTACAAGTCTCAAAGCCGCATCCGGATCCATGCATGCGGTCACTTTATTAATGACCACGTACGGATCCATGCTGTAGCCCGGAAAATGACCTGCAAGAAATTAGTCCTAGGTTTTCTGTTAAAAATCATATCATTCCTACAGTTCCATATAGCCCAAATAAGTGCGCATATTCCGATCCGAATATTACACGTGATATGAACATTCACTCCATCAAGCCATGTCCCAAACAACGCATCTATGCTATTAGGAGGTGAAATATTAAAGACTACATGCACCGACCGCCAAAGTAACTTTGCAAGAGGACAGTCAAGAAATAGGTGTTGTATTGTTTTGTCCTGATCACAAAAACAACACCTCGAGCTACCTACCCATCTCCGCCTCAATAAGTTATCTTTGGTTAGGATCACTTGTTTGTGTACAAACCACATAAATATCTTAATTCGTAAGAGCACCTTAACTCGCCAAATATGAATCGATCACGGGATTGGGCCAGAGTTGATGAGATCTAAATACATGGACTTGACCGTGAACAAACCACTATTCGTGAGCGTCCATCTAAAAGAATCCTCCTCATCGGAGAGGTGCACCTCCATTAGCCTCCTGACTAAGTGTAGCCAAGAAGTCCAGCGTTCCCCAACTAGAGATCGCCTGAACTGGATATTCAAGGGTATCATCTACATCACCGTTGCCACGTACTCTTCATTGCGTTGAGCAATATGATACAGTGAAGGATATTGGAGAGCTAGCGGTGTATCACCTAACCACGTATCCTCCCAAAACCTTATTGTTGAGCCGTCCCCAACACTAAACTTCACCCTATGGAAGAAAGTCTCTTTCACTCTCATGAGTCCCTTCCAAAATAGTGAACCATTAGGTCTTACGGTAACCTGGGCTAGAGTTTTGGAGTGTAAATACTTGTTGCGAAGAATCTGGGCCCACATTCCTTCGGAATGCAGCGATAATCGATATAGCCATTTACTCAACAAGCATTTATTTTTCACCTCGAGGTTTTCAATCCCAAGACCCCCCTGGTCCTTTGGTCGACAAATAATATCCCATCTTGCCAGACGATATTTTGCCTTAACCTCATCCGATTGCCAGAAGAATCGGGATCGATAAAAGTCTAATCTCTTGCGTACCCCTTTGGGTATTTCAAAAAAAGACAGGAGGAACATCGGCATGCTCATTAGTACTGAATTAATTAATACTAGCCGTCCTCCATATGACATAAGCTTACCCTTCCAGCAGATAAGTTTCTTCTCGAATCGATCCTCGATACATTTCCATTCTTTATTAGTCAATTTCCTATGATGAATTGGAATGTCAAGATAGCTAAAGGGCAAAGATCCTAGTTCAGAACCGAATAGGTTCTTATATTCTTCTTGGTCATCCTTGGCCCTTCCAAAACAGAAGAGTTCATTTTTGTGGAAATTGATCTTCAGCCCCGACAATTGCTCAAAAAGGCATAGGATGAGTTTCATATTTCAAGGTTGGGCAAGGTCATGTTCCATAAATAATATTGTGTCATCCACATATTGTAAGATGGACCCCCCATCCACCAGATGAGGGACTAGTCCACCAACCAGCCCCTTTTCCTTGGCCCGGCCTATGAGTACTGTCAACATGTCAGCCACAATATTAAACAGTATCGGGGACATTGGGTCACCCTGCCTCAAGCCTTTATGCGTTTGAAAATAGTCCAATATCATCATTCACCTTTATTCCAACACTGCCTTTCTGGACAAAGGAATCCACCTGATTCCTCCAGGATGCATTGAAACCTTTCATGCGCATAGCTTGTTGTAGAAAAGGCTACTTAACTTTATCGTAAGCCTTTTCAAAATCCACTTTGAATATCACTCCATCGAGTTTCTTCGAGTGAATTTCATGTAAGGTTTCGTGTAAGACAACTGCCCCTTCTAGGATGTGTCTTCCAGGCATGAAGGCAGTCTGACTTGGTTGCAGCACCGAGTGTGCCACCTTTGTCAGCCTGTTGGTGGCCACTTTCGTAAAGATTTTGAAACTGGCATTCAATAAGCAAATGGGCCTGAATTGCTCGATGCGGATGGCCTCCTCCTTTTTAGGGAGAAGAGTGATCGTGCCAAAATTCAAATGAAACAGTTGAAGGTGCCCATTGAAAAGATCATGAAACATTGGCATAAGATCGCCCTTCACGATATGCCAACATTTCTTATAAAATTCTGCGGGGAACCCATCTGGTCCCGGTGCCTTGTTTGGTTTCATTTGATCTATCGCCTCAAAAACCTCCTTCTCGGTGAAAGGAGCAAACATGATCTCATTCTCCTCTGACTACAACTGAGGGATATCTGCCAGTACACTCTCATCTAGAGTCACGACGTTCTCTATCGGATGTCCAAACAACTACTTGTAGTAGTTGGAAATATACAGCTTCAAATTCTCATGTCCAACAACTGTTTCCTCATCCTGTTCAAGCTGAATGATTTTTTTCTCCTATGCTTGCCATTCGCAATCATATGGAAAAATTGTGTATTGTCATCCCCTTTTACCACCTTAAGAACTTTGGCCCGCAATGCCCACTTCATTTCTTCTTCTCTAAGTAACCTACGTAAGTTGGCCTCGGCCTCCGACTTGCAAGCCTGCTCAGTCTGGTCCAGCAAATTCGTTTCTGCCCGTATATCTAGCGTATGAATTAACTGGAGAAGCATCTCCTTCTCTTTTTTATAGATCCCACTCTCATTTCTGGCCCAGCCCCTCAAGAATTGTCTCAGGTGTCTGATTTTGTTCTGCCAACGTTCCATGCTAGATGTGCCCTTCACCAGTTTAGCCCACTCTCTAGCTACCATCTCAATGAAATTTTCTTTTCCGAACCAACTGAGTTCGAATGAGAAAATATTTTTATTGCCAATATGTGTGGCATCACCCAAATCAACTAAGAGGGGTGTGTGGTCCGAGATCGCCCTTTGCATTGCGTGCACCGATACTAAGGGGTATTTCTGTTCCCATTCCACTTATAGTTTACAGCATAATGCATTTATTCACAGCCAATCTTCTTTAGTCCGGACAACTTCAGAAATATAGATTCAGAACCATGCAGATATGCTTCTACTTCTCAAGCTTATCCACCTGAAACAAGAAGTACAACTCTCGCTGAAGTCATATGTAGCTGAAAAAAAACTAAATATGTAAGCATCAAAGCTTCTTGTAAGTAAGCAAGTAAATAATCATGCAAGTATGCTTATATGTTGGAGAGAAAATCCACAGGAACTTCAAGATATTGTTATCAATTTTGTTGGAGAGTACATAATATTAGAATTGACATGACCAAACAATGATGCAAACTCTGATCCTCCCAGAGAAAGAATTTTTATATGTGACTTTCTAGCACTTCTGCAGGAGAAAGCCAAGAGAGGCAATGAACAAAAAAAATACAGCAAACTGACCAAATATTTCTAGCACAAATCAGTCTCTAACATCCTTGTTGAATAAATATATGCTACAAAGTTATTTCAGTATAGTAGATGTGCGCTATTCAACAGATACACGGTTATCACTGAAAATCTGAATTTACACCATTCAGAGTTCAACCATTTCACTAGATAATTTGTGTTCTAGTGGAATTAATCATCATCGCCAATAAATCCAGGCCATTGGCATGATCATCAATTAGTTACTTGCATCTTTGAGCAGCGGAGTAAGGTCACTGCTGTAAAACATAGAGTTTGGGAAACTGCTCGACACCCTAAACTGGGTGTGGCTATCTCATTATATAGGGGTACCAAAAGGTACAACACAATTACAGACGTATACAAGAGTCTACGTATATATACAGTCTAACTCCCTCCCTCAATCTTAACTATGGCCTGAAGTACAAAGCAAGTTAAGATTGCACCTACGGCCTACAAACTGTGGTTGTGGAAGAGGCTTCGTGAAGATGTCAGCAAGTTGATCATTTGATGAGATGAACTTGATATTGAGGAGCTTCTGTGCAACACGTTCTCGGACAAAGTGATAGTCTACCTCAATGTGTTTCGTCCGAGCATGAAACACTGGATTACACGAAAGATAGGTAGCACCGATGTTGTCACACCAAAGCGCTGGAGAATGGGCAGGAGAGACTCTTAATTCTCTCAACAAGGACCGAACCCATATGATCTCAGCAGTCACATCAGCAACTGCTTTGTACTCAGCTTCAGTACTGCTGCGAGAAACCGTAGCCTGCTTGCGAGCATTCCAGGCGATCAAGTTAGGACCAAGAAACACTGCATATCCCCCCGTGGATCGCCTGTCATCAGGACTCCCAGCCCAATCCGCGTCTGAAAAAGCTGAGATCTCATAAGACGGTGCAGGCTGGAGAAGCAAACCATAAGAGTCAGTGAGGCAAACATAATGCAGAATACGCTTCACAGCTGACCAATGAGACGTCCTGGGTGCATGGAGATACTGACAGACACGGTTGACTGCATAAGAGACATCTGGTATGGTGATAGTAAGATACTGCAGACCACCAACGAGACTACGATACTTAGTAGCATCATCAGGTGAAAGAAGGTCCCCATCAAGGGCAGACAACCGATCAGTAGCAGGCATCGGAGTGATCGCATGTTTACACTTCAGCATGCCAGCACGACGCAACAAGTCCAGAGAATACTTCTTCTGAGTAAGAGTCAACCCAGCAGAAGACCGTGAAACCTCCAAACCAAGGAAGAAGTGTAGAGCACCTAAATCCTTGACAGCAAAATCCCCACTCAAAGCAGCCATAAGACGATCCGCAGCAGCATCAAAGGAACTGATGAGAATGATATCATCAACATAAACCAGGAGATACATCGTAACCTCAGGACGCTGAAGAAGAAACAAGGACGTGTCAGCAGTGGAGGGAAGAAAACCAAGAGCCTGAAGAACAGAGCCGAGGCGTGCATGCCACGCACGGGGAGCCTGTTTAAGTCCATATAGCGCCTTAACAAGACGATAAAGATGATGAGGACGTGCATGATCTACAAAACCCGGCGGCTGACGCATATAAACCTCTTCCTCCAAGACTCCATGCAGGAAAGCATTCTGCACATCAAGCTGACGAAGAAACCATCCTCAGGTAACAGCCAGAGACATTAGCAAGCGAATGGTAGTGGGCTTGATAACCGAACTGAATGTGTCTTCATAATCAAGACCATACCTCTGTTTGAAACCCTTGGCAACGAGTCGTGCCTTGTAGCGCTCAATAGAACCATCAGCATGTCTCTTGACCTTAAAAACCCACTTGGAATCAATAATGTTAACACCAGACTTTGGAGGAACAAGGTGCCAAGTGTCATTCTGAAGTAGAGCCTGAAACTCCTGTTCCATCACGGCACGCCAATGAGGAATACCTAGTGCAGCCTGAAAATGGCGAGGCTCAGCAGTGGGATCCGCAGCAATATGAACCATGCAAGCCGCGAGCCACGCGATAGTCCCGTCAGTGCGTTTCTTTGGCTTAAAAACACCTGTCTGGCTGCGTGTGCGAGGACGAAGAACAGTAGCAGCCGGGTGTGCTGGCGAGGCCGGGCTTGGCACAGGCGACGGGATCAAAGGCGAGGCTGAAGGGGCCTGGCGAGCCAGCGCCAGAGCCTCCTGGCACCGGAGAGACAGGCGGCGACGGGCTAGGTGTGGCCGACCCATCCAGAGACAGCAAACCTGCAGGCGGTGGCGGGCCCTGCGAGGCCAGCCCATCCGGCGCAGGAGAGCTAGCTGCTGGGCCGGACGAGGTGGTAGACGGCCCAGCCACTAGGCCGGGCGAGAGCGACGCCCGCGAAGCGGTGTCCACCGAGTCGGGCGAGGGCCACGCCTGTGGGGCGGCTACCGCTAAGCCAGGTGAGGGCGACGCCCGCGGGGCGGCTCCACCCGTTATGGATGCCCCATGCAAAAGATCCACGTCCTGCTCCGGAGCATCATCCGGCACCTGTTCATCAAGTAGTTCAAGATGAGCACCACGTCCAATACCTGCAGTATGATTAGGAAGCAACACATGAGCATTTGCAACATCCACAAATTGATCAGGCGAAGATATGGTAGAGTGGACAGGTGGCATAGAAGTTTCAGAGTTGTTCGGAAGTGCATGGAAACGGAACACATTCTCATCAAAAACAACGTCACGAGAGATATAGACGCGATTGGTGGGAACGTGCTGGCATTTGTACCCTTTGTGAAGGGAACTATACCCAAGAAAAACACACTTTTTAGACCGAAACTCTAACTTACGTTTGTTGTATGGACGCAAATGGGGCCAACATGCACACCCAAACACTTTGAGAAAAGTGTAATCTGGGATTTCATTGAGCAAGAGTTCAAGAGGAGTTTTCATGTTTAGAAGTCGTGAGGGTAGCCTGTTTATCAAGAAACAAGCGGTGGAGAAAGCATCACTCCAAAACCGAAATGGAACGGAGGCATGAGCTAGCAAAGTAAGGCCAGTTTCTACAAGATGACGATGCTTACGTTCAGCGGATCCATTCTACTGATGTGTATGAGGACAAGACACACGGTGCGAAATCCCAAGCTTGTTGAAAAACGTGTTGAGGTTGTGATACTCACCCCCAGTCGGATTGAACATGAATAATTTTCTGCTTAAGGAGACGCTCAACATGTGCTTGAAACTGAATAAAAACATCGAACACATCAGATTTTCGCTTAATAAGATAAAGCCAAGTAAACTGGCTGTAAGTATCAATAAAACTAACATAATAATTATGGCCACTATCGGAGTAATGGGCCACGGGTAACCCAACCCGAGTCCCAGAACCTTTCAAGACATCGGGTCGGCTGCGCCCCTCAAGGCGTCGAGGTGAAGCGCCGACTTCTGGTGGCCGGCTGGCTGGACGGCCGACTGCTAGAAGGCGGCCATGCTCAGGAAGGCGGCTCCAAGACAGGCCGACTCCTGGCAGGTGGCCTCCGGAGAGGCCGTCTCCCAGCAGTCGGCCCACGGTGCCCTCAAAGTCTGCGCCCCCATTAAAGAAGACATGATAGGGTGAGGCAACAGTGTAGCCCACCCCCCCACGAATTCAGGAGCGGGCGTGGACACAGTGCTTTGTACCAGCGGAGATCTCCGCCCGGCGCGGCACTGTTGCCACTTCGCCCTCGACGTCACTCCTGACAGGCCAAATCCTGCTCCCATGACCACCTGTCGGTACAACCTAGGGACGGCGGGCCCTACCGGTCAGCGAGATCCCGGAGGGCAGCGGGAGCCGCACCAGTCGGACCAAGGGAGGCCAGCTCCCAACAGCCGGCCCGATCCTTCCTCAGGGCCCCACGCACCATTAACCAGATAAGATGCAGAGTGGCTACAATGATCTCCCACCAGGCGGCGGGACTGTAGCCACGCCTCAACGACCGAGCATGTGTCGTTAGCAACACAGCTACAGTAATCCACAGCCGGCAAGACCCGCGAGCGGCGGGGGCGGCCTGTCGGCTCCGTACCAGACAAGCCGGCGGGGCCCACTAGGCGGCAGGCCCAGGGGCGGAGCCAGGGGGACGAGCAGGGGCCTGGCCCCCCCAACGATCGACAAATTTAGTAGCAGCGACGAGTAATTGCCAACGAGATTAGATTAATATATGTACTCGGCCCCCTATACTCGAATCCTGGCTCCGCCGCTGGGCGGGCCCCAGCAGTCGGCGGAGAGGCCGGCGACCAGAGAGACTGACAGCCGGGCCCTACGCCCGGCCGGATTACCATTGTACCCCTGGGGGGTAGGCCTATATAAACCCCCCAGGGCACCCATGCAAAGGGTTCTCACTTGGTTAGGACTAGATTCATACCTAGGGGAGGAAAGAGCAAGCCTGGCCTTCTCCCACCTCTAGCATACAGCTCAAGGAGCACCATTGTACTCACTTGTGCCTTAGTGATCATGCGGAGACCCCGTAGAGCAGGACTAGGGGTGTTATCTCCTAGGAGAGCCCCGAACCTGGGTAAAGTTCGCCGGCGTACGTGTCTACGCCTCATCCCGCTTCCAGACACCGGCGACGTTTTACTCGCTCCCACCATGATAAGCCATCCATTGGCATATGTCGCACCCAACCCCCGACATTTGGCGCCCACCATGGGGCAAGGTGCACCGTCGTCTGGAGACCTGTTCTGGACGGGAACCCTTTTCCTCCCTGGCGAGCATAGCCAGCCCGGCACGCCAGACGGAGTCTGTGCCGACGCGCTGCATGGTGCGGAGCTCGCCTGCGCGGCAAGCTGCCTCGCCGACCTTGTTGGCGAGATTCGCCTCTCCGACGAGCCGGCGTCCGATGCGGGCAATGACGGCCCCGAGAGCCACCTCGTCAGCCTCCTCGATCAGCTCCACGTCGCCAGCGAGCCCACTGCGGATTTGGAATCCGTTGGCTCCACCGACCCGATGCTTGTCGACTCCGACATTGCATCGCTTGACACGTTCCCCACCAATGTGGTGGTCTACGATGAGCCGCATCCTCGCGAGGAGAGCGACAAAAGCATCGTCACGGAGGTGCTTGTCATCGGCCACAGTGAGCACTCTGGCGGAGATGCTCACGACCCGCTCAACGCAGCACTACAAGACCTGACGGCGCCCATCCCAGAAGACGCCGACGCCGAGATGCTGGAAGCACGCCGCCTCCAGCTTGTCGAAGGCGCCAAGAAGCTGGCTAGCATGAGACGCCTGTCGGAAGCCTACCAGCGCGAGATGGACCGCACTGTGGGCGGCACGCCGGCTCCCGCTGGGCCCAACCGCCTTGGCGCGGTCTAGCAGCGCGGCGTGGCCATCGCCAACCTGCTCGGGGCAGATCGCCCCGTCTACGCCACGCCCGCGGAAAATATCCGAGCTGCCCAGGCGGCAGCAGAAGAGCTAGACAAGTTCAAGGGCGAAGAGCGTCACCAAATGGCGGAGCGCGTCCAGCGGCTCCTCGATGCGGTTGTTGAGCAACACGAGGCCGGTTGCCGCACTGAGGCACCACACCGGCAAAACGACGATCCGCCTCCCCGCCAAGACCAAGACGCGACATCTCGGACGTCGACTGGTGACATCCGTGGGAGAAGAGACAAGGAGCCGGCTGCCAGCCGCAGCCGGACTCGCATCACCATTGAGCGCGACCAAGACGGCCGCCCAAGGAGAGTGGAACGACGGGATGACTGTACGCCCCCTCCCCCTCGAAGGGAAAGGCGCATCACCCCACCGCCCATTGATCACCCGACACTCGGCGACCGCCTTGGCCGTCGAGAGGGAGTCGGAGAGAACGATGCCCACTACCGGATCGACCGTCTCCACCGGTCCCTGGCGCTAGAAGAGGAAGATGAATTGGGCCCGCCCTGTTTCGGCCCCCACATTCGAGACGAGCATTTCCCCAGAGGGTTCACGCTCCCAAGAGACACGCCCAAATACACCGGCTCCGTGAAGCCGCAGGACTGGCTGGTCGACTACTCCACCGCCGTCAGCATAGCAAACGGCAACAAGCGCGTTGCTGTAAAGTACGTTCCGCTCATGCTCCAGGGCACAGCCCGGACATGGCTGAACAGTATGAAGCCCCGCAGCATCAACAGTTGGGTTGACTTCACCGAAGCCTTCATCCGCAACTTCACTAGCACGTACAAGCGGCCGCCCAAGCCTCGCCAGCTCTCCTTGTGCGTGCAAGGCCCTAATGAGTCGATTCGCGACTACCTCACGCCCTGGGCTAAGCTCCGTAACTCTTGCGAGGGCGTGCATGAGGTGCAGGCTATCGAGTACTTCACCGCAGGATGCCGAGAGGGCACCCTCCTCAAGTACCAACTCCTCTGCGATGAGCCGGCGACCCTCGACGAGCTGCTGATCATAGCAGATAAATATGCCATGGCCGACTCCTCCATGAAGGCAGAAATCCAGGTTGATGCGTCTGGCAAGGTAGCCCCTCAGGCTCCTCGAACTCCGGCTGGTGACACCAGCCGCCGCCAGCAACCAAGCGACAACAAGTGCAAGGCCATGCAGCCGGCTCCCACAAGCCGGCAGGTGGCGACAGTCGAAGACCAGCAGCCGGATGAGCAGCCTCCGTCCAAGCGCCAGAAGGGCGGCAAGCCCAATTGCCTGCCGGCCTTCTCATATGAGCAGACTCTTGACGCACCCTGCAAATTCCACAGTGGTGCGAAGCCGTCCAACCATACCACTCGGAAATGCCATTGGCTCGCCAGAATCGCCAAGGGAGACGGCCTTCCGCCTCCTCCGCCTGCTGGGCAACAGCCGCCCCCTCCCCCTCAACAGTCGATTGTTCGACCAGTCGGAGCCATACAAGACGAGTACCCTAAGGAGCACAGAGCTTATGTCGTGTTCACTAGCGTGGCCGACGATAAGCACAGCAGACGGCAACGACAACAAGAAGTGAATGCAGTAGCATCAGAGACCCTTGAGTTCATGCATTTGTCTGAGAAGCCCATCAACTGGAGCAGAGCCGACCACCCAGATGTGATGCCCAATCCCGGCTCCTACGCCCTGGTTCTGGATGCCACCTTTGCCACTAATAGGCGAGCCGTCCGATTTTCCCGAGTCCTGATAGATGGCGGCGGCAGCATCAACATTCTGTACAAAGATACCATGGAGAAGTTGGGAATCAGACAGAGGCAACTTCAGCTCAGTCGGACTGTATTTCATGGCATAGTTCCCAGCCTTTCCTGCTCACCAATCTGCAAGATCCAGATAGATGTCCTCTTCGGAGACAAGGATCATTTCCGACGAGAGTCAGTCTGGTTCGAGGTGGTGGACCTCGAGAGCCCGTACCATGCACTACTTGGCCGACCTGCACTGGCCAAGTTCATGACGGTCCCCAGTTACGCTTATCTCAAGATGAAAATGCCGAGTTCTAAGGGAATCCTGATCGTAGCTGGGGACTACAAGAAGTCGTCCGCTTGTGCGGCTGAGAGCAGTCGTCTGGCCGAGTCCCTTGTGATCGCGGCCGAGAAGCGACTCCTTGATCGATTTGTGGCAATGGCGGGCAAGCAGCCGGACGTGCCACCCCACCGCAAGGAGTCGGAAGCCGATGGCTCGTTCAAGCCGGCCAAAGAGACACAGAAGATACCCTTGGACCCAGAGCACCCGGAGAGGTACGCTGTCGTAGGTGCAAACCTCGACAGCAAATAGGAAGGCGAGCTCATCGATTTCCTCCATGAGAATCGGGATATCTTCGCATGGTCACCGAAGGCATGCCGGGTGTTCTGACGGATTTCGCCAAGCACAAGTTACATGTCCGATCTGATGCCAAGCCGGTCAGGCAGCCCTTGCGCCGCCTGTCAGAAGAGAAGAGAAGAGTTGTCGGAGAAGAGATAACCCGACTGATAGCAGCTCGCTTCATCATGGAAGTATTCTTCCCAGAGTGGCTGGCCAACCCAGTCATTGTGCTAAAGAAAAACAAGCAATGGCGCATGTGTATTGATTACACCAGCCTCAATAAAGCCTGCCCCAAATACCCGTTTGCTTTGCCGAGAATTGACCAAGTGATAGACTCCACAGCCGGATGCGAGCTGTTGAGTTTCTTGTATGCATACTCAGGGTATTACCAGATCAAGCTGAACCCGGCCGACCGACTGAAGACCACCTTCATCACGCCATTTGAAGCCTTCTACTACTTAACCATGACGTTCGGCTTGAGGAATGTCGGCGCCACGTTTCAACGTTGCATGCAGAAGTGTCTCCTCAAGCAACTTGGTAGAAACGCCCACGTTTACGTGGACAACATCGTGGTGAAGACGGAGAAGCGCGGAACGCTGCTAGAAGACCTCAAAGAGACCTTTGAGAACGCGCGCCGATTCAAATCAAGCTCAACCTGGAGAAATGCGTCTTCGAACTGCCAACCGACCAGCTCCTTGGCTTCCTGGTCTCGGAAAGCGGCATAGAGTGCAACCCTATGAAGATCAAGGCCATCGAGAGGATGGAAGTGCCCACCCGACTGCTCGACGTACAAAAGTTCACCGACTGCTTGGCGTCCATCAGCCGTTTCATCAGTCGGCTGGGAGAGAAGGCTCTCCCCCTGTACCAGCTCATGAAGAAGACCACTTTTTTCGAGTGGAACGACAAGGCGGATGAAGCATTTCTCCAGCTCAAGAAGATGTTGACTACTCCACCTGTCCTGGTGTCTCCGACTCCTAAGGAGCCCATGCTCCTCTACATCGCCGCCACCAGCCGGGTGGTCAGCACAGTCATAGTGGTAGAACGCAAGGAGGAAGGCAAGGCACTACCAGTCCAGAGACCGGTGTACTACCTGAGTGAAGTACTGTCAGCCTCCAAGCAAAACTACCCCCACTATCAGAAAATGTGCTACGGCGTGCATTTTGCCGCCAAAAAATTGAAGCCATACTTTTAAGAGCACCCAATCACTGTTATCTGCACTGTTCCACTCGCCGAGATCATTGGAAGCCGAGATGCCTTCGGCCGAGTGGCCAAATGGGCCATAGATTTGGCCCCCTACACCATCTACTACCAGCCTCGCACCGCCATCAAGTCACAGGCGCTGGCCGACTGGGCCGAGACCCAGTACCTGCCACCGGCGCCGGACTTCACCCATTGGCGGATGCACTTTGATGGTTCCAAATTGCGCAACGGTTTGGGAGCCGGCATCGTCCTCACCTCTCCCAAAGGCGACAAGCTCAGATATGTGCTGCAAATCCATTTTGTTGCTTCCAACAATGTCGCTGAATATGAGGCACTCATTCACGGGCTCCGGCTTGCCAAAGAACTCGGCATTCGCCGGATCCTGTGCTACGGTGACTCTGACTTGGTGGTCCAGCAGTCATCAGGCGACTGGGACGCCAAAGATGCAAACATGGCGAGCTATCGTTTCCTCATACAACAACTCAGTGGGTATTTTGATGGGTGCAAGTTTCTCCATGTGCCAAGAAACGTCAATGAGCAAGCAGACGCCTTGGCCCGAATCGGCTCCACCCATCAAGCAATACCAACCGGCGTCGCCCTACAACGCCTCCTCAAGCCGTCTGTCAAGCCATCGCCAAAGTCGGATTCCATCTTCGTGTCGGCTCCTCCCGAAGCAGTCGGACCCGGCTCAAGAGCTCCAGCAGTCGGCACGGGAATTCTGGCAGGCGGCCTGGGGACCGCGACAGTCGCACCCGGCCCAGGGATTTCAGAGCCTGGCCCGGGGACTGCAGCGGTCAGCCCGGGGACTTCAGAGCCCGGCCCGGGGACTGCGGCAATCGGTCCGGAGACTTCATTGATCCAGCAAGCGGTAGCCGACTCCAACCCGCTGCCTCCCGGCCCAACCACCCTCGTCCAAGTTGCAGTTCTGACAGCCCAAGAAATCGCAACATCTTCATGGGCCCAGCCCATCCTCAACTTCCTGGTAAACAACGAGTTGCCGACTGATGAGATCTCGGCCAGGCAAGTGCAACGCCGGGCAGCAGCATACACCATAGTTAACAGAGAGCTGGTGAGGCGCAGTGTCACCGGTGTCTACCAGCGCTGCGTCGAACCAGAGCAAGGTCAAGCAATCCTCAAAGACATCCATCAAGGCGAATGCGGCCACCATGCGGCTTCGAGAGCACTTGTCGCCAAGGCTTTCCGCCATGGTTTTTTCTGGCCAACTGCCCTGGAAGACGCCAAGAGTTTGGTCTAGAAATGCAAAGGGTGCCAGAAGTTTAGTACAAAGCCTCATCAGCCGGCTTCTGCACTCAAGACTATTCCCATAGCTTGGCCCTTTGCCGTTCGGGGCTTGGATATGGTGGGACCATTCACGACAGCAAGAGGTGGCCTGACTCATCTGCTTGTCGCGGTAGACAAGTTCACCAAGTGGATAGAAGCAAAGCCAATCAAAAAGTTGAATGGTCCGACTGTCGTGACTTTCATCTCCGACATCACCGTCCGGTACGGCATACCACACAGCATCATCACCGACAACGGCACGAATTTCGCCAAAGATGCCTTGGCCCGTTTCTGCACGACGCAGGGCATCCGACTGGACCTAGCGTCCGTTGCCCATCCGCAGTCAAACGGCCAGGTGGAGTGAGCAAACGGCCTTATTTTTTCCGGCATCAAGCCCCGACTGGTCGAGCCTTTGGAACAGTCGGCCGGCTGCTGGCTCGACGAGCTGCTGGCCGTCCTCTAGAGTCTGCGCACAACTCCGAACAAGTCAACTGGCTTCACGCCTTTCTTCCTCGTCTACGGTGCCGAAGCCGTCATCCCAACGGACGTAGAATTCGACTCCCCTCGAGTCACCATGTACACCGAAGAGGAGGCAGAAGAAGCACGTCAAGACGGCGTCGATCTGCTGGAAGAGGACCGGCTGCTGGCACTCAGCCGGTCCAGCATCTATCAGCAGAGCCTACGCCGATACTACAACCGGAAGGTCAAGCCAAGATCTTTCCAAGAAGGAGACCTTGTGCTCCGACTGATCCAGTGAACAGCCAGCCAGTACAAGCTCTCGGCGCCTTGGGAAGGCCCCTTCATCATCAGCAAGGTGTTGGGCAACGACTCCTACTACCTGATCGACGCTCAGAAGCCTCGAGCACGCAAGAGGGACGTCTTCGGCAAGGAGACGGAGCGGCCATGGAATGCAAATCTCCTTCGAAGATTTTACAGTTGATGCAGTATGTACCAGGCTACCTTTTGTATTAAAGTACGAAGACTCCGGATCCCCCGAGAAGAGCTCGGGGACTGCCCTCTTTTATCTATATGATAAGAATTATGCCTACGAGTATGTCATTTTCTTTATACCGCTTGGCGTCGGGTCCGACTAGTCGGCCCGGGGACTTGCCGTCTTGTACTATGAAGTGCTTCCTGCAGCCGGACAAGTAATGTGTTGGCACTTAAACCGTCTCCTGCGTCGGTAGCTTCATTAACACCGTCATCACGCCGTCGTGCTGACGAAGCTCTCCCTCGAAGCTCTACTGAATCGTGAATTAACGGGACGTCACCAAGCTGAACGTGGGAGATGCTAGGGGCAATATCTTAGAGGAGGCGGGCCAGGATCAGTGGGAGGAGGCAGCAGGTAATGGACGGGGAGGCGTCAGCGACCACAAAGTCGGACAGGAGTTGGGGCATCGGGGGTGACAGCCGGCAAGCCAAGACAGAGGAGAGCGTGCAGCCGCGGGCGTAACCTTCCTCTCGCGCAATTACCGGCTATGGCTCTTGTTTATTGAAGTCGGGTTTTAACTCTCTACTTTTGTTATTGGATGCCTAATCTTTTATCATTGTTTTTTGTTACCATTTGCATTTAAGATCATCTGTAAACTATATAAGCAGTAGATTTTTTGAAGGGGTAGAAAGTTCAGTAGATTTTTTTAAGGGGTACAAGGCATGGAATTGGAACTGCACAGGGCTTTTACTACTATCTATATCCGAAGTATGACGTAGACATTATAAGGTGGGCATACGAACTGAACTTTCTCTTAGCAAGAACAACTGCAGCGAACTACATTACCAGACAAATACATTTTACTCTGAAGAGCTCACTTCTCTTATTTCGTTTTGAGTCAACTGAAAGTAATTCTAAAATCATGAAAATATTCATGGATGCAGAATGCATGATGGAAGATCTAAATAAAAAAACACATGGTCAGAGAATGTAACAAATCCTATAGTGTAAATCAGAAGAAGGTACATCAGCTCTGTGGCATCCATAACTTGACAGAACGGCATCATGGTTTGAACGTATTACATATGAACGCAAATAATCATGGCATGATGGCAAAAAAAAAGACAGTTCAGGTCTAAATCACAAAAATATTTCATATCCCTTCACTATCTGTTAACTTCTACGACCTGCTAGTAACTGTGCTTACTTTCTAGAGGGTAGAAAAACGGAATGAACATAAATATATGGCTCTATACTCTGCGGTTTTAGTCGCTCAGAAACCCCATACATATATTTTCTGTGAGTTAGCGGGCATACACAGATGAATTTAGTTTCATTATTGTATTGGAAACATGCAAGAAAGCTTACATTCTTTTCCAAGCCCTCATTCATCTCCTTGGACTCTGAGTCAGCTTAACTCCAAAGTCCAAAGTTCCTCTTGCAGTACTGTAGTTATTTCAACTTCTCATCCAGCTGAGGCCTCAAGCTCTCGATTTCCCCTGAAATACCGCGCAAGAATCCTCCTCACAGGCCATCGTAAACTCTCTGCATTCCGACAGCCCTTCGCTGCTGCAGGAGTCATCGGCGTGGCGTGGGGGCGACGGCGACGTGCCGATGCACGCCCCCTACGCTCACGGTGGCCGCCGGCGGTGGCGGGATGAGGTTGGCCGGGAGGTGGAGAAAGGCGCCTAATTTCCTTGGAAGGTCACGGCGGCGAGGATGATGCATATCGGCGGGGGGTTGGGGCAGAGAAGCTGCAGATCGGCGGGGGAGAGCAGAAGAGGAATGGCTCGACCGACAGTGTGAGCCTATCAATCTCGCGGAGATGGGCCCACAGATTCCGGCCCACAGGTCTTTAAACTAGTAAGCCCATTAGGCGTCTGGTGTGAATTTCAGCCCATAGATCACTTCGCGCTGCTCCGATTCGCAATGAGCCCAGCCGGGGCCCGCCTAACCGTTCCCCACCCCTCGCGACCTCGCCTTTCTTCCCACCTCCATCGCCGCCACTCCCTAAACCTCACCACCAAACCCGCAGGCGCTCAAACCTTCCTCGCTCGCGCCACCGCCACCGCCACCTCCCTCCGCGCCGCCGCTGACGGGTCGCCGCAGCTGCGGAGCGTGCGCTAGAGGGGAGAGATGGGGGGCGGCAGGAAGCGCGGGCGCTCGCAGCGTCGTCACTTCAAGCAGGAGCGCGAGAACGTCTGGAAGGACAACCCCAGGCGCCCTCCCGCCTCCGCCGGCGAAGGAGGCGAGGGGAACGGCTGGCAGCCGTTCGCCACGGAGAACCTGGCCTTCGAGGCCTACTACAAGGTGCAGACGCCTGGTTCAGATCACGCGTAGCTTCCCTTTTTGACATTTTTTTTCTCCATTAACATGGAGCAGTGCTAGCCCTTTGATTTTTCATGCATCTTTCGTTTTAGAGCGGGATGATTTGTTGTTGTAGTGCGGATGTGTCAATATAAGCTATTATTTGTAGGGTGCAGCTCTATCTAGATTGCTGATTAACGTATTGAGTACTGATCTCTGGAATGCCTTGCGCTGTCTTTCAACTGGATGTAGCATTACTTATAAACTGCTGATGTGGCTTCTGTTAGATTCTTACTGAATGTAAATATGTGTATACCTTGCAGGGGCAGCAAATTGTTCCTGAGGAAGAGTGGGATGCCTTCATGAGCATGCTCCGGAAGCCATTGCCAGCCGCTTTTAGGATTAATGCGAGGTAACTTTACTTTCTCTGAAACGTAAACATGTTTTGCAAGGCCTGGGCTCAACACGATTGGACACTGACTCAAAAACCAAACCTACTAAATTTTCTGAACTAAGACTTTCCTAATTTTAGTCTCCAGTCGAGAGCAGCTATGCTCTGCCCTCTGCCTTGTCAAACTCTGAGACGGATGCAGCAGCTGGCAGCCGCTTCCTCCTTGCATAGGAGTTCCCCCACGTAACAGTTAGCGTGTATGAACCAACATACCAGATTATTGATAATTGTGGCATACCAGTGATACCGTATTTGAAGGAGAACCTCCTTGTCAATCCTGAGAACTATTTCTGAAATAGGAACCTCCTGGCACGTTTATGTTCTAGATGAAAGACCAGCTACCTGGTTGTTAACTGTGATCAACTAGGTGAAAGATCAGCTAACTTCTCGAGAACCACATGTTTGATCTGCCTCCTCCTCCGAACAATCACTCTATTCGGGGAATCTGCACTACTCTTTGCAAGAGGATCCAGTTTCATAAATATTTTCAATAAATTGGTGTTATTTAGTTTGTAAGCATATGTGGCATTCTGGCTGTTGCTCACTGTTTGTCAATTGATAGCTATTGTGTTTTGTTGGCAAAATTTTGGACTTGACTCCATGGAGGTATATACTCTGTTGACATCAAAGGATGATATGATTCTGTTCTGCTTTGCCTGCTGGTTACTTGCTTTGCTTCATCAGCCACTTAATTACGAACACATCTGTCACCTTCTCCTGTGTTTTTAATTTGCAAGAATATAAACAACTGACCTAATAGTTAGAGCAAATTGTACTCTTTGTATTAGGGACCCTTTTTACTTCTCTTTTATGTCAGGTATAATTCTGATAACTTAATTCTTATTTTTAATGTTTGATTCTTCTATTGTATTGAGCTAAAGGTTTTTATTTGCTTCCCAGCTCTCAGTTTTGTCAAGACATTTGTTCACAATTAGAAAATGACTTCAGGAAGTCGTTAGAGACTGAGGTAATTTCTTAAAAACTTATGCATACATTTAAGTTATGCCCTTGATATTTTCTATTTCATAATACTTTTGTCATGGACAGGTCAATGATGACCATGAAAAAGAGGCTATTCGGCCTTTGGCTTGGTACCCTGGCAATCTTGCATGGCATTTGAACTTCTCCCGGATGCAACTGAGGAGAAACCAGGCGCTTGAGAGGTAAACCGACCTTGTACTGAATGCTGTTTATTTTAAATGTACCTTGCCAACAGTGTGCAGTATAGGCTACTTGACTACTTGTTAAGCTGGTGTTTCATACAAACGAATATATTTAAACTTCACAATTTTCTTTCGCATAAAGTGATGCACTCATCCACCTTAAACGTTGTTTAATAAAATGCAAATTGTTTAATCTGATTGACCGAATCAAGTGAAATCTCTCATGAATCAGTTATCAATCAACTGGCTTCTTCAGTGATTTGCCTCGTAATTCTACAATTAACGGTTCACCGAAACTTGTCAGTTACCTCTTTTGAAACTTGTAATGTCATATTGTGTATAGCATTTGATGCTATATTTTCTTGTTGAAGTTTCTCATAAGATTTTTTTAGGGTGCTTATTGAATTGATAGAGTAGCTGTCGACCTGTAGTGCCTTAGATAATCTGATGCATGAAGCCATATTGCAAAAGCCAAGGACGACCTTGTTTGTCACCCACCCCCAAATTTCTTTGGAGAATAACATTGTGTAACCATTGGCATGCTCAACAATGTGCTGCCATTAGAAATTGTAACTCTGGAAGCTCTTATACTATATTCTAATGACATCATTGTTGATTTAACATCTATTTTTTGACTCCAGTTTCCATGAATTCTTGAAGCAAGAGAATGAAGTTGGTAATATTACCAGGCAAGAGGCTGTCAGCATGGTGAGTGCTTTATGTTTACTTCGAAGATGCCCTATATTGTTTATCTGTGATGCCTTACATATGTTGGGGCATTCTTGTCTAAACGATGTATATTGCTTTTGCAGGTCCCACCTTTGTTTCTGAATGTGCAACCTGACCATCATATTCTTGACAGTATGTTTTATGATTTATCTATCATTACACATGTTGATGGTGTGCAATTTACATACTAAACTTTCCGTTCTTTGAACTGCCTAATCGATCTAACTTTGGCTACTCCCATAATCCGGTTTGTAACTCCATGCCTGATAAAACAGGTGCCGAAAAAGGGTTTAGAGTTCTAGAATGAGTTTTTTTGTATAAATGCAAATAAGTCAAAACAGAAAAGAAAAATAAATAACATCCAACTTATAGCTACATAATTTGTCCATGAGGTAGCTGAATCTTTCATTTAAGCGCTCTCTTTTCAGGTTGTTTTGGCTTAAACTTATTCACAAGTATTTGATACAGTGTTTAGTTGAGGAAAATTTTCTGTAATATGGTAATATATCATGAATTTTGTGACCTTGTGCAGTGTGTGCCGCTCCAGGGTCTAAAACTTTCCAGTTACTTGAGATGATCCACCAGTCAACAAAGCCTGGAGTGCTTCCAACTGCCATGGTGGATTTCGCCATCTTACATATAACGTTTACAGCTATAGTTATTTACAATTTCTATCAATTCTGAAAAGAAAACATTGATTTATCATCTGTTATTAATACTTTGCACTTTCTACTCTGTACTCAGGTGGTAGCTAATGATGTTGACGTGCAAAGATGCAACCTTCTTATTCATCAGACGAAGAGAATGTGCACAGCCAACCTGATAGTGACAAATCATGAAGCCCAAAATTTTCCTGGCTGTAGTCTTGCAAAGTTCTGTCCAGAAGCATACATAGACGAGTCCAAGCCGCAGAGGTTGGAATTTGATCGTATTCTGTGTGATGTGCCATGTAGTGGTGATGGAACTGTCCGTAAGGCTCCTGATATGTGGAGAACATGGTAAATACTGTACCATTTAGCCTGTTTGCTGCTTTCATTTTCTCCTTAGTTCCTTATCTACTGAATTGGCTACCCAGGAATATCGGCATGGGAAATGGACTTCATCGTCTCCAAGTGGAAATAGCAATGCGCGGTAAGGATTGAAAGATACTTACACCATTATCAAATATGCATTTCGCTGAATTGTTAAGTTGGTTCTGTTATAAAATTTTGGTTTTTGAAATGTACTGAAGCATTCTATGTCACTCTTTTGGTTCCCTTGCACAATTCACTATTGGCATTTGAGTATTTGATCACATGATGAACATGAGATAACATACTGCTTAGGATCCAGGATCTTGTTAAGATATCTTATAAACTCTTGTCAGATGCATACATTATCAAGATATGTATACTGGTTTCGATTTTCTTTTGCAATCAATCACGTGATATATAATCTTGCTCTCATTTTGATGGTTCTGACACTTTCCAACTATAACGGATAGATGATATGCTAGGTGCCCTGTTAATGATTTGCTACTTCAAGAAGTTAAGATTGTATTTTTGTTGTCAGGCATTGCACTGCTTAAAGTGGGCGGAAGGATGGTCTACTCAACATGCTCAATGAATCCTGTTGAAAATGAAGCTGTTGTTGGTGAGGTAATTTTTGTTGCTTCACTTCTCTCTCTGATATTTAATAATATACTAATGTTTCATGTTTGATTTGGTGAGGCTTTTTATTTGTATAAATTTGAATAGTTTGATTAAATCATAAAATCGTGTTCAGTGCACAGCAAGTTAATTGTCAGAGAAATGCATTGAGATTAAATCATGTTCATTTTTCAGCATATTGCCTTTTGCAGGTTCTTTGTATAGTTGTTTTGTATGTCTTGTTGTAACATTGCTCATTATTTTCAACTGTATAGATTCTGCGGAGATGTGGGGATTCTGTTGAACTCCTTGATGTTTCTAATGAGCTACCTGAATTGATCCGCCGTCCTGGACTTAGCACTTGGAAGGTTAGTGTGCATATATCTATATCATGCATATTTTCTTGTTTATAGCACTTTGTTTTGCCCATCAGGTGTTTATTTTCGTAATTAGTCTTGGTTTCTTGTGAACCTGTAACTTGTCATCCTTTGGGGAGTCTAGTACAAGCAGATCATGTAAGATGTTGATCATCTTCTATTTCATGGTCTAATTAGGCACCTTATTTACTAACAATAATCAAAACATAGTGTGCAGTGGATAAAGTGGAGATAGGACTTGCAATCACATGTCATAAAGTGGAGTACATCTCAAGCATTTTCTGTTTATAAATGTAATTTCACTTTTTTGCATTGTAAGTTTTTTAAAGAGGTGTAAAAATGGTTATGTAAAGAGGAGAGATGTCCCAATTTTATCAATGTTCTATTAAGAAGAATAATTCCTTTCCATAATTATTTAAAAAAAATGAAAGTTTGCCTTTGCCACACTTGTGCAAGGACAATCGTGTAGCAAGTGATGTTTTGCTTTGCCCTGCTGCTGTTGTTTTTGGAAACTAGTTTGCATTTTATTCCTTTGTTCTTGATGTTCTCTAACAAAATTATTCTACCCATATTGGCCTCTATACATTGCATAATTCCTGGCACTCTGCTCCCTTCTGTGATTCTTTCCAAGTATTGCAGGTACGGGATAGAGCGTCTTGGTTGGGCAGTCATAAAGATGTACTTCACTACAGGAAGAATGCAATATTGCCAAGTATGTTCCCTTCGGGTAAAGCTACCACGGACAGCTGTACGGCGGGTGGCAGTGTTGAGGTCAACATAGATGCAGTCGATGCAGATATGAGTGAGTCAGGGGGTATCGTAGAGGGAAAACAAGAAACGAAGATAGCGACTGATGACAGCAATAACGGTGACAATGGCAAGACTGAAGAGATAGAACAAGATGAATCTGAGTCTGTTAAAGTTTCAAGGGGCTCAAATGAAAAAACAGATTCAACCTCCATTGTTACAGAGCATTCAAATTTACCACTGCATCGTTGCATGAGAATTATTCCTCATGACCAAAACAGTGGAGCATTTTTTATAGCAGTCCTTCAGAAACTCTCTCCGCTGAATGGTATTTCTTTCGTCCATCTATTCCATATGTTTCAGTTATTATTGCATCAAATCTCATAGAGTAGTAGATACTGGTTCGTAGTACTCAAGTACACTATACAATGAACATAATTTCAGAGAGTCCGGTGGTAGAAGTGATGAAAGGTGAGCACAGTACCTCGAAAGACAAGGCTTTGAAATGTTCTAATGGTCAGGGATCAGATAAGGTGCCGGCTGAAGAAATTTCAGTTCAGCAGCCAGGGGTTGATGATAGCCATGTTCTCGTTGAGCAACAAAACAGAGACATGGATGCTGAAATTTCAAAAGATAGAAGCTCTGAGGAAGCTAAGGTGATTGCTGGTGAGGTGCAAAATGATCAAGCGACAAGGAGAGATAAGAGAAAGACCCAGAACCAAGGCAGATGGAGAGGGGTTGATCCTGTGATATTTTTCAAAGACGAAGCGACAATCAGAAGCATAGTATCTTTCTACGGCATCAAGGATTCATTTACCCTTGAAGGCCATCTTGTGACTAGGAACCCTGATACTAATCATGTCAAAAGAATATACTATGTCTCAAAATCAGTTACAGAAGTTTTGGACCTCAATGTGAAAGTTGGCGAGCGGCTGAAAATTACCTCA
Organism: Triticum urartu; assembly: GCF_003073215.2. NCBI lineage: Eukaryota > Viridiplantae > Streptophyta > Magnoliopsida > Poales > Poaceae > Triticum > Triticum urartu. Next base: position 441,786,890 of record NC_053026.1, read on the forward strand.
CTTGGCTTAAAGATATTTGTAAGTGTCCCACTAATGTCTGCTGTTTATCCTTTTCTAGCTTCTGTCAGAAGAGCAAACTTTATTTACAATTAACACTTGTACCATCTTCTGCCCATCCCTCGTCTTTCAGGAAAGGCAGTCGTCAAAGGAGGGTTCGCCATGCACATTTAGGCTATCATCCGAGGGATTGCCTCTGCTGCTTCCTTACATCACCAAACAGATTCTATATGCATCTGCAATAGACTTTCAGCACCTCTTACAGTACAGAATCATTAAATTCCCTGATTTTGTGGATGCAAAATTCGGTGAGCAAGCTTCAGCTTTGCTACAAGGTTGCTGTGTCGTAATATTGCGTGAAGGTACATCACATTCCTTTCCTTTTTGAGCCTTAAATTAAAAGTGAATTATCACAGTTTGATGGCAACTGAACATGTTTATGAATATTCCAGGGCATGAGGATCTAGAGTCCATAGGCATGGATCCCTCTGCAATCGCCGTTGTTTGTTGGAAAGGAAAGACCAATCTGTGCGTCATGGTCACCCCCATGGATGGGAGGGAGCTGCTTGACAGGATCTCGTTTCGTTTCGGGCTCAAAATCCCAAAAGTTGATGATGGGAAGCCCGACCTGAAGAGTGACGATGGATCGGATGAGCAGCCTGATGGTGGCGCCGAGACAGTTGATCCAGATTGTGTGCCTGAGAGCAAAGCAGCAGAAGACATGGATATCTCAGATGTCAAGGACGCCGAGTAGCTCGGTTTGACACCAATGCAAGGAGGCATGTCATGTCTGGTTACGATGATGCAGCAGGCTTACGGGTTTGATGATTACTCTAGTGGGAGTGTTGTTGGCATCCCTTCGTTCTTCCTGTAGGGATTCTATCATATTGCATTGCCATGAAAACCACACCGCATAACATACATGGCGCTAGACTGCTACGGTGCTAGCTGTTGCTCCCCTGTAACGTATCATTTTGTTTTTTGGTGTGATGTTGGTACACGACTGTCGAACGGAACTCGGAACATGAAGGCGGACTATTCTAATTTGTTTGAGACATTTTGATTCATCTTGTGTGTAGGTGCATGCTTCTGGGTGCTTGGGGTGGTCATGCCGGTGATGGTAGGAGAAGCTGTGCCGTATCCGTAATGTCTGATCTCAGTGGTCTGTTCTCTCCGTTGTCAATAAGAGGAACTCGTGCTTAGAAAACGTTTTGCACGAGGACCGTTGACATGTCATTTTGGTGGTAGAAAGTTGGGAGAAGACATTGACGAACGGAAGGAACACCACGTGCACAACTTGACGCGCCAAGGAATCACCGATCAAAGGGGTGGATTCAGTACCGTGCAACATATTTCGGGTAGACCTACTAGAGACCAATGCTTGGTATATCTGTAGAAGGTCTGCCCAAGGTCTTCTCCGGTCCTGTGTCCCCATTCTTATGAAGCTAAATCTTCCAACCTCTTCACGACGTCTTAGCCTTTGGGAGGATGCAAGGACGAGTTGGTGGTCTTCAAAAACGGTATCCCGGCCGTCCCGAGGCAAGAAGCGGCGTCGACCCGGTCACCTGGTCACTTTCCACGGGCGTGCGCACGACCCAGCGCACTGCGCACGTCGAGTCGAGAGACCACACCGTACGTGACGGCCCGACGGGAGAAAAGCACTTGGGCAGGCCACGGTAGCTTTTAGGGGTGAGGTGGTCGATGTCACGTCCGTCCGGCGTGCCGGTGGACAGCGATCGACCGACCTGTTTGCACACGCTCTTGGAGAATTCCCGTGGAGACCATACAAGTCCGCGGCACCGCCAGCTCCGTGGTGCCAACTGCTAGCTAGTGCTACTAGTTGCCAGAGCTATTCGGTCGGTGCAGCTCCGGTTGTCATCAAAAGAGAAAAAACGGTCGGTCGGTGCTCCGGAGAAAGTAGACTTTGCCTGATGGAGCGTGTGGCGACAGTGCCTAGCTGGCTCCCTCGGTTACTTCGGTGTGGGAAACTACCGTTCAAACCCACACGTGGCATGCGTTCAAGTTCTTGTAGACCAGAATTCAACTTCTTGTCTCTTCTCTGCGCTTCAATCTTCTTTTTTTGGTTAATTGTTGACGTTTGGAGTTCGCCTTGGTTTTCCGGATGGAAAACTATTTATGATCATCTTGTCATTCAACAACAATCTTTTTCTTACCCTGCTCAAGTTACAGATCTTTGGATACCGGATCAAAAGAATTGGAATGCAAACTTGATCAATTCTCTTTTCACTCATGAATTGGCTAATACCATCCTACAAACTCCTATTATTAATGCAAATGGTAAGGATATGTTGGTTTGGAAACTAACTCCTGCAGGTGAATTCTCTTCCAAAAGTGCTTACAAGCACTGCTTCGACAATCTTCAGCATCCACCAAGGCAAAGGCCTAACATTGTTCCTATGCAGGTCATTTCCCTTCTTAATCAGGTGTGGGAGGATAAGCAAATGGCACCAAGAATTCGGACATTCGCTTGGAGGCTTCTTAGGAAAGCACTTCCTACGGGTAAGAGGGCATGTAGGTACTCCAAGCATATCAATGAAAACTGCTCTAGATGTGGACAATTAAAAGATGAAATGCATATGTTGTTTCTCTGCCCTTTTTCTAAAGCTGCATAGTTTTGCTATTCTTGGTTTATTAAAACGGAACCTCTGGCTGAAAATTATCATTCTATTCCTGATATGATTTGTGCTTTGGTTACATCTCAACATCCACAAATAAACTTGACTACTCTCTATACTTTTCTATGGTGTCTTTGGAAAGCTCGGAACGACTGTCTATTTTACAACAAATTATGCAGGCCTTCCCAGGTGTATCCTGCAGCAAATGCAATGATTCAAGCAACCAATTTAGAAGATAAGAATTTCGCTCAACAACAAGAAAACGATAAAGCTCAAGAGCAGTTGCAGGCTTCTTCAACAACCACGCATACACATGACTGTAATAACCTTGCAGGGAATGTCATCTTTTGCGACACAGCCTGGGAGAGACGCACAGATTCAGAGCTAGGTCATGCTGGCTTAGGAGTAATCATCACCATGCAAGACAATCGGCACCTCCAACAACTACACGTCTCTGCGCTTTCGCGTCCAGTTTCATCACCCCTCCAGGCTGCGACTTATGGGCTGCTCCTAGCTACAAAGTTAGCAGATCTTCTGCAGGTTCAGAACCCTCACTTTTGCACCGACTGCTCGGTGTTAGTTTCGCGGCAAGGTCATCAACGGTATTTGCTGCTCCAGGATCTTGGGAGAACAGACCTCTCCTTGCAGAGATCCAAACCTCTCCCTCTTTTAATCGTAACAAGATCACTCACATCAACAGAAGCAACAATGTAAAAGCTGAATCATCAAGCTCGATTAGCTTTGCGGATTCAGACAAGGTCCTTAGCTGTTCGTTGCTTATGTACACAAGCAGATCAAGGTCAATGTCCTGGCACGGACATAGTTTCTGGTTCTAGCATGAGTCCCTTCATGCTTCTTTCTGTAAAATGCACCTGATCATCAATAAAGTTCTCTTGTGTTCAAAAATAATAATCTTTTTTTTTGGTTGTTGCCTAGCTAGGTTGCTCAAAGTCCTGGATTAGCCGGTTTGTGCAACTGCGCTCACATTGCAACGCATAGTGCTTAGACTAGACTGCGTACTACTCCCTCCGTCCTAAAATTTTTGTCTTAGATTTTTCTAAATACGGATGTATCTAGTTACTCCCTCCCTCCAAAAAAACTTGTCCCTCAAATAAATGTATGTAACACCAAGTTAGTGCTAGATACATTCATTTGAGGAACAAGCTTGGGACAAGCTTTTTTGAACGGAGGGAGTACATTTTAGTGTTAGATAAATCCGTATCTGGACAAATCTAAGATAAAATTTTTGGGATGAAGGGAGTAGTAATTAGGTGGATAATTACCATCTCATCGGCTCGATAGGGCAGAAAAATGGAGCCTGACGTGTGGTTTGTTAATTAGTAGTACTACTTAGGTCATTATCATCGATGACAAAAGTGTTTTCCTCTGCTAGACTAGATCAGTAATGTCACGTCACAGAGAGAAACGGTACACAAGTCCATGGTCGCAAGACGAACTGGGAATTTGTTTTTGGCTGCGCGCGATAGTACGACTCGTGTGTTGGATCTTTTGTTGACGCCTAGTATGGTTTTCTATGAGCTCGTGACCCATCCGCTCTGAAAATGCTGGGGGGATAACCCTTTTTTAGATGCAGTTCAGCGCTTAGCGCCGTTGTGGACACGGCGAGACGTACTACGGTAGACTTGGTGCTCGGTCGCGTCAGAAATCGTCGAGGACGACGACGGCCATGCTGCATGCATGTGACCATGGCTTGGTTATGAGAACGGTATCGTAATGTGAGATCTAAGGCATATTGAATATATTTTTTTCCAGGGAAAGTCGCATTGAATGCTTGACCACATCATATATTATTTTCAGGAAAAAAGAAGTTTTATTTCAATATTAGAGATAATTCCATATTGAAGTTCGGGGTTGTATCTTAGACTTTGATGGTAGTTCAGAGTTGTAATCTGGATTTCTCTCTCAAAATTATAGGGTTATAGTTAAGATGTACAAGTTCTTCAATGCAAGATGATCCTCTCTATAGCCATAAAAACAGTGCTAAACTTGGTTCGACTATGCAAAATCAGTCGATCTGTTATCCTAGTTTGCTCTCGTCTAAGCTTTTATACAATAAACTTCCAGTCCACAATCAATGATTTAATCTCAGCTACAAGACAAGCATCTTCTATTCTTAAATAGTTGCAACCCACTGCCTATTTTTTCTCTTCATGCAACGATGCCACATCATTAAATCATGCATGTGATCATAAGTTACAAGTTATGCACTCATCTATTCATGTAACTATGCCACCTCAGCAACCATGCATGTTAATTGTTCCACTTATTTTTGTGCAGGCATAGACGGTCATGTTACACATTCTTGTAGTATGACCTACATATATTTGTATGTTGTAAACTTGGAGCAAATATATGTAAGGCCAGGTTACACTTTTTTGGTTAAAACTGCCATCACGTTTGACTTCAATCCAATAGAATATTCTTTTTATATAACTTTTTTCACATGCTTCATATACTTTATTGTTTTCAAAATACATTCTGAAAGCTTTTTTTGGCAATAGTTTTAGTTTTTTTAGCATCTGTTTATGCATATGTTTTGCCAAGGTTTCCGCAGCAACACGCGAGACATCATCTAGTATGCTGAACGAGCTAAGCCGCCACCAAATAATGTCGCTAAAGCCTTTGAAGAGTCCAACCGGACAATGATGGGCCCTTCAGAATGCTGCTTAGCCAACATCATGTCTTGCATCATAGCATGAATCTCTGTTTGAAGAGCATCGTTGCAGTGGAATAAGAAACGATAAGTTGCAAAGATTACACTACCTTCATGTCTCCTGAGAATCATTATCCGCTGCCGCTTCCCATCCACAGATTCAGTATGCATCTATTTTAATAATGCTATGTTCATCGTACTGGAATGTAAATTACAGTGATAGAGGTATCCACTGATCTTTTACCGAATCCAAGATAAATAAGACTTCTTTGGCCAAACGTATAATTCAACATGTAATTCAGTCGAGGACGTGCTTCTTATCACCACTCCCTTACTGAAACTGGTCTGACCTTGCCAATTATAGCCGAGAAGTCTTCATGCACGTTCCCCATAGAGACTAAGCTCCATGGAGCCGTAGCCGACGTCGTTGAACCCCTTATCTGATCCGAAGTACCTGGCCGCAGACCTTATTGGCATACATGCATGATGATAAACCTTAACCTCGCTGCCCAGAGGATATGACATGGACCTACACCAGACCTCCGTCGATTTTGTCCCGCCGAACAAATTTGACGTGGATCGGGGCCTAGAAGACCATCTCGACGACAAACCGGTACCATTCACCGAGCACTGCCTCCGCGAGGACCACACAATGCCCCATGCGCCTTCCAAGGGTATGAAGCAGTGGCGAATCTAGAAAGAAATGAAGAGTGGGCTCAAAGTTTAAGCCGAGAAAACTGAACGCTCTTTTGAAGAAAAAGTCGCTTATTTCCTAATCCTTTTGTGCAAATAGACTGAAACTTTCCCGGATTACTATTGGAAACATGTACTATTTACTAGAATTTTCCTGCATGGTGGTGCCGAGACGGTTGAACCAGATTGTGTGCTTGAGAGTAAAGCATTAGAAGACATGGATATCTCAGACGTCAACGACACGGAGTAGCTCGGTTTGACACCAATGCAAGGAGGCATGTTATATCTCGTTAATATGATGCAGCAGAGCCACGCTACCTGGCTTACGAGTTGATGATTACTCTAGTGGGAGTATTGTTGGGAATTCCTTCGTTCTTGCCGTAGGGATTTCTATATCCTATAACATTGCCATGAAAAACCACACCGCATAGTTGGTGCTAGACTGCTGGTTGCTCCCCTGTAACGTATCAGTTTGCTTTTGGTGTGATGTTGGCACACGACTGTCGAACGGAACTCGGAACATGAATGCGGACGGTTCTAATTTGTTTGAGACGTTTTGATCTTACGTGTAGGTGCATGCTTCTCGGTGCTTGTGGTACTCATTCCGGTGATGGTAGAAGAAACTGTGCCGTATCCCGTGAAGAATCTCAGTGGTCTATTCTATCCGTTGTCAATATAAGGAACTCGTGGTTAGAAAACGTTTTGCACGAGGAACGTTGACATATCATTTGGCAGTAGAAAGTTAGGAGAAGGCATTGACAAATGGAAGGAATATCACGTGCACAGCTTGGACGCGCCAAGGAATGACCGATCAACACGGTATTTTTGGACCTGCTAGAGTCCATTGCTTTTAAGTCTTTTTCGCTGAGCAATGGTGTTTTTAGAAGGGAAATGTTTATAACCGGCCGAGTCTTCGGCCAGACGCGATCGCGTAGAATCCTGCGACCGTGCGTGCCCTCCTGTAAGTTGACTTGTCGGTATTATAGTTGTGTCGAATATTGTGTACAAGTTAGGTTACAGTTGGACTCTGTAGTTGTATTGTGTTTAGATAGGATATGGAGTCGTGTTCTAGTAGGACACTTGTATCCTAGGCCTCTCATATATATCGGGGCTAGACACACGATGTAACCTATGCCAACATAATAGCACAGGCGCGCAAGGGGGAGCCGGCGGCGTGTGTCGGCGCCCGGGTGGCCGGTGTGCGGTATTGTGACGGTGTCACGGGGAGGAGCGCCCGTAGTCAAGCCCCGGGGATGTAGCCATATCGGTGAACCTCGTTAACATATCTCGGTGTCGTACTCGTGTGATTGCTTGACTCGGATTTATTCTAACAAGTGGTATCAGAGCTAGGTTATTCGAAGGCTGCGGATCGTTGACTTAGAGGAAGGATCAAGTCCAAGATGCAGCCGGCTATCGGCGTGGTTCTTGACAAGATTGGAAGAAAGCTGATCAGCGGGAGGCACGTGTGCTTATATGTCAGCAGCCGCGGGACGTGCGGCGATCGTGAATCGATCGGGCGAGCGTACAAGGCGGCGGCTGGCTGGCAAGTACGAGGATCCGGCGAGTTCGTCAGATGGATTCGATCCGGACGGAGCCCATGCAAGGTGTGTGGTCGCAAGGCTTGTGTGCTGGGCTTGGAAGCCTAGAAAGAAGGAGGCAGCCCAAGTAAGCTGAAGAGCGGCATGGCCCAAGCGAACTAAGGGGCAGCAGGCCGGAAGGCGAACGCCAGGCTTGGCGATTACGTGTGTGCGGCCGTACGTGAGGACTAAAGAAGCACGTAGAGAGATTTGTTTTGGACAAAAACGGGACCGAGTCCCTAAGGGATCTTGTCTTCGTGGCGAATACGTGCAGGTGCAGTTTAAACACTGGTGCATGCAAGACGTACTCACGTACGAGAGACGAGGCAAGACAGCGAATCAGATTTGTGCGTGAGAAAATCTATCAAGGATACACATCCATTGGAAAGCAGAAGGTCGTGGCAAGGCAAAGCTAGCATTGGAAGTGCTTGGGGCATCGCATTGAAAGCTCAAATAATTGTTCGCAGAGTCAGCCGTACAAAGAACCATGGCATCAACGGGTATCAGGTTTGAGGTGGAGAAGTTTCATGGAACTGAAAACCTTGGGTTATGGCAGACAATGGTGAAATATTTATTAACACAACAGGGATGCTTGAAAGCATTGCAGGAAGTCATGTCAGCTGAGATGGAGTTATCATGTGATGGATGGGAATTCGCAGAATGATTTGGGAGTCTGGGTCGGACTGGACAGTCTGACGGATCGACTTGGATGTCGGTTGGTACAGAAGACGGTGGTGGGATCGATAGCGGCGACATAGGAGCGTGATGCTGATGGTGACCGACTTCTGGGGCGTGGAAACACATGGCGCATGCCCGAGTGCTTGTGTGGCTTCGACAAGACTATGCCGCAGGGTTGATTCAAGACGGTGCACATGAGAGCTTGATGTTGATGGGACGCGGGGTGGACTGATCATCTACCATGGAATCATTTTGAAGGTGGAGCTGGATTGAGGGGCTACGATGTACGGATCCAGGGAATCGAAGCCTATTCAGCAAAAGGGGGGAAATCGAGTGACATGCAGTTCAGACTGGAGCCCAGTGGTCTGATGGAAGCGTGAAACTCGGCATCGGTCAGTGATGATCGGTGGTACTCTGCAGTGGGGGTTGAGTGCTGTGATTTTGTGACCCTTGAGACTCGACCGGGACAGCGGAGGCTCGACGCGGTAATAGCGGCGAGGCGTGCGGTACGCACAGGGCATGGAGACGGGACAGGGCTCTGGTGGTCATACATGTGGTGAGACAACTGTGAATTTGACTCGGGATGACTGTAAGCAATGGTGAAATTTCTTCAAGTTTCAGACAGGTGGTCAAGAAAGGAGCAGTGATGTTGAGTTCAGGTAACTCGTATGTGTGATACCCAATATGTGAGTTGTTCATTTTCACGCAGGTCAGTGATCAGTGTGTGATGCGTTGAACGGAGCTCTGGAAGTTGGGAGCATACACTAAAGTAAAGAGGAACTTAATTTTGCTCGAGTGTTGACTGTGGTCAAAAAAACAAGGGACTACAAGTTGCAGGTGGAGTCACATGGAGTCTTTGGAGTAGCAGTGGTGCTCATGGGATAAGCTCAAGTCCAATGTACATGGAAGTTTGACGCATGGACGAATTCAAGGTGGTGGAAAATATTCGCCAAGGTGGAGTTTGTTATAGTTGTGTCGAATATTGTGTACAAGTTAGGTTACAATTGGACTCTGTAGTTGTATTATGTTTAGATAGGATATGGAGTCGTGTCCTAGTAGGACATTTGTATCCTAGGCCTCTCATATATAGCGGGGCTAGACACACGATGTAACCTATGCCAACATAATAGCACAGGCGCGCAAGGGGGAGCCGGCGGCGTGTGTCGGCGCCCGGGTGGCCGGTGTGCGGTATTGTGACGGTGTCACGGGGAGGAGCGCCCGTAGTCAAGCCCCGGGAATGTAGCCATATCGGTGAACCTCGTTAACAAATCTCGGTGTCGTGCTCATGTGATTGCTTGGTCCTCGAATGATCAACGGTATGACTCGGATTTATTCTAACAGTCGGGTGGGCCCGCCACCAACTGTTCCCTTTTGCTTTTTTTTCTTTCTCTGGTGATCGCTGTCGTCTGTTTCCTCTTGTTCTCTTCTTCCTCTCCTTCTTTCTTCTCTCTCCTGCGCAGGAGACGGCAAAGCACAGGTCGGCGTTCATTGTTTGCTGGAACCAGTTAGTGGCGGATCTGGAACCTCGGGGAAACAGGGGTGCTCTCGTGCTGCAACAGCGGCGCCTGCGGAGCTGCAAAGGGCGGTGCCCTATGCTATAATCGTTGACGCAAAGAGCTACATCCATTGCATAAAAAAGCTTCAACCAAACATTGACAAACAGGAAAAACTGCAATCATTGGAAGAAATCTACAGTGGAGAGCGGACTGCGCCGTCGCCGTCATTTTTGCTGGAATCGAGAACACAAAAGTTGCAACCGACAAAAGAATTGCTGGAAGCAGCATCTGCAGCAGCTGAAACCTGTGATTATTTTTGCTACATGTTAGGGATTTGTACGGGAAGACGTAGTGGCACTCGATTTTTGCTGCAACCCAGAAACGAAAAGCTACTAACGACAAGTTGTTTTGCTACAACGGCCAGACGTTGAATTGGGTTGCCCAGGAAAGAAGAAGATGACGGTGTGTGCAGTGTGCACCCTGTGGCGAGCACTGATGGCGAGTACAGAGGGGGTGTGGCGCACTAGATGCTGCAACTGCAGGCGGAGAGAGAGCTACAACCGCTGTTGGCAGAGGCTTCGTGCCAGCCATGGCCGAGCTGGGGTAGGGATCCGACAATGACGGAACGCGAAACGAGGGAGATGGCAGTGATGGAGGTGGACAAGTGGGTCGGCGCTCTCTGCTACAGCCCGGGGAGGGGGGATTCCGGCTAGCCGGTGGTGCTCTCCCATTGCAGCCGCCTGGGGTCCGGTTTGCATCGAGGAAGAAAGAAGAAGAAATTCTGACAATTGATAGTGTTCGAATCGGAGAGCTGACACTCGACCAGCTGAATATTGGGCCGGTGCGCGGCGCCTAGTACTGGCCTTTTTAGAAGGTATACCCAAGGTCTCCTCTGGTCCTGTGTACCTGCCGAAGCTAATCTTCCCATTTTCACAACATGGCAAGAAATGTCGTCGACCCGGCCATCTGGCCACTTTCCACTTTCCACGAGCGTGCGCACGACCAAGCGTACCGCCGCACCACCGCCGACTAAGCTCAAAAGTTATCCACTGCGTAGGTAGGCTAGAGTCCAGAGACGATGGGACACCGTACACGACGACCGTCCGTGAGACGAACGGGAGAAAGGAAAATCTTACTAGCTGAGAAAATTCCCTCCCGGTAGGCCATGGTAGCTTTTGGAGGCGGGGCGGTCGATGTCACGTCCGTCCGGCGTGCCGGTGGACGCCGATCGATCGACCTGTGTTGCTCACGCGCTGCGAGAATTCCCGTCGATGATAACAGTCTGCGCTACCGCCAGCTCCGGTGGTGCCAACTCCTAGCCACTCCCTCCGTTCGTGAACAAATGTATTTCTATCTTTTGTTTTAAATTTAAGTTTTAAAATTTTAATTAACTTTATAAAAAAGAGTAGTAGTATATATCACATCAAATTGGTATATTATGAAACAACATTTAAAAACGAATCTAGTGATGCTAATTTAATGCCATAAATGCTGTTACTTTTTTAATAAAACCGATCGTTTTAAAACTTTAACTTTGAACAAAAGGTAGACGTACATTTATTTGCGGATGGAGGGAGTAGTCGTCTAGTGAAATACTGGTTGCCAGTGGTATTCGGTCGGTGCAGTTCTGGTTGTCAAAAGAGAAGAAAAAAAAGTTCGGCCGGTGCTCCGGGGAAGTAGACTTTGGCCTGATCGATGGAGCGTGTGGAGACCGTGCGTGGCTAGCTGGCCGTCTGGCCAGCTGCCTCCCTCGGTTACTTCGGTGTGGGAAACCAGATGTAAAACCCACACGTGGCATGTGTTCAAGTTTTTCTAGACTCGAATTCAGCTTCTTTTCTTCTTGGGGAAAATACTCTTCTCCGATGCTTCATTTTTATTGCCTGGGCTGGGTTGCTGAAAGTCCTGGATTAGCCGTCTTGTGCAACTGTGCTCACACTACAACGGCCGTAGACAGGCACGTAGAGTAGTGGTTAGGTGGATAATTACCATCTCATCGGGTCGTTAGGGCGGAAAACTGGAACATGATGTGAAGTTTGTTAATACTTAGGTTATTAATCATCGACGACAAAAAGTGTCGTCCTCTGCTAGACTAGATCAGTAATGCCACCTCATGGAATGAAACGGTACACAAGTCCATGGTCGCAAGACGAACTGGGAAAAATTAATATTCCTCCGCGTGGTAGTACGACTCGTGTGTTGGATCTCTTGTTGGCACCTACTATGGTTTTCTATGAGCTTTTTTTTTGAAAGAAAGTTCGAGCTTCATTTATTAGAAATAATCATTACATCATTTATGAGGATTGGTACAATTGCATTATGTGGTTCCTCAAACCAATCAGAAATGAATGAAAATCTATCTAACTTGACAAGTTCATGAGCAACTTTTGTTTGCTTCTCTATTACAATACTCGAATCTAGAAATAGAAAAATCGCAAACTAAGTGAAAACAGTCATAAAAAATTGCAGCTGCTGCCCCCCAATGATCGTCCTCCTTCGTTCATGGTCTCGATCATCTCCATATTATCCGAGTTAATAATTATGCGATTACAACCCGTCTTTTGCGCAAGCGATAGACCAAATTTTAACGCCAAAACTTCAGCCATCAACACATCTGCACACCAGTCAATCTTACTATTTCCCCCACCGATGAACCTACCTTTGTCATCTCTTAAGACAGCCCCAATCATACCCCTGAGAAGGTCGTGGTCAAAAGAAGCATCAACGTTAAGTTTAACAAATCCCGTCGGGGGGTTAGACCATCCTCCTCTTTTCATGGAAGCCTTCAGCGAGGAGGCATTAACAAAATTGGCAGCGAGAGCGCGTATCCTCATGGATATCTGTTGTGCATTCTGAGTAGTCTCATTATGTATCAATTTGCGCCTTTCCCGCCACAAGTACCAGGCTGATATGGCAATCATGTCACGCATATTACGAGTGCCCATAATACATAGTTTCTGATCTGGTAATGAAAGTAAATATTCCAAGATTGTCTCACCCGCATAGTCTATTTTACAAGCTCTGTCGATAATATCGTCCATCCCTACTCTTCTCCAGACTTCTTTTGCTCTGTCACATAAAAACAACAAATGTTTTGTGTCTTCTGGCCCAGATGAGCAGGCAGGACACATAGGCGAGACTTTCACATGTCGATTAGCTAAGTTAACACGACACGAAATAGTGCCGTGAAGTGTAAGCCAAATAAATATTTTGACCTTTGCTGGACAAGTAAGTTTCCAAATCCTCGTCCAAATAGGATTGACCGTGGTACGTCCCATCCCATTGGTATGTCGTAACTTGTTCCCATATTTGTGGCCCCATTCCACAAAATAAGCAGACCGAACCAAAAAAATCCCATTTTTTTGTGAAATTCCAAGCTACGAAATCTGGCATATCATGTTGCGATATCGGGATCGTAAGCACTCGCTGAACATCAATAGGCCATAGAGTTTGTCTGAGAAGATCTTCATCCCAACTATTTAGGATTGGATCAATCAAATCTGCTACCTTCCATAACAACTGGCCTCCCTTAGGGGTAATAATTTTACGGTTTGCACAATTTGGAATCCATGCGTCCTCCCAAATGTCAATATTCTGCCCGTTTTCCACTCGCCAAATATGACCATGCTTCAGGGAGCTCACACCCGCCATAATACTTTGCCAGGTGAAGGAAGAACCCTTCTTCAGGTCAGTGTTCAACAAGTCATCGTCATGATAGTATTTGACTCTCAAAATAGTAGCACATAGAGAATCCGGATTCTCGAGAAGACGCCAAGCCTGTTTAGCAAGCATAGTCAAATTGAAACAATGGATATCCCGAAAACCCATTCCTCCTTGGTTCTTCGGTACACACATTTTCCACCAAGCCATCCAATGCATCCTCCTTTGGTTGTCCTCATCTCCCCACCAGAAATGCGCCATCGCGTCAGTAATTGCTTTGCAATTTTTTAAGGAATTTTAATGACCGACATTGCATAGGTGGGAATAGCTTGAACAACTGCTTTAAGTAAGATCTCATTTCCTCCAGCCGACAGAAGTTTTTCCTTCCAACCACTAATTCTCTGAACAATACGATCGATTAAGTATTGAAAACAATCGATTTTATCTAAACCCACATTGGCCGGTAGTCCTAAATATTTGTCATTCAAGGCCTCAGTCATTATATTGAGAATTGTACACATTTGTTCTCTAGTGTCCACTCCCGTATTAGGGCTAAAAAAGATGCTGGATTTGTCGACACTGCCCATCTGCCCTGAAGCTGCGCAATACGAATCTAGAACTGATTTTAATATTTTCGCACTTTGCTAATTTGCTTTCATAAGGATTAAAGAGTCATCAGCAAAAAGAAGGTTCGTGACAGACAGGGCATCTATGCAAATCTTTACTCCTGCAATATTCCCATTTCCTTCCACATGTGTTAGTAAAGCTGTAAGACCCTCCGTGCATAACAGGATTTCTATGAGCTCGTGACCCATTAGCTCTGAAAATGTTGGGGGCATAACCCTTTTTAGATGCACAAGATATAGCTTAGCGCCGTTGTGGACACGGCGAGATCGTAGTACGGTAGACGTGTTCGGTCGCGTCAGAAATCATCGATGAGGATGGCCATGCTGCATGCATGTGGCGAGTGATTGGCAATGAGAACGATATCGTGATGTGAGATTTAATGCATATTGAATGCTTGACCATGGCATATATTTGGGTTTGTGCCCGCCACTACACCTCTATTTTAAGGCTAGTCATAGTGGGAGTAACTTAGCTACTTCCTCCTTCCATCTATATAGAGGGCCTAATATGTTTTTCAAGCCTAACTTTGACCAAATATTAGAGCAATAATATATGACATGCAACTTACACAAAGCACACTGTTAAATTCGTGTATGAAAGGAGCTTTCAATGATATATTTTTCACATTGTGCATGTCATATACTACTAATCTTGTCAATAGTCAAAGGCGGTCTTAAAAAACGCATTTGGTCCTATATAGATGTAAGGAGGGAGTAGTAACATAGCGCTTTTCAAGAATTTTTTGCTTATATGGCAAGTAATTAACGAGAGGTGGTAACATAATATGTTATTGTAACATAACGCTTTTCAAGATAAGATGAGCCTACAAGCTAATAAATGAAGTCATCTAAGATACTACTATTATGTTACTTTGCATTATGAATGTAGTAAATTAGGCTAGTGTCATATGCATGACACTAGTCTAAGTTACTTCCCACTATGACCAGTCTAATCATGCCGTGTACGTAGTACCGAATGTAAATTACAGTGATAGAGGCATGCACTGGTCTTTTACTGAATCCGAGATAATTAAGATTTTTTTGGCCCAACGTAAGTTCAACATGTGAAGGTGGTATTTTGCTGTTGTTGAGAAAAAAGAGGTCTTTCCTTTTTTTGAAAAAGGAGGATAACCCGGCCTCTACATCAAATAATGCACTAAGCCATCTGTATAACCCCCTCCGTTCCAAAATAAGTGACTCGACTTTGTACTAAAGCTAGTAGAAAGTTAAGTCACTTATTTAGTTTGGGACGGAGGAAGTATATTATTAAATAGAGTCTGAGAATATATATATAAAGACCAATACAAAGCCACCTTTCTGATGACCTATGCTGCTACACCTACATGCATGATGATGTGCCTTGATCGCACCAACGCACATCATCTAATCCGGTGACCGCACAAACCTACCCCGCGGCGCTTCGAGAGCACCAAACGGTCTAGCCGACTCATAATGCGCATCCTATGCGCACACTCTAGAATCCCCGCCATCATCTTCCACCGTCTCATCTTCTGAAAGGATCATCACATTGACCTAGCCAGACCCAACTAACGTCGACGTCATCACGACACTAGACAACGCCATCAGCCTGGGCGTGTCCATCAGCCCGCGTCCAACGCCAATACTCCATTGCGCCACGCCGCCGAGATCCACCGTCTTTGATTTGGTAGATGCAACACCGCTCCATCTCATGGTCCCTCCAGTAAGAATCTGCTCCAAAATAATGCCCCAGGAGGGCGAACAGCACCAGAGTCACATACATCACCCGATCCAGGAGACCCAGATCTAGGGTTTCCCCCGGAGCAGATGCCCCTAGAGGAAAAGGTGCACGCCATCTACACCTGCCAACGAACCCAAACGGTGCCCACCATCTACACCTGCCAACGAACCCAAACGGTGTCCACCATCACACCGACGAGAAAATTATCCCGATCTGGATCCCCACCACCTACTTCGCACACAAACCCGTGACTGGCTAGCTAGCCAGCACGACCAAGTCCGACGAGATTGGAGCACACTTCAGTGCGATAGTAGGTAGTGAACAAAATGGCACCATCACCCGCCGGGGAATCGCTGCCATGGCTCGAACCCACCGGTGGTCCGCCCGCCGCCCAAGCCGACCTCCGGTAGCCCGCCAGCCCCGCCGTGCCACCAGATGGGGAAGCCTCACCAAAGGGACCGCCGCCCCTGATTCATGGATCGCGGCCGCAACACCAGCGTCGTGAAGCCGGAGAATGGCCTCGCCGCCTTCCTCAGAGCCATCCAGACTTTGCCGGAGGGTGCCTTAGGCCATGGCGAGGGGAGGAAGGTGCATTGGGGGAAGGTGTTGGCGAAGTAGGGATTCAGCGGTGTGGGTGGTGGCGGCTCTAGATCGCGAGTTGCCTAGGTCGCGAGTCGCGACTGGAGTCATGGCTGGAGTTCAAAAAAAAAGAAACCATGGACAGTGTATACAAGAACCCTACAACAACTACTTAAAACTAGATAACTAGTAAACTATAGCAAAGTATCGACCCTAGCCAAGAACCAACTACCAAAAGGATCATCTTCAACATCAAGCAAATCCATGTTAAGTTATCCGAGAGACGATTTGTGGCATGCAGGTGTCGAGCATGCACATTCCTTGCTGTTCGATTGCTTCAAGATTCAAAAATTGATTTGGTATTTGCATGTGCTTTGATCCTTAATTACCTAGATGGGGTTCATGCGTGAAACTTTTCACAGCTTTTGGCACCTTCACCTAGGTCCCATTCTTGTTTTTTGACTTTTAAAATTTATTTATTTTGCGAGAAAGCATCCGATTTATTCATCTTCAATCATGATAGTACAACAAATATCAGAAATAATAAAAATTACATGTAGATACATAGACCACCTAGCGACGACTACAAGCACTGAAGCGAGCCGAAGGCGCGCCGCCGTCATCGCCCTCCCTCACCGAAGTCGGGCACAACTTGTCGTAGTAGATAGTCGGGAAATCGTCGTGCTAAGGCCCTATAGGACCAACACACCAGAACAGCAATCGCCGTCGATGAAGAATGACGTAGATCGAAAGGATCCAATCCGAAGACACACGAACATAGACAAACAAAAACCAGATCCAAGAAAATCCATCGAGGATAGATCCGTCAGAGGCACACCTCCACACGCCCACCAAATAGACGCACCATCGGAACGGAGGCTAGGCGGGGAGACCATTATTCCATCTTGAGGGAGCCGCTGCCGTCTCGTCTTCCTGAGCAGGACAAAAACAATAACAAAACTCGAAGGAACAACTAACAATGAAGCCCTCCCGCTGGCCCTTGCCAAGATCCACCGCGCTCCCATGGCCCTAAGGCCACTGAAGACAAGGCGGACCTGCAGCGGCGCCGGCGAGAGGCACGAACCCTAGATTTGTTTTGGACGATGAGGAGGAGGCGACGGCTACAAAAAAATCATCTTTTGAACCGAAAGTCTAATTTATATTTCATTTGTATATTTGTGTTCCTTGTGATGAGGGCTTTAAAATAAGATCATTTTTGCATATGTTTCGACACACTTTTAAAATTTCGCTAAGTTCAACTACCGAAACTTAAAAAAAATTAATGATAAAATCTGTATGGTTTAGAACAAAAACTTAAAACCATGTGGGGCTCCAAGGTTTTGACAAGTTTTAACAACTTTAGCACGTTTTAAAATTATTAAGTTTCTGAAAAGCAAATGAAACTTAGCGAAACTTGGTAAAAACTTCAAATTATAACTATCAAGTTTCAATATTTGAAGTTTGGATTTTTTTAATTTTTTTGTCAAAATGTATTCAAGATTAGTCTTGTTTGAAAGTTCTCGTCTCAACGAACACAAATATACAAAAGTAACTTAATTTGGACTTTCGATTCAAATTTTTTTAAAAGAAGGATTACCCCAGGTCTCTGCATCTAGGTGATGCATGCATCCATTTTATTAATTATTCACAAAGACCTTACAAAGTAGTACATCAGGTAGTCTGAAGCCACCATCTTAGCAACAACTATTGCTATTCCTGTCCACTTGATGAAGGGGTGTCGATAGTCCGAGCCTAATACCAAACAGACATCGCACCAAAGCCTAACATCTAAAGCCGAAGGCCCCAACCAAGCCACATACTAGGTTTGGGGTACAAATCGGTCCAACACACTCTCATGTGCCGTCGTCGTCGCCTTCCACCAATCCATCTTCAGAGCAGAAACTAATGCATCGACCTTGCCATGCCCCTCTGATCTAGGGTGTCCCTCGGAGGTAGCAGATAGAGGTATGCAGCTTCTCCACGATGATGCCTTCAAGAAGGTAACGACACAAAAGAGTGTCACCATCGCCGGTCTTGGCAACAAGCCGAGAATGAGGTTTTCACCTGGATCCGCTCGACGAACCTCCATCAAGCATCGTGTGCACATGTCGCCACCGATTTGAGCCGTCGCGCAATGAGCAGGCCGCACCGGCCAGAACAGATCTGTCTGAAGGCCAGGCCACACATGGTGCTGTCCCGTCCACCAGGCCCTCCATGCCGCTGATGACCCACAAGTATAGGGGATCTATCGTAGCGTTTTCGATAATTAAGAGTGTCGAACCCAACGGGTAGTAGAAGGAAATGATAAGCAGTTTTCAGTAAGGTATTCTCTGCAAGCACTGAAATTATCGGTAACAGATAGTTTTATGATAAGGTAATTTGTAAAGAGTAGCAAGTAATAAAAGTAAATAAGGTGCAACAAGATGGCCCAATCCTTTTTGTAGCAAAGGACAAGCCTGGACAAACTCTTATATGAAGGAAAGCGCTCCCGAGGACACATGGGAATTATCATCAAGCTAGTTTTCATCATGTTCATATGATTCGCGTTCGATAATTTGATAATTTGATATGTGGGTGGACCGGTGCTTGGGTACTGTCCTTACTTGGACAAGCATCCCACTTATGATTAACCCCCATTGCAAGCATCCGCAACTACAACAGAAGTATTAAGATAAACCTAACCATAGCATGAAACATATGGATCCAAATCAGCTCCTTATGAAGCAACGCATAAACTAGGGTTTAAGCTTCTGTCACTCTAGCAACTCATCATCTAATTATTACTTCCCAATGCCTCCCTCTAGGCCCAAACAATGGTGAAGTGTCATGTAGTCGATGTTCACATGGCACCACTAGAGGGATGACAACATACATCTCATCAAAATATCGAACGAATACCAAATTCACATGACTACTTATAGCAAGACTTCTCCCATGTCCTCAGGAACAAACGTAACTACTCACAAAGCATATTCATGTTCATAATCAGAGGGATATTAATATGCATAATGGATCTGAACATAGGATCTTCCACCAAGTAAACCAACTAGCATCAACTACAAGGAGTAATCAACACTACTAGCAACCCACAGGTACCAATCTGAGGTTTGGATACAAAGATTGGATACAAGAGATGAATTAGGGTTTGAGATGAGATGGTGCTGGTGAAGATGTTGATGGAGATTGACCCCCTCCAGATGAGAGGATCGTTGGTGATGACGGTGGTGATGATTGCCCCCCGGAGGGAAGTTTCCCCGGCAGAACAGCTCTGGCGGAGTTTCTTCCCGAAAGCTTGCTTATGATTTTTTTCTTGACGAAAGACTCCATATAGCCAAAGATGGGCATCGGAGGGCCACCAAGGGGCCCACGAGGTAGGGGGCACGCCAAGGGGGGTAGGGCGCGCCCCCCACACTTGTGGACGGTGGGTGGCCCCCTCTAGTACTTCTTTCGCCCAATGTTTTTTATATATTCTGAAAATAATTCCCATGGAGTTTCAGGACTTTTGGAGCTGTGCAGAATAGGTCTCTAATAATTGCTCCTTTTCCAACCCATAATTCCAGCTGTCGGCATTCTCCCTCTTCATGTAAACCTTGTAAAATAAGAGAGAATAGACATAAGTATTGTGACATAATGTGTAATAACATCCCATAATGCAATAGATACCAATATAAAAGCATGATGCAAAATGGACGTATCAACTCCCCCAAGCTTAGACCTCGCTTGTCCTCAAGCGAAAGCCGAAATCAAAAAATATGTCCACATGTTTAGAGACAGAGGTGTCGATAAAATAAAATACGGACATGAGGGAATCATGATCATTCTTAGAACAACACACACACACACACACACACATATATATATATATTGTCATATGATCTCTTATGCTAAAGTAACAATTCAATCACAATTTCAAGTATGAATCATAAACTTCATTGAGAACCAACAAACTCTAATCTCAGTCATTGAGGCAATTGCAATTTATCATAACATAGGAAAGAGTCAATATAAGAGCTTTTCAGCAAGTCCACACACTCAACCATCTTTTAGTCTTTCATAATTGCTAACACTCACACGATATTTATGGTTATGAAGTTTTAGTCGGACACAAAGAAAGACAGGGCCTTATAGTTTTGCCTCCCAACGTTTTACCTCAAGGGTATTGTTAACAATAATAGTTCATGAAAACCCACATCCAATTAGCCATATATACCAGGATCCTTCCAACACATTGTGCTTGCCAAAGGATAAAATGTAAAAAGGAAAGGTGAATATCACCATGACTCTTTGCATGAAGTATAAGACAAGAATAAAAGATAGGCCCTTCGCAGAGGGAAGCAGAGGTTGTCATGTGCTTTTATGGTTGGATGCACGAAATCTTAATGCAAAAGAATGTCACTTTATCACTAAAAAAATACACTTCCGTGATGATACGTGTTTGTCACAGTAGGCCACGTTTTCTGTCATGCATGTACATCCATGACAAATTTATGATAGAATCAAGATAGTCATACCTGTGCTGTAGTAGAAGTGTTCCATGACATTACCAAAATTATCATCACGGAAGTGTCCACTTCCATGACGATAAATCGCGCGTCACAGAAGTGCTTTCGTCAAGGGTGACCGACACGTGGCATCCACCGTAACGGAACGCCGTTAAGCTATCGGGTCCGGTTTTGGATCCAATAACCCGTTAACAGCCCCGACCAATGGGGATTTTTCACGTGTAAAATCATCATTGGCTGGAGGAAACACGTGTCAGCTCCGTGTTGGCACAGGTGTCACTCATCCAATGGGCGAGATGCGCATATGATATGTTAACACGTGGACCGGCCCAAAAGTGGCCCATAAAGTTTAAATGGGCCGGTCCAACTAAAGGCCCACAAGATTTTGTGGATCATAATGGGACGGCCTAGCTAAAGGCCCACAAGATTTTGCGGGCCATAATGGGCCGGCCCAGGTAAAGGCCCCAAAGATTTTTGTGGGCCATAACGGGCCGGCCCAGGTGCAGGCCCACAAGATTTTTATGGACCATAATGGGCTGGCCTAGCTAAAGGCCCACGAGATTTCGCTGACATTAATGGGCCGGCCTAGCTATAGGCCCACAAGATTTTGAGGACCCTAGTAGGCCGGCCCATTAACTGGCTGCCATGTTTTGGGCCAAATGCCAGCCCATATTTGATCCGGTCCATTAATGGCCTGCCATGTTCCGGGCCTAATAATGGCCCACATGAGATCCGGCCCGTTAAAAGCCTACCACATTCTGGGCCAAATTACGGCCCAGATCAGGTCCGACCCTTTAAAAGGCTTTGGGCTAAATTATGACCCATATCAGATTTGGCCCATCAACTGGACGCTACGCTTTTGGGCCCATTTGCTAAAGGCCCATTTAGTAATTCAGCCTGATATTAGTTTCGGCCTGTTAAGGGCCCGTTTAACATTTCGGCCCTATATTAATTTTGGCCTGTTAAAAGCCCGTCATATAGTTGGGCCTAACTACGGCCCGGTTTGCATCCGGCCTAGCTCGCAGCCGATAATCTGATTGGGCCAAACAAGGACCGAGACAATTTTGGCATGTTATAAGCCCATGATTTGATTGGCACATTCATGGGCCGGGGTCTATTTCGGTCTGCTGCCGGCCCGTGAGCTGTTCGGCACGTTTCAGGCCCAGCCTACTTTTCAGCCTCCTAAAGGCCCATTGAGTTTTCTTGGGAAAATAGGGCCGGCCGTTTACTCGGCCTATTAAAGGCCCGAATCTACTAGTGGGTCAGTTTACATTAAGGTCTGTTAACGGACCAAGATGACGGGGCCCATGATGCAGATCATACATGGTGATTTGCATGACGACCCGATTATGTACCGTAATTTTACGGTTTGGCCGGTTTACTGCGAAGACAGGATATATACACAGTAAAATAAGTGCAGCATCGTGAATAATAAAAAAACCTAGACTATACAATAAAGAAATTACGGCATATTACATCCACTGGGCATCAAAGTTCGCCATTATGATAATAAAGCACAAGCAGACAGCAAATTACATACACTGGGCATCAAAGATCGCCACCAGTGCAACTAAACACGCCGACAAAATAATATACAAAACCGACAACACTTCAATAGAGTTCAAGAAAGGTTAGCCCTGCTCGGGAGCTGCAGCACAAGCAGCTGAGCAAGCTGCTGAGACTGCACTTGTTTGACACTTGTAGCATCTCCAGCCGCGCCCCCAGAGAGGCCTCCCTAGGCCATTTTTTCGCGCCGATGCCGA
Source organism: Triticum urartu (assembly GCF_003073215.2). Classification (NCBI taxonomy): domain Eukaryota; kingdom Viridiplantae; phylum Streptophyta; class Magnoliopsida; order Poales; family Poaceae; genus Triticum; species Triticum urartu. The sequence goes on from NC_053026.1 coordinate 441,809,488, forward strand.
AAAAATGGCCCAGTCGCGCCCTCAGGAGCCCGATTTTTGCCGTCCTGGGCCGAAATCAGCGCCGGTGGACCCAGGCTGAATCCGGCGCTCTGGGGGCGCCCGGAGGCGCCGGGGCGAGCGGTTTTGGCACGAAACAGCCGCGAGCCAGCCGCGTCAGTGACACCACGCCTCGTCCTCCCTCAACGCCTCAGTTTCCCACGTGGGGAATCAATGCCAAGGCTGCCGACGGTCAGCCTTGCCATTGATTCCTCATGGGCGGCGCGTCATGGGACGACGCGCCGATGCCTCCCCTCCCTCGCACGCATACACACGGGCGCGGCGCGGCTATATAAGCCGGTGGCCTCGCTCGCCTGTGGCCACACCATCCCCGCCCTCACTGCCGAGCTTTACCTCTCCCGAGCGTCGCCGCCGAGCCCTTCCTCTCCCTCTTCCTCTCTCGTGAGCTGCCACCCAACCCTTCCCTCTCCCTCCTCCTCTCCCGATGGCCGAGCATTTCCCCGGAGACGAGGCGGTGGCCAACGGCTTCGGCCGCCGCACTCTCCGCGAACAGGAGTCGTGGCTCCTGTTCCAGGCGAACATCCCGGCGCCGCTGGACATGCGCGCCGGGACAACGGGCTGGAAGCTCAGCAATGGGGGAGTGCCCATTCCCCTGTTGCCCGACGCCGTGGCTAAACCGTCCTACTTCGCCGACGAGGTCGAGGTTGTGCGCGCCTCCCTCACCGACGCCCAGCTCTTCCTCCCCTAGTACGCCGTCGACAACCACGCGGCTTGGGCGGCGTACTTCCAACGCCGTTAGCAGCAGCGGCTGGCTTCCACCAACGACGCGGTGGTGGTCGGCGGCCTAAAGAACAGCGAGGGGCGCCACCTGTGGTGGGGCTTCCCCGGCCGCACACTCGAGGGCGTGTTGACGCACCTCGAGGGCGGCAACAACCCGCCGTTGGCGTACCCCCCGGCGAGGGCGGCCGCCGCGGCACACCGCCGACGCGACGGGCCATGGGCGCCAAGGAGGTTCGGCTCCTCCTCCTCTTCCTCCTCGCGATTTTCCTCGCACTCCTCCGGCACTCCGGCGCTGCTCGGCGTCAAGGCCGAGCCCGCGGCGGAGACGCCGCTCGGCCGGCGCACTCGCAGCGCCGGCATCGTCAGCAACGAGGGCAGCCGGCGCGCCTCCTCGTCGGCTCCTCCTCCACGCTTCGTCAAGCCAAAGACGAAGCCGGGGCTCGCGCCGGTGAAGGTGCAGCCGGGTCTCCCCGCCGTGAAGACGGAGCACGGCGAGGTCGAGCTCGACGACGACGCGACCCTTGAATGGGCACGCCAGGACTCCCTGAAGATGGCGAGGGAGCGCCAGTGCGCTGCCCTGCGGCGCTTCACGGAGTGCCGCCGGGGCCGCGATGAAGGAGGAGTCATCGTCATCGCGGACAGTGACAACGACGACGCGCCGCCGCCGCCGCCACCAGTTCGCCATGGCGACGCCGGGTCTAGAAGGGGCGACCGCGTCAAGGAGGAGAAGGCCGACGATGACGACGGCGGTGACGATGGTGGCGACGACGGTGACTACTCGGTGTTCAGCCAGTTTCTTTTTTAGATTAGTTTATATATTTGCTATGTAATGAAAATCCGCGAACTTTGCTGAAATATATGCCCAAGTTGGACGAAATTTGTCGTGTTTAGCCGAACTTCGCGGAACTTTGCCGAAATTTGCTATATACTTTTATTTTTTGAACGCGCCTGGGGGCGGCCCTGGGGCCGGTGACTGGGGACCAACTCGCCCCCAGGCCGATTTTTTGCGCCGGCTCACCCCCATGCGGCGATTTTAGGCGCCCCCTGGGGGCCAACGGCTAGAGATGCTCTTATATCCTCCTTACTCTGAAAGATAAACAAGCAGACAAATGACAGGTTTTGCACATATAAGTATCAGTGCTGACAATTCGTCACATTTCTTACTGACGAATAAAGTGACACAGTTTAAAATAGCATTAACACAATATGGTATTGTTCAGGTCAAGAGATGGCAGGAAATGACACTGTGAAGGAGTTGGCAGCTTCACGACACCACTGGACTACAGATCAAGAACTCATAAGTATCAATGGTTAGTGCGCTATCAATTTATCCCATTTCAGATTGGCAAAATAAGACACTTCCTCTGTATAGTTTAATTTACATGGTATAAAGAGGGAACTTGGTTGTACAACTGAAAACTTAAATTGAGAAGGACAAACTTTTGTTTATGAACTAGAGTACATAATAAACTTTAAACATGCAATTTGATGCAAACACCAAAAATAAACAGCTGTTACAGTCATGCCTAACCAAATATACACTACAAAGTTTGAACGCTTGAGAAGGATAAACTTACATTATTGGTGAAGACAGGCTCTATAAAGCCATTGTCCATGCTGATGGGGGGGGGGTGAATTCAAGAAGTTTACCACAGAATCTTCTTCATAAGCATTGCCTTTATTCTACATTTTGTTAAGAGTAAATATAGATGTGACAATATAAGAAAAAATGGAGAATATTTAAGATAAGATGAAGAGTGATGCTACATAACCAAGTAGCTATAAATGTAAGTACAGCGATACAGGAAAAAGGTACAACCAGGAGAAATGTAGAGCTAAACTTCTTCAGTACCATCAGTGTTATCCAACCTTATGGTAAGAGTAAATATAGATCTTATGTGTAGAAAATGGAGGGCAAAGGAAAATAAGCTGCAGAGTGATGGTATATGAACAACTACCTGTCAATATAAGTACACTGATAAAGGACAGCAGGTACTTACAAGAACAATGCAGAGCTAAAAAATTTCATTGGCATTGGATATATTCTACACTAATGTAATCATTCATATAGATCAGATAATTTGGAGCGAACAATTGATAAGCAAGCTATCATGCATACTGCTGTCACATAATGAAACAGGTATGTATGCAAGTACAGTGATACAGGACAACAGATACTAAAAAGAGCAAAGCACTGGGCTGCATATTTGCGATATCCTGTCGTTCTTTTCAAACCGGATTTTTTTTTCGAGCAGATTCCCTACAAAAAAGATCCGTAAGGCACATGCGGAAAAGTAGAAGTTCAAATTGTCAAGCGATATCATAGACAGTACCTCATCCTTGGAACGAGACCAGTGCATAACAAGGTTTTTCCATTCAATGTCTTCTAAATTTAGCACATGAGACTTCACCAGAAATTCATTTATAGACTTGCCATCAAAGTGTGATTTCCTCAGGTAACACCAATACTGCTGCAATGCTTTCTTGAAAAGCGCAAGCAAGCTTTGCTCGTCATGACTATCCAGATTGACCCTCGCCTACTTACAATAATGTAATGTAAATCATTGATGTGTTCAATCAGCAGAAAATAGGAAAATAATCACCATGAATAATAGCACTTACACGTAAGTGGGACAGAAAGATGTGAAAATGGTGTTTGTCTTCACTATAATCTTCTCATGATGGGAATATATGCATGTAGTCCCTAACAACATTGAAAGTATTGTCTTTTAAACTGGGAATAACTGGAATGGGGTTCCAATCTGTAGGAATTGGTCGTCTCTGCAGTTGGGATATGTGTTCGGCCGGTGGACTTGGTGTACTTTTTGCTGGAGTAGGATTTTTCTGTGGTACGGCTGGTGCTATGGCAACTGAAATCGACATACCTTTTGCTGGAGTGAAGGTCCTGTGTGGTGCGGCTAGTGGTGTGGCCAGTGAAGTATGGGTACAGTCTGCTAGAGTCGGTCCTACGTTTTGTGTCACTGGTTGTACAACCAATACAAGTGGGGTGCTGTTTGATTTCTCCGGCACAACCATGTTTTTCAAGGACTTTGCTGGTGCTCCTTCAGGTTCGGCAATCACCCTCTTCCTTTTTGATGTCTGATGCACAAGAACAACATTTGAGTGGAAAAACATGGTATGATGACAGATGGAATATGTATTGATAATGGATGGGCATGGCATCTCAACATATATGATGAGTAAACTAAGCAGATGGTGGTGCAATAAAGTAGAAGAAATGCAAGACAACATATGCAAGATACACGCAATCAATAAAACCTTGCCAAATTAGAACAGGCACCTTGATGGGTGAACAGGATAGGCCATCTGCCTTTGACTCCTCGAGGTTAGAATAGTCATTAGAATCATATTCTGAACAAGAATTAATAGGTGGTGAGCGTATGAGTTTCATTGCATCCAGAATGACACTCAATGCCTTGGTGCCAATTTTGTAAGTCATTGCGGTGTTTAGCTTCAAGAGTGGACTGTTGCTAGTGCGACACAAAGCAGCTACACAGATCATAGTGTAGATATAATGGGAAAACCGTAAGCATCAGAGTAAAATCAGCAAAGTTGAACTTGCTGGAATATATGTGCTAGTATTGCCGGTACGGTTAGAAAGCCTTCGGATACCAGCTCTCTTCAACTGAACGTGTGGTACTGTTAATATCAGTGTAACTATCAAAGGCGACACAACTCCGCACATTTCCTTGCTATTCTTATAGGATTCAAGTGGGCAGGCCACTACAAATCCTATTCCCATGTTTACAAAATCCTATGAATCAAAGAGGCCCGACGAGTTCAAAGTGTCCATACCAACCGACCGTGTAGACCTCGACACTGCAAATGTCCCTGCTCATATTCACTAAAAGGAGCATACTATACTACTATCATACTCCTTCCGTTCCAAATATAAGTCTTGGTAGAGATTTCCACTATGGATCACATACAGATGTATCCAGATACATTTTAGAGTGTAGATTCACTCATTTTGCTCCATATGTAGTCCATGGTGGAATCTATACAAATACTTGTATTTAGGAACGGAGAGAGTACTTATTAAAGAAGAACGGAAGAGGAACATGCTAAAGAAGAGCGATCAAATTTTGAATAATAAAATGTTCGTTGCATAGTGCCCACACATGATGAACCAGAGCGCATTAAGAAATCAACTCCCTGTTGTCTCCCTATATGTGGTGCACATGCTTTTTCGAAAGTAAAGTAGGAACATTAGTTGACCAATTAAATGTTATCTATTTTAGTAATATCAGCATCATATCAGATTCGTACTTGAGCAACAAGTTTGGAATTATGAGTGGCACGTTGTTTAGCTTGATGGATTCAGAGCAGTGCTAAGCAGGTACGATGATGGTACTGAATATAAAGGCATGTCTGCATTTGGGTCAGTCGACCATTTCAGGCGGTTGGATGAAGATCCTACGTCTCCTAACCCTTCTTCTTCCTCGTCTCTGATTCTTCCCATACAGAACATCGCATGGGCCACCGGCCGGACCATCGGCCCCCATCGCCTGTGTTCCTCCGCCACCCCCACCCCCACCCCCGCCCCACCCGCGTCGAGTTTTCTTCGTTCGGCGAGGCCCCACCATCGCCCCCAACAACCAAAGTCCCCACCTGAGCCCCTTCGTTCGTACCAGCGAACTCCGGCGAGCTCTGAAAAATCGACTGACCCAATTTTGAATTTTAGTCTACTGTGATTTAACTAGTGTGGAATATAAAAGGCGAAAACCATAAGCATTGGGAGTATACTGTTGAGCGTGCCATGGCGGATCTGAAGGTGCAAACCAGACAAAGGCAACTTCACAACCAATGTTTGCTCTCAACTAGCAAGTAAGTGATGGACAAGAAATCAGAGTAAAGAAGTGGCGATCTATTTTCTTGTTGTGATAAATAAGTTGAGCAGATACGAAAGAGTACCGCCTCTGGTGCGGCGCCGTGTATGCATCTGCTGAGAATTTGACGGTGATGCGGTAGCGATGGCTGTCGGCGGCGTGGAAGCAGATCTAGGAGGGTAGATGGTGGCGATGGGGCGCGATGGACGAGACAGTCGTAGGAGTGGCGCCGACAAGGTGGACGACGGCGGGGATGAAGCGAGAGGATAGGATGCAAGGATCCCGGTCCGAAGCCATGGATGAGAGAGGTCGATCTCTTGTAATGGACGGCGGCGTCGGGGTATTAGCTCCGGCATGGTGGAGGAGGACGGCGGTGGATGGGGTGGCGGACGGAGGAGGCTGGGGTGGAGAGGGTGTTTTGGCGCCCACGGAGTACGGATGGGGAAATGGAGGTGGAGAGGAAGGGGGGAACCGTGTCTTCAGGGCGCGCTTGTCTCAAATGCGAGGAAATTTACAAACTTAGCCCTCGTTTCAAATTTTCTACATCACAACAATATTAGTCGGTTGGGGATAGGAGGGTAATATCGCATACACCGAATATTTGCCGACGAGAGTTTGTTTTTGGCGCCCACCGTGTATGAATCGGGGAGGGAGTCGATTTCGGCCGAGGAAATAGTGTGTTTTGGCGCCCACCGTGTATGATCCGGGTGAGAGGCGGTTATGTCACGTTCGAGTGAAATTACAAACCTACTCCTATTGAAACCTATAGAAATTGAGCAGATAAGATTTGCATGACAGGGATAGGCAATAGTAATTTCCATCTCGTAGATTTTGGTTTTGGGCGGTTATCGCGACTTTCCCCGCTTCGTTCAAATTTTGCAGAGTGCACGTTTACCGTGCCAACTCAATTCGAATCCCGTTTGTATTCTATTTTTTTCGGGCGGGATCCATTTTCGATTGGAATAAAATTCTATATACATCATTTTTTAATATATATACTTTCAAAAGCACAACAAAGAATTCTGCTCCTTTATATGTATAATATGATTTACAAATACAATGATCACAAAATCATAAGGTTGAATTCAAAAAATTAAACCAAATTATGTTCTACTAAAATGTATGGATCAGTAATATCTACATATTAAATAACATAGATGCGCGTGAATTCATATGAGTATGCATGTTTGATAAATCAATTTTGGTTCGAGTATGGATTACATGTATCATCATCTCGAATTCAAATATTTGAATCCCTTTTATGTTCACTCCTTTCATGCCCATCTCTCTCGCATGCATGCTCCTTCATGTAGCTATCACTCTCTTTTCTCCAACTGACCCGCACGCTTACTTCATGTTTCTCCTGTCGTCGCAAACATGGTCTCTCGACGCCTCCCTTGAGAAGTGTCACACTCTCCCTATCATTATACATTACATGCTTTTCATTATCTCTCACGTCTCTACCGTTCTCTCGTATCACCAGGTACCTAAGCTTTCTTTTTCACCGCCACACACACAATCTCCACTCGTCTTTCACTTTGTCTTTCTCTCCATGAGATTCTCTCACACACCCTATATGTCTGTAGATATGAATCATACCACTAAAATTACTCTCTCTCTCTCTCTCCTGTAGACACAACATTTGTTGCGGTCTCCTTTTCGTCTCCATCCCAGACTGACATTATTCATTTGTTTACCGACCAGACAAACTCCCCCCCCCTCTCTCTCTCACACACAACTCCTGCTTCCACTCCCCTTCCCGATTACCGTCTCTCTCTCTCACACACAAAACCCTCGCTTTCGCACCCCCGTCTCGTATTTCTCTCACAAACATTTATCGACTAGCCTCTAGATAGGTTTATACACCCGCACACTCATGCTTCCACTATCGCATACATGTCTCTCTCACGCTCCTTGTATCTATGTAGATTTTTCTTCCCTTCTTGAGACACGCCCTCTCGATCGTGCACACACACACACTATTGCCTCATTTTAAGCTGATACCTCTCGCACACACACTCTTTGTGTCTTTGTCACACATGCACTCCGTCCTCCTCCTCTCTCTCTCTCTCACACATGGGCTTTTTGCAACAACTAGCAAGATGCCCATGCGTTGCACGGAACATGGAGATGCATTTGTATGAGTAGTTTATCTTGTGGGAGAAAAGGATGAACAAGGGAAGGCCTTATTTGCAAGTGTGGAGAGGGGTGTGGGTATCTTTTTGCAAAATTGCCATAGTTTCTTCCTATCCGTCAGATATAGATCGGACGGCCTATATTGCAGGATGGCAGGCACACGATCATCACCGACTATGCTTTTTATAAGAGTAGGGATAAAAAACAGAGTTGGTGATGATGGTGGGCCTGCCATCCTGCAATATAGGCCGTCTGATTTATATCTGACGGATAGGAACGAAACTATGGCAATTTACCCGCACTCCTCTCCACATTTGCAGATAAGGCCTTCCCTCGTTCATCCTTTTCTCCCACAAGATCTTGATGTTCCGTGCAACGCACGGGCATCTTGCTAGTAAGAGTAGAAATTAGACATATACCACTTCTCGAATCTTGAAACCAACAACATTCCTCCCTTATCTCATCAAAACCGCCAAAGGAATATATTTTGAGTGAAACATAACATTTTTTAGTGATATACGTATTTCAAAACTAGACTTTTTTTCTATCAAATCGATGAATATGTATTAATCTACTCAGATCGTGTGGCAACGCATTGGCACATTGCTAGTAGTTATTATAATTTTGTGGACACCAGACAAATGGTGGAGTACATATACGAAGAGAAGAGGCGCACTCACGCAGTCGGTCTCTCGCTGTCTCGCACACATGAGTGTTACATAAAGGCAACGTTAACAAATAAACCCTAAAACCCTAGGTGCACAATTGCTGCATTTGCAGGTACCAGGTATGTGGTGGAGCACACCTTTGTAGGAATAGTCAGCTCGCGTGATCATTTGATCCGTAGGAGTTGATGGTCGGGACCACATGTGAACGACTTGGAGGCGGTGGCTCGCCAGTTGCCAAAGGTCGAGTAGCCATGTTTAAAATATCATTTTTAGTGGGGTTAAGAGTTCTGATTTTCAATGGCGCGTTATAAGTAGTAAGTAGTTTTTAGAATGATTGGCATGGAGTGAAAATGGAATTCTTAGTACTACCTACTACGTACCTCCTTGGCGTATGGTTGTATGGGTTTATGTTGCGAGATGTTGAACCTGGTAGTTCTAGGGAAATACTATGTTTAGATTTAGATGTTGGGTTTCAGTAATGAAAATCGGAAGGGGGAAACCCTTCTTTGATTAAACAAACTACTACCTCCGTTCTGGTTTACTAGCCCCCATCATTTTTGGGGTCAAAGTTTGTCCACGAATTTTACTTGTAAGGTGTGAATGGAAAACGAGATTTTGTTATACGCAAACAAAAAAGGACTGGAGGGAGTGATTGCTCTGACACAGATGCGACCTCTCATAGCGTAGGCATTGAACCGGCGCGCCGGCCAAGAGGGCCCCACTCATTGCAGGCCCGGCTGAACACGCCTCCTTGCCGCATGCAACCGGCTTCAGACTGCCTCGCCTGCCTTCATTGAATCCGCGCGTGTGCCGGCAACACGTCCTTCCGCGAGCCGGCCGGCATTTTAGAACACAAAAAGTGACCAAAATATAATTAATTACGCATGGTCTTGACTTGTTGTGCTCGCACTGGTAGTAGGAACTAGAGGTTTTTCTTTATTCATAACTCTCCTCAATTTTTTTGGCTTTGAAGTGAATCATGGTTGTGGACATTATGTATGAATGTGGAGATATCTGTGAACATGAGTTTGATGTGGAAGTTGAACTTGGAATGTCGGGCTTGCGCATGAACTATACCATGTCTAATGCTTCGTCTGTTATTGTTTGGAAAGTAATTGCTGTTATTACATGACCCAAAAAAAATATTTTGTGCCACATCAGTAGATGCACGGACATCACAACAGGCATGCTGACTGGATAAACATTTGAACCTAGCTACTATGAAGGAAATTTTGTATTGACAACAGTTTTAGATAGCAGGAGACACCTAGCCTGCTCTGCCTCTGCTAGCTTATTTCTGGCTTCTTCCATCTCTTCTTTGGCATGGGTGAAGAGAGCATCTGATTGCTCTTTTTGCTTCTTCAGGAACTCACCTACATTCTCAAGGGCTGCTGCACGCTTTCTTTCAGCCTTTACTAGAGCCATGAGGACACGAACAACTGACGACTCCACCTGGCTTGTGTGTAATCCAGCATCATCTGGGAATTTGCACCTTGTGTCTAATCCAGCATCATTAGGGAACTGGCACCTTGTGTGTAATCTAGCCTCATTCTGGAAACATGATCTCGAGGTTAACCATACTTCCCTCCTCGCATGAACTACATCCTAACATGAAGTTACTTCTTTTTTTAGATAATTACTTAGAGCAACCCAGATCCATTTAGTAGAAGCCAGATAAACAGAACTAGGAGAAGTTAATTCAAAAGGAAAAAATAATATAAAAACAGACTACAAGGTGAGAACACCCACTTCCTACATCAAGCTAAAAACGAAAGCATTAGGAGGATTAAGACTCTTCTTATGACACATCGAAGAACACGAGGCTTAAGAGAAACAGAAACTACAACATATACACATCGAAGAACGCGAGGCTAAATGAAAGTAATTGAAATGGTGTTACTTACCAAAGCTCGTTTTACAGGTTCGGTGCAACTCCTCTTTAACTTGCCACGCTCCTTGAAGATGTCCCCAATATCCCATGTTTGGTCTTCATTGCTCCTCTGCATGTTCGCACTCGTGGTTTTAAAATCTCAACATGGCAAGAAAAATATACTACTAGTAGTACTCGCGCATCTTGTGGGCAACATTAAAGCACTCGTCTGCCATGTTAGAGCATCTCCAAAAGAATCACAACGCGCGGCGCTTTAAAAGAGCGTTTACAGTGCTGAGATCGAGAAGTAGAGATAGAGAGTAGATGATAGTTCTCAGCATAGATAGATAAAAAAATGGATTATTCAAGTACTCCTCGTCGTCCGACTCCTCCTCGGTGATGTCCTCCTCTGACGTCTGACTATAGGCGTGAAGATACCGATTGTCGTCAGATTCCCAGGGCGACGCTGCTCCTAGCCTCATGTTGAATTGAGCGTCCGCGTTTCGCCTATGCTTGTCCTCGCGATAGGCGGCTCGCTCAGCCCTCCTCTCATCCCTCTCCGCCCTCCTGTGCTCTTAGAACTCGCACTCGTTGATGATGTCCTGCGGGAAGCGTTGGCTCCACAGTGCCATGGCTTCCTCGTCCATCTCGGCGATGCCGATATGGTGCTCCCGCCTCCGGTTGTCGCGATGATCCTCGTCGGCGATAAGCCGTGGCAGAGGCGCGAGCTCCTATGCCCGCTCCCATGTCGGCACGTTGGGGAAGTTCAATGTTCTATGAGGCCACCGGAGGCACCACGCCGCCGCGTCATACGCACGGGCGGCCTCATTGGCGGTGTCGAAATTGCCGAGGTTGAGGCGCATCCTGTGGAACCGGATCTCGGCGGAGAAGCTGCCGGAGGGGCGCGCGCGGACGTTGCGGTATCCCCAATTTTCACGGTGACGCAGCGGCATGGTGGCGCGGTGGCGGCGAGGCGAGAAAGAGCAGGGAGAGAGCGGCGGCGAGGCACAGAGCGGGGAGAGTGCAACGGCAAGGAACAGAGCGGTGGGAGGGCATTGGATTTTATAAAGCGCGTCGGACGCCGCGCGCCAAAACTAGTGCACGCCCGACGCTTTCCCCGCGCGCGCAATCCTTTCCCGGCGTCTCTGCTATCTCTACTCTCTTCTCTACTGTTATATTTATTTTATATTTAATATTTATCTCTACTCTACTCTCTATTTTTTCTCTACTTTTTCCCTACTCTTATAAAAAACAGAGTTGGTGATGATGGTGTTCTTGCCATCCTGCAATATAGGCCATCCGATTTATATCTGACGGATAGGAAGGAAACCGTGGCAATTTTGCAAAAATATACCCACACCCCTCTCCGCATTTGCAAATAAGGCATTCCCTCATTCATCCTTTTCTCCCACAAGATAAACTACTCATACAAATGCATCTTGATGCGTGCAACGCATGGGCATCTTGCTAGTTCTAAAAAACTATCCATCATTTGCCACACTACTGGTTGTAGATGAAATACCTACACAAGCACAATGGGATACAGGAGCGACGCACAATTACAAGCTAATATTCTGTTGGACAATGGAGGCTATAACCAATTACTTTTACGGGAACAATAGCACCCAGGAAATTTGAAGGGTAGGTATGAACAAAATTGGAACTGCACATGTACTGCTAAGTGATTCAGTACACACATTACCAATCGAGGAGGAGAACGATGGTCGTGGCGGCCTCTGTGAGTCATGGTCGGCAACGGGAGTCAGTTCATTGTCCACGACGGTGGTGCTTCTGCGCTTGGCGTCGGCTTCCAGGAAGCAGATCCGAGACCGTGGAAGACGGTGCCGGGGAAGAGGCTCCATGTGCGACGACGGCGGTGGACCGGCTCCAGTGCGGCGTACGAGGTCATAGATGAGGCAGATGCACTGCGGTGGATGAGTGCGCCAATGTAGAAGGGGAGGAGCACAAAGGCTGCGGTGCCGTGGAGAAGTCTATTTTGCGATGGGGATAGAAAATGGGGAGTATTCAGGTGTACTACTCTGGGTGCCGGGGTGGGGTTGGCTGGGTAGGGTGAACTTGAAGTTACGAAAACAGCCCCCTACCAACTGTCATCCGTAGGCCTGTTCCGAAGGCTATGATGGTAACTTCCCACTGCTCGAATCAGGGTCGCGGGAGATTTTCTCGCCGACCTCAAAATTTTGTGACACTGAACTCCCCGTGTGGCGTGTTGGGTGATTCGGCCAAGCAACTAGCGAGCAGTACTAGTAAACTCTGCATATTAGGTTTGACCAAAGTCAAACTTCCTAAAGTTTGACCAAGTTTATAGAAAAATGTAAATATTTACCATAACATATATGTATGATGTGAAAGTACATTCAATAATGAATCTAATGGTATTTATTTGTTATTGTATATGTTAATATTTTTTGTTATAAACTTTTTGAGAGTTTACAAAACTTGACTTTGACCAATGCTAATACACAGACTTAAATAAAAACAGAGGTTGTACACATTTGTTTTCTTAGTATGTAGTGAATTAATCATTTCTTGAAATTGTGAAATAAATATATTAGGCTACTGACTTCAAATGTAATGGTCTATACAATTCAATAGTTACAATCATTGTCGAATTCCAAGATGTATACGAGGTCTATAGTACTTCACAACATGCTCAAACTCGCATAATCCTAGTCAAATGACAATAAAAATGCATTTCAGAGTTATTACTTTGTAGGATGCAACAAAACCAACAATAACTCTACATCAGCCATTATAAAAGCAACATTTTGAACATATCCCAATGTGTGAATGAAACGTGCAGAGAGAGCTTGCGAAGATGGAGCAGATAGGGCGGGAAAGATTGTATGTATGTGGACGAGAGAGTAGGAGACAAACCTAACGAAACAGAAAGAGGGAGATAGAGAGAGAAAGAGAGAGGAAGAAGTTAGGTCTGTGAGAAAGATGAAGACATGTAATATACGTGAGATGCGTGTGCATCCGGATTCTGTACACGTGGAAGGAGAAGAGACAACAGGTTTGATGAGAGAGCTGGAAAAACATGGACGAGAGGGGAAGGATCTCATGGGTTTAAGGGATTGATAAATTTGTGCGGGGGAGAGAGGGATTGGTAATTTTGTGCGAGAGAGAGGATGGGGGGAGGAGTCAGTCAGCCGTCGTCACATCATCCTGCTTCCAAATGGCCCCGCATTCTCTAGCGCAGTGTGGTCGCCGTATTCGATCTTCTCGATGCCCTCTTTGAAGATTGAGGTGTTGTGCATGCTGGGGTGCGAAGAAGCACAAGCAAGAGTGGTTGCCATATAACCTTGGATGGGGATGAATTGTGTGCTCGGGAGAGGGGGTGTGTGTGTGATGTGTGCTGTGTGTGTGTGTGTGTGTGTGTCAGATATTGAGAGAAAACAAACCTAAGGAGAGAAATGTGTGTGTATGTGACGGGAAGCTACTTGCTAAACAGGGTATTCATGAAGAGATTGTGCGTGCGAGATAGAGAGCGATGTGCGGGCCTTGAGGTGGGCAGGGGCCGGGTGAGGGTGTCAAAATGTGCGCGTTGATGCATCTGTTACATGCGATCGTGCGAGGGACGGACGAATCGAGAGAGATGGTTGTTGTGTTACGGATTCTCCTCTCTCTCTCTCACACACATATAAGTAAAATAGAAGACCGTTCTCTCATGTATACACAACGTATCAACATCTGTCTATGTCTCACTCATGCATGATCATTTGCACATTCACACCTCTCCGTGTCTCTATCACACGCACACCATCTCCACATTGCCCTCCCGCCACAACACACATATGGACACATACACACGTTCTCTCTCAGTCACACACACATGTGCTGTTTGGTTTGAGACTAAGTTTGCCTAAGGTTGCCACACCTAAGGTTAGGCAAGTTTGGCCAACTTAGGTGGGTGTTTGGTTCAAGCCACACCTTAGGCAAGCCACATTAGGTTCCCACATTTTATACACTCAAAAAGTGTGGCAAGATTCCCTTAGGCTTGCCAACTTGTGGCTCTCATTTTGAAGAACTAACCTTAGGCAAGTGTGGCAACATTGTCTCTATGACAAGTGTGCCATAAGGGCAATAAGGTGTGGCAAGTCAAAGTGTGGCAAAAACCAAACACATGCCAACTAAACTGTGGCTGCCAAATTTTCGCTTGGGAAACGGTGGCCGGGAACCAAACAGCCCCAAAATCAGTATTAAAAAAAACTAGGGCGCACCTAAAACGTCCAAATCCAAATAAACACGAAGTGGAGCTAAATTCAAATATATGGAAATATTGTTAGCGTCAAGAAATTTTCCCGGAAAAAAAGTTGAGTAATATTCGGCGATTGTTTTCACACACACAAAAAGGTTCGGTGGATGTCCTTCGAGCGCCACACGGTGACACACCGTTCGATCGACCGTGCGGCCGCGGTTCACGCGCTTGCATAGGATTCCGTGTCGTGGCTGTGGTAACTAATAAAAGCGCTGCCTAAGTCTAATGTTTACGTGTACTAGTACGGTTTTATTTTAAGTTTGATCAACCCTATATAAAACTAAACTAAGCTCCCATACGCGCACTCATCAATATGCCGCCGCCGCCGTTGCGCATGCCGGCGCCCGCCTACTCCGGCCAACAATTTCTCGCCCATGACCGCCGTGTCGCCACCAAGATGAAGGCTTGCCCGCTCACGTTGTCTGCAGTCCCTCCTCGCGATGCCGCCGCGCTGCCAAGCACGCGAGCAGCTGGTGGAGCCGCGTCTATGCACGCAACATACGAAGAGGAGGACGAGCGCGTGCTATAGCACACCGGTGAGGAGGAACTAGCGTGTCATTGTTGTCTCCGCCTGCGCGGTGGAGGCGCGCATGGTGGCTGTCACGGCGGAAGCAGGTCGCGCGCGCATCGAGCCCGCAAACCGGGTGCGGACGTGGAATCTACCTTCGAGACCTTCAATGCCACATGGATCCTGCAATCTGAAGGAGCAATTTGGGTCAGTTGACTCTTGTGAGCCATTTGATGCAACATGGATGGCTAGAAGGGCTTCTTCAACCTCCGAAATAGATGCACAGTTCATCTTCTCAGCCCGCCACACGCCTAACCGCCTGCCACCGCCGCCGCGCCCTCCCCTGAACCGCCTGCCACCGCCATGCTCCCCCCACCCCCGCCATCCGTTTAACCCCGGGCATGATCCATTTTTTTCCGACGAACTGCATTCCACACCCAACACTCATAAGATAGATCATGGGCACCCTGCCGTCTTCTTCCTTCACTCCATCGAACTTCTTTCACAAATCGACTGACCCAAATTATACTACTAGTACGAACGTATTAACTACAGTAGGAACACGAAGATACGAGCAGTAGTAACTGCAAGAAGAACAGTAGTAAGACATAGTACTAGTACTACTGTACGTACTAAAGAGTTCAAATAACGAGAAAGAACATAAACATAGTTTTGCTGGGGCCTCAGCACAACACACCCTTGAAAATAAACTAAGCAACTACTACCTCCGTCCGGATTTACATGCCCCTTAAGCAACACAACCACGTCCGCTTTTACTAGGCCGCTCCTATCGATTGTCGTTCCATTAATTACGAGCCAGCCGCTGCATGTGAGGGAGGCTGGCTGCATGCAAGCATCTGTCCCGGGACCAGTGCTTCTTCCGTTGCATGCATAGAAGCCAGCCAATGCATGCAAAGGCAGCAGGTGCAAGCTCAATTAACAACTACAAGAATCGAGGAATTTGCATGCTCCTGCGCTCTGCCTTGGTCCGGGTGATTTGGTCGGCCGGACCAATAATCCCAGACGGAGGTAGTAGAACCAGCATGAGCGATGGCACTGCCACCTACTCGGAGTTTGAGTCCACGTCCTCGACTTCGTCCTCATCCCTCTTCCTCTTCGCCGATGCTTCTTTGCTTGAACCGGACACTGGGCTCTGCTTCTTCATCCAACCCTTATAGATATTTAAACAAAGGTAGGCATCCATTGCTGCGTACAGGATGTGATCTTCATCTAATTTCTTCGACTCCCATGCATGATGAAACTCGTGATGAGCTTTCTTCAGTTTAGCGTACGAACGATCAATCATGGCTGCTACCAGGGTCAGCATTGAAGGCTGAGAGGAGGACACCAACCCTTCCTTCTGGAGGTCGAAGGGGTCGCCTACAACGAGGCCTATCCGACCCAGGATTTCCTTGTCGTCCCTAAAGTCTACAGTAACGAATTTGACTCGGCCGCCCTTGAGGAACTTCTTAAATTCCTCTCACTCAACATCGGCATGGCATATGTGGTAGACCAAGCATAAGTCATGCACGCAAACCTGGATCACGGCGGGCTTCTTCTTCTCTGCCTCCTTTAGTTTCTTCTCGCTTCACAGGACTGTGGTGTACTCAACATCTAACCCAGCGACCCACTCATCATTTGAGTTTTTGAACATGCGTTTGAAGCGAGCAAGGCATTCTTTCACTGTTGCGGAAGAACGGGTGTAGATGACGTCGAGCTCATCGCCGGTGATGGTTCTAATGTTGTACTAACCGCTGATCATGGAGATTTGGGATGCCATGGATTTGGGAGGAGGGTTAGGATTAGTGGAACTGCCGTAATGTGAAAGGACAGGACGACTGGGAGCGAACTATTGTAAGGTACTATACTAGTAGAAGACAAGGACGAGTAGGGCGTGCGAACTGCGTGGGGTTGCTGGCTTGCACGGTGGATAAACGGCTGCAAGCCCCCAAAGAGTTCTCGAGAACTATGCGGGACCCACTAGATGTCATGTCTACTAGACCCATATCGTAGGCCTGATGGTATAGCTTCTGCCTGTTCGCACGCCATGCCGGCTTATGTGTAACTTCAATTAATTCCATCAACAATCGCGCCTCCCACGACCTTCTCCTCCCTTGCGCGGTTGCGCCCTTTGAGACTTCGACCGGCTATAAATGAGCAATTTTTTTGCCTACTCCGCATGCATGATACTCCCTCTAGTCCTTTTTACTTCCGTCAACCGTTTATACTAAAAATATCAATATCTACAATACTGATTATGATGAGTATAAAGCACCTCTTGGGTGAGTTAGATTTTTTTGGGTTAGTTGAGTTCAAACTAACCCAAACTAACTCTAACACATGGATCCAAACAGGGCCAAGGTTAGCTATTAGAGTACTAGTACCCCCTTCTACTTTAAAGGGCTCGATTCAAAAATTTGACCTACTCTTAGCAAGATAGAGGCGGTGGAATAGTTTTTGTAGTTCTTCACAAAAAAATATGTTTACCAACGCATGCATGAACACTAGTTACTCTAACCCCCCTCTCTTCTTTAATTCTTTGCCACATCAACATGTTTGCTATTCCCGTGTGCATGATACCAGCTAAGATACCACCATTATGGCCAGCCTTAATCATCGCATGCAATAATTTAGTGCACCTTGAAATATGAACATGTGTGGGGCGTGTATGTTTTTAATGACTTGAGACTATACCTAGCTCGGCATGCAAGATGAGACTTATTATGCACCATTCCCCATACCTGCAGGAAGCCCATTCATCTCCAAATCTTTTCCTCTCCATGTGTGGAAACAATATGCCTGCCAGACTCTCCTTCTCCCTCCGGCGGTCCCACCACTCCACCCCATGTGGAAAAAATCTGCATGCATGACTCTCCTCCCCCGCGCACGTCCAATCCGTTGTGACCAGCAATATTTCCACCCCTTCCCTCCCCCGTAATTTACTCCAACAAATATGCCCACGTAGCTGTTACTTAACTGTAGGTGCATTGGGTCACTGACATATGGGCCCAACAGGGGTCTGGCCCACACGTCAGTGATGCAACTGGACCTGCAGTTAAGTCAGTGCAGCTAAGTCCATATCTTACGTAGGTGTGCCATTGCTCGCTATAAATACTGTGCCTCCCACGACATCGCTATCTCGTCCCCCTCACGTTCACGTTCATCGCTATCTCCCCCTCACTCTCACGTCGACCACCATGGCATCATCCCTCCCAAGCCCTAGGCGCCCCTCGCTGCACCGCGCAGACGGTCACGCATTGTCGTTCCGTTCCTCGCCGCCACTAGCCGAGGAGGACGCGTCGGCGTTCCGCTCCTCGCCGCGACGCGACGCGTCGCCGTTCCGTTCCTCTCCGCCACTAGTCGAGGAGGACGCGTCGGCGTTCCGCTCCTCGCTGCGACGCGTCGAGGTGGACGCGTCGGCGTTCCCAATCTCGCCAGCACGCGCGTCGGAGGACACGTCGGCTCCCCGCTACGAGGAGAACGCCGCGCCGCCCGCCGAGCCCCCCAGCCTTGAGGAGCTTTGGAAGAAATGGATGTCGCTTGTGGGAGGCTTTGCCTCCAGCAGAGCGCGCCAAAATAGAGGCGGAGAAGAAGGCCGAGGAAGAGAAGCGCACCACGGAACAAGCTGCCTAGGAGGCCTATGTCGTGTCCGAGAGAGTCAGGTAATTGGCTCTTTGGCAGAAGGCTCGTGCGAGGGCTGTGAGGGTGGCGGAGGACGCCCGTGCCGACGCCCTAAGTCCAGTCTGGCCCAAGCGCCTCATCTACGCTTGGCGGTACATGGACTGGGTGCACGCTTCCAGCGAGGAGGAGTACCTGTTGGCGCTGGATCACCACATCGGTGAGATCGTGCTCGCCCGCCGGCAAGCCGCCAATCAGCACCTCACGAGTTGCGAGGCTGAGGAAGAGGCGTTGTGTCGACGCGCTGGGAAACGGCCGCGCACCAGGGCACTCGTGGCACGCCGCAAGCGCTCCTACGAGCGCCGTGGCTTTTAGGAGGAGTATAATTTTTGTTTCATAAGGCGATCTCATTAGTTTTGGGATGCAAATGATAAATCCCGAACGTTCAGGAATTATTAGCGTCCTTAATTAAGTATGTAAAAGGGAAAGTTTTGAAACCTTGTGTATTCATACGCATTTTGCAAGTACGTGCATATAGCACAAACTTTACTATATACTATCGCACTACACGTCTCTCTCTATATATGCTTGCAGACTGTGCTACTCCCTCCGTCCAGGTCAATAAGTCATGTTTGGTTGTGTACCGTGACCAAGAAGGAGGGAAGACTTATACACCTAGATGGAGGGAGTACTACTATTACTTATGTATGTGCAAATGCACGTTTTAACATTATGATGCGGTTTTTGTAAAAGTAGAAAAACAACACTAGTCAAGCTTGTGAAACGATTCAATGCAAAACAAATGCAAAAATGCTCGTTTGATTGTTTACTTTTAGCTTCCTTCCTTGTGGTTATTTCTCCGTCGTACTTTGTACGGAGTATCTCACTGATTGGAAAGGCATGCAAATTCCCAAACCGCTTTCTACACCCTGTATCAATTTTTTTGCCTAATAAGTTGTGCCGTGCAATTGGAATTCCAACTTGAGTACTACTACTAGTAGGAGTACCAGGGGCCAGTTCTTTTAGGCTTCTAGATTAGTAATCCCATAACTACTACCTCCGTCCTGGTTTATTGGTCCCCATTGTAATCTGTGTCAAATTTTGATCATAAATTTAACTAATGAAATGTTAGTGCATGTCACATGCACTAACATTTTATCAGTTAAATCTTTGGTCAAAATTTAGCATAAATTACAATGGTGAGGAATAAACCAGTACGGAGGTACTATTAGTAGTAGTTTAGAAGCCCAAATAAATGAGTGAGGCGCCTTAATGTTACTCTCCACTGTGACTAGTCTTATGGGAAAAGCTGGGGAAGCCACCAAAAGAACTGGCCCTAGGAGTAGTAGCTAGGGATACTAGGAGTAGTAGCTAGGGATCGAGTGTGCGAGATGAACCGGAGAAAGTAAATGCAGAGAGATGAAATGCAAAAAAGACAGAGGGATGTGATGGTTGCTTGTCCATTTATTTTACCAGGCCACTTATTACTGGGAGTGGCTGGGTTTTGTGATATGACGGCTTTACTGCCGCGCCACGAGCGGGGTGAGACTCCCGTGCAGCGCCGCCCTCTACACTAGTACTACTACATCGGTCGTGGTTTATCCCCCATTGAATTTGACTGACAAAATGTTAGTGCATGTAAACAAAAACAATATCATTTGATTCGTATTTGAACATAGTTTTCAATGATATAATTTTAGGTGACATGCATCATCATTTATTGTACTATATATAATGTTAATTCAATTTTTGGTCATACTAATCTATAGTAAGGTGCCCGTGCGTTGCACGGAAGAGTGAAATGCATTGACCGAGGAGTTGTTTATTTTGACAAAGGATGTGGGGGTCATCTCATGTGTAACGGGTATCGATAGGTATGTTCGGATATTATCTCATCTCTAGAGCTCACAAACATCCGGGTGAAATAGATAAAAAAGTATCTTTTGCAAACAAAAGCGTTCAACCATTCAACCTGCATCCAAAACTTGTGAAGAAATAACCCTTATTGTGCTTTGCAGGAATGATCTTCAAGAATTAGTTTTTGAGTATCCATTTTTATACATGTTGGCTACAGATGACATGGCACTTTCTTATAGTCAATAGTTGGCTATACTATTTAAGTATTAACCATGCCCTTATACACCTAGACGGAGGGATTAAATCAGGATGACTTGGAAGGGGGCAGAGGATATGTAAGAAATGGTTCATCATAGGTCTTTCACCAGTACTGTAGTAAAAATTCATACATGGACGATTCTAGACTAAACTATAAATGGATACACTTTTATTCATGCGCGATACTCCAATAGAGCAAGATCATGCATGGAAGTATCCACGTGCTTAGATAGCGGATTACGTTGAACGAAGACTAATGATCAACATTTAACTTAGTAATGCAGATGTCCAGGTGAACCTCCTTGAAGTCCCCATGCACATTGTTGGGGGTCAAATAATTCCATGTGTCTTCCATGTCCACATCGGCGGGAATGTCCGAGCTCGGCAGAGTCCAAGTCAGCTTGACGTAACTAGTGTCGCCACCCACGTACCTCCGAGGGGTAGTAATAGTGAGCACGCACCCGTACATCGGCCTCGTGTCAGTGTCAGCGTCAGCGGCGTCGCCCCTGACGCACACTACAGAGATGTGGCGGTGGCCTGCGCGGGCCTCGCCAGTGGCCACGATCAAGAGGAAGATGATGCCGTCCTCCTCCGAGACTAGCAGACGGCGCTGATCCTCCAGCGACTCCTACTCCTCTACTACTCTACTCAAGCAAGTTAGGGCATAGTAGCAGGTACTGTAGGGAGTACCAGTACTGTGACCACTCAAGCAAGTTGTCTGACTTTGATATGACCCCACGTTGCTGGTATGTGTCTCGTAAGTCAAGCGGCGTGCTGTAGTCATCATCACCTGTCCAATTCCCGCAGCACATATTCGCTTCACCATCTTTGTCCGCTCTTCCATCCCCGCTAAGGTGCCTCCCCCTCGTCCAATCTTCCATCCCCGCTAAGGCGCCTCCCCCCTCGTCCAAAACCCAAGCACTAACAATGGTAGAACCGAGCAGCGTCCGCCGAAAGAGTGGCTGGAATTTACTCCCCATAGAGGTAATCAAGCTCATTGTTTCGCGTTTGGACAATCTCAGTACCATGCCGCTCGCCGCGTGCTCGTCCGGGCTGTACCGTTTACTCAAAGCCCTCAAGCCAGAGCTTTTTAAGCCAGCTTCTTGCTTGCTGATGCCGCTTGATCTTCAAAAACGGCGTGTCACGCAGCATAACAATCGTGGGGTGGCGAGCATCAACCCCCTTGACTGTGATCCGATCCCCGTCACCCTCAACTACATTAACGGTATGTACTGGGTCGGCATGAACACGTCTTGGATGGTGCTCGTCGACGGTTGCGGCAGCTGGATGCTCATGGAGGTCTACACCCGGCGATTGATCCCCCTTCCTTCGATTAACACTGCACTGCTTTGGCACCACGGCCCAGAATACTCGGAATCTTACAGTAGCCAACATGATACCAAGTTTGATTTGCTCAAGGTTGTAATCTGGCAAGTGCCCACAAGATCTGTGAATTATAAAGACTTCAGGCTAATTGTGTTCTTCAACTGCGGTCTCGCCTATCTGATAGGTCACTGCGGTAAGTGGATAAATCTGCACGTCCATCGCAGGATCATACATCCTCCATGGTTCTTTGATGTCACTGAACACAAGGGCTTCATTTATGCTGTCGACTCCTTCTATGGCTGGACGTATTGCCGGCCTACTCCAGTCATCGCTACAAATGGCTGTTACAACAGTATATTACTTTCCAATGATATCATGATGGCTTGCTTATATTACTGTCAACATTTACTGAAAAAGTATTCATGCTCATAACATGTTGTTCTTAAGATTGACTACATCAAAGAGCCTTTTTTTATTTGACTCCAACTTTTTTATGTCACTTTCCTATGATATCAAGATGGCTTGCTTATATTACTGTCAATATTTACTGAAAAAATATTCATGCTCATAACATGCTGTTCTTAAGATTGACTACATCAAGAGCCCTTTTTTATTTGACTCCAACTTTTTTTGGGTGGGTTATTTGACTCCAACTTGATATGATGTTGTAGGCTGCCTGGTGTCCCTACCCTTGCTAATCCCAGAACCTTTCAAAGAAAAGAGGCATGGCAGTTGCATGTGGTTCCTGGCTCGATCAGACGACGGCGAACGATTGATGATCGTTCGCACGTACTGGACGTGTTGTTTCGCGGAATACAATCGCAATCACTGCAAGGTCTTTGAGCAGGATCCCAACTTCTCTGGGCCTTCAGAAATTCTTGAATGGAGGTTGGTAAGTAGCCTTGGTACATGCTCTCTGTTTGTTGGATTGAATTATCCGATTAAACAGGAGATAACCGACAGCAAGGATCATGATGGCAGCACGGTTTCATTCATCAGGCAAAACCGTGTGTACACAGCGTACTATACGTCTCTGCATGCACCATACCCTGATATGTGCCGCCACGCTTTGCAGCCCAAAGTAGGAGAGAGGGTCGCAAGTATCAGACTTCGACCTGCTGGCTGGAGTTTCCCCCGTCAGGACCCATCTGGTTCAAGCCGCCAGACAATCTCCACAGCTTAATAAATAGTAACGTCTAACTGCGCCAGTTAGTTAGATGAGTACACTTGGTGTAGTAGGATCTTTATTTAGTTTGATGCGTACACTTGTTCTTTTTTTGGTAGCCCTTTTGTAATGATGGCTGATGTTTGGTTTGGAAGAGAGAGCCGCGTCTTCACTCTTCTGTCCTGCTTAGTACTTCTGTTGTACCCCCACCCCTGGTTGTTGTTGCTGCTATTTTCAATGTACAATCAGTAGTATATTTCATCCGTTGATTTAATAAATGTGTTGCTAGAACGAAAAATACAATGTTTTGGGAGTCGTTGCACAATTCGATTCTTTAGTGCCCCGTACCGTACGTAGCGCATACTATTTTTCGTATGGAACACATTTTCCACTTGTTGGTAACATGCAGCCCACTGATGAAGGCCCAATAGAGAAGCCCATAATTAACTAGAAGGGAGGCTCTCACATGAATCCGGCCCAGGTACATGGTCATGGTCCCCTAAACAATAAGTAAATAAATAAATAAAGCTAAATGCTCACGCACCAGTTCTTTAAATTCACGATTTAACAGGAGGATATTATTTCCTATGATAGTGTCGTTGCATTTAGTCGATATTATTCTTCGGCAAAGATAGCGACCAGTCTTCTTCCTTCCAGTATTTTCTTCCTGCAACCAGCAGACCCATGCAAATCGTAGTCAACGTCGTAAATAGATCCGGTCCATTTTTATTTTTCAATAAGAATGTCCAACCCAGCCCAGCACATTGGCAGCAGCACTTTATCCTTCGCCTTGGTGCGCTCGCCGCGGCGCCGCCGTACGGCCCTGTCAACATAGTTTTTTCAAAACGGTCCCCGTCAACATAGTGAATCGGGAGAGGACTGTAGTTGTGAGTATGACAGTACAGACCCACCAGGTCCACTCCCGAACACAAGCAAGCGCCTCTTTTACTACTCAGATGAACCCCTCATTTTTACTCTAATCCACCCTGCTGATATCTGGGACCCACATCATTTTCAACGTATAATCAATTAACGACAGAATTGCACAACTTTTTTTAGTAGTAATTCGGAGGAGCAGGCTATAAACTGGGTTTTGCAGTCTCTGTGGCCCGTCTAATAACATGACCAGTCCAGCAATTTTTTCTTTGGGAAAATAGGTAGCCTAGTATTTCTTTTTGAAGAATACCCAAGCTAGGCCTATTTGTTTTCTCCGACTTACTGGGCTGCAAATCTTTCAAGACGAGGAGGATGCATTCCGGCCTGGCCAAAGAATATGGTCAGTGTCTGTTAAAAGTAATATCAAAATTGGTTGAAAATTCCAAAAAATTTATAGCAAATGGGATATTAGTTTCTTTTTTGTTTTTTTCTTCACTGATATCTTATACGCATTTCATTGGATTTAACATGACATAGTACTAATTTATTTTTAAATTTGTTTTAGTATGGCTACTAATTTTTGGATTAAGAATATTTTGTTCCCCAGCAAAAATTTACAAATTTTCAAAATTTCCCACATAGTTAGTTAATTTTTTAACCCTGGTACTAACCAGAAAATGGGCAGAATTCTAAAAATGGAAAACGGGCTGCAATAAATTCCATATGAATTAGAAAATGAGAAAAAATATAAAAATAATTAAAAATGGGTTGTACAGGCCACAGATTTCGAGGCTAACTTGTTTACGCAAGGCTTTGTCAGTCAACACACGATTCTAGCAACAGTGAATGTTGGATGTCCATCCAACGGTCGACATACTTCTTCAATCTCTGATCTTCCTGCTCCAGCCGCCTAAACTAGCGCCGACGGGACTGCCTGCTCCCTCCTCTTGTGGCCCGCTGTGATGCCGCGCAGGCTTCCGCGACCCACCCTACTCCCTGCGCTGGCCTGGCCGCACGCAATCAACTGCCTCCTTATTACGCGAAAAAATGATTCCTCCCACTGACATCTGGGGCGCACCAGTTGGGAGGCTGACCGGTGGGCCTACTAAGTTGACGCGTATGCAGGGCTTGTCAACTTAGTCAACAAACGAGTCTAGCAGCAGTAACCGTTGGATTTGAATCGAACGGTCCTACTGCTTCTTCAATCCCTGCTCTTCTTGCACCAGCCGCCCAAACCAGCGCCGGCGTGAGCGCCTGCTCCTGCCTCCAGTGGCCGGCTGTGCTGCCGTTGAGGCCTCATCTTCCCCTACTACTCCCATCGCTAGCCAGGCCCTTCGGTGACGGCAGCCTCACACCGCAGACGAACTAGTGAACCCTCGTAGTCCTCTCCGTGTGGGCATCCACTGCCGCGTCTTCCCTGGCTCCGCGTCGTCCCCTTCCTAGGCCTCGCCGTCGTCCACAGCCTTGGTGCTCCTGGTGCGGCGTGGTCAATGTGGTCAATGACCGACTTCCATCGGAAGAGTACTTTACGTGGAGAGGCTGACAGCTAGGTCCACGGCCACAGCCTAGTTTTTTGTGATTTGCCAAGTAAGTCGCTTTGTCAGGCCTGTTGGACTACAAATCTTTCAAGACGATGAGAGCTTTCATTCGGCTGGCCGAGAAAATGGCCTATCAGTAATGAGAAATGGGCTGTACACATCAAACCGGCAATTAGTTTCAAATTTCTTTTTTTCATTTCGAGATTTTGAATTGCATTGATTTTTATGCGTGGACAATTTGTTGGATTTTATATTGATATATATATTTATTTTTAAAATCAGTTTGAACGTGACTCGAAATTTCGGGATTAAAAACAGTTCGGACCGCACCGAAATATGCAAAATTTCGTATAATTTTTTAACCGTGGCCACAATATGGGCTGTAATGCTAACAAAAAGAATATGGGCTCCAAAAAAACCCTTAAGAATGAGCAAATGGGCTGGAAATTATTAGAAATAATTGCAGATGGGCTATATGATGTTTTCCACATATTTGAGGCTTTCCTAAAAAAAGGTTGACGCACAAGCAGTGACTATTGGATGTCCATCCAAAGGCCGTCGTGCTTCTTCAATCTCTGATCTTCCTGCTCCAGTCGCTCAAACAAGCGCCGGCGGGACTGCCTGCTCTCTCCTCCCCGCGGCCGGTTGTGCTGCCGCGCAGGCCTCACCACCCCACCGTACTCCCATCACTGGCCTAGCCATCCCTCTACTCACCCAAACCTGCTGTTATTCTCCGGCGACGACAGACGAACCAGTAAGCCCTCGTACAGTTGTACTCCCCTCCGCGTGGGAAACAACTGCCGAGTCTTCCTTGGCTCCGTGTAATTCCTTTCCTAGGCCTCGCCGTCGTCCACCGCCCTGGTGCTCTCGGCGCGGCCTGGTCAACGTGGTCGACGACCGACATGCATCTTAAGTGGACTGTACATGGAGAGGCTGACAGCTGGGTCATGGCCGCACGCAAGTAAATGCCTCCTTATTACGCGCAAAATAATGATTCCTCCACCTGACATCTGGGACCCACCGAAAGGGCCTCTGTATTTCACGAAAAAACGTTACCGCCGCTGACAGCTCGGACCCACCAGCTATATCTTCGCACGCAAGGAAGTACCTCCTTATTATGCACAAAAAAATACTCCCCTACTAGCTGGGACCCAGTATAGTGGGAGGCTAACTTGTGGGCCTACAAAGTTGACGGGGACGGAGGGCTTTGTCAACTTAGTCAATATGCACGGTTTTAGCTCCAGTGACCGTACGATGTCCATCCAACAGCCGTAGTGCTTCTTCAACGTCTGGTCTTCTTGCTCCAGCCGCCCAAAGCAGCGCCGGTCATGCCGCATGCTCCTGCCTCCCGTGGCCGGCTGTGCTGCCGCGGAGGCCTCACCGCCCCCTACTATTCCCACCACTGGCCAGGCTATCCCTCTACTCACCCACACCCCTGTTATTCTGCGGCGACGGCAGCCTCACAACGCAGCGAGCTCGTGAACCCTCATACTCTACGCGTGGGCATCCACTTCCGCGTCTTCCCCGGCTCCGCATCGTGCCCTTCCAAGGCCTCGCCGTCGTCCACCGCCCTGGTGCTCTCGGCGCGGCGTGGTCAACGTGGTCAAGGAACGGCTTCCATCGGACGTGGACTATACGTGGAGAGGCTGACTGCTGGGTCCACGGCCGCAGCAAGGAAGTGCCTCCTTATTACGCACAAAATAATTATTCCTCCACCTAACAACGGGGACCCACCGGACGTGCCACCGCATTTCGTGAAAAAACGTTTCCCTCTAACTGCTGGGACCCACCAGCTACATCTTCGCATGCAAGGAAGTCCGTCCGGGCAAAAAAAAAACGATTCGCCCCCCTGACTGCTGGGACCCACCAGCTACATATTCACACGCAAGGAAGTACCTGACAGTCGGGACCCACCTGGTCAAAGCATACGTAGCGTTGTCATTCTGGTCGCAAACGTGTATGTACATACTGGTCGATGTAGGGGCGCACACGTGTCGTAGTAGAGGCACACACGTAGAATGTACACGTACGTACAGCGGCCAGGGTGCAAGAAAGTAAATATGACCACATACGTACATACGGGCGGGGTCTCGAACGCCTACTCGCACGTACGTACGGCCAGGGCTCGTGTACATAGCTGGGTCGAAACGGAGAAACAGTGTCGTCGTCGTGTTCATGGGGAGCCAACATGTTGGGTTGGAACAGAATGCGTCGTCCTGTTCATCGGGAGGGCTTGGACGGAACAGCCGATGGAAACGAGGCCTGGTGTACTGCAGAACAGAGGAAACGGCCTTGTGTTCGACCAGCCATGTTTGAAACGGCATCCTGTTCATCGGGAGGGGTCTGGCGTACCGCAAAACGGAGAAAATGGACCTCCTACGGTCGAAATGGGGGTCCTGTTGATCGGGGGGGTGTGGCGTACCGCAAAACGGAGGAAACAGACTTGTGTTGGAGCGCTACGGTCGTAACGAGGGTCCTGTTCATCGGGAGGGGTGTGGCGTACCGCAAAACGGGACTCCATGGGATACTGTTCATCTCCACCATCGACCCCCTCCAGCCTCCACGGGCTACTGTTCATGCACCGTCGACCTCCTCCAGCCTCCACCTGCGACTGTTCATCCAGCCTCCACCGCGCGCTACTCCATCGGCTACTGTTCAACCAGCCCTCTCCATGGGCTCCTGTTCAACCACCCCTTCACGGGCTACTGTTCATCCAGCCCTCCACCCTCTACTGTTCATCCTACCCTCCACGGGGTGGTCCTGTTCATCCATCCCCAACCGGCTCGATCGATCGGGGTCCTGTTCATCCAGAGGCAACACCACGGGGTCCTGTTCATCCTCCCCCACCAGGAACTGTTCATCCAAACCCCCCAACAACGCTCACTGTTCATCCAGAGGCAGCATCGATCGGCTTCAGTTAGCAGCAGTAGCGAAGGAATCGCTCGATCGGGTTCAATTAACAGCCATCGATCAATCGCTCCGGTTCAGTAACGCGTAGCCTACAGTGCAATCGCTTGGGTTCAGTTAGAGCCCAACGCCTCGCTCGGGTTCAGTTAGAGCCCAACGCCTCGCACCCACGCGCGTGCGTGTACGAGGGAAACGCGCATCGCTTGGCCCCGACCACCCACCGTAACCGGGAACACCCTAATATTTTCCTCGCCCTCGCTTCTATCACGGTTTTTTCTGTCATGGACGGCCCAAAGAATGTCATGCAGCTGCGTCTCCGGTCTGCCCAGGACGAAAAGCTCATTTTCTATCATGATTTTTTGTCATAGAAGTAGGACCCCACCACATCTATGATGATATCGTGTTTTGTCACAATTATTGTCATAGCAGTGTCATAAGTATGACAAAAAAATTCGTTTGGCCCAAAATGTCAGGGATGTGTCTTTTTTTGTAGTGTATATTGCCACTTGTGATATGAACCATTATTATGCAGTCCGTCGCTTTTATTTCTTCCACATCACAAGATCGTATAAAGCTTATTTTCTCCACACTAATAAGTCATACATATTTAGAGGACAATTCTTATTGCTTGCAACGATGACAACTTACTTGATGGATCTTACTCAATCCATAGGTAGATATGATGGACTCTCATGGCAAAACTAGGTTTAGGGATATTTGGAAGCACAAGTAGTATCTCTACTTGGTGCAAAGAAATTGGCTAGCAAGAGAGGGAAAGGCAAGCTCAACATGTTGGATGATCCATGATAACATAATTTATCTCAGATGTAAGAAAACATAACCCATTACGTTGTCTTCCTTGTCCAACGTCAACTCTTTAGCATATCATACTTTAATGAGTGCTCACAATATAAAAAATTGTCCAAGATAGTATATTTATATGTGAAAACCTCTCTTTCTTTATTACTTCCTATTAATTGCAATGATGACCAAAACTATGTTTGTCAACTCTCAACAATTTTTATTCATCATACTCTTTATATGTGAGTTCATTACTCTCCATAAGATCCATATGATCTCTTTATTTCTTTTTATGTATACTCTTTTATTTTATTCCCTCAAGATCATAGCAAAATAATCAAGCCCTTGACTCAACACTAATCTTTATTATATATAGCTCACGGACTCGATTACATAGGAAGATCATAAAGCAAAACTCACAACTAGATCATACTAAAACTTTATTCTACTAGATCAAGATATTATCAAAAGGATCGAACTAAGAAAAACGGTAAAGATAAAAGTGATGGTGATACGATACTGGGGCACTCCCCCAAGCTTGGCAGTTGCCAAGGGGAGTGCCCATACCCATGTGATTATATCTCTTTTGCCGGTGAAGGAGATGGAGTTGTTGATGATGTAGGATTGTCGCCCCTCTTACAAGGTATAGGCTCACCATCATAGATGGATGATCGAGTCTCTGGGATCCTTAAATCTGCAGCCAAACTCATCCTCTTGAATCTATATTCATACTCACAATTTTGATTTTGCAGGTCATATATCTGGGCTTGGAGGTGCTCGATTTTCTCATGAAGCTTGAAGATGACCTCCCCAATGTCCTTGGCGTCCAGCTTGTGGTTGTTGGTGAACTCCGTGATCATTATGTGATTGGAGTCGAGTCCATGCTCCACCATCTCCTGACACTTGAAAACTTGTTGCTCCATTGCCTCGAGCCTTGTCTCCATGCTTCCGGTCCTCCTTGGTCCCTCAACATCGCGGATGTACATCAACCCCTCACGCATCTCAATAGTTTGAGGATGTTGCAGCACTTCAGTGAGGTAGGGGTTGATGACCTTCTCGAAGAACTTGTCCTTGGGGGCACTTGGAGACGTCATGGTGATCCAGATCTGTCAGAAAAACAGCTCGAAACAAGAACAGAGGATATTTGCGTGGTACGGTGTTCAAAACCTTCGGGAGATTATATAATGAATTTTTACCAACCATAAGAAGTATCGTGCAAGAAAATGGAGTCTGGAGAGCACACGAGGTGCCCACGAGGCAGGGGGCGTGCCCAGGGGGTAGGGCGCGCCCTCCACCCTCATGGACGCCTCGTGTCCTTCCCGGACTACTTCTTATTTTCCTATTTTCTTAAATATTCCAAAACAGAGAAAAATTGCCATTAGAACTGTTTTGGAGTTGCTTTACTTACCGTACCACATACCCATTCCTTTTGGGAGTCTGAAACGTTCTGGAAAGTGTCTCTTATGTATTCCTCTGGGGTTACAGTTTCAATAATATTAGTTTCAACATTTATGGGATTACCTGAGATATAATGTTTGATATTTTGACCGTTCACCACCTTCGGATTTGTGCCTTCGAAGTTGTTCATTTTTATGGCACCGGAATGATAAACCTCCTAGATGATGTAAGGACCTTCCCATTTAGAGAGGAGTTTGCCTGTAAAAAATCTTAAATGAGAGTTGTATAACAATACATAATCACCTACATTAAACTCACGATTTTGCATCTTTTTTTCATGCCATCTATTAACTTTTTCTTTAAACAGTTTGGCATTCTCATAGGCTTGGGTTCTCCATTCATCAAGTGAGCTAATGTCAAAAAGCCTCTTCTCACCAGCAAGTTTGAAATCATAATTGAGCTCTTTAATAGACCAATATGCCTTATGTTCTAATTCAAGAGGCAAGTGACATGCTTTTCCATAAACCATTTTATACGGAGACATACCCATAGGATTTTTATATGCAGTTCTATAAGCCCATAATGCATCATCAAGTTTCTTGGACCAATTCATTCTAGATCTATTAACAGTCTTTTGCAAAATTAATTTGAGCTCTCTGTTACTCAATTCTACTTGACCACTAGACTGCAGGTGATAAGGAGATGCAATTCTATGATTAATATCATACTTAGCAAGCATTTTACGAAAGGCACCATGAATAAAATGTGAACCACCATCAGTCATTAAATATCTAGGGACTCCAAACCTCGAAAAAATAACTTCTTTAAGCATCTTAATAGAGGTGTTATGATCAACACTACTAGTTGGAATAGCTTCTACCCACTTAGTAACGTAATCAACAGCAACTAAAATATGTGTATACCCATTAGAGGAAGGAAAATGTCCCATATAATCAAAGCCCCAAACATCAAATGGTCCAATAACAAGTGAATAATCCATAGGCATTTCTTGACATCTACTAATATTACCAATTCTTTGACATTCATCATAAGATAAGACAAACTTATGAGCATCCTTGAAGAGAGTAGGCCAATAAAAACCGGATTGCAATACCTTATGTGCAGTACTATCTCCAGCATGGTGTCCTCCATAAGCTTCGGAGTGACACTTACGTAGGATATGTTCCTGTTCATGCTCAGGTATACAACGTCTGATAACACCATCTACTCCTTCATTATAAAGGTGTGGGTCATCCCGGAAGTAATGTCTTAAATTATAGAAAAACTTTTTCTTTTGCTGGTATGTGAAACTTGGTGATATAAACTTAGCAACAATATAATTAGCATAATCAGCATACCATGGAGCAGTGCGAGAAGCATTTATGACAGCTAATTGTTCATCAGGAAAGCTATCATCAATAGGTAGTGGGTCATCAAGAACATTCTCTAACCTAGACAAGTTGTCTGCAACGGGATTCGTAGCTCCCTTTCTATCAATAATTTGCAAATCAAATTCATGTAGCAAGAGAACCCATCTAATAAGTCTAGGTTTAGCATCTTTCTTCTCCATAAGATATTTAATAGCATCATGATCAGTGTGAATAGTTACTTTAGAATCAACAATATAAGGTCTGAACTTCTCACAAGCAAATACAACTGCTAAGAATTCCTTTTCAGTAGTAGCATAATTTCTCTGGGAACTGTCTAGAGTTTTACTAGCATATTGAATAACATTTAATTTCTTATCAACCCTTTGTCCCAGAACAGCACCTACAACATAATCACTAGCATCACACATGATTTCAAAGGGTAAATCCAATTAGGTGGCT
Organism: Triticum urartu; assembly: GCF_003073215.2. Taxonomy (NCBI): domain Eukaryota; kingdom Viridiplantae; phylum Streptophyta; class Magnoliopsida; order Poales; family Poaceae; genus Triticum; species Triticum urartu. Next base: position 441,842,149 of record NC_053026.1, read on the forward strand.
GAACAATAGGTGCAGAAATCAAGGCTTTCTTAAGTATTTCAAATGCTTCTACACAATCATCATCAAAGACAAAAGGAATATCTTTTTGTAATAGGTTAGTTAGAGGCCGGGAATTTTTTGAGAAGTCCTTAATGAACCTCCTATAAAAACTGGCATGACGAAGGAAACTTCTTATACCTTTGATGTCCTTGGGACACGACATCTTTTCAATAGCATCAACTTTAGCTTTGTCAACTTCAACACCTCTTACATAAATTTTATGCCCCAAGACAATACCTTCATTAACCATAAAGTGGCACTTCTCCCAATTCAAGACAAGGTTAGTTTCTTCACATCTCTGCAGAACTCGATCAAGGTTGCTCAAGCAATCATCAAAAGAGGATCCATAAACAGAGAAATCATCCATGAAAACTTCACAAATCTTTTCACAGAAGTCAGAGAATATAGCCATCATGCATCTTTGAAAGGTATCGGGTGCATTACATAAACCAAAAGGCATACTCTATAAGCAAAGGTACCGAAAGGGCAAGTAAAAGTAGTCTTTTCTTGATCATCAGCTGACACAGGTATTTGAGAGAAACCAGAGTAACCATCTAGAAAGCAGAAATGTGTATGTTTGGATAATTTTCTAGCATTTGATCAATGAAAGTCAAAGGGTAATGATCTTTTTTAGTAGCTTTATTTAATTTGCAGAAATCAATCACCATCCTATAACCTGTAATAATTCTTTGCGGAATCAATTCATCTTTATCATTAGGAACGGCAGTAATACCTCCCTTCTTAGGGACACAATGGATAGGACTTACCCACTGACTATCAGCAAGGGGATAAATTATACCTGCTTCAAGGAGCTTTAATATTTCCTTTCTTACACTTCTTTCATCTTAGGATTTAGCCGTCGTTGGTGATCAATAACTGGTTTGGCGTCTTTCTCCAAATTTATTTTGTGTTGACATAGAGTGGGACTAATGCCCTTAAGATCATCAAGAATATATCCAATAGTAGCACAGTGCCTCTTCAGAGTTTTCAATAATTTCTGTTCTTCATGCTCTAAAAGGTTAGCACTAATAATAACAGGATATATCTTCTTTTCATCAAGATAAGCATATTTAAGAGTATCAGGCAATGGTTTAAGCTCAAACATGGGATCACCCTTGGGTGGAGGAGGATTCCCTAGGATTTCAACAGGCAAGTTGTGTTTCAGAATAGGTCCCTGTTTAAAGAATACTTCATCTATTTCCCTTGTTTCATTCATAAACATATCATTTTCATGGTCTAGAAAATAGGTCCCTGTTTAAAGGATCAGTAGGAGGCACGACAATAAAAGCAAGACCAATAATTTCATCTTTAATAGGAAATTCTTTATCATGGGGTTGTCTACAAAATTTAGCAAAATTAAACTCATGAGACATATCCCCTAAACCAACAGAAACAATATCCTTATTGCAGTCTATCTTAGCATTAACAATATTCAAGAAGGGTCTACCAAATATAATGGGAAAAAGCTATCTTGTGGGGAACCAAGAACAAGAAAATCAGCAGGGTATTTAACTTTCCCACACGAGAATTCAACATCTCTAACAATCCCAACTGGTGAAATAGTATCTCTATTGGCAAGCTTAATTGTAACATCAATCTCTTCTATCTCAGCAGGTGCAATATCATGCATAATTTCTTGGTATAAGGAATGAGGTATTGCACTTGCACTAGCACCCATATCACATAAGCTATGATAGCAATGATCTCCTATTTTAACGGAAATAACAGGCATGCCTACAATAGGTCTATGTTTATTTTTAGCATCAGGTCTAGCAATTCTAGCAGCTTCATTGCAGAAGTAAATAACATGCCCATCAATATTATCGGCCAAGAGATCTTTAACCATAGCAATTTTAGGTTCAACTTTAATTTGCTTAGGGGGTTTGTGTGTCCTAATATTACTTTTGTTGACTACAGTTGAAACTTTATCATGATCCTTTATTCTAATAGGGAAAGGTGGCTTCTCAATATAAGTGATAGTATTTTCTTCAACTTTGATAGGAGAAACTACTTTTACTTAAATGGGAGGATCATATTTAAACCACTTCTCCTTAGGGAGATCAACATGAGTAGCAAAGGATTCACAGAAAGAAGCTACTATCTCAGAGTCAAGTCCATATTTAGTGCTAAATTCACGGAAAACATCGGTGTCCATAAAAGATTTAACACAATCAAACTTAGGTGTTATACCTGACTCCTTACCTTCGTCGAGGTCCCAATCTTCAGAGTTGCATTTAATTCTTTCCAATAAATCCCATTTTAATTCAATAGTCTTCATCATAAAAGATTTAGTACAAGAAGTATCGAGCATGGACCGATTACTGAGAGAAAGCCGAGCATAATTTTTTTGAATAATCATTTCTCTTGAGAGCTCATGATTGGGGCATGAATATAACATTGACTTAAGCCTCCCCCAAGCTTGAGCGATGCTTTCTCCTTCGCGAGGCCAAAAATTATATATATATATATATAATTACGATCACGGTGAACAAGATGCATAGGATAAAACTTCTGATGAAATTCCAATTTCAATCGTTTGTAGTTCCATGATCTCATATCATCACATAGCCTATACCATGACAATGCCTGTCCCTTCAAAGATAAAAGGAAGAAGTTCTTCTTGATAACATCATGGGGCATACCTGCAAGCTTAAATAATCCACAAACTTCATCCACATAGATTAAGTGTAAATCAGGATGCAATGTTCCATCTTCTGCAAAAGGATTAGCTAGAAATTTCTCTATCATACTGACACGTCCATTTTGCATCATGCTTTTATATCGATATTTATTGCATTATGGACTGTTATTTCACTTTATGTCACAATACTTATGGCTATTCTCTCTTATTTTACAAGGTTTACATAAGGAGGGAGAATGCCGACAGCTGGAATTCTGGGCTGGAAAAGGAGCAAATATTAGAGACCTATTCTGCGCAACTCCAAAAGTCCTGAAACTCCACGGAACCTCTTAAAATAAATAAAGAAAAATCCTCGCCCAAGATGAAGGCCAGGGGGCCCACACCCTGCTCACGAGGGTGGGGGGCACGCCCCCCTACCTTGTGGGCCCCCTGGTGGGTCTCCGACGTCCATCTTCTGCTATATGAAGTCTTTCGATGAGAAAAAAAATCAGGAGGAACCCTTCGGGATGAGACTCCGCCGCTACGAGGCGGAACCTTGGCGGAACCAATCTAGAGCTTCGGCAGAGCTGTTCTGCCGGGGATACTTCCCTCCGGGAGGGGGAAATCATCACCATCGTCATCACCAACGCTCCTCTCATCAGGAGAGGGCAATCTCCATCAACATCTTCACCAGCACCATCTCATCTCCAAACCCTAGTTCATATCTTGTATCCAATTCTTGTCTCAAAGTCCGGGATTGGTGCTAGTAGGTTGCTAGTAGTGTTGATTACTCCTTGTAGTTGATGCTAGTTGGTTTATTTGGTGGAAGATCATATGTTTAGATCCTATATGCATATTATTACCCCTCTGATTATGAACATGAATATGCTTTGTGAGTAATTACGTTTGTTCCTGAGGACAAGGGAGAAGTCTTGCTATTAGTAGTCATGTGAATTTGGTATTCGTTTGATATTTTGATAAGATGTATGTTGTCTAGCCTCTAGTGGTGTTATGTGAACGTCGACTACATAAAACTTCACCATTATTTAGGCCTAGAGGAAGGAATTGGGAAGTAATAAGTAGATTATGGGTTGCTAGAGTGACAGAAGCTTAAACCCTAGTTTATGCGTTGCTTCGTAAGGGGCTGATTTGGATCCACATGTTTCATGCTATGGTTAGGTTTACCTTAATACTTTTGTTGTAGTTGCGGATGCTTGCAATAGAGGTTAATCATAAGTGGGATGCTTGTTCAAGTAAGAACAGCACCCAAGCACCGGTCCACCCACATATCAAATTATCAAAGTATCGAACGCGAATCATATGAACATGATGAAAACTAGCTTGATGATATTCCCATGTGTCCTCGGGAGCGCTTTTCCTATTATAAGAGTTTGTTCCGGCTTGTCCTTTGCTACAAAAAGGAATTGGCCACCTTGCTGCACTTTATTTACTTTTGTTACTTGTTGCTCGTTACAATTTATCTTATCACAAAACTATCTGTTACCACTTATTTCAGTACTTGCAGAGAATACCTTGCTGAAAACCGCTTATCATTTCCTTCTGCTCCTCGTTGGGTTCGACACTCTTACTTATCGAAAGGACTACGATAGATCCCCTATACTTGTGGGTCATCAAGACTCTTTTCTGGCGCCGTTGCCGGGGAGTGTAGCGCCTTTGGTAGGTGGAATTTGGTAAGGAAAAATTTATATAGTGTGCTGAAATTTACTGTTAGTTGTTACTATGGAAAGTAATTCTCTGAGGGGCTTGTTTGGGGTATCTTCACCCCGTCTAGTAGAGCAAAGAGTTGCTCCTCAACCTACTGAACCTATTGAAAATGAAACTCCTTTTGAATATCCTTCGAGTATGATGGAAAAACTGCTAGCTAACCCTTTTACAGGAGATGGAACAAAGCATCCTGATGAGCACTTAATATATGTGAATGAAGTTTGTGGATTATTTAAGCTTGCAGGTATACCCGATGATGTTGCTAAGAAGAAGGTCTTCCCTTTATCTTTGAAGGGAGACGCATTGATATGGTATAGGCTATGTGATGATATGAGATCATGGAACTATAAAAGATTGAAATTGGAATTTCATCAAAAGTATTACCCTATGCATCTTGTTCATCGTGGTCGCAATTATATATATAATTTATGGCCTCGCGAAGGAGAACGCATCGCTCAAGCTTGGGGGAGGCTTAAATCAATGTTATATTCATGCCCCAATCATGAGCTCTCGAGAGAAATAATTATGCAAAGTTTTTATGCTCGGCTTTCTCATAATAATCAAACCATGCTTGATAATTCTTGTGCTGGCTCTTTTATGATGAAGACTATTGAATTTAGATGGAATTTATTGGATAGAATTAAACGTAACTCTGAAGATTGGGACCTCGACGAACGTAAGGATTCAGGTATGACACCTAAGTTTGATTGTGTTAAATCTTTTATGGATACCGATATTTTCCATAAGTTTAGCACTAAATATGGACTTGACTCTGAGATAGTAGCTTCTTTCTGTGAATCTGTTGCTACTTATGTTGATCTCCCTAAGGAGAAGTGGTTTAAATATCATCCTCCCATAGAAGTAAAAGTATCTGCACCTATTAAAGTTGAAGAAAAGACTGTCACTTATAATGATCCTATTGTTCCTACTTCTTATATTGAGAAACCACCTTTCTCTGTTAGAATAAAGGATCATGCTAAATCTTCAACTGTTGTTCGTAAAACCAATATTAGAACTTATACACCTCCTGAGCAAGTTAAAGTAGAACCTAATATTACTATTGTTAAAGATCTCTTGTCTGATAATATTGATGGGCATGTTATTCAGTTCGAAGGTGAAACTGCTAGAATTGCTAAACCTTGTGCTAAAGATAAACATAGACCTGTGGTAGGCGTGCCTGTTATTTCTGTTAAAATAGGAGATCATTGTTATCATGGCTTATGTGATATGGGTGCGAGTGCTAGTGTTATACCGCATACTTTATACAAAGAAATTAAGAATGAAATTGCACCTGCTGAGTTAGAAGGTATTGATGTCACAATTAAACTTGCTAATAGAGATACTATTTCACCAATTGGAATTGTTAGAGATGTTGAAGTCTTGTGTGGGAAAACTAAACATCCTGCTGATTTTCTTGTTCTTACTTCTCCGCAAGATAGCTTTTGTCCCATTATATTTGGTAGACCCTTCTTGAACACTGTTAATGCTAGGATAGATTGCGAAAAGAATGTTGTTACTATTGGCTTGAATGATATGGTTCATGAGTTTAATTTCTCTACATTTAGTAAACAACATTGTGAGGAAGAATTACCTAGCAAGGATGAAATTATTGGTCTTGCTTCTATTGTCGTACCTCCTAGTGATCCTTTAGAACATTATTTGCTAGACCATGAAAATGATATGTTCATGAATAAAAGAAGGGAAATAGATGAAGTATTCTTTAAACAGGAACCTATTCTACAACAGAACTTGCCTGTTGAAAATTTAGGGGATCCTCCTCCACCCAAGGGTGATCCCATGTTTGAGCTTAAACCTTTGCCTGATAATCTTAAATATGCTTATCTTGATGAAAAGAAGATATATCCTGTTATTATTAGTGCTAACCTTTCAGAGCATGAAGAAGAAAGATCATTGAAAACTCTGAAGAAGCATCGTGCTACTATTGGATATACTCTTGATGATCTTAAGGGCATTAGTCCCACTCTATGTCAACATAAAATAAATTTGGAAGCAGATGCTAAACCAGTTCGTGATCCTCAACGACGTCTGAATCCTAAAATGAAATAAGTGGTAAGAAAAGAAATACTCAAGCTTCTAGAGGTAGGTATAATTTATCCCGTTGCTGATAGTCAGTGGGTAAGTCCTGTCCATTGTGTCCCTCAGAAGGGAGGTATTACTGTTGTCCCTAATGATAAAGATGAATTGATTCCACAAAGAATTATCACAGGTTATAGGATGGTAATTGATTTCCGCAAATTAAATAAAGCTACTAAGAAAGATCATTACCCCTTACCTTTTATTAATCAAATGCTAGACAGATTATGCAAACATACACACTATTGCTTTCTAGATGGTTATTTTGGTTTCTCTCAAATACCTATGTCGGCTAGAGATCAATCAAAGACTACTTTTACATTCCCTTTTGGTACTTTTTCTTATAGATGTATGCCTTTTGGTTTATGTAATGCACCTGCTACCTTTCAAAGATGCATGATGGCTACATTCTCTGACTTTTGTGAAAAAATTTGTTAGGTTTTCATGGACGATTTTTCCGTCTATGGTTCCTCTTTTGATGATTGCTTGAGTAGTCTTGATCGAGTTTTGCAGAGATGTGAAGAAACTAATCTTGTTTTGAATTGGGAAAAGTGGCACTTTATGGTTAATGAAGGTATTGTCTTGGGGCATAAAGTTTCTGAAAGAGGTATTGAAGTTGATAAAGCCAAGGTCGATGCTATTGAAAAGATGCCATGTCCCAAGGACATAAAAGGTATAAGAAGTTTCCTTGGTCACGCCAGATTTTACAGGAGGTTCATTAAGGACTTCTCAAAAATTTCTCGGCCTCTGACTAATTTATTGCAAAAATATATACCATTTGTCTTTGATGATGATTGTGTAGAAGCATTTGAAATACTTAAGAAAGCATTAGTCTCTGCACCTGTTGTTCAACCACCTGATTGGAATTTACCCTTTGAAATTATGTGTGATGCTAGTGATTATGCTGTAGGTGCTGTTCTAGGGCAAAGAGTTGATAAGAAATTAAATGTTATTCATTATGCTAGTAAGACTCTAGACAATGCTCAAAGAAATTATGCTACTACTAAAAAAGAGCTTTTAGCAGTTGTATTTGCTTGTGATAAGTTCAGACCTTATATTGTTGATTCTAAAGTAACTATTCAAACTGATCATGCTGCTATTAAATACCTTATGGAAAAGAAAGATGCTAAACCTAGACTTATTAGATGGGTTCTCTTGCTACAAGAATTTGATTTGCATATTGTTGATAGAAAGGGAGCTGAGAACCCCATTGCAGACAACTTGTCTAGGTTAGAGAATGTTCTTGATGACCCAATACCTATTAATGATAGCTTTCATGATGAACAATTAAATGTTATAAGTACTTCTCGTAGTACTCCATGGTATGCTGATTATGCTAATTATATTATTGCTAAGTTTATACCACCTAGCTTCACATACCAGCAAAAGAAAAAGGTTTTCTATGACTTGAGACATTACTTTTGGGATGACCCACATATTTATAAAGAAGGAGTAGATGGTGTTATTAGACGTTGTGTACTTGAGCATGAACATGAACAGATCCTACGCAAGTGTCATTCCGAGGCTTATGGAGGACACCACACTGGAGATAGAACTGCACATAAGGTTATTGCAATCTGGTTTTTATTGGCCTACTCTCTTCAAGGATGCCCGTAAGTTTGTCTTGTCTTGTGATGAATGTCAAAGAATTGGTAATATTAGTAGACGCCAAGAAATGCCTATGAATTATTCTCTTGTTATTGAACCATTTGATGTTTGGGGCTTTGATTATGGGACCTTTTCCTGCCTCTAATGGATATACACATATTTTAGTTGCTGTTGATTACGTTACTAAGTGGGTAGAAGCTATTCCAACTAGTAGTGCTGATCATAACACCTTCTATTAAAATGCTTAAAGAAGTTATTTTTCCGAGGTTTGGAGTCCCTAAATATTTAATGACTGATGGTGGTTCACATTTTATTCATGGTGCTTTCCGTAAAATGCTTGCTATATGATGTTAATCATAGAATTGCATCTCCTTATCACCCACAGTCTAGTGGTCAAGTAGAGATTGAGCAATAGAGAGCTCAAATTAATTTTGCAAAAGAGTTAATAGGTCTAGAAAGAATTGGTCCCTAAGAAACTTGATGATGCATTATGGGCTTATAGAACTGCATATAAAAATCCTATGGGTATGTCTCCGTATAAAATGGTTTATGGAAAAGCATATGTCACTTACCTCTCGAACTAGAACATAAGGCATATTGGGCTATTAAAGAGCTCAACTATGTTTTCAAACTTGCCGGTGAAAAGAGGTTATTTGATATTAGCTCACTTGATGAATGGAGAACCCAAGCTTAAAATGCCAAGTTGTTTAAAGAAAAAGTTAAAAGATGGCATGACAAAAGGATACAAAAGCGTGAGTTTAATGTAGGTGATTATGTATTCCTATACAACTCTTGTTTAAGATTTTTTGCAGGAAAACTCCTCTCTAAATGGGAAGGCCCCTATGTTATCGAAGAGGTCTATCGTTCCGGTGCCATAAAAATCAACATCTTCGAGGGCAAAAATCCAAAGGTGGTAAACGGTTAAAGAATCAAACATTATATCTCAGGTAATCCCATAAATGTTGAAACCAATATTATTGAAACTGTAACCCCGGAGGAATACATAAGGGTCACTTTCCGGAACGTTTCAGACTCCGAAAAGGAATAGGTATGTGGTACGGTAAGGAAACCGACTCCAAAACAACTTTTAAGGGAATATTTCTCTGTTTTGGAATATTTAGAAAAATAGAAAAATAAGTAGCAGTCCGGGGAGGACACGAGGGCCCCACGAGGGTGGTGGGCGTGCCCTACCCCTCTGGGCGCGCCCCCTACCTCATGAGCACCTCGTGTGCCTTCCGGACTCCGTTTTCTTGCACGATACGTATTTTGGTCGGTAAAAATTCATTATATAACCTCCCGAAGGTTTTGACTCCTGTATCACGCAAAACTCCTCTGTTCTTGTTTCGAGCTGTTGTTCTGACAGATCTAGGTTATCATGACGGCCCCAAGCGCCTCCAAGGACAAGTTCTTCGAGAAGGTCATCAACCCTTACCTCGCGGAGGTGTTGCGACACCCTCAAACCATTGAGTTGCATGATGGGTTGTTGCACATCCGCGATGAAGAGGGACCAAAGGGGACTAGAAGCATGGAGACGAGGCTCGAAGCAGTGGAGCAACAAGTTTTCAAGTGCCAAGGGATGGTGGAACGTGGACTCAACTCTAACCACATGATGATCGCGGAGTTTACTAGCAACCACAAGTTGGATGCTGACAACATCAAGGAGACTATCTTCAAGCTTCATGAGAAGATCGAGCACCTCCAAGCCCAAATCTATGACCTGCAAAACCAAAACCGTGAGTATGAATATAGATTCAAAAGGATGAGTTTGGCTGCAGATTTGAGGATCCCGAAGACTTGATCATCTTTCTATGATGGAGAACCTATGCCCTGGAAGATGGACGCAAAGCCCGCATCACCAACATCACCACCACCTTCTTAACCGACAAAGGAGATATAATCACATGGGTATGGGCACTCCCCTTGGCAACTGCCAAGCTTGGGGGAGGTGCCCCGGTATCGTATCACAATCACAACTCCTATCTTTACCGTTTTTTCTTAGTTCGATCCTATTAGTAGTATCTTGATTTAGTAGAATAAAGTTTATGGCATGATCTAGTTTTGAGTTCGCTTTATGATCTCTCTTTGTAATCGAGTTCGTGAGTTATATATAATAAAGATTAGTGTTGAGTCAAGGGCTTGATTATTTTGCCATGATCTTGGGTGAATAAAAGAAAATAGAAAAAGAATAAAAAGAAACAAAGAGTTCATATTGATCTTATTGAGAGTAATGACTTGACATAGAAAGAGTATGATGATTAAAAGTTGTTGGGAGTTGGCAGACATAGCTTGGGTCATTGTTGCAGTTAATAGGAAGTAATAAGGAAAGAGAGGTTTTCACATATAGATATATTATCATTGACATCTTTTATGATTGAGAGCACTCATTAAAATATGACATGCTAAAGAGTTGATGTTGGACAAGGAAGACAACGTAATGAGTTATGTCTTTCTTATATCTGAGATAAAGTATGTTGTCATGGATCCTCTAACTTGTTGAGCTTGCCTTTCCCCTCATGCTAGCCAAATTCTCAGCACCAAGTAGAAATACTACTTGTGCTTCCAAATACCCTTAAACCAGTTTTGCCATGAGAGTCCACCATATCTACCTTTGGATTGAGTAAGATCCTTCAAGTAAGTTGTCATCGGTGCAAAGCAATAAAAAATGCTCTAAATATGTATGATTGATTGGTGTGGGAGAAATAAGCTTTATACGATCTTGTGATGTGGAAGTAATAAAAGCGACGGACTGCATAATAAAGGTTCATATCACAAGGGGCAATATAAAGTGACGTTCTTTCGCATTGAGATTTTGTGCATCCAACCATAAAAGCACATGACAATCTCTGCTTCCCTCTGCGAAGGGCCTATCTTTTATTATTATCTTCTACCTTATGCAAGAGTCATGGTGATCTTCACCTTTTCTTTTTCATTTTATCCTTTGGCAAGCTCAGCATGTTGGAAAGAACATGATATATATATATCTAATTGGATGTAGGGGAGCATGAACCATTATTGTTGACATTACCCTTAAGGTAAAAGGTTGTGGGGCAAAACTATAAGCCCATATCTTTCTCTGTGTCCGATTAAAACTCCGTAACCACAAGTATTGCGTGGGTGTTAGCAATTATGGACGACTAAATGATAGTTGAGTATGTGGACTTGCTTTTTAGCTCTGACATTGACTCTTTCCGATGTTATGATAAATTGCAATTGCTTCAATGACTGAGATTATAGTTTGTCGGAGCCCAATAAGGTTTATGATTTATACTTTTGCATTGTGAATAGATCATCACTTGAACATAAGTAATCATATGACAAAATCTATATATGTTGCTGTTATGAGAATAATCATGATGCCTTCATGTCCGTATTTTATTTTTTTTATCGACGCCTCTACCTCTAAACATGAGGACATATTTATTGTTATCGGCTTTTCGCTTGAGGACAAGCGAGGTCTAAGCTTGGGGGAGTTGATACGTCCATTTTGCATCATGCTTTTATATCAATATTTATTGCATTATGAACTGTTATTTCACTTTATGTCACAATACTTATGGCTATTCTTTCTTATTTTACAAGGTTTACATAAGGAGGGAGAATGCCGGCAGCTGGAATTCTGGGCTGGAAAAGGAGCAAATATTAGAGACCTATTCTGCGCAACTCCAAAAATCCTGAAACTCCACGGAACCTCTTAAAATAAATAAAGAAAAATCCTCGCCAAAGATGAAGGCCAGGGGGCCCACACCCTGCTCACGAGGGTGGGGGGCGCGCCCCCCTTGGGCGTGCCCCTACCTCGTGGGCCCCTTGGTGGGTCTCCGACGTCCATCTTCTTCTATATGAAGTCTTTCGATGAGAAAAAAAATTAGGAGGAACCTTTTGGGACGAGACTCTGCCGCCACGAGGCAGAACCTTGGCGGAACCAATCTAGAGCTCCGGCAGAGAACTTTGCCGGGGATACTTCCCTCCGGGAGGGGGAAATCATCACCATCGTCATCACCAATGCTCCTCTCATCGGGAGAGGGCAATCTCCATCAACATCTTCACCAGCACCATCTCATCTCCAAACCCTAGTTCATCTCTTGTATCCAATTCTTGTCTCAAAGTCCGGGATTGGTGCTAGTAGGTTGCTAGTAGTGTTGATTACTCCTTGTAGTTGATGCTAGTTGGTTTATTTGGTGGAAGATCATATGTTCAGATCCTATATGCATATTATTACCCCTCTAATTATGAACATGAATATGCTTTGTGAGTAATTACGTTTGTTCCTGAGGACAAGGGAGAAGTCTTGCTATTAGTAGTCATGTGAATTTGGTTTTCGTTTGATATTTTGATAAGATGTATGTTGTCTAGCCTCTAGTGGTGTCATGTAAACGTCGACTACATAACACTTCACCATTATTTGGGCCTAGAGGAAGGCATTGGGAAGTAATAAGTAGATGATTGGTTGCTAGAGTGACAGAATATTAAACCCTAGTTTATGCGTTGCTTCGTAAGGGGCTGATTTGGATCCACATGTTTCATGCTATGGTTAGGTTTACCTTAATACTTTTGTTGTAGTTGCGGATGCTTGCAATAGAGGTTAATCATAAGTGGGATGCTTGTTCAAGTAAGAACAGCACCCAAGCATTGGTCCACCCACATATCAAATTATCAAAGTATCAAACGCGAATCATATGAACGTGATGAAAACTAGCTTGACGATATTCCCATGTGTCCTCGGGAGTGCTTTTCCTATTATAAGAGTTTGTTCCGGCTTATCCTTTGCTACAAAAAGGATTGGGCCACCTTGCTGCACTTTATTTACTTTTGTTACTTGTTGCTCGTTACAATTTATCTTATCACAAAACTATCTGTTACCACTTATTTCAGTACTTGCAGAGAATACCTTGCTGAAAACCGCTTATCATTTCCTTCTGCTCCTCGTTGGGTTCGACACTCTTACTTATCGAAAGGACTACGATAGATCCCCTATACTTGTGGGTCATCACATACCCGAAGTAATTTCAAAGTAAACATTTTCAGTAGGTTCAGTAGGTTGAGGAGCAACTCTTTGCTCTACTAGTCGGGGTGAAGATGCCCCGAACAAGCCCCTCAAAGGATTATGTTCCATAGTAACAAGTGACAGTAAATTTCAGTACACAATATAAATTTTTCCTTACCAAATTCCACCTACCAAAGGCGCTTCACTCCCCGGCAACGGCACCAGAAAAAAGTCTTGATGACCCACAAGTATAGGGGATCTATCGTAGCCTTTTTGATAAGTAAGAGTATCGAACCCAACGAGGAGCAGAAGGAAATGATAAGCAGTTTTCAGTAAGGTATTCTTTGCAAGCACTGAAATTATCGGTAATAGATGGTTTTGTGATAAGGTAATTTGTAACAAGTAGCAAGTAGTAAAAGTAAATAAGGTACAGCAAGATAGCCCAATCCTTTTTGTAGAAAATGACAAGCCTGGACAAACTCTTATATTAAGGAAAGCGCTTCCGAGGACACATGGGAATTATCGTCAAGCTAGTTTTCATCACTTTGGTATGATTCACGTTCGGTACTTTGATAATTTGATATGTGGGTGGACCGGTGCTTGGGTACTGTCCTTACTTGGACAAGCATCCCACTTATGATTAACCCCCATTGCAAGCATCCGCAACTACAACAGAAGTATTAAGGTAAACCTAACCATAGCATGAAACATATGGATCTAAATCAGCCCCTTACGAAGCAACACATAAACTAGGGTTTAAACTTCTGTCACTCTAGCAACCCATCATCTAATTATTACTTCCCAATGCCTCTCTCTAGGCCCAAACAATGGTGAAGTGTCATGTAGTCGACGTTCACATGACACCACTAGAGGGATGACAACATACACCTCATCAAAATATCGAACGAATACCAAATTCACATGACTACTTATAGTAAGACTTCTCCCATGTCCTCAGAAACAAACGTAACTACTCACAAAGCATATTCATGTTCATGATTAGAGGAATATTAATATGCATAATGGATCTGAACATATGATCTTCCACCAAGTAAACCAACTAGCATCAACTACAAGGAGTAATCAACACTACTAGCAACCCACAGGTACCAATCTGAGGTTTGGATACAAAGATTGGGTACAAGAGATGAACTAGGGTTTGAGATGAGATGGTGCTGGTGAAGATGTTGATGGAGAATGACCCCCTCCCGATGAGAGGATCGTTGGTGATGACGGTGGTGATGATTTCCCCCTTTCGGAGGAAAGTTTCCCCGGCAGAACAACTCTGTCGGAGCCTTAGATTGGTTCCGCCTCGTGGCGGCGGAGTTTCTTCCCGAAAGCTTGCTTATGATTTTTTTCTCGACAAAAGACTCCATATAGCCAAAGATGGGTATCGGAGGGCCACCAGGGGGCCCACGAGGTAGGGGGCGCACCCAGGGGGTAGGGCGCGCCCCCCATCCTCATGGACGGTGGATGGCCCCCCTCTGGTACTTCTTTCGCCCAATATTTTTTATATATTCTGAAGTTCCCGTGGAGTTTCAGGACTTTTGGAGCTGTGCATAATAGGTCTCTAATATTTGTTCTTTTTCCAGCCCAGAATTCCAGCCGCCGGCACTCTCCCTCTTCATGTAAACCTTGTAAAATAAGAGAGAATAGACATAAGTATTGTGACATAATGTGTAATAACAGCCCATAATGCAATAAATATCGATATAAAAGCATGATGCAAAATGGACGTATCAGCCGCTGCCGCCGATCCGAGGTCAAATGGCCCGTCGCCGCAAATCCAATCACCGCCGCCGAACGCAACCAACTCCATTGCCCGAAGCAAAGCCGACCGTCGCGCCGCCGTCAGCCAAGGCAGGGACGCTCGGCGCGCCGCCAAGGCCAGATCGGTCGCGCCTCCTCACGCCGCGGGGCTCCGCACCATCCCCATGGCATAGGAGAGAGGGAGGCCCCTGCCATCGGCCCCCGGGCTATAGGCCGCCGGCGGCAAAGGGAAGGAAGGAAGGAGAGCCCTCGGCGGCTAGGGTTTCGTCCCTGCCTGAGTCGACCCGAGCAGGGGCGACGCTAGGGGAGTGTGCCAGCGCCTCTACCCAAAGTCCCTCAAAAGCGTTCGATTCAAAAGATATACTCCCTCTGTTCCAAATTACTCGTCGCAGAAATGGATATATCTAAAACTAAAATACATCTAGATACATTCATACCCGCGACAAGTAATTCGGAACGAAGGGAGTAGTAGATTAAAATTTAAAGCTGAAATGAAAAAGGCATAGGAGGGGGTGGATGACACATGCAACTCTGGCAAAAGCTGCCAAAAGCATGCGTGGATAGACCTCAGTCTACAGTAATCAAATGCCTCAAAACCAACCCGTTCATGAATCTTAAAGCAATCGGACGACTGCATGCATGCATGCGTGCTCTTGTCCGTGCGTGCCCCTGAGTGTTTCTCCAACTTATCCAGGGGAATATGAACTAGAACCAGCATTGCAAAGTTTTAGCAGCTTATTAGGGGAAATAGAAAGGAAACTAGGAAGTAAAACTAAGCCATCTCCAGAATGAGAAGGTCAAGGTCATCCTCCATGTTGAATAAGAAAGCGCCATCAGGGAATAAGATGAAAGCTGCCTCGGCTACTAGTGATCCGTAGCACACCAGGACGCCATCCTCTCAAACCCGAAGCATGAAAAACCCGAAAATTCTAGACTAACGGAGTTACACGGGTGTTTTATATGATTGCTTCGTTAACTAATCTTCACCGCCCCCTGATTTTCAGGGGGTGTGGGCCCCTCACCCCCTTTCCTTCCAATCAAGTTATCCCAGCTAAGCATCCCCGTCAACTTCAGTAAAAATCTGCCCATGCGTGTAGCATTCCTCATGAAAAATCTCATTTGCTATTCGCTCTAGAAGCTTTACCTGAATCCAGTTCAAACATGTGAAGGTGGTATGCTCAGCTTTTTCCTTGAATCCAGTTCAAACCTGTTGACAATTGTTTTACCCGAATCTTTGATAAGATTTTTTAATCTTTTTACTTGATTTTTTATTAAATTAATATATACTCCCTCCGTAAAGAAAAATATAAGAGCATTAGTGACCTATTTTTTTTAGAAAAGGAGGATGACCCCCGGCCTCTGCATCTGGGCGATGCATACGGCCACTTTATTAATTATACTCACAAGACCTTACAAAGTAATACAACAGCAAGACTAAAGCCACCGTCTAAGCAACAACTGTCGCTACACCTATCCAAATGATGTAGAGGCGCTGATAGCCTGGGCCTAATACCAAACAGACATGGCAGCCAAACCTAAACATCTAAGACCTGAGGTCCCAACCAGGACGCCTGCCTGGTATGGGGCACCTACCAGTCCGGCGCACTTCTCAACCAGGACGCCTGCCGAGTATGAGGCCGCCACAGCCACCTGCCACGAGTCCATCTTTAGAGCTGTACTGTTGCATCTACCATGCCAGATCTCTCTGCCATCGACGTCACCACAACGCCAGACAGCGTCGTCCTCCTGCGCGAGTCCATCCTCCCACATCGAACTCCGAATCTGCACCGCGCCACGCCGTCAAGATCCGTCGCCATCAATGTATGGATGAAGCACCGCTCCACCAAAGAAACCGTCCGCTGGTCCCGCGAAGCAAGGCGCGGCACCAAGTAGAAGGCCGAAGCGCACCGCCACCACGCCACCAGCAGCCCGCCACCAAGAGCTGTTCCCAGCCGCCGCCTTCAAGAAGGAGCACGACACCAGGGTGCCGTCGACGCCCAGACCAGGGGAACAAAAGCTTTCGCCATAGCTCGAGGAGGAGGCGGAAGGGAGAGGATCCACCCCAAAGCCTTCAGGAAGGGAATCGGCGCCAAAGGCGTCGACTTTGGGGAGGCTGCCGCGCCAGCCAGGGGTTTCCCCCGGAACCTCACCCGCACGCCAGATCCGCCAGGCCGGCCATATGGGACGCCGAAGCCGCCGCCAAGGACCGGCACCAGCACGGATCGGGACAGATCGAAGCAGGGGCGGATCTTCTACATGGAGCCATGACGGATTGCGAGGAGCCGCCACTGCGCCAGCGTCCGCAGCCCCCACGCCGCCCGCGCGGCCGTGGAAGGCTGCCCACCAGAGCCCGCCGGCACAGCCCGCCGGCTGCACCGCGCCCATCGGCAGGGGCCGCCGCCCCGAGGAGCAGGAGGCGCTAGATCACCCCTGCAAAACGGATCTGGACAGGAACCCCAGATCCGCCGCCACCGGAAGCCACGGCCGGCCACCCATGCTGCCCACGCAGCCGTGGTTGCCCAGCCCCGCCAAGAACCCCTGGGGCCGCCGCCCCAGCATCCGGACTCCGCCGCCCCGCATGGCGCCCAGGGGCACCGCTGCGCGCCAGCCAGAGGCCCCCTCGAGGAGAAAAGGAGGCGAGCCCGCCACCGCCGTCCGCCGGACGAGCTTCGCTCGCCGGCTTCCTCCGGCGGCGGCGGGGGAAGCAAGTGGATGGGGGGCGGGGGCGGCGGCGGCTAGGGTTCGCCCGAGCCGCCCCCCTGGAGGCAGCGCGAGCGAAACGTTTCCAAAGCGCGGAGTGCTCTTATATTTCTTTACGAGGGAGTACTTGTGTAATTAATCCAGTTCAAACATGTAATTTCAGTTTTATAATGTTTTTACTTGGCTTGATCTTCCATTGTGGTAATTTGATTGAAGAAGGATGGTGTATAAAACTGAAATTACATGTAGTTATACAAGAATTAACGGTGTATTATGTACTTCACGCAAAAAACAAAACAAGAAAGATGGTGTATTATGTACGAACTAGCTGGAACTGGAACGCGTCAGTCCAATTCTAACCAAGTGTAGTACTGTACCAAAACAGTAGTTTCTACTAGTTTCCAGTGGATGTGTGGAGGTCCATATACGTTTTGGTTGAACAATATTGAGTTGAGTCGAGCTGATACGCTACCATATATGACATATGTTCCACGCTCTTTCCTGTTAATCATTGTAGTACGACACTGCAATTAGTTGTGAGATCGTTGTCTTCATTAGCATTTATGCATGCATGCAAGGACAAATCGGGCTGCGATTAGTCTACTCATCTCGCTGTCCATTGTTAGATCTATTAGATACGCGAGTACGTATGTGTATGTTATGTGTCATCATGCTAACTAAACACGGTGTCAAGCTAAAGAATCTCGCTTCAAATCGCGGCTACGTATCTTTAGGCGAAAAAGTAGCCTATTTGCACACGCGCACACGGCAATTTCCAGCAACACATGGTCCGAATACATCCAAGAGTGTGACCATGCGAGCAGAACGAAACGCTCTACGTATTTTCGTCACGACCCTTACCTCAATTTCACATACTTTTCCTTGGCGATGCACGCATGTATGATGTGGCTGAAGTTTACAGCTGCTCAATAACTAGGAAATGGTACAACGTACGAATTTACCTGGCTACGTATGGTTTGCAGGATCTCACGCAACCTTGGAAAATTGATTGATTGGCACGAGAGGGGCGGAAATGACCACTGCCAGAGGAATCTGCCCACTTCAGTTGGCCTACTACCACTAAATTGTCCCGTTCTTCAGTCCATTTCAAATATATTTTTCTCTTTCAGACAAGGATTCTTCAAAGATACAAGCATTGAAGGCGCGTTCCTCTCTAGATTTGGGTGTGTACGATGCATGATTTGACCCTCATGTTTCACATGTCAACTAGCCGTAGAACGTATTGGGGCAAGATAGACCATCCGTAGCAAGTCAATTGTTAATCATTTGGCCATGCAATAAGTCGGCTCCCCGTACGAAAAGAGGGAGCTCAATCCACGTACGTTACCTGCAATGAGCATGAGCATGACATCCATCGCAAAAGAAAAGAAAAGAGCATAAACATCAATCTATAAACAAACAGAAACATGACATCACGGCACACATTTAGATTTCGAGAGACCAAAGAATTTCTGGTCTTAGAATATGAATAAAAAATTATGATAAAGAGTTGAACACATACTATATGGATTAGAACACATAAATTCAAAAGCAATTCAGCATTAACAAGATTTTCACCAAATACAGTTTATAAAAATTATTTTTTGAAAATACAACAGTGTACATGGGTGCACATTTTTTTTACTAAACAAACATGGTCTAGTGTTATGCATGTGTTTAAACTTTCACGACAAAATGACTCACGTCGTATTCTAGGCGAATTAAAACAAAAACAATACAATAATAAAGTTACTCCCTCCATTCACAAATATAATATGTTTTGGATATTTCAGTATGGACTACGTACGGACTGAAGTGAGCGAAAAATACACTAAAACTTGTCTATATACATCCGATTCAGAAAAAAGAAACTAAAGCATCTTATATTTGTGAACGGAGGGAGTACTATTCATATTTTCTTTACCTGCAATTTTGTCTTTTTGCTAGGGTTTCCATAGAATGAAATTTGTCGCGAAACATTACACACATGTATATAGCACTAGACCATTTTTTTTCCTAAAAAATAGTTTCAGAAGTACTCGACATTTTCCAGGCTCGGAAATTTCGTGGTAATTCAGGCCAATAGGACCTTAAACTAGGTTCATTAAAACCATCACAGTTGAATTTGTTATTTCTGTTCCTCGGTTGTGCTTAAAATTAGGATTCCAACCTTTTTGACATGATGTATGACATATGTATTGTGTTTCTATGTCGCCAAATAAACCAGATTTTGTTAATTAGGTTGGGTTGGTTCATTGTGGTCAAACCTGCCCATCCGAGTTCAAGTTCTCAAATTGGCATGACTGCTCGTAATTTTCTAGATTTAGTATTAGCCTCTTCGATGTTGTTTTTAGTGGATGCAATGTATCCATTGACTACAAGGTGCTTGTGCTCATAAGGATAGGTTCCACGTGTATGCTTTTATAGGTGTAAGTGTTCATATCTTACTGTGTTTCTTACATTTTTTTGTTTTTCCTATCAATCTTTTTTCATCTTTGTGAGCTCGGGGCGGGGGGGTAAGCCCACCGTTTTCTTTGCAATTGATAAGACCTCCGATTGCGCCACATACCTATGCGTGGATGGTGAACAATACCAAAACGATGATGTTTTGACATGGGTTTTGGTTGCCTTGAATGAACATTAGTACGACCAAGTGTAAAAACAATTCAAATCCGGAAGCTTGATTTTTGGTAGCCAGAAATCTAGCAAGGCATGCAAAGATAGTGGCGGGGATTCATCCGGGCAAGAGCCAAAATGGCAAACGCGTGCATATGTACAACACCATTTGCTTAATTAGAACCCTACTTGCTCAAGTTGCAGTAATATAATTTGAAATCAGTTAGAGAAGTAAGAAGTCGATCCAACGAATTCACGAACTGGACTAACACCCATCCGTGAAGCCTAAGTTTTTTTTTCCATTTGTACTTGTATATTTTAGAGCATCGAAGATACTTTGGTGAAGATACTTAATATATTGGAAGAGCCGGTTGTGCGGTTCAGTTCAAAGAGATTGACAGGGAACAAAGATGGATACCGTTTCATTAGGGTCAGGCGACTTTGGGGCGTTCGCCCCCTCGCCGCCGCCATCGCCCGGCCGGCCGGCCGGAAGGCAGGCAGGCACCGTCTCCACATGCAACCCAGGTCTGCATGTTGGACTTGTTGCGGCTCCGTCCGCCCGCAACTCGGAGGAACGCAGAAGCGTGACTCTCGAGCAGTTCCTCGGCAAGGCAAGATTAGTCCAGGTTGGGAAGGTACTAGGCATGGCGCAACGGGAAGCGGGATCTGAAGGTGTTGGCAGTCCCCTGATCCACAAGAGTCTTGGTTCGGGAGCGGAAGAAGAGAAGGATCCTAGGGTTCCTCAACAAGCACAAACCGATCTACGCACGAGGGAACCGCCTGATCGAGACTCACTAGGTCTCTCTAGCGGGAATATGCAAACCTGAACGACAACTATGACAGGAATTGCACCCATCGTGGCCTTGCTCATGAAGGCACCGGTGGTGAACTCAACGGCTGGTGGGGGCGATCATGGGACACCCGGTGAGGGAGTTTCCCGCCCGAAGCCAACTGTTGATGAAGGCCCGAGCCCTGCAGATGTAGGTCACCAGGCCAGAATTAGGAAGAAGATACATGCAGCTCCAGTGAAGAACGATCTGGCAGAGGTTTCAGCGAAAAAAGAGAAGGAAATAGGGGAAGTGGAGGTGCAGCAGAAATATCTGGACATCCAACAAACAAATGTAATAGAACTACCATTGGTGCATGATGTTAGGAACATGGAGCGGGAGGTCTCCCTGGGTAACGTTGTGAACTCTCTGGAGTACAATGTTTTCATCCTTGGCAAATGACAGGTGGCTGGTTTGTTTGGGCATGGAAAGGCTGCTAGTGAAGGCAAAGACCTGATACCATATGTTGAGGCTCCAGCTGGAGGCATACAGAAGAAGGGAAAGACTAAGGGCCAGCAGAGGGAGGATGGAGCAACCAACATGGAAGGCGAGGTGGAATTGGAGGCAACCGGCCCAGGGGCCGTCGGTAAACTGACGGGGCCAGATGTGGCACCCCGTCAGGAGCAATGAATTGCATCATGTGGAACTGTCGAGGTGCGGGGAATGCTTCGACGGTTCGGGATCTCGTGGCTCTCTCTCGAGCCCATTCCCCAAGTATGATATTCTTATGTGAAACTAGACAACAGAAAGATAAGATGTATCGTCTTCGTAATAGACTCGGTCTTCGTGGCTTTGAAGGAATAAGCAGTGAGGGTAATAGCGGTGGTCTAGCCTTATTTTGGGATGAATCTTTGCACATCGATATTCGTGACTGCAATAAAAGGTGGATTGATGCGAATATTCGGTTGCCCGCTGATGATCAAGTTTGGAGAGTTACTTTTGTCTATGGTGAACCGCGAGTGGAAAATAGACACTTAATGTGGGAGGGATTGAAAAGACTAAAAGCCCAGGATGATTTGCCTTGGCTCTTGGCAGGAGATTTTAATGAAGTTATGTGGGACTACGAACATCTGTCAGAGACACCGAGATCGCTTGGACAGATGATTGCTTTTAGGGATGTGCTTGAAGCTTGCAACTTAGCTGATTTGGGGTTCTCTGGCTACCCCTTCACTTATGATAATAAGCGCAGCGGAAGAGCGAATGTACAAGTCAGACTTGATAGAGTGGTTGCGGATAACAGGTGGAGGTATAAGTTCCCTGAAGCATCAGTAAAACACTTGGTGTCTTCCTGTTCGGACCATCTTCCCCTACTGATGCGATGCATCCCTGAGTCCGGAGGTAGGGAGAGATGTGTTCGTCGCTACGAGGTTATGTGGGAGAGAGAGGCCACCCTAGAGGAGGTCGTGGCACAAGCATGGAATGATGGAGGTGCAAAACATGGTCTGCATGACATCAAAGTTTCACTGGACGTTGTAATGGAGAAACTTCATAAGTGGAGCCACAAAAAATTTGGAAACGTGATCAAGGAAATTGAAAAATCTAGATCCCGCCTTGAAGAACTAATGCACATGAATGGAGACCGTAAAGAAATAAGAAGGGAGTCTGATCACTTGGAGGAACTGCTGTACAGGGAAGAGATGTTGTGGCGGCAGCGGTCTCGCATTGACTGGCTCAAGGACGGCGACCGTAATACCCAGTTCTTCCACCGGCGGGCTGTATGGAGAGCTAGGAAAAATAGAATTAAAGGCCTTGCTGATAATTCAGGGGTGGTGCACACAGATCAGAGAGAGATGGAAGGTATGGCAATGGACTTTTTTCAAAATCTCTTTACTGCTGACGCCTCCCTGAATGCAGATAATGTGGTGCCCTTGTTCGAGCGGGTAGTTACAGATGACATGAATGATAAGTTGGTTTCGCCTTTCTCTGATAAGGAGATAGCCGATGCGATGTTTCAGATTGGGCCACTAAAGGCACCAGGGCCGGATGGCTTTCCGGCGAGATTTTTTCAGAAGCATTGGGCCATTATGAAAGATGATATAACTTTAGCAGTGCGACTATTCTTTGAGTCGGGACACATGCCAGAGGGAGTTAATATGACAACTATTGTGCTTATCCCAAAGATCGATGAACCGATCAAGTTGTCTGATTTCCGTCCAATTAGCCTCTGCAACGTGATTTATAAGGTTATTGCCAAATGCCTGGTAAACAGGCTTAGGCCTCTACTAGGTGGAATCATCTCACCGGAACAAAGTGACTTCGTGCCCGGTAGGCTTATTACAGATAATGCATTTATGGCATTCGAGTGTACTCACTATATCCGACATGAGAAGAACCCAGATAGAAGTTTTTGTGCGTACAAGCTAGACCTGTCAAAGGCATATGATCGGGTGGATTGGATTTTCCTGGAGCGAGTGATGCAACAGTTGGGCTTTGAGCATCGATGGGTGAGAGGGATAATGTCATGTGTCACCTCGGTGCGATACACTATAAAAATCAATGGAGCCCGCTCGGATTCATTTGCACCGTCGCGTGGGCTACGGCAGGGAGATCCGCTATCACCATTCTTATTTTTGTTTGTGGCGGATGGTCTTGTGGCACTTCTTAGGAAAGAGGGAAGAAATGCACATATATCACCACTGAGAGTGTGCCCAAGGGCGCCAGGGATCTCCCATCTCCTATTTGCTGACGACACACTTTTGTTCTTCCGTGCAACAGAAGGAGAGGCAGTACATATTAAAGGTGTCCTGGATGAGTACGCTCGAGCTACATGGCAACTTATTAACCCCCAGAAATGTTCGATACTGTTTGGTGAAAACTGTAATCAGGGAGACAAAGATGATGTGGTTCGAGTGTTGGGTGTGCACAATGTAAGTTTTGAGGAGAAGTACCTTGGACTCCCAACACCTAATGGCCGCATGTCTAAGGGGAGGTTCAAGAATATCCAGGAAAAGTTTACCAAGCGATTTGTGACATGGTGTGAGTCAATGGCGCAGAGTGGAAAAGAAGTTCTAATTAAATCTATTGCTCAAGCATTGCCAACATACTTGATGAGTGTGTTCAGGTTACCGGTGTCTACATGTGACGACCTCAATTGTATGGTGAGGAATTTTTGGTGGGGAGCTGAGAAGGGCCGGCGGAAAACGCATTGGCGAGCATGGGATAAATTATTGCAGCCCAAATCACATGGTGGTATGGGGTTTCGGGAATTTCGCTTATTCAACCAAGCACTGTTGGCACGACAGGCTTGGCGCATCCTCAACTTCCCGGATAGTTTGTGCGCACAATTGTTAAAGGCTAAGTACTTCCCTACTGGTAATCTGGAGGATACAGTGTTTCCAAATGGAGCGTCACCAACATGGCAAGCTATAGTGCATGGACTTGATCTTCTAAAACGTGGCATAATTTGGAGGGTTGGCAACGGCCGGTCCATTCGCATCTGGAGGGATCGCTGGATACCGAACAGGGGCTCAGGCAAACCTATCACTAGGCAAGGAAGATGCCGGCCGCGGAGAGTTTCTGAACTGTTGGATGACCGAGGAGCTTGGCGTGTAGACCTCCTGCAGCAATATTTCTACCCTGTGGACGTGGAACAGATTGTAAAAATTCGCACTTCACCTCGACTAGGAGAGGACGTCCTGGCATGGGAACCGGAGCGCAATGGTGTCTTCTCGGTTCGGAGGGCATATCGGCTGGCGCTCGGCGATCGTCTTCGTCCATCATCAGTCACGGCGAGCAGGGCACCGGACGGGCGACGAGCCGTCTGGGCTTTTTTACGGAGGTGCCCTGCTCCTCCTAAGGTGCGTGTGTTCGCGTGGCGGGTGGCTACAGACTGCTTACGTACATGGGTTAATAAGCAGCATCGTACACTTGAAGTTTCTAATCTTTGTCCTGTGTGTGCCACCGAACCGGAGGACACATTTCATGCTCTTTGCAGATGCCCTCGAGCAGTCGCGCTGTGGCAGGCAATGGCGCATCAATGAAGTATTCCGGACGTCCGACGACTGGTGAATACAGGGCTGGAGTGGTTGCTCCAAGTGCTAGCGGAGTTGCCGGAGGAGAAGCGTTTGTACACGCTCATGACGATTTGGCGATGCTGGCACGTGAGAAATGAGATCGTCCATCACAAACGGCCGCCACCAGTGGAGGCATCGGCCCGGTTTCTCTCCAGCTACATATGCTCCTTACTTGCTTTGCAGGCCAATCCCAATGGTGACCATGTTAAAGGCAAGATGGTGACTGTACCTCAGTACGAGAGGCGTGCATTATCACATGCAGGTGAGGTAGTAAAGAAAAGGCAGGGACGGGACGCGCCGCCAGCGGGCTGGGCGGCGTTAAGTATTGATGGCTCATTTTCAGAGAAAGATGATATAGCAGGGGCTGGGATGGTCCTTCGGGATGATAGGGGAGCGATCATCTACTCGTCTTGCCGCGAACTGAGACGGTGTGTGTCTCCATCGGAGTCTGAACTACATGCATGTTGGGAAGGCATTTCCCTTGCCATTCAGTGGTCAGCCCTGCCCATTGTTATTCAAACTGACTGCTTAGAAGTCGTCAAGCTAATCACTGAAACGGGAGAGGATAGATCGGCACACATGATGATGGTGCAAGAAATTAAGCAACTTCTTCAGAAGAATAGGGAATTCTTAGTCAAGCATATTAAGCGAGAGCAAAACATTGTTAGTCATTACCTAGCGAACTATGGTAGAATAAAGAAGCGCACTGCGGTGTGGCTTCGCTCAGGACCTGAGGAGGTACCTGACCTATGTATTGCAGACTTGGCTGCCGCTTGATTAATGAATTCTCGTTCCCCTCGTAAAAAAAAAGATACTTAATATATTAACCATAGAACGATAGTTCTATGTTCAGACCAAAGAATCAATTAAGAAGTCAACCCGACGAATTAGTTCAATACAAGAGCAGACCACGTCCGGAGTTACATATATAGTGTGGGTTTTTGTTTGCCTTGACCGCTCAGAACTCTGAGAACCTGGTTGTAATTTCCTTAAAGGACATATGATTCATTGAAAGTCTTTGAATATAAATCCAGAGCTTATTCATATAAAAAATCGTGGTGCTGATGCAGCCGGGCCAGTAGCCAAAAAAATTCAAACGCGTGAATACATAATCGACGGCTACTTGCTCAAGTCGCAGTAATATAATCTAGGACCAATCAGAGGTGTTAATTAATTAACCTGGTCAAATAAGAAGTCAACCCCCCACGCAAAAAAAAAAGGAAGTCAGTCCTACGAACAAGTTGGACGGAAGATCAGACCAGGTACGAAGTTACATACGTAGTCGCAGGTTTATTTTTGACGTGACCGCACGACCATCGATCCGTGAATCTCGCGCGCAAGATAAACTACTACTCCAACGGAACGCACTACCAGCAGCCAGCGGTCGGCCAGTCCTCGCTGTATATGATCAAACTGACAAGCATATCCGAAGTTATTATTAGGGACAAGTTGGGCGGCCGAAAAATGCAATGATGCAATGCATGGCGGCAGCATGGTGCTGGCCTGTAGAGCTCGAAAGGTGCACGCATATGCGTGTGGTACGGACGGGCGTGCAGATGGACGCAGCTATCCATCCTTGAAACTTGATGGACCTCTCGTTGTTTCGGAGTTGATGTGTGTATACGTACATCGGTATGGTACATGCACATGGTGTTCAAACTACAGGGACTTTGGAGAGCACGATCGAGGGGCCACGTTTTCGTTGAGCTATGTACATAACACATGAAATGTAGATAATATTTGACTAACGTTCCTTATATGGCTTCCGGAGCCAGCAAAAAAAATATGATGGAGCCTGGGCTAAATGGGGCCATCTTCTTTTAGAAAAAGCATGCAAAATACACATGCACATGCTAATATGTTGTCCTTTTTGTGTAGCATACAGATTAAGGTATTATTTTACAAAATGTTGCATATATGTAGAACATGTCTACATATGTACCAGTGGAAATGGTCTTACAACTTTTAATAGATAAATAAATATTATCATGGAGCCCGGGAACTGAATTGCTGCTACCTTATGGGGTGGAATGTTCGATGTCGCCAATTCGGAGAAGATAAATAGAGGCGGATGAAGGAGAGGGGATATCGACAAGTAAGAATAGCATGCCAATAGATTGACGAGGTGACGACGAGTGGCAAAGCTACTCCAAGCATGATGGCACTGGGGAATGGCACGGATGGGAACTCATCGATGCAAGATAGATAACATGTATTGGCGCCCCCTAGGTTTAGAGGAGCATGTGATTGTGGTGAAGTCTAGCCTCAAGGCCGATGACGGATGCCCAGATTTGTCGGGACGACTGTGAGGGGAAAGTGAAGATGGGCCAACGATATTAGTGAGGTGAAGAAAATGTGATAAATACAATGGACTTGGCTAGCGGTGTTGGGCATGAGTGAGGACCCACCAGTCCTAGTTGAAAGCTTATCAGCGAGTCGACACTCCATTTTGACGTCAGCGGACGCCATCAACGATGGATGACCAAATCATGGTGGCGGATGTCAGAAGAGAAAGAGTGATTGGCAGTGCCAAAATATGGGTAGTCGGTGGCGAGGCGGCCATAGGAGAGGAGGGAGAACGAGGTGATGGAGAAAGAGATGGGAGGGGAGGTGTGTGTGTGTGTGTGTGTGTATGTGTTGGGGGGTGCTCTAAAATTGGGGTATGGGAGCCAAAAGCAATAATTGCCGTATGTAATGCATATTTGGGTGCAAAACTAATATGAGGTTGACGGTGCTTGTTTTTGTAATCACGGAAGTGACGAAGCTATGTACCTAGGGTAGGGTCATGGATCTGTCCAAGATACCCTTTCCAAGGACATCTCTTAAAGAACCAGAAGTAGTTGAAGAGAAATCATCATCCACTCAACCCAAAAGCTATGTTCCACTCGACAGTCTTGAAGACACTCGACCATACGAACAACCACTCGACCACCAGAAGATGTGAAGCCACTCACTCCGCAACGGTCGGGATTTAAGTCATAGCTTTAATCATCATTTATAGCACTTTACTTCGGACGTTACCAGTAACGCTCCTCCTTTATGAACATTGAACTCTGTGTAACGGAGGGGAGATGGGGTCCTGTCGCACTCTATATAAGTCAACCCCTCCTCTGGGGCAAGGGTTCGCACCCCCTGTAACTGACACGCATATATCCAGTCGACCGCCTCTGGGCTCCGAGACGTAGGGCTGTTACTTCCTCCGAGAAGGGCCCGAACTCGTAAAACTCGTGTGTACAACTCCTCCATAGCTAGGATCTTGCCTCTACATTCCTACCCCCATTCTACTGTCAGACTTAGAACCACGACAGTTGGCGCCCACCGTGGGGCAGGTGTCTTAGCGACTTTTTGGAGAAGCTGCAATTTTTCCGATCCCCTTCATCATGGTTTCAGGCAGAGGTTTGGCTGAGGGCCGCGAGATCCGTCTCGGCGCGCTCGTGTTTGTCGCCGACGACTCCGCTTGGCTTCAGGAGGCTCCACTCGACGTCGACGTACTCCCCGTCCGCGGGACGACGCACTTTCGCGCGTGCGTCCGCGGCGTCCTCCTGCGGCAGCCGTCGACCCAGTATTGATTGGCTCCTATGGCTTCCCCCCTTCATGCGGCCCGCCGGAGCAAACGTTTCGGTCGGTCGAGGCTTCAGCGGTGGGTGAAGCATGCGGTGGCTCATCAGTCGGCCACCCCTCAAGTCGCGGCAATCGAGCCCGAAGAAACCCTCTACGGCTTGTTCGATCTGTCGACTGGCTCCATAGAGACCGCATCCATGTGTGATAGCAGCGACCCCGCGGCAGAAGTTTTGATGGTCAATGGACCACACAGTCCTCCTGGCTTCAGCCGTGAAGACAGAGGCGATGGGAACGGCGATCCGTCGCGCGTTCATGAAGAGTACCGCCCCGAACCCCTCTCCTCGCAGCGGAGAGAAGAACTTCGCCGTCGGAACATGGATGCACTTCACACTCCTATCGTTGGAGAAACCCCTGAGGCCCAGGCCTTGGAGGAGGCGCGCCTGGCCAACTTGGCTGAGCGCACTCGACTGGAGAATCTCCAGCGCGCACTCGACGAGCGTGCTCGACAGCGTGCTCCTGAATCCAGTCGACGTCAACTCTTTCCGCCTCCGACTTAGGTATACCGAACTCCGATCCAGAATCTCGCAGCTACAGCCCGGATAGCGGAGTCGATCCAACCTTCCCAATCAGAAGCTGGTCGAGGTCTGGTGCAGATCCGAGCTTTGCTCCGTGCAGCAGGAGAGCAGAATACAACAGTATCTCAGTCGCGGAATAGGATCCATAGCAGGTCCGTGGTTGCAGACACAGTTCTGTCGGCTCACAGCCCAAGATCGCCCCCGAGGCGTGAGGGACGTGGAGACCGACGAGATCAGTATAGAAACCATGAGCAATATGATCACCGAGTCGATCGCGATGATCGTCGTCGAGTGCCCACACCTCCCCCAAAGAGTGGGTCATACGTGCCTCGGCAACATGATGACAGACGCCCTCACAGTATGGGGCGAGGGGTTCCAGTCGACCCCAGAGAGCCAGGATTTGATGCGAGATCTATTCTCGTTCAGGGCTTGGTCGACAGAAACAGAGCTCACCGAGAGGGTCGTGACAGAGATATACCAACCAGCAGCGGGGTGCATGTCTCAGGTCCGGAGTGCTTCAGCAGGGTCATCAGGGCTATAGTGATTCCTCCCAACTTTAGGTTGGCGACTGGAGTCAGTAAGTTCACTGGTGAGTCCAAGCCTGATACTTGGCTTGAAGACTACCGAGTGGCTGTCCAGATTGGTGGCGGCAATGATGAAGTGGCCATGAAACACCTTCCTCTGATGCTGGAGGGCTCGGCTAGAGTATGGCTGAATCAGTTAGCACCAAGCAGTATTTATACTTGGGAAGATCTTGCCCGAGTATTTGTCAGAACGTTCGAAGGGACTTGCAAACGGCCGGCAGGGCTGACCGAATTACAGTGTTGCATGCAGAAACCGAATGAGTATTTGAGGGATTATATCCAGAGATGGATCACATTGCATCACACGGTGGAGAATGTGTCTGATCACCAGGCAATTTGTGCCTTTAAACAAGGTGTCAACTATCGGGAATTGAATATGAAGTTCGGTCGGACAGGAGATATGACTCTGACTCGGATGATGGAAATTGCCACCAAGTATGCCAACGATGAAGAAGAAGACCGACTCCGGAGTGGCAAGCACAAAACAGTCGCCCATAAAATCGGAGGAGGTAACTCCAGTCGGAAATAGAAGCGCAAGGCCGAGCCAGCCGCCCCTGGTGAAGCCTTAGCTGTGACTCAAGGAAAGTTCAAGGGGAAGCCCAAGGGGCCGTGGAACCCCAAGAAAGTAAAAGATCAAGATGGAAATGATGTGCTGGATTTGCCATGCCACATCCACACTAAAAAAGATGAAGAGGGTAATTTCATTTACCCGAAGCATACCACTCGACAGTGTCGACTCCTAATCCAATAGTTCCGAGAGAAACAGCCCAAGGAAAAGGAGAAGGAAGCAGACAAGGTTGAGGATGAGGAAGAGGATGATGATGGTTATCCCCACGTGAATTCCACCTTGATGATTTTCGCTGACATCGAGAGTAAAAGTCGGTTGAAAGTCATCAACAGAGAAGTGAATATGGTCGCTCCGGTGACACCCAGTTATTTGAAGTTGTCCCAGACTGCCATTACATTCGACCAGTCCGATCACCCAGCGCACATAGCCACCCCAGGGAGGCAAGCGTTGGTGGTCGACCCAGTAGTCGAAGGCACCCGACTGACAAAGGTTCTGATGGATGGTGGCAGTGGCCTGAATATATTGTATGTAGAGACATTGAAAGGAATGGGCATTCCGATGTCCAGACTCAGTGAGAGTAATATGAGTTTCCGTGGAGTCATTCCAGGCAAGAAGGCTGCATCACTCGGCCAGATTGCTCTCGACGTGGTTTTCGATGATTCCAAGAATTACCGCAAAGAAAAGTTTACATTTGAAGTTGTGGATTTTCAGAGTGCCTATCATGCTATTCTGGGCAGGCCAACGTATGCACGTTTTATGGCTCGACCATGTTACGTGTACCTCAAATTGAAGATGCCTGGTCCCAAAAGGGTGATCATTATCACATGTAATCGGAAGAAGACAGAAGAGTGCTTCCAGAAGGGTTCAAAGATCGCCGATGCACAAATGGTCGTGGTAGAATTGCAAGAATATCAGAAAAATGCAGATCCGAGTGATTTGTTGCGAGCCAAGAAGCCCGCCATAGATTCAGCATTCCAGTCGTCTGGCGAAACAAAGTCGATTCACATTCACCCGACAGACCCCAATGCTGCTCCGACTCACATTTCAACCACACTCGACTCCAAATAGGAAGAAGCGCTCATCCAGTTCCTCCGTGAGAACTGGGACATCTTTGCATGGAAACCTTCAGACATGACAGGTGTTCCCAGAGGACTGGCTGAGCATCGTTTGCGAGTCGACCCAAAAGTGAAACCAGTCAAAGAACATCTTCGACGGTCCGCCTTACAGAAGAGGAAGGCAATCAGTGAAGAGGTGGCTCGGCTTTTGGCAGCTGAGTTTATCCGTGAGATTTACCACTTCGAGTGGTTAGCTAATGTTGTCATGGTCCCAAAGAAGGACGACTCACTTCGCATGTGCATTGACTTCAAGCATATTAATCGGGCCTGCCCGAAAGATCACTTTCCTCTCCCTCGCATCGACCAGATAGTCGACTCGACTGCAGGGTGCGAGCGTTTGTACTTTTTGGACGCCTACTCCGGGTACCACCAGATCCGTCTGTATGGACCCGGCGAGATAAAAACAGTTTTCATCACCCCATTTGGGTGCTTCTGTTATGTCACTATGCTATTCAGTTTGAAAAACGCTGGAGCCACATTCATGCAGATGATTCAGAAGTGCCTGCTCACTCAGATCAGTCGGAATGTGGAAGCATACATGGATGACATTATGGTCAAGTCACGTAAAGGTTCCGACCTATTGACTGACCTTGCTGAAACCTTTGCCAACCTCAGAACGTATGATATCAAGCTTAATCCATCAAAGTGCACGTTTGGAGTTTCTGGCAGAAAATTACTCGGTTTTCTCGTTTCCGAACGAGGGATCGATGCTAACCCAGAGAAAGTGTGTGCTATACTCCAGATGAAACGCCCTGTGCGTGTGCATGATGTACAGAAGCTTGCTGGTTGCTTGGCCGCCCTAAGTCGATTCATTTCTCGCCTCGGTGAAAAGGCACTGCGTCTTTACCGACTGATGAAGAAATCAGATAAGTTCGAGTGGACTCCTGAAGCTGACGCATCATTTGCAGAGCTAAAAGCCCTGCTTTCCACCCAGCCGGTGCTTGCTGCCCCAATAAGAAAAGAGCCTTTACTGCTTTATATAGCAGCCACTGGACAAGTCGTCAGTACAGTACTTACGGTCGAGCGGGAAGAAGAGGGAAAAGCCTATAAAGTTCAGCGCCCAGTTTATTATATTTCTGAAGTTCTGACTCCGTCAAAGCAGAGATATCCGCACCATCAGAAGCTCATTTATGGGATTTACATGACCACGAAGAAGGTTGCACACTATTTCTCTGATCACTCTATTACAGTCGTCAGCGACGCTCCATTGTTAGAGATTCTACACAACAGAGATGCAACTGTTCAAGTGGCAAAATGGGTGATTGAACTCCTTCCCTTAGATATCAAGTTTGAAGCAAATAAGGTTATTAAGTCCCAAGCAATAGAAGGTTTCCTCGCCGAGTGGATTGAACAACAACTGCCGACTCAAATTCACTCGGAGCACTGGACCATGTTCTTTGACGGATCCAAAATGCTGAATGGTTCCGGTGCTGGGGTGGTTCTGGTATCCCCCCGAAGAGACAAGCTCAGGTATGTCCTCCAGATTCACTTTGACTCCTTCAATAATGAAGCTGAATATGAAGCACTCCTGTATGGGTTGCGTATGGCCATCTCACTCGGCGTCCGTTGCCTCATGGTTTACGGTGACTCAGATCTGGTAGTCAATCAAGTGATGAAGGAGTGGGACGTCAGAAGCCCAGCCATGACTGGTTACTGCAATGCGGTGAGGAAGCTGGAAAAGAAGTTTGAGGGGTTAGAGCTCCATCACATACCCCGACTGAAAAATCAAGCAGCCGATGACTTGGCAAAGATAGGTTCCAAAAGAGAAGCCATTCCCAGCAATGTGTTTTTGGAGCATATTCACACACCGACCGTTCAAGAAGATCCTTTTACTGAAGAGCCCCCGCAGCCAAAGAGCGCCACAGATCCGACTGAAGTCGACGTCCCAGCCGTGGTCGACCTAATCATGGAGGTTCTGGTCATCACTCCCGACTGGACAGTGCCGTACATTGCGTACATCCTCAGAAAGGAACTCCTAGAAGACGAAGAAGAGGCTCGGCAGATCGTTCGTCGATCCAAGGCCTTTACTGTGATAAGAGGACAATTATTCAGGGAAAGTGTGACTGGAGTCGGTCAGAGATGCATAACACCAGAAGAAGGTCGAATGATCCTCAACGACATCCACTCGGGGACCTGTGGCCACCATGTGTCCTCTCGGGCCATCGTGGCTAAAGCATACCGAGCCGGATTCTATTGGCCGCGAGCAAATGAAATGGCGAAAGATATAGTCGACAGATGTGAAGGCTGCCAGTTTTACTCGGACATGTCTCACAAGCCAGCGTCAGCCCTGAAGACCATTCCCCTCGTCTGGCCCTTTGCTGTTTGGGGTTTGGATATGGTTGGACCACTGAGAACTGGTAGGAGCGGCTTCACTCATGTGCTCGTGGCAGTCGACAAGTTTACCAAATGGATCGAAGCTAAACCTATCAAGAGTCTTGAAGCCAGCACCGCTGTCAGTTTTATTAGAGAATTGACATTCAGAATGGAGTTCCACACAACATCATCATGGACAATGGGTCGAACTTCGATTCTGATGAGTTTAGAGCTTTCTGCGCTTCTCAAGGCACATGAGTCAACTATGCTTCAGTCGCTCACCCGCAGTCGAACGGACAAGCAGAAAGAGCCAATGGCCTAATTCTCAAAGGATTGAAACCCCGAATGATGCGTGACCTCAAACACGCAGCAGGCGCTTGGGTCGATGAACTTCCGTCAGTTCTGTGGGGTTTGAGGACAACTCCCAATCGGTCGACTGGGCGAACTCCTTTCTTCTTGGTCTATGGAGCCGAAGCTGTTCTGCCGAGTGACCTGCTCCACAATGCACCCCGAGTCGAGCTCTTCTCCGAAGAAGAAGCAGAGCAGGCCCGGCAGGATTCAGTCGATCTCTTAGAGGAGGAAAGAGAGATGGCCTTGATCCGGTCGACCATTTACCAGCAAGACTTGCATCGATTCCACGCCAGGAACGTGAGGGGCCGAACCTTTCAAGAGGGGGACCTGGTTCTTCGAGTGGATCAACAGAAACCACACAAGCTCGCCCCGGCTTGGAAAGGCCCCTTCATCATCACCAAAGTTCTCCACAATGGAGCATACCATCTTTACAGTATTGAGCATCAGAAGGACGAGCCACGGGCCTGGAACGCGGAGCTGCTCCGCCCTTTTTATACTTAAGCACTCGTTCGAATAAAATGTAATAAGAAGTACCTTCGTAATTTGTCCGTCTAAGACAAGACCTTTTCAGTCTTCTCGCACGATTGTTGTTGTTTTCATTTACCTCCGAAATCCCCCAGTGGGTGGGCTTGGTCGCGAACCCGTTTCGCCTAAGTTCGAAAGAAAATCCTACCGAGTGATGCGCAAGCCTCTCACTCGGGAGGCTTAGCCGCGAATCCGTTTCTCCTAAGTTTGTAAAATCCTACCGAGTGGTGAGTGATCCTCCCACTCGGGGCTTAGCCGCAAATCCGTTTCGCCTAAGTTTGTAAAATCCTACTGAGTGGTGAGCGATCCTCCCACTCGGGGGCTTAGCTGCAGTCCGGCACTCGCCTAAGTTCTCCCATTCGGAGGCTTAGCTGCAGTCCAGTACTCGCCTAAGTTTGTAAAATCCTACCGAGTGGTGAGCAATCCTCCCACTCGGGGGCTTAGCTGCAGTCCGGCACTCGCCTAAGTTCTACCACTCAGAGGCTTAGCTGCAGTCCAGTACTCGCCTAAGTTTGTAAAATCCTACCGAGTGGAGAGCAATCCTCCTGCTCGAGGGCTTAGCTACAGTCTAGTACTCGCCTAAGTTCTCCCACTCGGAGGCTTAGCTGCAGTCCAGTACTCGCCTAAGTTTGTAAAATCCTACCGAGTGGGAGCAAAGAAAATTCTCTCGAGTGATGAGCAAGCCTCTCACTCAGGAGGCTTAGCCGCGAATCCGTTTCGCCTAAGTTTGTAAAATCCTACCGAGTGGTGAGCGATCCTCCCACTCGGGGGCTTAGCTGCAGTCCGGCACTCGCCTAAGTTCTCCCACTCGGAGGCTTAGCTGCAGTCCAGTACTCGCCTAAGTTTGTAAAATCCTACCGAGTGGTGAGCAATCCTCCCACTCGGGGGCTTAGCTGCAGTCCGGCACTCGCCTAAATTCTCCCACTCGGAGGCTTAGCTGCAGTCCAGTACTCGCCTAAGTTTGTAAAATCCTACCGAGTGGAGAGCAATCCTCCCGCTCGGGGGCTTAGCTGCAGTCTAGTACTCGCCTAAGTTCTCCCACTCGGAAGCTTAGCTGCAGTCCAGTACTCGCCTAAGTTTAAAAAATCCTACCGAGTGGAGAGCAACCCTCCCACTCAGAGGCTTAGCTGCAGTCTATTACTCGCCTAAGTTCGGAGCTACGCCACAAGTACAATATGCGCTCCATCCCTATCCGCAAGGACGACGAGGTGCAGGTCGACTGCAACCTTCTCCTTCGGAGCTACGCCACAAGTACAACGTGCGCTCCATCCCTATCCGCAAGGACGACGAGGTGCAGGTCGACTGCAACCTTCTCCTTCGGGACTACGCCACAAGTACAATGTGTGCTCCATCCTTATCCACAAGGACGATGAAGCGCAGGTCGACTGGAGTCGCCACCTCAGAGCTGCATCTCCAGCGCAAAGACTATTCCGAGCAGAGAACAAAGTCCACTTGAAGGCAAAATGCAAGCATATTCAAAAATAAACCAAATTCGGATAAATCCTAAAATTCCAAGCAGCAAACCAAAAGTATTCGAGCATCAAGCCTGAAGGAGTTTAACGGTTACAGCAATCACTCGGCATTCCGAGGCAAATTTAAGGTAGATTCAAGTCTCATAAGTTTGTTCACTCGGCAGGAGGAGGGCTGGCAGGCTCGACGAATTCGTCCAAGTCGATTCCATCCGCGATCCGAGTGGCAGCAGCGATGAAAGTCTCCATGAATGACTGGAAGTCATGCTTTTTGGTGTTAGCGACCTTGATCGCCGCCAGCTTGTCTTCACGAGCTTCCTTGCAGTGGACTCACACCAAGGACAACGCCACGTCAGCACCACACCGGGTGGAGGACTTCTTCCATTCTTGCACTCGGTCAGGGATCTCGTTGAGTCGAGCCATCAGGGATTCCAGGTCATTTTGAAGCGTCGCCCTTGGCCAGAGCAATGAGTCGACTCGTGAGACTGCTTCCTTCAGACGCGCGAGGTAGCTTGTGACGCCGACGACACGAGACTCCAGTCGAAGCACGTTCATTGCAGTTTCATCGCAAACTGGAGAAGTGATAGGGTCCAGACCCATCTCAACCTTTCCAGTTTCCTCGTCAAAGTCTTGGCAGAATTCTGTAGTCAAAAAATTAGTGAGTCGACTGGACAGGGTTCGTTTGCAAGCATCAACACAATCGGGTTGAAAGGAGTACCTTCCAGCATCAGATAGAGCTTCTTGGCGAGAGTTCTCAAATAAGCTTCCGTGTCATTCCTCTTGTGGACCGCAGACTCCAGCTTTTCATTCAGGGCAATTTTGTCCTTCTTCGGACGACTCGCCTCTCGGTTAGACTCGTTGAGACATGACTTCAGCTTGGTCACCTCCCCTTCCAGTGCTTCGACTGAAGCTAGTTTCTGGTCTGCAAGAGCAGTTTTATCTTGGGCTTCCTTCTGCACAGCGGCGAGGTCCGAGTCCTTCTTCTCCAGAGCCAACTTCATTTTCTCTGCAAAAGAAGCAACCGGATCAGACAAGAGCTCAAAGAAATGTTTTAAAAATACAGTCGACAGGCAGTTACCTTCCATACCAGCAGCTTCATCTTGAGCTTTCTTCAGATCCTGCTGGGCCAACTCCAAGTCGAGGTTGAGTTGCCTCTGCTTCTCCTCAAGTTCAGCAAACATGGAAATGAGAGTACAAGACTTCTGCAGAAGGCAAAATACATGTCAATCGACAAGATCAAAGGTTGTTTACTTCCGAGTGGATAAAACTTAAAGAAGTTCGCTTAGACCCCAGCCGACTGCGGTCTCGGGG